>NC_141161.1:35625383-36287883 GCF_053477565.2 Lygodium microphyllum
CTTTGGCCAAGTTTTGTCCACCCCTTCGCATCTTGACGGGTTTCTTGGCCATTTCCTTGTCCGGGCTCCAAATCGAGCTCTGAAAAATCCTGGGCGTCTGGCTTCACATCCCGCATTGGCTGGCAATTCCTGACAACCTGCATGGTAGTCTGAAAAATTATGAAAAATCAACGAGTTTCGCTTGGGTGCCTTTTAAGAGTCGTATTTCACTTGGTGCTTAAAATCGTCCTAGCTGGAGCTGCCGCCTTCGACGTTGAATATTTTTCCCTTGAATTCTGGATTTTTTGGAAAATTTTAGGCACATCCGGGGCTCAAAACTCCGTTCTCAGTGGTTAAGGACATTGGGGTCCCCAACCCAATGCTCCCTTACACTCTGTAGAGTGTGAAAAAACTCATATGTGGGTGGGGATCCTTTGCTCCCGAGGGAGGTAGGTGTTTTCAGTTTTTGATCACTCAAGCATCTGAGAGGGCAAAAGGATCGAGTGGTAAGTGCCCCTGATATATAGGATAGCTCGGGAGGCTCAAGGAAGCTTAGAGGGGATCTAAGCTTAGAGGGGCTCTAAGCCACTAAATTCCATGTTGACCCCACGGATGGAGTGCGATCACATACAGCCCAATCGCGAGGGATTGGAAGGTCCTATCCGACGGAGTCTCTTTGTGGAAAGACGGTTTTGTATCACTCTACGGAGTGATGGTGAAATAAATTATTTGATTTCTGAATTGTTTGTTATGTGCTAAAGATCGAGTTTAATGAACCCAGTTTAATGGAGTAATAAAAGAAAGTTGATTTTATATATCTAAACAGTGTGGTAGTATGCTTTGCTAATTAGAAAACTAAGCAAACCCATCGAGGAAAGTGGGAGACTTCGATCCTGATGATTGGACACTTGTGGCTGGGTGGACCCAATAAGTTGGGTAACTTTCCAACACTAGATAAAGCTTATTAAAATGTGACCCTCCCAATGCCAGTAGGATTAGTTATCAGGTTTAACACTGTTTTAGGAGGATCTGAACTGAGATTTTACCTTATGGGTAGGGGGATCGAGTTACATTCTCCACCATCTCTCACTCTCTTTGAACGAAGTATGATTTTAAACTCACTCGTGCCTTTGATTGATTAAACAAAGTGGTCTTTATTAGGTGGGTGTTACATTGTTGTTAGGGGTGTCTTGCCCACGCTTTCCCTATGAAGTAGAACTGAGATTCCCATGTTCAACTAAGTCCAAGGTTTCCCATGGGAAGATGGGACGGTGATGTGCATGGATATTAATTTCAGTCGACTACTAGAGGACTCCTCCAAGTCTGTTGGAGGAGGCACCTCACACGTGGTATCGGAGCCTAGGTTTCAAATGAGTTTTAGTATAAGGTTAAGTAGTCAATGTATAAAAGGAATTAATAAAATAATCATACTTGTTTGAAGAAAACTGTTGTTAATGATCTTGCACTAACACTAGCATACACATTGTGCTCATCAGGAACTTAGCGATGAGAAAGCTACATGTTTGCGGGATATTTTTTCTATCATGTGTCAAGTAGCCTTAGGGTCCAATAATTTCTCATACCGCCAAGCTATATTTGAGATAATGGAGATGATCTTTATTCCTTCAATTGTCCTGCAACCTCATCCCAACTCATGGTATGTGAGATATTTTTGGGCAAGGAAAAGGTCACATATGGAGATATATTATGGGCATAACATCCTTCTTCATTACGAACTATGGAGGGTTTGATGGGCTGAACAACTAAGGATAGTTAAGATATATATTTTGCTCAGTGCCTTTGCTGAACTGTTATTAAACATTGGGAATGAGCCCATACCTAAAACCTTGTGGGTATATCGGAAAGTTCTACAAATAGTACCACACGAGAGAGTTATTGTAGTACCAAGAAGGCCTTACTTTGGTACGGGATGTTTTGGTTATCCCCAAGAACCCCCATATTATGTTGTTTGCCATGTACATGAGAAACCTCCAAGATATGAGAGCATAGACCCTGATACTTTTCATGAGGAAAGGATCCATGAGATGGTGTATTGGTAGATCATAAATATGATCAATATATCTTTGTAAATACTTTTCATAAATATAAAGTAACATTTTTTTTTTTTGAAGAGCATGAGTTATGAGCTTATGATAATAATTGAGTTTCTTTGACAAATAAATGGTTAATTACACTTTATGCAATGGATTTTTGAGATAATGTATTCCACTGCTTGTCAATCCTCAAACATTGAGTTTCAAGAATCCATGATGACAATTCTTGAGAATATGACAGACCCTCATTACACCCAAATCCAATGGGGTTGGTTTAGAAGAATTCCATGGAGAATAGCTTGGAACTTCTTCACCATCAACCCTGATCATATAGGGAACCTCAAGATTGATCCCAAGAGAATTTAGTGGCTTGAAGAACTAAAACTAGTTCGGTGCTTCTTGTTTGAAGGGTAGAGGGTTAATGATACTGTGACAATTAATGGGGAGATAATGACCCTACATCGTTGGGTGTATGAACAAATCTTCCAAATTATACCTCCTAACTGTATAATAGTCCATAAGAGACATGCCCGAAATGGTTGTTGTGTCAGAGGATACCCTCCTTTACCCTCAGTTTATAGAGCCTTAGAGATAGATAAGAAACCCCCTTACTTTGTAAATGTACCATTACACGAAGTCCATGACTGATATCCATTGTATTTCTCTTTTGATAAATAAAGATTACCTTAATTTATATAGTTGGCTAAGAGAGAGTATGTACTTTAACCCTTGGAAAATCAAATCTAACATTAAACTTGTGAGATAATTAGAATCACCAATTAGTGAAAATTGACGAAACATATGAGGAACTCCAAGAGAATAAGTTTCTTCTCAAGCAAACACCACCACCTAGGTTTAGTGGTGAAGGACCCAAGGTGGAGCAAGATGCAGAAGTGTGGATTGAGGCTTTGGACGATTATTTCCTACCCCGTTGAAACTATTACTGCAAATCAGTCCATGATTGCTCATCTTCATCTAACTGGCAAAGCTAAGCTTTAGTGGAAACAATTTTGCCGAGATAAAGGGGTAATAGAAGCTCCCCAAACTTGGGAGGAGATCAAAGAAGCCCTGAAACGACATTATCTTCCCCCATCTTTTGAATCAATCAAGATAAATGAATTCTACAACTTACGAGAATTAAGCCTAACCTTGGAAGGATACTATTCTATGTTTGTGAGTCTGCACAAATATGCACCCCAATGACAATATCTCAATAGATTGCAAGGTTCTACCAAGGACTAAATACACATTTAGACACTTGCGTTGAATCAATGAGACCAACGACTCTCGAAGATGCTCTTATGAGAGAAAAACCTATGGCCAAGGAAATTTCTCAAATTGGCCAAAGGAACCGTCCAATAAACAACTATGGAAGGGGCTACCCAAACCGTGGTGTCGACATGGCCAATGCCAGAGGGAATGATAGAGCTAATACAATCACCCAAGGACCAAATGGGATAGGAAACATACAGTACTACTAGTGCGGAAGAATTGGACACCTAAGGAAAAATTGTCCTAACCGTCCTCAAAATCCTAGCCCAAACCAGGTTGGTGGAAGAGGCCGAGGAAACAGTAACAACAATCAAGGCCTTGGACATGGAAGAACAGCTGGTGCTTAGGCAAATACTATGATTGGACAACCCGTGGAATGCACATTAGGTGAAGAAATTTAAAGAGGATCCATTCATGCTGCCATGGAAAGGAGAGGAGCGCACCACCAATGTTCAATAATTCAATCTCCAGCTGCTTAATAGGATACGTTGTTTATAATCTTAATTGATTGCGATAGTACGCATTCCTTTCTTGCACCCAAGACATGTGAAAGATTGCATCTAGAATCCAGGGGGACGAGAAAAATGATAGTAGAATTGGCTAGTGGGAAGGAAATCACCTCAATTGAAACTGTAGTGAAACTTCAATTTGAGTTGGATAGCCATATAACTGAAGCAAAATTTTGAATCCTACCACTAGGATGCTATGATTGCATTTTGGGAATGGATTGGCTCAAGAAGAACAAAGCCTAGATTCTATGTGCTGAAGAGGAAATAATCTTTTAAGACTTGGAAAGAGAAACCCTAAAGGCATATGGAAAAGCTAGAAGAACTAGAATCATCCAACTAGCCAAGGCAAGGCGACTCACGAAGGGATTGAAGAAAGGTTAACCAATCTACATGATCTGGTTGAATAAGGTTGAAAAGACTAATGAAGGCACTCTACCTTCCTGGATCAATGACTTCAAGGATTTCTTTCCAGAATAACTGACTCAACTACCTCCAAATCGTGAGGTTGATCATTAAATAAAATTGATTCCTGGAGCCGAGCCAATGTCAAAATGACTGTACAAAATGTTTATTCTTGAAGCTATTACACTTAGACTTTGCATTGACTTTAGAGGACTAAATAGGGTATGGTAAAAAACAAGTACCCTATACCCAAGATAGATGAACTTTTAAATCGCCTACATGGAGCCAAGATTTTTTCCAATATTGATCTAAGGTCCAGATACTATCAAATTCAAATCAAGGAACAAGATATCCCAAAGATTGCTTTCAGCACTACGTATGGTCATTATGAATTTTTAGTCATGCCATTCGGATTGACTAATGCCCTAGCTGTATTCAATCGTCTAATGCAAGACATCTTTCAACCATATCTAGATGATTTTGTGCTAGTGTTCTTTGATGATATACTAGTATACTCCAAATAACACCATATTGGGGAATATGGGAATTTCCCATAATTTTGGGACATGTGGTCAAATCTTTGGATTTCTCATCACTTGAACAGTATAACTCCAAATTGAGCGCTCTATAGCTCAATAGATTCCATTTTTCAAGTGCTTTCCAATGATAGGTCACATCATATGGTTTTGAGAAATTTATGGGCATGTTATCCGGGTGCCACCTTTTTAGTATTCAAAAAATGGGAATTGGGAGATTCCCAAACTCACTAATATTGTGTTAAATCAATAGAGGAACATGAAGGTCACTTAAAGATCGCCCTAGTAACACTCCGTGAAAATCAGCTCTATGCCAAGATGAGTAAATGCGTATTTCTCACTGACAGGATTGAATATCTTGGATACATTATTAATGTTAATGGAATCTCTGTAGACAGTAAATACCTATAATGACCAATACCTAAGACAATAAAAGAAATTCGACGATTTTTGGGACTAACAGGATGGTACTGAATCTTCATCAAGGATTATTCCCTCATTGCTACACCCTTGACAAATCTTTTGAAGAAAAATATAATAATCATTTGGACCAATGAGCATCAAGAAAATTTTGATAGGTTGAAAGAAGTTGTGACCACTACACCTGTATTAAAACTCCTTGACTTTAGTCAACCATTTGAGGTGATCATTGATGCAAGTGGACTTGCGATTGGTGGGGTGCTAGTACAAGAAGGAAGATCAGTGGCCTATACTTCTAGAAAATTGAAACCCTATGAGTCCAACTATGCCACTCATGACCTTGAGTTACTCACAGTAATCCACGCCTTGAAACTGTGGAGACACTATCTATTGGGAAGGGAATTCACTTTAGTGACATATCATAAAAGTCTTAAGTGGATCTTCACCCAGACTGACCTAAACATGAGGTAGAGAATATGTATAGAGATATTGCAAGAGTTTGATTTTAAAATCAAATATCTTCCAGGGAGGAAGGACAATGTTGTTGCACATGCATTAAGTTGAAAAGCCTTTCTTAATAGTGTTGTAGAAGTTCAAAGCTTAAGAACCATATCCATACCTGATAATCTTGTACTTGAGCTTGTACGCCAAGCTATTTCTTAGGATAAGGAATACAAAGGACTCATGGCTAAGGTACTTCAAGGAGAAAGCTCTGACAAAGAAAGGTCTAAGATTAAGGATTATCATGCTAACAATGCTTGTCTATATTACAATGATCGCCTTTGTGTCCCAAAAGGACTAGAAGTGAAGACCAATATCTTATGGGAAGCAATTGACAGCCCCATTGCAAGACATCCGAGGTATGCCAAGACACTCAACACAGTTCGTAAGAGCTATCATTGGCCATGATTAAAAAGGGATGTATTAAAGTACGTAACTCAGTGCTTGACTTGTCAAAGAGTCAAGGCGGAAAGGATCAAGATGCTTGGAGAGTTACAACCCTTGGATATTTCACAAATGAAATGGGAGTCAATAAGTATGAACTTTGTTGTTGGATTACCTACTGCTTCTGGTGGATATGGTTCCATCATGGTAGTGGTTGATAGATTGACAAAAGTTGCACACTTGATCCCAGTCAAAACAACCTATAAGTCATCTAACATTGCTCAAGTCTTTATCAAAGAAATATTTAGGTTACATGGATTGCCAGAGAGCATAATCAGTGAACCGCAACTCCAGATTCACCTCTAAGTTTTGGACTTGCCTATTCCAAGAAACTGGAATGCAATTATGCTTTAGTATTGCCTATCATCCTCAAACTAATGGCCAAACTAAGAGGGTGAACCAAACCATTGAAGATATTCTAAGGTCTTATTGTGGCAAAGAACCAAAACGATGGATTGAACATTTACCTTTGGTGGAGTTCACTTATAACACTGCCTTTAAAAAAACAATCAAGATGTTACAATTTCAAGCATTATATGGGCAAGAATATCGTACACTCTAAACTTCTGAGATCCCACTCTCAAGGTAGAGGCTTCTAAAGCTATGCTTGAAGAGATGGACCAACAAATCCAATTGATTTGACATGACATCCAAGCTGCTCAAGATTACCAAAAGTCCTATGTAGATCTTGAGAGATTCATAAGAACATTCAAGGAAGGTGACACGGTGTTTCTAAGGGTAAGACTCGAAAAGAGCTCATTATCCTTGGGGAAATACAAAAAGCTTAGTCCAAGGTACTGTGGACCATATGAAGTAATCAAAGTAATGGGAAGGTAAGCCTACAAGCTTAAATTGCCACCCCATCTAAAGATTCACAATGTATTTCATGTAAGCCTACTAAAACCTTATGTACCAAACCCCAATCATGTGCTTAATGATGAACAAATAGTCATGTGTGCCCAACGAATTCTAGAAACACAACTCGAGAAGATTCTAGATACAAGGGAGAAACCTCTAAGAAGTTGAATCCTACGAGAACACCTAGTACAATGGAAGGATTATCCTGAAGAGGATACCATGTGGGTCGATGAGGCAACCCTTATGAAATAATACCCCCAGTTTCTCTTGAGATGATGACATCTTGATTTCTCTAAGGATGATGACATCTCGATTTTTCTAAGGACGGGAGAATGTAATGTCCCCATTACTTAGTTTATTTTAATAAACAATGTGCATATACATTTCAAAGAAAATTGACATATGTTGCACATCCACACATGGGAAAAAAAATGTAAAATCTCTACATGATTTATATGAAGTAGTACTAGTTTACTACAATAGTTTAAAATCTCTAGTATCATGTATAGATGACTTAATTCTAACTTTAGATGGATCCAAATATATATTGTAACTTATTTTGAAGGGAATAAGTTGTTCAAAATAAAAGATGGATAAAAATAACTCAATTTACAAACATGATCATTTTGGCCTATTTTTGATGGATTTTCGTAATTTTGCCCATGCTACCTGGTTGAGTAGATGCATTCCGATCATTTAGAGTACCTGGATGACTATATTTGGAGTTCATATGATGACGTTATGATCCAAACAAGTTGTAGGGTAGAAAAAAATGAAAATAGTGAAAAAAAAAGCATAAGCTTTAAAGCTAAGCACTAAAAGAAAGTGTTCTCTCTTTGTCATCAATGATATAATCAAAAACACTAAAAAACAAACATCCTCTTTTTACCTCCCCCAATTACTATATAAAGAGGGGTAGAGCATCACGTCAGGAACAGATACAAGACACACAATGATCCATGCAAAAGTCTCTCTGCTTTGCTATTGATACGATGAATCTCTACTGCAATCAACTGAACCTCTCTCTCTCTCTCTCTCTCTCTCTCTCTCTCTCTCTCTCTCTCTCCATTCTTACATGGAGGCACTGTCCGAACCCATCAAGCTTCTTCCATATGGCTCTTACGAGATGTCGAGATGCTGAGCGAGGTCATGCTCAGAGAGCTCTTCAACATGAGGAAGTAGTTGCTGCTATTGTTTTGCTGATGGAACTCAACATGATGCTGAAGCACAAGCGGAAGTTAACCTCAAATCCATTCAAACCAAAGAACCAGTCCTCCCACAACAAATCGAGGTTACGGCTATAAACTGTAATCACGATGGATGGCTAAATGTATTTAATCAGGTTAGTACATAAGCAAAGGATCACGATTAGTTGGAACTTACTTAGACTTGTAAAAGCATGTTAGTATTATCATATGCTTTTTAGACAGAAACATGGAAATCGATGAAGGGGATAGGTTCTATGCATCGCATTGATAACTGTGTTAAAATGTCTTATGGTTATGAATACTTTTTGGATTTGTGAATGATGAATTATGGCTCTTATGATTCCAAGCTTACACAACCAGACGAGTTGTGGATTGTGGTGGTTTAGGATATTGGGGTTCCCAACCCAATGCTCCCTTACGCTCTATGGAGTGTGGAAAAACTCATCTGCGGGTGGGGTGTCCTACGCTCCCGAGGGAGATATCTGTATTTAGTTTTTGATCACTCGAGCACCTGAGAGGGCAAAAGGGCCGAGTGGTAAGTGCCCCTATTATGTAGGACAACTCGGGAGGCTCAAGGAAGCTTAGAGGGACTTTGAGCTAGTAAATTCCATGTTGACCACGGATGGAGTGCGATCACATATAGCCCGATCGCGAGGGATTGGAAGGTCCTATCCTAGGCTGGATGGTGTCTTTCTATGGAAAGACGGTTTTGTATCACTCTACAGAGTGATGGTGAAAGAAAGTATCTAATTTCTGAATTTTTTGTTATGTGCTAAAGATCACGTTTAACGAACCCAGTTTAATAGAGTAATAAACGGAAGTCAATTTTATATGTCCAAATAGTGTGGTAGTATGCTTTGCTAATTAGAAAACTAAGCAAACCCATCGAGAAAAGTGGAAGCTGAGTTAAGAAACTTTTCGTGTAGTTTAAGTGAGTTGCAAGAGATGTTTTTGATTTCATATGTAGCTTGAAAAACTCGATCAACACTTCATACTTAGATGACTTTGATTGTGCACCAAACAAAGTATCTAATCTCTTCCATGTATCATTAGATGTTTCACAGGTATCCACATGGTGGATGTAGTTGTCATCTCATTCCAACTTATTGATGGCCTGTGCTTTGCCATCATTCTTTTGCCAAGTAAGTGCAAGGTCTGCATCCTGAGGCTTCTTCTCCTTGCCATTGGTAATGGCCCAAAGTCCCTTCTTCATTAGAATGAGCTTGAGGCAGGTTTGCCAGGTGTGAAACCCAACCCCTTTGAACGGAACAGTTGGAGAGTCTTTGCCCATGCTAGAGCAATAAATTAGCACCAATACACTCATATTTGAGTAGTAGAATATTTAATTGTGTCAAATGACACAAGGAATGAAGTGTCAAATAACATTTGATAAGTATCAATAAATACTATGCTTTCATGCACTTGAATTTGATGCTTTGATGCTTGGATATCTCCCATCCTTGCTAATTTAATGGGAAATGCTTGCTCGAAACACCTTAAAAATGGTTTCACTTGATTGAGGTTGATCAATAACCAAGTTGACTTGTAGTGTGTTGAAAAACACAAGCAATGGTAGCATAAAATTTCACTATGCTTGATGCTTGTACTTCAGTGAAAGCTTCAAATCTTCAAAATCTTTCCAAGACTTGCTTTTTGGATACTGAAGTCTTTCTGGAAACTTCAATTCTCAGTGGATCAAAGTGGCAGAGGTTTGGTTTAAGTGGCAAGAGAGAGAAAATGAAGGAAAAAATGAGCTTGAAGAGTGGCTATGGCTTCCTATAGTACCACCTATGAGTAATCTTCTAATATCTCTCTGCTATTGGAGTGGAATTCTCTCAAGCCCTCTTAGATGAAGTAAGTCACCTACATGACCAACAAATACCCTATGATAACTCATGGAATAATGCTCACAATAGGGAGAGAGAATAGGTCCAATTTATAGCAGTGAATTTTGCACGAGATCTATGTTTTTCAAAATTTTTGGGCTATATGTTGCGCAATGTCACACAATTTTGGGCTCAAAATATGAGCATTGAACTAAAGAACAACACTTGAGAAGAAAGCTTGAAGACATATGGCTACTCCAACAGAGTTAGATAGGTTCTATCTATGGTAGCCATGAGAGATAGAGTGAAGATGGTGGCGGAAGATGAAGGGTTTATGTCAAGCTGGGCTAATCAAAGATTGAGAGGAGCTCAATGAGTGATTTGTAGAGCTAGACTAGGCTTTGATACCATGTCAAAAATGTTAGATCTAGAGCATGGCTATGGAGGTTGAAAGAGGAAGAGTGAGCTCACGAGGTAGCATACATCAAGACCAAATGTCACACAAGTGAATTAGGTTCCAAGATGGAAGCTTGGACTCATAAACACAATCTTATGTAGTGGACTAACAATGACACAGACACTTTGCTAGAAGTACAAAAGTACCATGACATTTCATTCAAAAACAGAGCAAGTACAATGCTTTATAGGAATGGACTAGGTTGCACTTTCCACCATTGTGCATATGGGATTCTGCATCTTGCGCCCACACTACTCCATACAAAGAGGCTAAGCTGAGTGTGATTGTCAATATCTCAGCATTCTCTTCCTCTATACAAAGGAAATTCTTCTTTAATAGAAAATACTTGACAAATTGCTTCTTGGGATGCATTATGAGCTTCGTGATTCTCTTCCTTGGGTATGTGTTTCAAACTCCAAGCCTCAAATTGATTTGAATCTCTCCGGATTCTATTACACATTATCTTAAGTTTGAGATTCTTGATTTAATAGACTCCAAGAATTTTCTTTACTAAAAGTTAAGCATCACCTCTAATCCTCAATTCTTACTGGTTACCTCAAGTTTAACAATTTCTTTTCTTATCAACTTTTTGTGTGGATCATGAACTATAATTCTTCCTGATGATACTTGATGCACTTTCTAATATGATCCATCAAAGTACATCAAAAATGAATTTTCAATCTCTAGTTTAACTTCTTCTTTATCTCCAAAATTTCCTTTTAAAAAGAATGAGCTACCCCCTTAAGTCGAAAGATTTGCTATTGTAGCTTGAGTTGATTCCTTGACTTGAAATTTATATTGTAATTTCTCAAGCTCAACTATAAATTTTATAACTCTCCTCGAAAGATTTGAGGTATTTACTAATTGTTGCAATAATGTATAGCTTGTTGAAATTGTAAAGGGTTTTGGTAGTAAATACCTCTTAAACTTTCTGCAAGCAAATATTACACTAATCATTACCAATTTATTTTTAGTATATATTCTTTCCACTTGCACCTTCACTCAACTTGCAAAATAAATAGGTCTCATGTATCGACTCCTATGCATATTGCTAATGAGATACAAGAGACAAAACATTCATGTCATTAATCTTGTCGAAAACTATAAGCTCCTTGATCTTTACTTGTTTTGTGATATCACACAATACGTCATTGATATCATCCTTGACAACATCAACATCCAATAATTGATTTTTAGCATGATCAATCTGCTTAATACTTTGCAACCTAGTAATCATGCCCAAAAGTTTATCATCCTAAACTTTCATCCCATCAAGCTTCTCCTTGAGTATGTCGTAATCATGAATCAATGCTTTCATATTTGTTGCAACATTGCATAGGGCCAAGAAATAACTTCAAACATTCTCCCTATAATGACAATCCACAAATCATATATAATCTTAATCAAAGCATTCTTCATCATGGTAATAACAATCTACATAAACACTAATCTATCAAGATCTACATTCAAATCCAATAACATTTGAATCTCTTTATTACTATCTTAACTTTGACGAATGATGTTAATGGTTACTTGCTCCAAATAGCTACTTTTCTACATTAGGTCACCACTTTCCTATATCAGGTTAACTGTCACGCCTATAGCAGCGAATTTGTTGCCTGCAATAATAAACTTTCTGCTTGTAGCAGTGAACTTGCTACCTATAGGAGCTTACCTACTACTTGCAGTGGTAACCCTATTTTTTGCTACAATAACCTTATTTTTTGCTACAATAACCCTATTTTTCTGTAGCAATGTTACGGCCTCTCGCACCAAACTTACAATTACATTCATCAATATTGTAGTTTATTGTAATAGGAAAGGCATCTACTCTGCCCATTCAAGAATTACCTCAATCTTTGGCAAGTCCATGGGTAAAGAGCACCAATCATCATCATCACTTGACCTTGTAGAATCGGAATGTGAATTGTAATTCAAAATATCTTCAAATCTCTCCTTGAGCTTTTCAAGTGCTATAAGAAATCTCCCAATATGCTTAATACTTCAATAAGACCTAGCTTTATTGCCTTCATGATCATCATGCCATTCATAAGCATCATGAAGAATATCCTCAAAAGAATCTAACTTCTCCCATGCTTTATCCATCTTCAAACTTGACACCTTCTTTGTTGATTATGAAAACTTCTTGTGAATACCATCAAACTCATTGCATAAATCAAACATGTAGAAATACTTGTAAGATTTTCCTTCTTCATAAGACCCATGAACATAAGAACAATGCTTTGAAGTATATCAAGACTCAAAGCAAATTGTGCACTCCTTTTTCTTCCTCTTTGATTTACCCATTGCAATCAATTAGATTGAAATTTTAAACTTCAAAACTAAAAATAAAACTAGAATTCTCTCTTTTTAATCCTTCATAGGCTTCCTATAGCAGGCAAAAGATAGTGCTTCCTCTATCTCACAAGATTTAGCTGGAGTTTGTTATAGAGATGGAATTCTTGCAATAGTGCTTCCATTTTGAAATATCTTTATGAACAATCTCTCTCTATTTTCATCCAGGATTGAAAATTTCCATGCTTCTCTTGTTGTAGTTTTTTGAAAATCTTACTTTGCTGTCACTTTCCTAATGGTTTCTACAATTCTTGCAACTTGTTGCTAGACAAAAAAACAAAGTAATTGGCCATCATGCAAGAAGAAAGGGAAAATTAACCTTGTGAAATGTATTATCCTGGTGCATGCTTTAAGCACTCTGTCCCATTACTTCAATTTTTCACAAAAATTTCAGATTTTTGACATCAAAGAGAAGTATTTTGATTAGGCTTTAGATCTAGAAATAGGGAACATCATAGAAGGGGTTGTAGAATCTTGTTTCTAGAAATATATTGCTACTTGATACATGACATTTTACTTCATATAGGAACTCTGGTTTATGCAATAATTTTGCTTCATACAGGAAATCTAAATTTGTGCCACAAAAAAAGTCATTTTTGTTGGTGTTTTAAACTAAAGATACAAAGAATCAATGGCAAGGTATACAAACAGAAAACCCTTTGAAATCCATATAGAAAATTTATTTTTGTTCATTAAAAAAAGTCAATTTTTACAAATCTCAGGTACTACTTCCCAAAAATAGGGTCATTTTTTATAAAGCTTCAAATTTCTGATATCAATTGAAGCCGTTTTTGTGTTAAACTTCCATCCTAGAGATTCATAAAGCATAGCAAGATTGCCAAGTGTTTTAGCCCCAAATCTATGCCGAATGTATAATAAGATGATCGAATTGCCTCATATAGGAAAATACCCACTCCTATATTAGACAACTCATAGGAAACTCATATGTAACCACATAGAAATACGAGAGCACATACTTCATCACTAATACTCAAAGAATAAAAAATAGAACACAATGAATATGCTAGAAATAGAGCAAAAACATAATGAATGATGGCATCAATTGTCATTATTTGATATATCATAATAGAAATCCACCATACACAAGTCATGAGCATTAGAGATGATCCCAAAAACGAGAATGACACTAGTTGCCTCCTCAAATCGTGTTTTCATAATTGTCTATGAACTATGCTTCATGAGGCATTTTAAGACTTCTTTACATACGAACTAGTAAAGACTAAGGCTGTAAACTATGCTAAGAGCAAATATAGTGCATTAGGCCAATGGCTAATAGTAACCTTCAGGATTCTAACTATGATAGATACAATGGACATGCATGATAACTTGAAGTAACTAGACCTGTCACAATATCCCTATCTAGTGAACACAAACTTGAATGAGCCATGTTAGATATCAACAATTAGAATGTAAGTCCACTTACGGGAGCACTCCCTGAATCTTGGAAAGTCATGCATAGTCCACATGAGAATGGCTCACATATTAGTGGACCGCCAACCATCATGCTTACTCATGTTTTTCAAAGTGACGCCCTCCCACAAAATCTTGAGCTCATCAACAAATGGATGTAGGTAGATGTCATGTTCTTGACTTTGTAGTTTCTTGAAATGAGCAAGCTAAGGATTAGGTGTCCTTTCTTCATAGAAATCCATGGCAAGATGTTGTAGATTACAAGGACTACCCTCCACACATTGCAAGAAGTTGAGTAGAGATTGAATGAATTCATGCTATCCACAGTAAGACTAAGTCAAAGATTCCTTGGCTCTCATGAAAAGCCTGGAAAGGTGAAGTTAATGTGGCTCTATGTACATGAATTTTTTGATATTCATTGGACTCCATTTGTGGATCTATTTTGCACATGCCACATTGTCAAGCTCTCCATGCTTGACATACAAAATGTGTGATGTATACGTGGTATAAGTGGAAAGTGTTTGAGAACCTTCTAAGGGATAGTTTTCCATTCAAGTCCTATTGATACCTGTGAGCACCACACTTTAGACATGTCTCCATAGTCTTGTAGTCCCTTTGAAACAGCACACAATCATTGATATATGCATGGATGCTATTGTAGTCCATGCCAAGCTTTCATAATAACAATCGTGCATCATCATGAGACTCATGCATCGTGTTTCTAAGTGGAAATATGTGATATTTTAGCAACCTAAAGAAAAAAACCAAGCATATTTGAAGAGAATATATATATTTTAATTATAATGGATTCAAAAATAAAGGAGCATATTATGTACTTGAACAACTCAGTCACACTCATATCGCTTCACCTATACTTTGCCTACACACTTAGGAGTGCAAGCAGTGTCTTTAGGCGAGATACTCGACACCCATCATACAATGGTATGGACGGTTTCTCTCTTAGTGGATCACATGACTCATTATCCATGGGCAGTACTACATCAATCATTGCCTCCATCTCAAGTTCCAAATTGGAGGAAGGTTCATCGTCTCCACTGGTATCAAGGGTGTAGTCTGTGGCATGCACTCCAATGGGTTTATCAACTTAGGCACTCACTCTATTGCATGCCCACGAACTCTTTTGATGAGCTGTAGTAGGTGCATTCCTTGGGATGGAGCATCACCTCTCTCTAGACATTTTCAGGGCATGTTTAACAGTATTATATGTGATATTCAATTACTTTTTGAATGTAAAGCATGACACACTTTTCTTACCATTTTCTCAAAGTTTGAGATTGACTAGTCAATTATCTCTTATTGAAACTCATCAAAGTGTTGTACTTGGTCTGACAAGTAATGGTTTCATCTAATTGCTAGCTTGCACTAAGTGTAAGGACATGGAATATACTGATTAAGATATGACTCATGATCTTGGATGCCACGAGCATCATCATTGTCCATTTTGTTCATGTTACGGCAAAAAATATATTTTTGTTTCCCTCATTGATGATATTTTTCCATTTTAGTCTCTAATATTTCTCGGTCTCTATTCTCATATTTCCCTCCATTCCTTTTCTCTCCCCACCCCTCTTTTTCTCTCTCTTTTCGTTTCTTTGTTTTCCTCCCTATATCTCTATTTGTTTCTCTCTTCCCCTATCATTGTTTCTCTCTCTCTCCCCCCATCTCTCTACTTCTCTCCATTCCCTTTCTCTCCCAATCTCTTTACCTTTATCTATTTTTATCTATCCCCCTCTCTATTTCTCTCCCCACCACTCTTTCTATCTCTATTTTTCTTTCCCTTTCTTTATTTTCCTCCCTTTATCTCTTTTTGTTTCTCTCCCCCCTCTCTCTCATTGTTCCTTGCTCCCCCCATCTATCTACCTCTCTCCATTCCTTTTCTCTTTCCCTCTCTTTACCTTAATCTAGTTTTATCTATCTCCCTCTCTATTTCTCTTCCCATCCCTCTTTCTCTCTCTCTTTTCCTTTCTTTGTTTGCCTCCCTTCATCTCTCTTTGTCCATTCCTTTCTCCCTCTCTTTATCTTTATCTATCCCCCACTCTATTTCTCTCCCCACCCCTCTTTCTATCTCTCTTTTCCTTTCTTTTTTTGTCTCCCTTCATCTTTCTTTGTACCACATCTTCCCCCTCTCTATCTCTCATTATCTCTCTCTCTCCCCCATCTCTCTACTTCTCTCTATTATTTTTTCTTTATCCATCTTTATTTATCCCCCTCTCTTTCTCTCTCTCTTTCCCTCTCTTTGTTTGCCCCTTCATCTCCCCTTTTTTATTTCTCTCTATCTCTCTCTTCCTTCCCCTTGTTCTCTCTATTCTCTCTCCTCTTCCTTCATCTTTCATTGTACCACATCTCCCCCTTCTCTATCTCTTTTTTTGCATATCTTCACCTTTCTTTGTACCACATTTCCCCTGACTCTATCTCTCATTGTTTCTCTCCCCCCCATGTCGCTACTTTTCTCTATTCCTTTTCTCTCCTCCTCTCTCTATCTCTTATTGTTTCTCTACCCCCCATCTCACTACTTTTCTCTATTATTTTTCTCTCGTCCTCTCGTTATCTTTTTCCATAGTTATCTATCCCCCTCTCTATTTCTCTACCCATGTCTCTTTCTCTCTCTCTTTTCCTCTCTTTGTTTGCCCATTCATCTCCTCTTTTTTATTTCTCTCCATCTCTCTCTCCCTTCCCCTTCCTTTTCTATGTATTTCTCTCTCCTTCCCTCCCCACTCTCACTCAACGCATCTCGTTACAATCAAAAAATAAATAAAAAAATAAAAAACTGAAAAACAAAGATATTGAAAGCAATGTCTCTCTACCTCTCTAGATCTCTCTCTCTGCCCCTTTCCCTTTACTTTTCTCTTCTTCCCCTCTCTCACATTTTCTCATTGCTTCCCTATTTCCATCTCCCTCTTTCTTGCTCTCTATTTTTTTCTATCTATGTCTCTTTTTCTCTCTCTTCCATCTCTATTTCTCCCCCTCTCTCTCTTCTTTTTACTCTCCTTGTCTCTTTACCTCTCTCTTCTTTTCTACCTCCTCCTTCTCTCTTCCTTTTTTCTCTCTCCCTCATTGTTTCTCTTACTCATCTTGCTCTCTCCCTCCCTTCATATCTCATTTCTTCCTTCCTCTTCCTCTTTGTTTCCTTTCTCCCCTTTCTCTTTTCTTGTTCCTTCTTTCTTTTCCCTCCCTCCCTTTCTTTCAATGCATTTTCAGACAAAGAAAAACTAAAAAAGGAAAAAAATTTCAAAAACAAAGCAAGAAAAGGAAATGTGTCTACCTCAAAGGCCCAAAGATGGAATCTTTTGTGCCTCTTATTTGCAGCTTCCCTCCCTTCTCCCTTGTGCACTTCTTCTTCTTTGCATATGGCAGCTTGACTAACAAGGAAATACCTAGAAATAGAAGCAAATAATAAAGAATTGGAAGAGCTAAAAAAGGAACTTGAGGACGTGCAAGCTCAAATGGTAAATGTGAAAATGTAGTTAGAGCAAGAAAATGCCAAGATGGCTTTGCAAGAAACAAGTGGAGCTACTGAAAATAGCTTGCACTAGTCTACAATAGTACTTTGACATATATTTGATTGAAGTAGTCTCTAGAACTAAGAACAAAGTGAGAAAAGACTAGAGAGGCATTGAAAAAGTTGAGTGATGAATTAGGTGATCTACTAGCCATAAAGAATCACCTCAACGTGCAAATAGATGTGTAGGTCTTGTGCTTTTTGCCCATTCTTCAGCTCTCTCTTTCATCTTTTCAAGGCTCTGGTTCTACTCTTGTGAAAGGATAGTTACCATTTGCTCTAGCCCCTTTCATATCACAAGCATCCTTTCTTTGTCTCAGCCTTGGTGTTCCACCTACTCCCTTAAGATGCCCTACTCATGGAGCACTGCGTGGAGTTGATTATGCAGCTCCACCATCTTCTTCATGGCCTCTTCATCTTTTTGCGTCATTGTAGCATGTAACTATTGTCTCAACTCCTCTCTCTACCTCTTCAACTCCTTTTTTTCTAACTATAGATGTTTGTTTTCCTTAGAGTTTGAGGCACAATGTTACTCTAAAGCCATGTGGCTTTCCCTTTCTTCTTTGTATAAGTCCTTTAAATTTTCTTCACCCTATCTTGCCTTCAAGGTCTCTTTCAGTGATGTCACTTCCCTTGTGTATATTGTCATTTGCCTTGTTTTCTTGAGTTGAAAGGACACAAGAGCCTCCTTTTTTCTTCTAACTGAGTGAGTGTAGCTTTTCTTTCCTCATTCATTCTCTCACATATGCTCTTGAGATCTTCCATTAGCTCATCATGCTCTTTCTGTTGCATGCTATTGATAATCCTAAAGTTGTGGACACCTCAAGTCTTGGCACCTTTAGGCTAGTCTCTTGGTTCCTACGATTGGGACCCCTTTTGATGCCATCAATGCCAGGTCATGTACCTTGCCTAGTAGGTATTGCACCCATGCCATCACATTATTCTCATTGACCATTGATTTTGTGACTCCTTGTGTTGGGGTGGTTGTGATAGCCATGCCTAGTGGTATTTCAAGCATGGGGGCCTTTCGTCAGCCTCATTTGTAGCAGCACTTGTGCTAGGCACATCTTCATGAGTTGGGCTCATCATGGCTAGCTCCTGGGATCAAGTGGATTGTTCCACTGATCTTTCGATGGTGATGGCCACTTGCTCTTCCTCTGATCATCTTAGCCTTTCGTCCTCTTTCTCTTGTTTCCTTTTGTGTTTCTTTTTGAGTTTCCTTGATTGTTCTTTAGCCCTCTTCAATTGGGGTGAGCACAACTTCCATGCTCCTAGTTTCTTCTTCTTGTTTGATCGTGACTCTACAACTATTCTTTCTAGCATCAAAGGATTGCAAGACTTCTATGCACCTATAGTAATCTATCTGCTAGCTGACCTTCTCTAGGTACTTGGCTAGGTGTTAGACAATATGCTTAGCCACATCCTTAGTTGCCATGAGCTCTTCCAAGTTGTGTATGCTTTGATATCGTAATTGGTTGAACACCTACATCTTTGTGGTTAGGTGATATTTGTTCCATTTTTCTTTGGAAAATGGTAGTCCTGCAATTGCTATCCCTAAAATAACACAATAAATCACAATGAGTTTTCTTTGAAGCACTATTTTTGCTTAAAAGTAAAGTAGTTAGAAGGAAACATTATCAAATACTGAAATGTATAAATCAAGGAATGAAAAAAATTTACATATCAAACAATCCATACATTCCACATAAGAACTTTGTGAAGAATTTTCACCTTACTAGTTCGAAGGAAACATGATTAAATAGTTAAATGTATAAACTAAGGAATGAAAAAGTTTTCCATATCAAACAATCCATACATGCCATGCAAGAACTTCATGAAGAACCTTCGCCTTACTTCCTTCCCTCTTGGAATGATGGAAATTCTTCCTAGGAACGGAGAATGAAGGAATAAGGGCTTTTGGGATGCTCTTGATCTAGTGTTTCAAGAGCTAATTATAGAAGTTTGGGTTATACTCTAGTGTAGCCTAGAGGTCCACATGTTGTGGGAAAATGCCCACATGTATGATATAGCCTAGAGGTCCCACATGTTGTGGGAAAATGCCCACATGTATGATATAGTTGAAGACATTGGTCAAGTGATCACCTGAATTCATTTTGCTAGCGACATGAAGTTCTTATTTTGTCAGGATCCTATATCTAAGTATGGATTCAATATGATATGGTCTTCTAATGGTATGTTTCATGTTATGAATAGTACTGTAAATGAAGTTGGGGTCATGTAAGTGGGGTCGTATTTAGAAGTCTTGATGGCACATCTTTGCTCTACAGCATTGGTTATGATTTGACAACCCTCTAGTTTCCATTGGATGCAAAGAGAGTACCACTTCCATAGGAAATTGGATTTAGATTCAACTAGCTTTTCTGCTTTTCTTAAAGGATGTGATTAACCTTTGGTTTAAGGTTTTTTCTTGGAAAATTTTAGTACCAATCAACTCCTCTACAATCATGGAAGTTTTTGTGAATATGAATTCAAATTCCTCCCAAGATTAAGGCCAGGAGTGTGCATCATTTGCTATTTGTTAATCACGTATGCCTAGGTCCATGCATTCATAGCTTCTAGTAAATAGTGTGAAATGTTAGTCCAATCATTTGATACACGTCATTAAGTCATCTCCCGTGTTCATGGCCATGTTAGATGCCGATTCGAGAATTGATTGGTGTTGATAAGATGGTTTAAGGCGGCCTATGGGGTGGTTGGGGTTTGACTCGACTAGACTGCTTACCTATGGGTGCCTTCACTAAGAGTTGGTCATTAGAGTGTTTGTTATTTGTTGCATGTGATGGAGCTTGTGGTTCAAGGGCTGTGCGAGTCTTTGTTTGTGTGGTGGGTGGTGCATTGGAGGTATTGGGGTAAGGCCTATTGGTAGTGGGTTTTTCTTTTGGGTGATAGACCCATTGAGTGTTCATGGGTTGATCATCTTTTTGCTCGCTCTCATTTTTACCTCCTACTAGATCACGGGTATGTGGACGTTGGTTGGAAGGTTGCGGTGGATGGACAAGTGTGCCATTCATGGATTTGGGCAACCAAACCAAGGTGTTGCCATATAGAAACCTTGGGTGTGCAATAGGACTTTTGGTATCCATTGTAGTTTAGTCCTTTACCTATTTGTGTAATGCTAGCTTTTCCTCTTAGGTCTAGTGTATGGGACACGAGAGCCATGAAATCTTGTAGATGTGCACTTGGTAGGCTACAATTTTTGTTTGGAAACCCACTTGGTTATCTAAGTTGCAGCTTTGGTTGGGGCTTCTAAGTATTGCAAGTATTTCCCACTGGACATCTATGTGGGTTCACTAGCCCCCTCCTTAAGGTTAATGCTAGGTTTGACTATCGGTCGTGCTGTGGGCTTTGGTGAAGCCACAACACCTATGTTGAAAGTCGTTACTATCCTAACATTGCCTATGGCAATGTGGATGCATTGAGAGTCATAGTCAACATTACATTGAGTTTGTTTCTTGAAAGCACAATGCAAAAGTGATTCACTACTGACACCTTTTTTGGTAGGTAGTATATAAAAGATAATCGGGAGGCTCTCAGTCTCGATAGAAACCATTACTTTGCATTTCCCTAGTAGTGGATAGGACTGCTTCCCAAATGGGTTGAGTTTGGCATTAGTGGGTTGGTTGATGAGGGTCCAATGATCATATATAAGGATATTTTTGTCAGCTCCCTCATCAATTAATATATCAAAGGTATGTGTCTTTTGGGCATTTACCATTATGCACAAGTAGGCTAGTGCTTTGTCCTCATTCTCTATACTTGTGATAGTTGCCACTCGCATGTTCATGGGTGGTGTTATCATTGGAGGATTGTGTAGTGGGTGTGATGCAGGGTAGTACTTCTTGATGTGCCAGCCATTGAAAAGGCCTATACCGGCCTCTCCTTCTAGGGTTTCAAGCTCCACATTACCAAATCAACTAATGCTACAGACTTTGAAAGGTCCTAAGGCCCTGAACTTCATCTTTCATTTGTGACCCTTTATAGAGTACAACACAAAGTCCCCTCATTCAAAGTCACGTTATTTGACATGCTTATCAAACCAACTTGTATTGTGCCTTCTCCCAAATTAGGGCATGGGTTTCAATGAGCCGGGTTTTAGATAGGCATTCTAGTTCTACTAGGTGATTTGTTTATGCTTCCTTGCCATCCCATCTCTCCTGGACTGCTATTCTCAAGCTTGAAACGAAGAACTCTATTGGTAAGCTTGCTTCAATTCCATAGTTAGCTTGAATGGTTTCTGTCTGATGGTCGTTTTGTAGACATTCTTGTAAGTCCATAATGCTACCATTAGCTTGTTGTCCTAATCATTGCTTGAGGCAGAGACTACCTTGGTTTGGATAGTCACTAGGATTCTATTTGTGGCTATAGCAGACTGTTGGCTTGAGGGTAATATGGTGAGGATTTTTGATTGATTATCAAGAAGGTGGATAGTAACTGGGCAATTACTTCAATGATGAAGTGTGTGCCTTGATCATTGACTCATTCTATGGGGCATCTGAACCATGAGATCACTTGCTCCATAAGAAATTTTCTAGTGGTCATGGCATCGAATAATAGTTTATGCAAAAGAATTCTTTCATACAAAATAAATATTTTACATGAAAGATATACTCCTTATAAGTAACTGCCAAAAATTCATAATTACTTTTTATCAAAGAAATTA
The DNA here is from genome assembly GCF_053477565.2 of Lygodium microphyllum. Lineage (NCBI taxonomy): Eukaryota > Viridiplantae > Streptophyta > Polypodiopsida > Schizaeales > Lygodiaceae > Lygodium > Lygodium microphyllum. The sequence goes on from NC_141161.1 coordinate 35,647,837, forward strand.
ACCATATTTCAATTTTATTACATCACAATTTCCAATGGAACTAGTAATCTACTTTTGCATGATAAATATTTAAAAATATAATCAAAGAGTTAATTTAAATTAATATTTTATTTATTAATTATAGATAATATATAATAATAATAATAATACCTAAATAACAAGTAATATAAACGATAATATTAAAAATGAACAACACCTTGATGCCAATTTGCATGCATCTCACACTAACATGTTTTGCGTCAGAAATGAATATAAATTAGGGACAAATATATTTTAAAAATTAGTAACACCTTTATGTCATCCCACACCAACGCATTTAAGATTAGGAATAAATATACATTGTCTCATATTTTTTGCAAAGTGGAGGGATGACTCTAGTATAATTATATAGTCTTGGGTTCTTGTAATTGGTAGGAAGATAGGGTACATAAGATTAGAATGCTTACAAACTTGTTAGCATGTAGTGCCAATTTTTTTATCGAAGTGTCCTATCATCAAGACTACGATATTAAGAGATGAAAAAGGTTACAATTTATTTTTTGATGATGCAAGGAGCCTTGCTTTAAGCCATAAATTTTTTAAAACTACATGTAGGTATACTAACCTCAAATTTCCAATAACTTATATTATAGCTAGGTCTATTACTTATGCCATGGCTATGTACTCTACTAATAAATATACACTACAAGAGAATGAAAGAAGAGACCTAAAAGAATGGCCCACATTAGTGTGCCTATGTAACTACCCAACATATCACTTCTTTAACCTTGCATGCTGCTAAAATTAAAAATACATTGTTATAACCATGTAATCAAACACAAATAAAATGGAATTTTTTGTAGTATTTAATGTGTGATTTAATATATCTCTTATATTTGACATGTGCCAAACTTAGGTATTCCAAAACCCCCTAAAACGAAAGGAGAAGTGTTTAGGGCGAACAAAAAGAAAACATGCACAGAGAGAGAGAGAGAGAGAGAGAGAGAGAGAGAGAGAGAGAGAGAGAGAGAGAGAGAGAGAGAGAGAGAGAGAGAGAGTCCACAATGTTAGAAGGTGCTTGAGGTTATTTCCAAGGCATGGGAGCTTTCACTAGGTAGAAAGGACCCTCTTTTCAAAACATCAAATACATTGCAATTTTTTTTCCAACACTTCAATGAATGCATTTTTCATAGAGGTAGTTTACAGTTTATTAAACAAGCCTATTAGTGCTTGCTTAAACTTGTTCTTAAACATGATTTTGACTATGCAATCCTATTGCTAGGTTTTCTTTGATTTAATTAAATACCTTTTTATCACATTTTTAATAGTTATTTAAACAGCTAAGTTTAATCCTTTGTTAAAGGGTTTCTTAAATGGTTTTCTGAATGGGTTTGTTAATGGCTTCATAAAATCCTTTTCAAATGCAATTTTGATTGTGCAAGCTTGCTGATAGGATTTATTTGCTTTGATTAAACATTGTGTTTAATGATTTTCTAAGTGCTCGTATTAACAATTTTTTAAATGGGGAGATTGATGATTTTTAAAATGCTCAGATAAACAAAGAGAGCTTGTTGTAATCTAGACAATATAACCAATCGAGCATCTACATTGTATATCATTTTCAACAGATCTTATGAGTGCAATTGTGTTGTATAAGGCTATTGTATATTGAACATGTATGTTGTTATCTTGTAGCATAACTATCTTTTATTTTTTTTCAAGATAGGGACACAAACTAATAAGATAAAATAGGAGAATAAATAAAAAACTATGAAAGAAGTTGAGAGGTGACTTCCAATCTCAATAAATGAGGAGTTGGAGATCATTTTTTTGGGCTTTTAGGGAGAACCAATAAAGATTCTTCTAGTCTACTTATTCATTTCTCCATGAAATGTGATAACTAGACATCTTCTGCCCTATTGAAGGCTTACTAAGACTGAAAAAATGTGGACATTGAAGTCTTTTTTAGAGATGTGTGAGAACCTTGAAGTAATTCATGCACTTAATGTGTTTTATTGTTTAGTATTTTCCTTTGGAGCTTGTGAAAATTGTTATTGAAACTTAATTAAATTTTGTCCAAAAAATACACTAATTGTGAGCTCTAGGAATATATATATATATCTTGTTGGTTTTGTCATGAAGTATATTTGATTCTTTTTACATCATTGCCTATATTCTATAAATTTCTTCATAATATGCAAATCATATTATATCATTATTTCACATATTGATGCAACATAGAATCAAAGGTTTATTGATGTCATGCCTCATTCTTCATTACCCATAGGTATGCATATAAAAAATTTAAAAAATTACTTGAAGGGCACAATACGAGATGTAATCTTACATCTTTAGAAGTGTGAAGAAGCAAGTAAAGAGATAGGGAAAAATAAAAATGATGCGAGTTCAACCTAACAAGATATAATAATATTGTTGGCTTGAGTACTAAAAGATTTCATAGATGCAAACATTGTTGATCATTGTATAAGTTGGATATAAAATAACCCCAAGTCATTACATATATGTGATTTTTAAATTATACATGAAAATAAAATCTAAATGGCAACTTGCTATATATTTTATAAGGTATGCTCAATATGGCAACATACCATGCATTTTGTGATGTTATTTCCATATGCATTGTGGAAACTTTTCAATAAATATATTATGATATGGCTTGAAACATTTTGTATTTTTATAGATATACAATACGAGAACTTACATTTTAAAACATTTGGCTAATGTGGATCTTATACAGTTGTTGTGTATTGCCATTCAACATCTTCTTCACTCAAACTGTGGTATTATATGTAGTGATATTTCATAATATATGGATTTGATTTATAAAATTAAAACAAAATAATCATAGTTTTTTTTTTTTGGGGGGGGTGGGGGGGGGGGGGGGAAGGACCAAGGGGCTGTTGGTTGTAGAATTGTTAGGTAACCAACATTTCTCTTATTTGTTCTTTCCTAACATGGATGCATTTAAATTTGTGTGAGAAAGAACGTGAAAGGGTTCCCATACTAAAAGCTATCCTCACTTGTATTAAACTCAAAGGGATACCAAAATTTTCATTTGGAAGAAGTTTTAATAAATTTAAAGGGGATAATCTATTACCATTCAATTCAAGGTTTAAGGACAATTGTTGAAACTTTTTATTTGCAAGGTGGTAGAGCAACTTGAATAATTTATTACCATTGAATTGAAGGCTGAAGGAAAATTGTTGAAACTTTTCATTTGTAGAGCCTTAGAGCAACTTGAAGAATTTGGAAGGGCATAATTCATTACTATTTCTTTGAAGTTGAAGTGTAATGTGTTAATAATTCTTTCTAAAAGCAAAAAAATGTATTTGAATGATGTCACAACCTTAAAATTAAAGGCTTACTAAATAAATTTAATGTAACTCATTGTTATCCTCATACAAGAGTAAATTTTAAACATTTTACGATTAGCATATAAGCATAGGCAACTATAGAAAAACCTAGTTTCATTTTACACAATAGAAATATTTGAAATAGTATTTGTACATTTAATATGGTCATATATTTTGTATAATATCCTTAGCATAATTTAGTTACTAAAAATTTGGATGAAAGAACTATCACTTACAAAATATTATTATTTTTTATAAAGGATTATTCTTTAGTATTGAAGGAATATTATTTAGTAGGAAAAACATTCTTTAATATTAAGTAATATAAAGTATGAAATATATGTTCTCTTTATAGATCCTAAGCCATTGATTTCTTACTCATACTAGACAAATTTTCAATAGATTTGAACGAAACACTCTAAAGAATATAAATGCTCAATACTAAAGATAATTAAACATTAGAAAATGAAGAAACGTGTGCAAAAGTTATTGGATTTATGCTTCGTGATGAGGGGGACCTTTCTTGATATAGAATCTCGTTGTTTCCTTATGGAGGGACCCTTCCTTGATCTATAGTCTTGTTGTTTCTAAGTGGCATGATCAAAAGAAGGGAATTATTATTATTCTTTTCCTTTCCCAAAATAGGGGAAGGAAAGGAAGTATAACAAAGCCACTACCCTAAGCATTCCACTTAGAAATAGCCAGACTACAACCAAAGAAGAGTAAGAAAAACAAGTGTAAGCAAGAACCTAAATAATGTATATAGTCTATCATATAATTTATTTAAAGTATTTACTACCTATGATATCTAATAAGTTTTTAGCATAAGAAATTCTTAGATGGTACTTATATATTTTATATATAATCATATAGCTAGATAGAATCTATAGCAATTGAGTGAGCATGCATAAAACACTCACTAGATTTCCCTTCTTTGCTCAATTGGGGATGTGCCTTTAAGTATTCGACCAAGGGTTTTACAACATGAGGCCTAGTCATCATTAAGTCTAAAGTCCTTAGCTTTTTAGGTGCTTAGAATGTGTTTCTCCATCTACAAAAGACATTCCAATTATGCCTTGATGCAAGTGGAGAGATGTCAATGATGTTTATTTGTCAAGATTCCATGCAATTTGAGACAAAGAAATGGAGTGCTAACCTATTAGGACAAGTTTAAAAACACATCCTCACTTATATTATGACATCCCAAGTATTACTGAACAAGTATATCATGGCATTCTATGTGTGCATTTGAAGACTTTGCATCAATAAGTAACTTAGAATGTTCAATTGATTAAAAAAACTTCCCAATCTACACATCTTAAGAGAAATGAGTAATATTATCTTTGTTGTGTTTTACACTCTTTTTTTTGTGCATTGCTCTTTTATTTTAATGTATTGGCTCTAATATGGACAATCAAATTAGACCTAATGAGATAATATCATGTTCAAATAGATCCATCCCCTATGCATACTACCACTCTAAAGCACACCATTGGTATGCCGATCCTTGTTATCACTATCAAGTGTTTACAATAGCCACTTGAGACATGGAGCCATGGCCAACATTGCAAATTAATGTCTTGGAAATGCTTAACCACAACCTCTTCTTTTGATAAATGAAACTCTTCTATGGACTTTTATATACCCATGGCAACGAAATGTTTCTATATATATATTGTCTTCAAAATGCTTAACAATAAACACTTCTTTTGACAAAGGATACTCTTCTATTGACTTTTATATACCCATGGCAAGAAAAACCCTCAAAATGTAAGAAATTCTAAATGCTTATATTGAGATGCTTACCAAGGTCTCACAAAGGTGAGCTCTTTGATACACCATAAGGTTATCAAATTCACATGGTGTGACCCTTGCAATGCACCATAAGAAAGTTTTTCAACAATAAGCTAGCTAAATTTTAGAATCACTTTAGTGCACACAACTCCCTAGGACGAATGGAGGTTGGGGGAGCCACATGACAGAAATGCGTGGTGAAAGACTGAACTTGCTTATGACCATGGTTGTTGCAAGGAGCTCAAAGACCGTCGACCTCATGGACCAAAATTATCACAAAAGTGTAGAAGAGACAGGACCATGGAGGCATCAGAGGCATGTAAGACAATGGCATTGTGAGCGATAATAGTGATGGAGAGAAATATTGGGATATGGCAAACCCCTTCTGTCTCATAGCATCATCTTCTATGTCACGCTCACTCGCCTAACTAGCCTCGCAACCCTCCATTTGGGCCACCTTGGTGCTCACTTAAAGCCATCCCCCCCTATGATGCACATGTACTCATTACTTACTCAACATGGCACACAAAAGTTAACACGATATGTGAGACCAAGTTATACTCTTGTATTATTCAATCAAAGAAACGGTACAACATAGGCACATCCTAGGACTACACCCTCGTGATAGCGCACATGAGAGGGTTCACCATTGGGTATAGGGAATCAGGCGTAGACTGGAAACAAGCAGGGCTCAAAGTCACTATACTACTCCTTATATAGGTGTTTTCGGTGATAATGCCATGGTAGCCCCTACACCCACCTAAAGAAAAATATATCTATAAATTTATTAATAATACATTAAAATATTAATTTAATAGACATCTTACTAGAATATTAGTATAAATATATTATATTTAATAAAAATATTATCAATGTATTTATATATACGTTGACATAATATGTATAAATGTATATCTTAATGTATTATAGATGTGTATGCAATATATTATTATAATTAATATACAATATAAATATAAATGTGTATTATTTATACATAATAATTATTAATATATATAATATATAAATATAGATAATATACGACATATTTTTAATATATCGTATATATGTATACCTATATTATAATGATATTTTATAACACTATATATTATATTCCATTAACCTTAACACCCAACCTAAAAACACCAATCTCCATAAGTTTTGATGCCCTCTCCCCTATACCATGAAAACTCAATTTATGACCCCTAGCCCTTGAAATATCAAATCAGAGAGAGAGAGAGAGAGAGAGAGAGAGAGTGTGTGTGTGTGTGTGTGAGTGAGTGAGTGTGTGTGTGTCTGAGGAGAGAGAGAGAGAGAGAGAATATAAAATTGAAGAAATGATAAAAGATACAGAAAAAGGGAGGGTAAAAAATTCTGGAGAGAGAGGGAGAGAGGAGAGAAGAAAGAAAAAAATTAAGAAAGATCAGAGATAAAAAATTAAAAATATTGAGGAAGATAATGCAAAAATTTAGGGGAGAGAGAGAGAATATAAAAAATTGAAGAGATAATAAAAGATATGCAAAGCACCAAACTAAAGCCAATGTGAAGTATTGGGGTAACATCCATGCAAAGTACCAAGAGAATACAAATAAATCATTAGCTTACGAAAAAAACTTTGGAGTCTTTGACAATTGGTTTCTTTTGTAACTTAAGCAACCATGGACCCTTTGGCCCTTTGAAACATGCCTTAGAAACTTGATGCGAAGCATTAAAAATAGCAATACTTTGAAAATATTGGTGCAAAGTATCGAGAAAATACAGGGGTACGCGAAGCACGAGGAAAATCTAAGCACAAAGCTCCTAATATGGATTATATGCATATTATAGAATAGATTATATACATTATTTGTTCAGGTTGTTATACACCAAACATACGAGAGAGAGAGAAGGAAAGAAATCTTACTACTGTATTATTTTTATTGTAAGTTCAAAAATGCCCCCAATCTCCAAAGGAGTTCCCAAACCGACCCCTTTTTTCAGCCTCCCACCACTCCATGTCGAGCAATGCCATAGTGAAATCTATCCTGAGCTGTTCTGGAAGCCCATGAACTTGCCCGCAAGAAGAGACTGGAAGCGAGAAGGATGGTCATAGCAAGGCAAGAGGAGTTGATGGAAGTATCCCCCACATCCTCTACAGAAGATGTTTTGGAAGATCTACATAAGAGAGCTCAGCATTGTAGCATGAAATGTAACTTCATACAAATAGAATGAAGCAAAGGCCGTGGTGAAATTAAAGATGCTTCTCTGTTTTGGACCCCAAATGGCTGCAATCATATATTCCTCAGTGCTTCTGTGATGGCTATAGGCACCGTCCGTTCTTTTCACCTAACATCCTAATGGTTATTTCTCGCATTTGGTTAGACTTCCAGCTAAAAAAGTCGTCGCTCTAACTATTTTCCATTTTTACCTTAATACACTTTAACGTTTTCACGATTTTTTTTAAAAAAAGAAAGAAATCTATCCTGAGCCGTCAGGAAGCAAAATTTGAGAGCGGTGAAAGTGTGTCTTATATTAGCGGTGAAAGGTTTCTTATTCCCTTTTCGTGATAGTTGCGTGATAGCCGCTGCTGCGTAAGTCGAAGATTGTTTCAGTTGGTGTCAACGAAGGTGCAGAAACGTAAGCTCAATCAAGCTCTCAGAGCTTGAAAGTACTGAGAAGACTGCACTGTCAGAAGGATTGCTTAAAGTTATGCGATTATGCGCAGAGAATGCGGATTACAGATCCGGAGTCTGAAAGGTTTAGTTTCGCGACGTTTTCTTTTACCCAGGAATCGTTGTCAACCTAAGAGATTCGTATCAATTTAGGAGATCAACTCTAAGCGTGTGTATTTGCAGCGTCAGCCTGACAAGTACGAAGCTTGACATTGGAATTGAATCCTCTGCTAAGCGCAGTGGGGACGAGTCATTATATTACCGTAAAGTATAGGCAACAGACATTAGACAATAGACAGTGTAGTACGAAGCTGCAGTTGTATAGACACCCGGGCCGGCGGCAAATCATAAGAGTGTGATATGGGTGAATGGAATTGCCATCGGTCTCTCTCTCTCTCTCTCTCTCTCTCTCTCTCTCTCAGAGCTGAAGTCTGAAGGGATGGGGACTTGAGTGATCGAGGATGTCGTCTGTCACATAAAATGATACAGTCGAGTCATTACACAACCTGAAAACGGGGCCGTGCCTTGTTACCGATCATGACATGCTACTGACCGTTAGATCTAACAACCATTTGAAAATTCCAGTACGATCCCGTATCACCTTAGCCCATCATAGTCTAAAGGGCACTTTCCCACAAGTAAAATGATTAATGTAGCTTAGACGGCCGCTGATGATTGATGACTAAACTCACCATATCCTTACTATAATGACCAAACTTGCAAGACTAACAAGTTTAGAGAGTGTCAGCTGGAAGTCTAGACAAGTTAGGTGTCGCCTTCTTCGAAGATACCCTTTGGTTAGGACACTTCTACATCATATGGACCATACACCTCAATTGAAGTTTGGTTCTCGGACAAGTGTCCAAAATTAAAACCTTTGGCATTCGAAAAACTATGGTGAAAAGTATTGCACTTTAGTTAGCATAATTTGAACCTTATTCTTAAGGTATGTAGCTTGGAAAGGAAGGGATAGTAGCACACTTCTCCCACATTGTGCATCTTACATAGGAGAAGTGAAGAGACTACGAAGCATTTGTATAGAGGTGCAACTTAGTTGGTAGGATTTAGGGACACCATTAAGGTTGCACTACCTAGCGATCACACCATATTAGATGAGGGGGTTCATGAAGTTCTGGTATGTGATAGGGGTTATGGTGAAAGGGCTTTAGGTTCTAAATAACTTTACTTAATTTTAAAAATGTGATATGATCAAAAGTGATGAACTTTGAATTTTAATCTCAAAAAGAGCCCATTTCTCACATTAATACATTTAGGAGAAAATCATGCTTTAAGTCAATGGAATTTGTACTCATACACTAATGCTTGAGGAGTGTTCATCATGAAATCATGCTATGCACTTCAAGCAACCAATGCTTACAAAGGAGGATTGCAGGCATTGAAGATATTGGTTCTAATTTGTAGTCAACACCTTACATATTCACACATATACAAGTTTACTAATTTAGTCTAAGATCTTTACTCTCAACGCAACTCATCTCAGTTGGAAGATGAAACTCCACTCTGCTCCCCACTACAACACTCTTTATAAGGATATTAATCATCTGAGACCCTAGCTTAAGTTGAAGTATCCCTTCATAGCTCTCAACTCTCCAAGCCCCTTAACCTCTCATTCTAGGATTCCTATTGAGTCATAGATTTGCAAATGTGATGTACAAGGGGATGTGTGCTCAATGATAGTGATATAAGTCCTTGTACATAGGCAACTAGGGTTTCTAAGTATAGTTGTAGTAGTCCTCATGCTATGGAGTGCAAGAAAAGGTGCACACGAGTAAAATAGTTGAAAAGTTGAGATATAAGAAGCGATAGGGTAGTGTTCCGAAACAATGTGTAGTGAAGTTATTGTGACACTTAGTCCCCATGATATGTAAGCTTTAAGTATTAAAAAACTTACATCCTCTCCATGTCGCCTTGCTCTTTGCATTCATCTCCTTCTATTCACCTATCATAACACTCAATCTCAACAAATAAAGTTCTCAAACAAACCATTAGAATGCCATAGCCTATCAAAAGAATACATTTAATGAATTATCAAAACATGTAAGCAACAACCACACATATATAAGGTCCTATAACTTGACTACCTAAAATTAGGGGGATTTTATAGTTTTGTGAAAACACATCACAATGTGAAAGTAGAATCTATGAATGAACTTAAAGTGAAACACGATGGAGTCCTCCATTGTCAAAATCCAAAGATGTACAATACCTAGTATTATTTCTAAGTATTCAAAATTCCCTAAGCCTATGATACTTTAGACCCATTTCACTAACCTCAATTTTGGATATTCTAACGATCAATAATCACGTGATTGAGAGACTTGCTTGAGCTTCTCTGCCAAACACACACAATACACATACAAGAGGAAGCTAACTTAAGAACACAAGAAAAGAGATGGAGGCCAAAACATTTTCTTGCTAGTTTTCTTTTTTTCTTCCTCACACAATACCATGTGCTTAAAGTGTAGATAAGATACAATATAAGGAATAGTGACCTACTAAGTGAAATAGTTTATAAGTACTATACTAATTCATTGTCATTATGACTATGCTAGTTCTAGATAGGTGTAACAAACTCAATATATTAGTGATAAGTCACTGGGTATGTGAGGATCATAATGGCTACCAACGTGCTAAGTGTAGCATGCAAACCCATCTAGCTAAGCAATTCATTGTATCAATGTCTACCTCGGGTAAGTTACTCATGAATATATGTGTACATCACGTGGGTTCAAAATAAGGTATTTTTAAAATACAATTTGTATACATTTTTTACATACAAAAGAGTGTAATATAAAGGGGTTATTTAAAAACTAAATAGAAAAGGGTTATGTTCTATTCAAGAAAAAGTAACAGATAAGGATATCTATAAATAGGCCTTGAACACACATGATGTAGAGAATATACGTAGAGTAACTTTCGTGAGATGTCTACACATGTTGAGCTTTCTATCTTAATAATCTTTCCCAAGATCAACTATATTTCTACAACTATAAGTAAGTTTTCAAAAATTTAAAGCTTCTCTATATCTAATGCCTTTATGAAAACATCACTTATCTGATATTGTGTATTGATGTATACCATGTTGATCCCTCCTGCAAGTACCTTTTCTCTCATAAATTGGTAATACACCTCAATGTGTTTTGTCTTACATTAGGAGAAAAACAAACTTAGAAATTTCCTTTTATCCCCCTTCTCTCTCCTTAAAACAAAAGAGGAGAGAATACTAGTAAAATAATCATTTGCTCTCTCTCCACTTTTACAATCTTGTTTTATGCTTTTTATATTATCCACAAAGGATTTTCTTAGATTCCTTCTCTCTCTTCATTCAAGAACCCCTTTTCAACCAAAATTTACATTAAAAAAGGAGCTAGTTACATGAGTGAGGTTCTTGGTTTTCGATGTAAAATGATTAGTAGACATGAAGTAATTTATATTTCAATCAAAAATTAAAAAATAAAAATTTAGAAGTTTCTTTCAAGATATTTAAGGGATATTTTATATCATAGATTTTGGTTTAAAAAATTTTTATTGATCAAATTTTTCATTTTTTGAGATATTTTTTGAGGTAAAATCGATATTTTTAAATTATGAGAACTCTTAAATATTGCTACTCTCTTATCCATTTTATCCCATTTCTTTATTCTCATGGCTCTACTATGACATTTTCCCTGTGATCATGCAACCTTCATTAACATAGATAACTACTTATACCTCTCTTTCTTATAATCACTTATACATAACTAATGTATGCAATGTATCTATCCTCCCTCCCTCCACTAAGCTACCTCCTTTCCCTTGATACATTTTTGTGTCTCTCTACTCTATCTCCTAAGATAACCAAGCTTGGCTCTCCATTTCTATGAATATCTATATGAATTCCCTCTAACGTATCTCCATATAAAATCAGACTGACTATTTTCATCAATGTCTTTATATAGCTATCATTAGGAGAAATATGGACTCTCTTTCTTGCCCCTTAAGGGGTTTCTCTCAACTCTCTCTCTCTAAAAAAAGAATTCAAAATAATGTTAGAATAAGATATCTTCTACAATCAAGAAAATCTCGTATTCGTATTTGCAATAGATTTCACTTATTATTTTATTCTCAAATTGTAGGATAAGGTCACTTTTCTGAAAATCCTCATAACTAAAAAAATACAATTCTATTTTCTCTAAAAATGGAGACAATCATTAATATATGACTCTTTAATGCCCTCATGACTTTTCAACATGAAAATATATTAGAATCATTCTCATTCTTGCTTCTTAAAAGGGCAGAAGTTTAAAAATGATATAAGATGACATACATATCATATTTTAAGATTATTTTTTACCCAAAGATACCTTTTTGACTCGAGAGTTTCCTTGTAAAATTTTATCATTTTTGGACAAGTATATGCATTTTTTTGGGCATTTCTTCATTCCCTCTCAAAGCTCTAGTTTTGTCCGAAATTTTGTGTACTCTTCTCCTTCCCTCCAGAATATGGTTTCTTGCATACGAGTTCTTCTGAAGCAACACTCATTACTATCTATAACACTCTCTATCCTACTACAAGCAATCTCATGAGTAGTTTTGATAGCATTTGCTAAAATCAAATAATCTCTATTTACAACACTCTCTACCCTGCTACCGTAAGCAATCTCCCTCTTCAATACTATGCTATAAGATATCTTTCTCTTCAACACTCTATACTACAATAAATCAAGTGATAATGGAGGTATCTTTATATTTTTAATCTTTGTGATGTTATTATTCTTCATAGTTGTTTAATCCTTAAGTGTCAATTCATAGAGGAAGAGAGAGGGGGAGAGAGAGAGAAAGAGGGAAAGAGGGAGAAGGGGGGGAGAAGAGAGCGCACTGTGTGAGATGAACTAAGAAAATAAGTGATAGAGTGACAGAGGATAAATTAGGGTAGAAGATAAGATGATGTTATTGTTCTCCACTAGCCAATGTTATTGTTCTCCACTAGCCAAGCTTCTCTATAATTGTGTTTAAATATCTTTGATCAATTCTGAGAGAGAGAGAGAGAGAGAGAGAGAGAGAGAATATTTTGGATCGAACAAAATATAAGATTGGATACTGATTAGAGGTAGATTAAAAGCTAAGATTATAGGTAGATTAGGGTCTATCATGACTGAAATCAAGAGAAAGAGACAAGATCCAACTGGGTGAAAAAAAACACAGATGTAGTGAATTAAAGGGGTGTAATTGTGTGATTTGAGCCAGTCTAGAATTAGCTTCATGCTACTGGATTGATGCTAATCCGTAGCTCCCAGATATTTAGACATTCTTGCTATTGATCAGAAAATGAAAGGTGAGAAGGATCGAAGCTTGCACGCGAGAGCTATGGCAGGAGACTAAGAGCAAGAAAGAGAGAGACAAGAAATGGGAACTCCAACAGTCACAATGTGTGACCGGGCCTTCCTTTATTCAAACTGTCACTAAAAGAATAAAGAATAAAGTGACGGTGACGAGCGCCCACCACCTACAATATGCAGTGGCAGTGACTGTCACTGTAGTAATACACAGGCGGCTAGGCAGAGGCGCCTTTACCCCCAACAACCTCCCACTTAAAGGCAAATCTGCCCTAGTGAGGAGTGAAAAGAAAAATTAAAAAAAGAAAGTACAACATGTACACATATACAACAGGATGAGGAAAGACGCCATCTCATCCCATGCCCCTCCTGATCAGGAAGGCAAAACGCTCTGTAGAGAGGCTTTTTGTGAGCAGATCTGCAGGATTTTGGTCAGTTGAGATCTTGACAAGATCAACAGACTTGTCCTCAACGACCCCACGTATGAAGTGATACCTCACCTCAATGTTTTTCGTCTTCGCATGGAAGACCGGATTCTTGGCTAACTGAATAGCACTCATAGAATCTGAATGCAATGTAGGGATAGCACCAATACCAAGGTCAGCAACCAAATGACCCAACCAAATGGCCTCCTTGCAAGCCTCAGTGGCTGCAACATACTCGGTCTCTGTAGTAGAAAGGGCCGTGCATTTCTGCACCTTGGGACATCCAAGAAACAACACCTCTAGCATAGGTGAATACATAGCTGGAAGTGGACTTCCTACTATCTGCATGTCCTACATAATCAGAGTTAGTGTACCCCATGACTCTTGTATCCTGGCTGCCATAGCATATACACATATCTGCAGTGCCCTTCAGGTACCTCATGATACCCTTCACAGCATCCCAATGCTTCTTACCAGGTGTAGCCATATAGTGTGCTACAACACCAACTGCAAAGGTAATATATGGACGAGTGGCTATTATGGCAAACATAAGACTACCCACTGCGGATGAATAGGGAATCTTGGCCATCTTGACCCTCTGCTAATCTGTCTGCAGACAATTAGCTTGTGATACCTTCACATAAGAAGGCAATGGACAACCAATAGGCTTTACGTCCTACATGCGGAAGCGCTCAAGGACTTTATGAATGTACTCCCTATGAGACAAGTAGAAGATTCCCTGATGCCTGTCGCATCTACTGTGCATACCAAGTATGTGAGAAGCCTATCCCAGATCTTTCATCTCAAAGCTATTCTTGAGCTGAGCCTTAAGAGCATGTAGCTCATCATAAGCATTCTCTACTATCAGCATATCATCCACATATAGTACCAAAATTAATAAAGAATCATCATGGGCTTTCTTCGTGTAAAGACACGGATCCATAGCACTCATGTTGTAGCCCTGTGATTGCATAAAGGCATCAAACTTATGATACCACTCCCTAGGTGCTTTTTTCAAGCCATAAAGACTTTTCTTCAATTTGCACACTAGGTGCTCCCTGCCAGGTCTTGCAAAGCCCTTAGGCTACTCCATATAAATCTCATCATGCAAGTCCCCATGTAAGAAAGCCGTCTTGACATCCATTTGGTATAAATCCAAGTCAAGCTGAGCAACTAAAGCCAAGACTAAGCGTAGGGTGGTCACCTTAACCACATGAGAAAATACCTCATTAAAGTCCACACCATGCTCTTGCTTAAAACCCTTTGCTACCAATCTAGCCTTGTATGCTGGTTTGGGGTGTCCAGGGGTACTTTTTAGCTTGTATGCCCGCTTGCATGGCAAAGCCTTCTTGCCCTTAGGCAAGGAAACCAAATCCCAAGTCTCATTCTTATGTAAGGAATCTATCTCAGACTACATAGCCCTCTCCCAGGAGTGACTGTCACCCCTACGCATAGCCTCATCATAAGTGAAAGGCTCTCCTGCATCTGTAACCAAGACATAATGCATTGAGGGCTGAAATCTATCAGGTGGACGTCTGTCTTTAGTAGACCGTCTCATGGGTAGGCTCTTAGTTGCCTGTCCAACACCCTGACCATGAGCATATGTTGCATCTGTAGGCTATCCAACTGGCTGTGCGGGAGCTCTCGGGTCCTCTTGAAATATGACCTTGCGGATCTCAACAACTCTCTTAGGCTGCCTATGCATCTTGTCTTTATGGAAAACTACATCATGACTGCGGATGACTTTTCGCGCATGCAGATCCCAGAGATGGTAACCCATCTCGCCTGCATCCCTATAACCAAGGAAAATGCACTTGACACTCTTAGGATCCAGCTTACTTCTCTTGTCCCTAGGCACATGGCAAAATGCCTCACATCCAAAGACATGGAGTTGCACATATAAGAGGGAGGTTTTCCAGTCCATACCTCCTCTACAACTTGGAAATCCAAACCACTAGAAGGTGATCTCCTTATGATATGCACAGCTGTGCTAACCGCCTTAGCCCAAAAGCTCTGTGGCAGGCCTGCATGGCTAAGCATACTGCATACACGCTCTTGGATAGTTCTATTCATCTACTCAACCAAACCATTCTGAAAAGGGTGTAATACCCCTCTCATCACATAACTGCTCAAAAGCATGTGAGACGTACTCACCCCCATAATCTCTCCTTAGGCATTTTAGCCTATACCCAAACTGGTTCTCAACCAATGTAAGCTATCTTTGAAACACAGCCAAGACATCGGATTTTAGCTTAATGGGATAAGCCCAAACTTTTCGTGAAAAATCATCTATGAAAGTAACAAAATACTTTGCACCACCCATAGACTGCCAAGGCGTGGGCCCACAGATATCCGAATGTACCAATGCCAAGGACACGCTTATGCGTGGCTTGCCAGACTTCTTATGCGTAGACCTAGTCTGCCTGCCATAAAGACAATGCTCACATGAATCAAAACATTCATAATCGAGGGGCGATAAGTACTGCAAACCAGAAAGCATTTTCATTCCCTTCAAAGACATATGGCCCAAACGGGCATGCCAAAGAGATACATGTGGGATAGAACCCACAGACAAAACATGATCAAGGGAAGAAGCGGATACAATCAAGGGATAGAGGCTGCTAGCCTTGGCACCTCTCGCAATCACAAGTCTGCCACGAGTGATCTTCCATGTAGAGTCTTCAAAAGATACATGATAACCTGCATCATCAAGCTATCCAGCTGACATGAGAGTGCGTGTCAAAGCAGGTACATGATGTACATCTTGCATAACAAAACTGCTACCAAAAGGAAACTATATCCTAACATCACCAATGTCCACAATATCAAGAGAGTTGTCATCACCCAAGTGCATAGAACCCGAAATAGTACGGTATGAATGAAACGACTCTCGGCAAGGTGTCACATGAAAGGATGCACCTGAGTCCAAGAGCCAACACTGTGCATACATAGAGTGTATCTCTGTCATCTGTAAAGCACTAGAAGAAGCTGCAAGGATATAATCATCATCAACATCCTCAGGCTGCATAACATTGATCTCTTCAATTTTAACACTGGACTTTGCAGGCACTATGTTGCGATTAGAAGACTTATCCTGCACTTTGTCTTTCCCCTTATATTTGCACCTTTCATTGCGCAGCTCATAGCATTGTGGCCTAATATGGCCCTTTTTCCCACAATGGTGACAAGTAACATCTGCATTCCTGCCACGGGATTTGCTACGTGATTTCCCATGAGACTTGGACCGAGATTTCTGAGAATCCCGTCCCCATGGCCACTGCCATTGCTATGCTTTCCATATCCATCATTCCTTCCTCTAACTATCATAGCATGCAACACACGAGAGGTATACAAATTCTTACAATTAACCTCTTCCTGCAGAAGAGCACTCTCAACATAAGATAATTTCAAGGTAGTAGTAGAGGCACATAATGCAATGTGGAATACATCCCATGACTCATTAAGAGTACCAAGCAAGAAAAGAGGAGTAACATCCTCTACAAAAGTGATGTCCTGTGAAGTCAAGTTCTTGAGTATAGCATGGAACTGGCTCAAGTGAGCAAACATATCACATTCTGGTTCATGCACAGATCCATAAGCTGCTTCAGCCAATACATCTGACTCGTTGGACTTTTCTTGTCATAGAGATTCTTGATTTTATCCCACAACTGCCATGCACTCTGTTCTTCAATTGCTTAGAGTAGGAGGACGCTTGGGTGCCAGTGGGGGCTCTGGCCATAAATCCCAATTCCTTCGGGTCCTAGACAAGTGTTTTACATGACTCAGATGGGATCTCGAGGCCTTGATACTAGTTACAAGGCAGAATCTTGGGAGGATAAACCTTCGGGTTTTATTGCCATGAGACAGAAGGTTTTTTTTGCGGAGGCAGAAAGGAACACTTAATTCTCTTGTATGGGCAAGAGGCAAACATTAACCTTAAGATAAGTTAAGGAAGTTTTTGATCTTGTTTTATATTGTCTTCGTCTCAGTACCCTAAATTTCGTAAATGAACTTGTGACCAACGGGTTAATTAAGGAAGCTGCTTTTATGTGTCAAATATAACATGGTAGGTAATTAGATAACTAAAACAACCCCCGAGGGAAGCAGGTGGATGTGACCAATGGGTCTATCCTACTACGGAAGGGTGGTGTCGTTTAGTTGAGAGCTTTCCTCAAAAGAAAATGTTAGGGAAGGTCAGACGATGACCTTAGACAGTGTTGGTTAGAATCTTGATTCATACCGTTTTAGGAGATCAGAATGGGACTATGCCCTACGGGCAGAGAGGTCGAGCGATGCATCCCTCTTGTTTTCCATTCTCTTTGAACCAAGTGCAGTATGAGTCTGCTTGGGTCCAGTTGTATCTACGCAAAGTGGAGCGATTGTAGATCGATGCTAGAATTCAGGTCGATCCTAGTGGGAACAGTCGGATAAGTTCCATTGCGGGGCAGACTCGAGAGACCCTAGTTGGCAAACCCCGTGTCATTCCTTGGGAGTGTCGGGCGGTGTCTTCTAGATTGATCTCTCGGTGGGTTGCTAAGATGTGTCCCGCAATTTGAAGGGCAGACACATTACACTTGGTATCAGAGGAAAACTTCTTATTGATGCATGATCGATTAATGTTCAGAACATAGACATAACCTAAATAACCTAAGTGGTATGTCTTGACTGTCAGGAACCTTTTGCACCTATGAATGTTGACATGCAAGAGAAGAAGTTTCTTCTCAAGCAAATTAGGCCACCCGAGTTTGATGGCAAGGGAAGGGCTGTTGAAGTGGACACCAAGATCTAGATTGAGTCCATGGAGGACTATTTTGAAGCAATAGATACTGCACTTGCTAACCAAGACATGCTCACCAAACTTAAACTTACAGGCGAAGCGAGACTTTGGTGGAAACAGTGGTGCAGAGACCAAGCGATCTCGGAGGGGAAAGTCACTTGGAACAAGCTTAAGGGAGGTATCTGCCACCTGTCTATTGCACACAAAAGATGAACGAATTCTATGAATTAAAGCATCTTGGGCTATCCCATGATGCATACTATTCAAAATTCATCTCTCTCCTAAATTACGCACCAAAAATAGATATGATGCAACATATGTCAAAGTTCTGCTTTAGGTTGAATCCACCCATAAACACTCGATTGGAATCTATGCACCCAACAGACTTGCAAGACGCATTTCTACAAGAAAGTCCAATCATCCAAGAGCTTAAATTAGGCAACTATGATGAAGACGAGTCATCGGACCAAGACAAAAGGTGCCACAAGTGCGGAGAGATAGGTCACATCCGTAAAAGATGTCCCAATCGCCGATGTTTCCAATGCAATGTACTAGGATGCATCCAAGCAGATTGTCTTGAGTTGGACCCTGAGAATCAGGAACATGCAGTCAAACAAAGCCGTCTAAACTCTGCTTTTGGCATACATTATGGACCACATGATGATGAAGGCTTGGAGCCTGTTGTAACCTTTGAGGATGACTAGATATCCGAAGAAGATCCTCTTAAGATAATAAGTCTTGTACTTGGAATAAATCCAATTGACCCCTATGAGTTGTGACAAGTTGTCATTTTAATAATTTTAGTAATCAGAGTAGCGTAGCGGAAGTGTGATGGGCCCTAACCCATAGGCTCTAAGGCCCAGTAGTGCTTGTCTCCCATAGGTCTTTTCGAGATGATGACATCTCGATTCCTCTAAGGGGGAGAGGATGTAATATCCCCATACGACCCCCCTAGGAGATTTTCAAATTTTTTTTTCTAAATTTTTCGACCCCCTCTCTCTCCCTTGTTGACTGCATGGCGGGGAGAGAGAGAGAGAGTCAAGTGGTAAAGGGAGGGGGACATGCAGACCCCCAAGGGCAGGCGGCACCACCGTGCCACCTCTCCCTCTCCACCTATAAATTCCCCCCCTCCGCCGCAGGTTCCGCCCTCAGCTTCTCCCTAGCAGTCACGAGTGTCTCCCCCCTGTGTTGTGTGCAGTCGAAACCCCTCTCCTCTACTCCTACGGAAGTAGCAGACCCTCGTCAGCACATAATTTTTCTCCCCCCCCAATCGTCAGAATCCCCCCCAATTGGGTTATGAGAGCGCGCCACGCCCTGCCTCCCGTGACGTCAACACCCCCCTTCTTCATTGACTTCAATGAATCCCCCCCCCGGTGATCTGCGTAAAGGAGGAGAAAGAATAGAATTAAGGGGGAAGATAAGAGAATTAAGGGGAAGAGAAGAGAATTAAGGGGAAAGAGAAGAGGAGGAGGAGAGAAGGAAGAGAAGGGAAGAGGAAGGGAGAGAGAGAAGAGTGAGAAGAGGAGGAGAAGAGAAGAAAGAAGAAGAGTAAGAGAAGGACACCACAAGGATTTAAGCAAATAGCGACGACAGGTAGCGGCGTCGCTATTTCCGTCGCTATTAGCATCGCTATTTGCGTCGCAAAAATTGCGATGCTCCACAAGGAAAAAAAAAGGCCGAAACGGATCGCAGCTTTATTTCGTGTTTTTGCATTTTGTGTTTTGAGAGCGAGAGCGAGGCAGAGAGCGACTGTCGTGAGAGAAGATGAGGAAGAAGACTTGCCACCGCTACCGCCACCATTGTTCGCGTAGGAGAGGAGCCTTCATTGCGAAGAGGAGCCGCCCCACATTTGCCATATCTCATCGGTGAGTCTCCCTCTCTCCTTCTTTTGCTTGTTTAAGGTTTAAATCGCTTTCTCTTTTGCTTGTTTAGGAGAGGAAATGAGAGAGAAAGAGAGGGAGAGGGAGAGGGAGAGGGAGAGAGAGGGAGAGAAAGAGAGAGAGAGAGAGGGAGAGAAAGAGAAAGAGAAAGAGAAAGAGAGGGAGAGGGAGAGGGAGAGGGAGAGGGAGAGGGAGGAAATGAGAGAGGGAGAGAAAGAGAGAGAGAGAGAGAGGGAGAGGGAGAGGGAGAGGGAGAGGGAGGGAGAGAAAGAGAGGGAGAGAGGGAGAGAAAGAGAGAGATAGAGGGAGAAAGAGAAAGAGAAAGAGAAAGAGAAAGAGAGGGAGAGGGAGAGGGAGGGGGAGGAAATGAGAGAGGGAGAGGGAGAGGGAGAGGGAGAGGGAGGGAGAGTGCATTCTATCTCTCCCTCTCCCTTCTGCTTTTGGAGAGTGTTAGGATATATTGTGAGAGGGAGAGGAAATGAGAGAGAAAGAGAGGGAGAGGGAGAGAGAGGGGGAGGAAATGAGAGAGGGAGAGAAAGAGAAAGAGATGTATACTCAAATGGATAGCTTTATGGAGATGTATGTCTACTCAAATGGATAGCTTTTGTCTACTCAAGATGTAGTCCACTTGTGTGTGTATATATTGGAACGATAACATATCCATAATTATGGTAATGGTATGCACTTTGCTTTTTTTATGGGTATCATTACATCGACTCCTTAAGAGGGCTAAAAATTGGTCATACACTTTATAAAGTCTAATTAGGAGATTTAAGATGCACGATAATAGACTTATCAATAATGGTATGCAATGTGCTTTACCATGGGCCACGTAGATTGGTGACTCTTTAAGATGGCTTAAAATTGGTCATATCCTTTATAATGTCCAAGTAGGGGATCTAATTGTGATATGCATAATTCCTTGTTTTTGTATTAACTTTATAGGCATAACAAATTAGTAATCATGCCAACTAGTCAAGGGAAGGACTAAAAGAAAATGATCCCCTAGCTAATGGTCATTATGGTACTTCATCAAAATAAACCCAAAAGTATTGCCATAGAAGAAGAATCCCTTAAATTGAGCATAGGATATTTTCTTCAAATGTTATGACTATGAGTATAATTGATTGGAACAAATTTTATAACTATGGTACACACACACACACCCCCACACAGGCACAAACATTTTTACTATTTGATATTGTCTTTGATATGGTAACCTTGTATTACATTGTTGCATTTGATGCCTTCCAATCATTACAATAAAAGTTGATAAATTTCATATATGGCATTAATTTTTATACATGGACCTAGGACAAAAAAACCACATTACTAAGATGCTTTTTGTTGAGACTGATTTATTATTAGACTAAGAGATCCTCAATGATACTCATAAATTTTGTTGACTAGGATTACTTATACTCAAAGCCCTCTAGTGCAGTTGTATAAGTAATCCTAGTAGAGCCCCTCTAAGATACTCAAAGTACATAACCTAGAGACCGTAGCTAGGTATATAAGATATAATGACTATACAAGAAGACACTTCAATAATTGACTGATCACCACTAAATCCCAAAGAAGAATCTTGTTCCATCCCCTTCAACTCTATATTCACCTCGTGAAGAACTTCATTAATCATAGCGTCCTTGTCACCAATCTTTTTGTTGCAATGATGAAGTAACATATTCATCATTTTTCCTTTTAGCATCTAAGGCATTATCCAATCTTTTAGTCAAGTCCATAAAGCTATCCATTTAAGCCTCGTTTTCCCAAATTGTATAACAAGTCATTAAATTGTTTGTTGTAATGTAGACAAGATGGAAAACGAAGAAGGTCTTATTGTTCAATATCGTGAGGCGTATCTTAATCAGCGTGTCCCATGTCCTTGCTCTCAATGCAAGTTGGCAATTAGACGAAAAAGTTGACTGTTTATAGAACACGTACGATGATTTGGCAAGTTTCAATTTGAGATCATTGATCAAGCGATTGCGGATTTTCAGCAAATGGTAATTTGAAGTTAATATCAATCATGCATTGTAATCACAAGCTAATTGAATACCATATACAATAAGATTGGGTCTTGCTAGCAAATTTTCTATCCAGGGAGGTGATATCTCGTCCCAAGGGGGAGTGCACACTTTGCGGCCAATTAGAAGAGTTCGTGGGCGTGCGATGGATGGAGTGCAGGAGCCAATCCGCCACTCGCAAAGCCAATCTATACCGTCAATGCCAGAGGAGACAGACAACCTTCCAGACCTACCTACAATCTTGGAGCCTAAGATGGAGGCAATGATCGATGCATTGATTCACATGGATGTCGAGACTTCTGATCCGCTTAGAGAGGAAGCATCCATACCATTATATGATGGGTGCCGAGTATCTCGGTTGAAGACACTGCTTGCAGTCTTAAGTATGCAAGCAAAATACGGGTGGAGCGATGCGAGTGTGACCGAGTTATTCAGGTACCTTGCACATAGGCTTTATTGATTTTTGTTTTGACACTTTTATTACAAACATTTGTTCTTTTTCAAGTTATTTTATGATTTTTTTCAAGTTATTGAAATATTATATATTACCACCTGCAAATACCATGCCTGAGTCTCGTGATGATGCACGACATGTTTTACGGAAGCCTGGCATGGACTACAATAACATCCATGCATGTATCAATGATTGCATACTGTTTTGAGGAGAATACAAGACTATGGAGACATGTCCAAAGTGTGGTGCTCACAGGTATCGATAGGACTTGCAAGGGCGAACCATCCCTCAAAAAGTTCTCAGACACTTTCCGCTCATCCCCCGCATAAACCACATGTTTCGTACGTCTGGCATGACGAGCTTGACAACGTGGCATGCGCAGAATAGGTCCACGGATGGAGTTCAACGAATATCAACGGATTCGCACGCATGGAGCCACATTGACTCTACCTTCCCAGGCTTTGTGCGAGAGACAAGGAATCTTCGGCTGAGTCTGGGAATGGATGGTGTGAATCCATTCGGTCTGCGCTCAACTTCTTACAGTGTGTGGTCTATAGTCCTTGTCAACTACAACACCCCTCCATGGATTTCTAAGAAGAAAGGACATCTCTTGCTCGTCCCAAGCCGCTACAAAGTAATAAATATGGACGTGTATCTTCGTCCATTAGTCGATGAGCGTAAGATTTTGTGGGAGGAGAAGGTCACTGTGCAAGATATGAGCAAGCGCAATGGTCGGCAGTCAGCCAATATTCGAGCCATTCTCATGTGGACGATGCATGACTTTCCGGGATTGGGAGAGTGCTTAGGTGAGCAAGCCTTCATTCTCGCTGGTAATATCTATATTTTATCTCATTCAATCAAGTATTCACTAGGTCGTGGTGTTAGAATAGGTTTGGTTACCTCAGGTTATCATGCATGTCCATTGTGAGGGCCACAGTTAGACTCCCGAAGGTCACGAACCATGAAGAAGATGGTATATCAAGGACACGCTGCTTTCTTTCCGGAGGATCATGAACTCAAGGAAGGTTCCCTTGGATGACCTCCAACACGTATGAATGCCGCAAGCTCGTATGAGCTGAAAATGGTCTACGCGGAATCACATCCAAATGGAATGCGGCGGTTCTCAATTTTCTACGAGTTGCCATATTGGACCGACTTAAGGTCAACCACTTGTTGGATCCCATGCATATTTTCAAGAATGTGGGCAGCTTGCTATGGGACCACATCATAGGAAATAGAGACATTATAGGGGCACAAATGGATTTGAAGGAGGTAGGTAAGATGGAGGCACTTTGGCCGCAGTCGAGTGTTGATTGTCATGTGCAGGTTCCTCGCGCTCCTTGGGTTTTTTCCACTAAAGAAGAGTGCATTGTGAAGCAAGTAATCAAGTCTATCCGCACTCCGATGGGTATGATGCATTCTCTCACGTCCGCATTTTCTAAAGACGACGGGGCTAAAATCCCATGATTGGCATAAGATATGTCAGGTTTGTGCTACAAATGGATTGTAATTAGTGTGGGCATTTTGCTATTTGTAATGTGGCCATTATTCATAATGTTTTCTCATTTGTGGCAGTCTTGTACTACCGATCGCGATCGCAGGATGCCTTACTCCAGAAATTCACGGGGCCATTTACAAGTCGTAGACTTTGATGCAATGGATCTCACAGAAAGAGATTAAGACGTCCTTTATTCAATCCGCGAGACGGGAAGCAGTGGAGATGGTCCGTCTCTTTGAGAAATACCTGCCCACCAGCATGCTCATGATACAAATCCACCTTCTTGTGCATCTTGTGGACGAAGTGGAGATTGTTGGACCTGTCCATACGCGACGGATGTTCTTCCTGGAGCGCTTCATGAAAAACCTGATAGGCTTTGTGCGACAACGACCTCGGCCAGAAGGTAGCATGGCCGAAGGTTGGTTGGTGTCAGAGGCTTTAGTGCATATTTCACAATGGCCACCAACGGTGGAACCAGACAATAAAATGCTATGGTCACTCAAGGACGATGATAGACTGACTGGAGATGTGGTGGTTGGAAATGGGGTAGAAAAAAGAATGGATGCCTCAATAAAAGAGAAGGTGAATCGCTTTTGTATATTGCACCATGCCTCCATGGAGACATGGCTCGCCAAGTACCAGATTGCAAGGCAAGATCGAGAGAAAGCGCGAGCTGAATTCCGACATAATACGCGTCATCAACTGATTCGATATCCCAAAGGCATGGAGGAGATGCTGCGGTTTATGTTAATGTGATGGTTGCATGGAGCCTTGACCGCAGCATCTCGCGAAGGGACATATGTCTCAATGGAGGAGTGGGAATTCTCGAGGGGATGTAGTCCAAAGGTGATGAGGGATTTAGAATTTGTCGTATCTAAATTTTATATGTGACATCTAATTTGAGTGTTTCAATGTACAGTACAAAATATATAGTGCAACATGGTCGCGCGGACGACATTTTCACGTGGAGCGTATTGACAAAATGCCCTCCACAATGGACTGTGGTGTCATGGCAAGGTTCGAGCAAGAGAGCCAGCGACGAGCAACGGATCCGAACACGGTTGTGGATGGGATGGAGTATTTTGGGAACTTGCAAAGTATTATTACAGTGGATTACCGTAGCTTCTCCATGATACTATTCGATATGCAGTGGTTCAATGTGGTACTTGGAGGAGCTGGAGCAACAGTTTGACGAGGTCCATCTGGATTTCTCGAAATAGATTCCATAAAAAAATGGACGGATTTGGGCGACACATTTGTGTTACCGGCCCATTGTAAACAGGTGCATGGAGTCATTTGCTTGCTAATTGTATTACGATATGGTTTATGTCACAGCGGTTTGAACTCTCTTGTACGTGTTTGTGAACAGGAAATCTTCTATCCAAATCCCCGACAACCTCGATGGTGGTATGTTATACCTTCAACTCCCCGAAGTGTAAGAGTATATGATCAAAGCGATGTTCTGAGCATAGATGAAGATAATATGCAAATAGAGGGGTCGATATTGCAAGGGGTGGAGGCCATCGAAAGCTTGGAGCCAACATCGGCTAACAATGATGGAAATACAGTAGTCCAAGATTTTTTTGAGAACGAGGCAGACTCATTCTTTTGTGGTGACATGTCTATCGACCTTCCAGCGTATGTGGAGTTGTGTCAGGAGATTAACATGGGACCATAGAATACTTAATACTTGGAGCATCCACTTACTCAATTCGTTGACCAATCTCTTATAAAGGTACATAAGATATGCATTTTAAGTGAGATTTTTTAAAAATGATTTATATTACTATGCTTTGTATGATTTAAATTGATTATTCTAACATCATTTTTTGTCTGTGCAGGTGACATTTTCAAGATGAGTCGAGGGATGAGCGATGAGGAGTTGCAGGACATCTTCGCACGCATGTCTTCAAACCAGCTCGCGAGATTCAGAGAGATGGCAGACCAGGAGTTGTCTCGTTCTTCGTCAGGGCGCTCTGCTAGATCTGCTTCAGTGCGATCGGATGCTTTGGCTTCGAGCAGACGATCTCGATGCTCACGACTTGGGCCAGAGAGAGGGAGTGCATCGGGATCAGGGGGATGCTACTGTGGAGACACGGATGTGGTGTCTCCGTCTCGTCGTTTAGCTAGAGATGCATCACCTCAGGATTTGTCACACCTATGGGGACGTCTACTCCAGTTACTTCGGCTTTTATCCATAGCCGTCAGCAGAGCAGGTGCCACCCCTTTGGGTGCCACTCCAAGAGAGATTACCCCCGTCGGTACACCGGATGCACAGGGGTCTCTTGGATATGCCCAGGAGCGTGGACACAGATGGGAGAGGACCCATCTTAGGCAGACTCCTAGGGGTTATGGATATCTGGTCGATAGTAGGTCAGGAGCCATCATCATGAATGATGAGGGGAGGAGCGTGATGGCTCACATGAGAGAGTTGTGCCAACAAGTTTTTTGGCACAACATCTTGGATCATTGGAAGAACATACCGGAGGGGAGCAAGGACTACATAATAGCATCCTTGCATGAGGAGTTTCCCGTGCCAGCTGCAGTAGATAGATTCTCTACGGGCTAGACGATGGATTGCATGCGTGCATACATGTCACATAGACGATCCGACGCACGTAAGAAAATCAAGAGTGGGGATGCAAAGCCCAAGTGGTTAGATGCAGACGACTGGCATCAACTGAGGGAGGAGGCTACAAATTCTCCAGGACGTTGGAGTTAGCAGCGCGAGACGGCGAGGGCACGGCTCGAGGCCGGAGTAGTCCATCATCTTGGGAGTGGCGGCCACAGGACATATTTGGAGGACTTTGTAAGTTTTTTTTTAAATTTCACTTGTTTGTCTTTTTGAAATATTCTTTGTACTGACAATCATGTTTCTAATAGTTAGCATTTTGTTTTCTTTATAGCACTCCATTACAGATTGCGATTCGATCGGCCTTGAGACTCGATATGTAGATTGGCACGGTCTCAATGCATTGATCGGCTGATTGTATAGACGTGACGGCCTTGTAAGTCACTCATCTTTCTTGTCTGTAGTTACCATGAGATATTTGAATGCATTATTGTATGGTGGATTGATGTGTTGTTTCTTTTTCTGTAGAGTCCGTTCGATGCTCCTTTGCAACGAGACGAGCTTTCAGAGGACGAGGATTTGTAGCTCGCCCTTGGGTCCCTGGAGCTCACACACCTTTATTTTTGAGTCGCCTGATCTATGTAGACATTTTCTATGTATTAGTGATATCCTGTCATGATTGTACCAATCACTTTTTATGCGATCATGTATTTATTTCATGTATCAGTTTTATGATTTCAGTATACATTCTTTTTGTTTGCAAGCGCTTTGTACACAGTAGTGCAGAAACTATTTTGTATGGCTCTCATATGCCACAAATTTTTTTTAATCCCTGTTACCGTTGCTATTAGTGTCACAAATTTGTCTGCTCGCATTGCTATTTCCGTCGCTATGCATGTCGCAAAACGTCGGTATTAGCGTCCCTATTGGCGTCGCTATCAGCGTCGCAAATGGGACGCTAATAGCGATGCCAATACTGACGTTTCTATGGCATCGTTAATAACGACACTTTTTGCGACGATGGGGGTAAAATTTCTTATTTGTATTTTCGTCGCTTTAAACGTCGGTATAAGACCTATATCTTGTAGTGGAGAAGGAGAAGGAGAGGAGGAGAAGAAGAAGGGTGAGAGAGAAGAGTGAGAAGAGGAGGAGAAGAGAAGGAAGAGAAGGAGAAGAAGAAGGGTGAGAGAGAAGAGAGAGAAGAGGAGGAGAAGAGAAGGAAGAGAAGGGAAGAGGAAGGGAGAGAGAGAGAGGAGTGAGAAGAGGAGGAGAAGAGAAGAAAAAGAAGGGAAAAAGAGTGAGAGAAGGAGAAGGAGAGGAGTAGAAGAAGAAGAAGGGTGAGAGAGAAGAGAGAGAAGAGGAGGAGAAGAGAAGGAAGAGAAGGCAAGGAGAGTGAGAGTTTTGGGCTAGCTACTTACCATGGCCCCCAAGCGCAAAGAAGGAGTGAAGACCCCAGGAGCTAACACATGGAATTCATGGTGCAGTTGGAGCCGTTGGAATTGCAGCCAATAATGGAGCACCCGGTATAGCCAACGCCGGAATTTGCACAACTCCAGACCCCGTCTCACAGTACCAGGTTCTCCTTGGCCTAGAGAAGAACTATTGATTTCATTCCGCCACATGAAATGATAAGGGCTTCATAATATGTCATATAAAATGATAGACTTTCACTTAGTTTAGTGCATGATTTGTTAACGATAATTCATGGTTTACTTCCATGATTAAAATAATTACATGAAATGTTAGTTCCATTCATAGGATGCAACCGCTCATAAGCATAGAGAACTTGTCATCTATCTTGCATTCCACCCAGAAGATAGGTCTTTATTTTGCATACCACAAATAGGTTGTCTTATCCTATGATAGCCAATATTTATGCTTGGAGACCGCATGAAATATTAGGGTAAAATGGCATTTACGATACTAACAGGTTCTTAGACTTTCATGGATCGCTTACAAGGAAAGATTTTTATGCATTATATGATTATCTTTTACCTATGTTAGAGCATAGAGGTGATAAGTGAATTGAGTTAAAACTTTTATATACTCAACTCACACGAGACCTTGCACTTTAGGAACAAGTACTCATTGCCAGATATGAAGAGATTTAAAGATTGTTTAGGCTGCACTAATATACTAAACGCACCATGTGCATGCGAGATAAGTTTGATTAGAAAATTCTTCATAGCATCGCACTAAGAGAGGATGGAAAGAATGTATGACAAAGTCTTGCAATATATTGTGTTTTGAAGATTACCAAGTATGTTAAAAGATGCACAAAGAATTGAGGATTCACAACTTGGAACCCTAGAATAAAACCTAGGGGAAAGAGAGATTCAAAAGAAGTTGAGTGATTAAACACATGTGCTGTGAGTTGTTCTTAATGATCTTGTCTTGGATTATTGGAAGTGGATACCCTCCTAGTTTAAGCTAGGCTAGTAACCTTACTCCAAATGGAATGTTGATCAAGGCTTATGCTTGGTTGTCTTGAAAAGGATATTTCTAAGTGAATTTGGCTGGTCGCCTTGGTAAGAGGAGATCCTACTAAGGACAAGTGGTTTATAAGCAAAGTGATTGCTTGATGTAGAAAATGATATTTTCTTGATTGGAAATGAAAGGGATGTTTTCCTTAGTAATTGTTTGTAAGCTGGGTGCTTCAGCTATGATTGATTCCCTAAAGGAATAATTAAGGAAGGATGGCGTTAGCTACCACCCCGCGAATTGCCAAACCCTAACCAAGGGGGTTATAAATCCGCGTCGGGAATTTGGACCCAGCCCACCGTGAGAGGTCTCTCCGTGGAAATTACTTGGAGTAGGAGGACGCTTGGGTACCAGTGGGGGCTCTGGCCATAAATCCCAATTCCTTCGGGTCCTACACAAGTGTTCTACATGACTCAGATGGGATCTCGAGGCCTTGATACTAGTTACAAGGCAGAATCTTGGGAGGATAAACCTTCGGGTTTTATTGCCGTGAGATAGAAGGATTTTTTTTGCGGAGGCAGAAAGGAACACTTAATTCTCCTGTATGGGCAAGAGGCAAACATTAACCTTAGGATAAGTTAAGTGTTTGATCTTTTTTTATATTGTCTTCATATCAGTACCCTAAATTACGTAAATGAACCTGTGACCAACGGGTTAATTAAGGAAGCTGCTTTTATGTGTCAAATATAACATGGTAGGTAATTAGATAACTAAAACAACCCCCGAGGGAAGCACGTGGATGTGACCAATGGGTCTATCGTACTACAAAAGGGTGGTCTCGGTTAGCTGAGAGCTTTCCTAAAAAAAATATATTAGGGAAGGTCAGACGATGACCTTAGACAGTGTTGGTTAGAATCTTGATTCATACCATTTTAGGCGATCGGAATGGGACTATGCCCTACGGGTAGAAAGGTCGAGCGATGCATCCCTCTCATTTTCCATTCTCTTTGAACTAAGTGCAGTATGAGTCTGCTTGGGTCCAGTTGTATCTACGCAAAGTGGAGAAATTGTAGATCGATGCTAGAAGGCTGTTAGGAAGACTCAACTGCTAGGAACCCAGAATTTAGGTATCGATCCTAGTGGGAACAATCGGATAAGTTCCGTTGTGGGGAAAACTCGAGAGACCCTAGTTGGCAAACCTCGTGTCATTCCTTGGGAGTGTCGGGCAGCGTCTTCTAGATTGATCTCTCGACGGGCTACTAAGACGAGTCCCGCAATTTGAGGGGCGGGCACGTTACAAAAGGCCAACCACGGAAGTTGTGTCTCACCCTTAGGTCGCTTGGGATCAGTGGAGCTCTAGACACACCCTTACCTAGACCGGAACGGAGTTGTAGACTACCGTGACCCGGGTACTTCTGTTGGGCATAAGTGATACATAATTTCTCCTGTATGGGCAGGAGACAAAGATTAGATTAAAGATAAGTTAAGCAACTTTTTTGTCAAAAGTACTGCTTACTTTGTTTTCATGTCTGTGATGTAAATTACGCGAATGAACCATGTTCCCTAACGGCTTGATCAAGGAAGCTGATTTTAAATGTCACACATAAATGTGATAGAACCTAATTTGATAAGTAAAGAATTACTATTGAGGGAAGCAGGTGGGCGGAACCCTCGACGAGTCTCTCCTATGGAAGGGTGGCCCTAGAGAACTAGGAGGCTTCTCACAAGATTTTACCGACATTTGAATTTAGGTATTGTTAGGTTAGAACCTGATTCATGCCATTTTAGGGGACCGGATCGGGACTACGCCCTACGGAGAGAGAGGTTGAGCAGTGCATCCCTCTCGTTTCCCATTCTCTTTGAACCAAGTGCAGTATGGAACTGCTCTAGATCGGGCATCTCTACATAAAGTAGGATGTCTAGAATCCGATGCTAGGATGCTATCAGGAGACCTTGTCCATAGGAACCCAAATTTTAGGTCGATCCTAGTGTATTCATCAGGCATGGATGTTTTGTTGCGAGGCGGACTCATGAAACCCTAGGTGACAAACCATGTGACATTCCATGGGAGT
Source organism: Lygodium microphyllum (assembly GCF_053477565.2). NCBI lineage: Eukaryota > Viridiplantae > Streptophyta > Polypodiopsida > Schizaeales > Lygodiaceae > Lygodium > Lygodium microphyllum. Next base: position 35,679,094 of record NC_141161.1, read on the forward strand.
GCTAGGTAGGGTGGCTTAGACTCGTCTCTCGATGGACCGCTAAAAGCATGCCTTGATAGTGGATAGGCAAGCACATTACACATAAGGATATTGGAAGCCTTAGTTGTTAAGGGAAAATCGTTGCTCAAAAGGCATGACCCAAAAGCTCTAAGTAATATCAATATATTCCCTTTAGGTGAGGGGGAAAAGCTCATGCATAAATCTATTATAAAATTACCTATGGATGGTCAAGGGATGGAAGATCCTTTGAGAAAGGAATAGATTGATACGTTGAAAGTTATAGGACTCCCTAGACCACTCTATGAGTTGGAAAATAGGGACGTCATGTTAGATATGATCAATGCCCCACCCTTATTAGGTGCTACCAATGATCCATGGTGCTCAAAGTTGTAAGGCCCCCATTATGAGGAGAAGCCAAATGTGAGCCCGGACATTGGTTGAGACATTGGTTGAGTCCTGACTTGTATATCAGATGAGGTCTATGTGACCGGATGGAAAAAAGGTGACTGTTGTGGGTCTAATCTTTGGGTTAGACGCAGTGGTTAAGCTAGTAGCAACTCGAGGTGCATTGCATCGAGTTGCGGTGCAAGGGAGTTAAAAGGGGCCCCTATTGTGGGGTCCGAGGGCCGCGGAAGCGGCCCCCGGCTGGGGGTCCCAGGGGGGCCAGCGGCCCCCTTGGCGGGGGTCCGGGGGCAGCGCCCCCGGCCCGATGGTAAAGGGAATATTCCCTGGAATATTCCCTGGTCAACTAGTGGAGGCTCATATGGTAGGTCGGACAGCAGGCCGACCTAACGACCTTCACGGGCTATAAAAGCTAAACCCCTTCGCAGCCATCTCTCACTCATCTTTCACCCAGTCAGAGTTGTTGTTCCAGCTAGCCTTAAGCTCTTGACCTATCTTCTATCTAGATCGCCATCTAAGCTTCACACAGTGGAAGCGCACGGGTGGACAGAGCCATCTTTGTATCAGTTGTTTGAAGTTAAAGAATTTACTGATTCTCCTTTTATATGTTGTGTACTCTCTATCTCTTTCTCAGATTCTGTTCGCTGCGCCGTGTAATATTTTACACGTCAATGAAAATATTAACCTTCCTACATCAGCAAAGGTGAAAACGAAAGAGATTAGAGACCCTAAGACATTGGGATTAGGTCAAGATAAATATGAAGATCTAGATGATGATCCCAAAGAAGAGTAATAAATGCCCTCCTCCTTATAGGGATCTCCAAGTGTTTTATGGACTAGTAGATGAGGATTCGATGTTGCATTTAAAAGAATATAGTCTAACTTGTCTTACAAGTGGTTTTGATGATATACATTGAATACTTATGTTTTCAAGTACCTTGAAGGGAGAGGCCAAGAAATGGTATTGGAGCCTCTCAAGAGGGTTTATTAGAACCTTTAAGGAGCTATGTGACAAATCCCTAGATGAGTATGAGAAGAAGGTTCCCATGACTTTAGTCCTGGGGGAGAGCTTGCACAGATTAGGCCAGAGTCATATATCTCCATCAAATAATATGCTAGAGCCTTTGATGATATTCTTAGGCTTTGGCCAAGAAGAGCCACTATGTTATCAAATGATGTGTTGTGTAGCTCTTTATGAGTAGCTAAGTGAGGATGTGAAATCCTAAGTCATTGAGACTAAGATGCAGGAAATTAACTATGAGTAGTATAATAAGAGATGTTGGGAAACATTTTGGAGTTTTCCTAGCTTATTGTGAGTGCATCCAAGTATCCAACCTTTTTCGCAAGAAGGTAATTCCCTTGATAATGCTAAATGAATTCCAAGTCAACTTGTTTAGGAGACCTTGGTAGTCAAAATATCCAAGTAGGCAATGCGAATTCTAGGTGAAGTGATACTATGCCTCTTGGTGGAAAGGTTCCAAGCCAAGAAGGTCCTAGCAGGGCTTACAACACTTCCATGAGAGGTGGTTGTGAAGGCAAAGTCGATAGAACCATTGGCACCACAAGTGTGGATGAGCATCCTATGAGTGGTTCTCATTTTCCTCTTGCAAAGGCTCTTGAGAGACCTTTTTCATCTATAAGTGAATCATGCTTTCAAGTGGATGTTGTTCCTCTTAGTAAGAGCATGATGCCTATGAGTGAGAAGTTGTAATGTGGACATAGGCAAGTAAAGACATCTTGTGTGAAGAAGATGTAGAATGCCAAAGGTCCACCTATGCTGGATGGAAGTCATAAGTGTGTGAGGCTATTTGGTCATAGCAATAAGTCCACATTGAGTCCATTAGACCAATGTGGCAAATTTTGGTAGCGCAAGAATATAAAGTGGAATGTAAGATGCTTTTGGAAGCCAAAAATATCTAAAAGTGTGGTTGATGTATTAGTTGAAAGGCCAAAAATTCAAGATCGGCAGTTCCCAAGTGGATGACACCAGAGGCCATAATGATATATCTGAATAATATGTAACATTATGGGATGTATCTATGTGATGGGTCTAGGATTGAAACTCTACCTAAGTGGATAACACTAGAGGCCATAATAATATATATTAATAGTATGCACCACTTTGGGATGCATCTATGTGATGGGTCTAGGATTGAAACTCTATCTAGTTTGGGTTGTAATACTAACATATCCAATAATACAAATAGGGAAGGTTTGAATGAGCATAAATCTATGATTCTCTATATGGTAGGAGGGGTCTTTAGGAAGCTTGAATGAACAATCTATTTGAATGATAATCAAGGTGGGACACATGAGCCCAATGGGATCATTCATTTAGCCAATAGCACCCAAGAAAGGGATAGCTCATATCGATGTTATATCAATGGGAAGGCTTGGACTTTTGGATATACAAAATCCCAAGATAAAACTTTGATAATTAGATTGTAGTAAGCTAACTTGCATATGTAGCATGAGGCTATCCCTCGCCTCCTATATTATTTTTTTGTTTATCTTGGTTAGTCTAAGATACAATGTATATGCCAAGAAGATTATGATAGATCAAAATGAACTACTCTCTTTAAGAGAAGAGGGTCGGTCATCTTGGACATAAGTGTTATATTTTATTAGGCCAAGAGAGCCACTTCTTTTATAGTGCAATAATTTATTTCTTTAGGCCAAGAGGGCCATGTGCTTGTTTGATGTGGGCATGTTTAATGGTTTTTTGTTTTAAGTGGTGCATGAAATAGGTTTGAAGGAGTAGTGGGAGGGAGCCAATTGCTGCATGGAAGCTATTTGGAGCTACTTCATGTGATATCTTTTCTTTCCAAGTTCTTTTCTCTTAAGTAGAATGTCTTATATATATTTTGGGATTTTTTTTGTCTTGTATTGGGAACTAGCAGTCAAGGCATGAAGTCCCAAGATTAGGTTATATATGTATAGGGAGGTTTGAGTACTTGTTTGCCTCTTGTGAGACATTATCGAGCATGTAAAGAGTTGTTTTAGATGGTAGTCCGAGTGACTATGTCCTACTAGTTTACCAAGAAGTTGGCTATAGGAATCCATGTTAGTTGTGAGGTAGGTAGAAAAGCTTGCTGAATAAAAAAGAAAAACAATATATCTAGAATTTATATAATATAGAGATGTGAGAGAAGGGATTCTACAACCTGAATAAGAAAATCAAAGAAATAAAATTTTCAAAGAACTGATGTTCATCACCTTGTGAAGGCTTGATAGGTGTGTGGGGACAACTTAAACCTAGTGTTGATACCTTGTCTTTGTGGGGATGGAATTTTATCGAAAAGGAAATATGGATCGTTGGAGAAAAAATAAAAGTGAGCAGGAAAAAAAAGGAAAATCATGTTACCTCATCATAGCTTGGTAGGTTCTTCGGTATCAAGACTAGGACCCGAGCCCAATGCCTTGTTCTCCTTGGATCACAAATACGCTCAACTCCCTCATTTTTACATATCGGAGTACAAAATAATGAAGAATAGATATTGAGCCAGAAGGAAAAAAAAAAGAAATGAGATAGGCTAAGAAGCACTTTCCTAGTAGGAGTTTTAGTTTCAGTTGTCTTAGGTAAGGTAGACAAGTCAACCGACCACCACTTCAAATGAAATTCATGAAATAGTTGATTTGTGTTGAAATAATTGGTTGGAAGCTAGCTCTTGATCTCTTTAATAGATTGTGATTGGCATATTCCTCATGAAATTCATGCCTTGGTTTTGTCAAGGGATGGGGTAAGAGAGGTATTCTATGTTATGTTGTGTACTCTATTTGAAGCAACATGATACTCTCTATGGTTTATGTGTCTGCAAATTAGTTCATGGGCTTGATGGGCTGGTTTGCCCTATCCTATAGTTTTCCAATGTGAGAGGCAAATTTAAAGGTGCACTTTTCAGGATTTTGGACAATTTTAGATGGATCCACAAGGCATTTATGGGCAAAATTGAATATTTCAGGCTCCAAACTGGTTCATGGTGCAAAGCAAGAGGCACAATAGAAAAAAGCATTTTGAAGTTTGAGATGTAGTGAAGCACCAAGTTGAGTCTACAAATAATGAAAAAGTATCGAATCATTACTTGGGCATTACTTCCATATGCTTGGGGTGGAATTTAAGAGCATGAGACCTTAATTTATATGGGAATGTGGTGTGGGTAGTCAAGGAGGCCAAACAGGGCTCGAAAACCATGTGGGCATGCCCAATTTGAAGGGGCACTTATGGTAGGTCTCAAAGGGGTGATGTGCCTAGTTGTTTGGAAGGGAGAAAGAAGAGGAAGAAGTGGGTACAAAGTTAAAATACCATAATGTTGGATATTTTATGATTGTTGTGCATGAGATCCTCATCATTTCTTGTGTGTGATGGATGAAATGAGGTTTCACTTGCCATCCTCTACATGATGATGTAAATTTCATGGCCTGATATGAAGAATAAAGAATGCTATTTTCTTAGTCTTTCTTTGTTCTCTCTCAAAATAGTCTAATTTCTCTCTTCCTCTTTTCCTCTTACATCAATACAAGGATTTAAACCTATAGCGACGGCGGGTAGTGACGCAAGTAGCGGCGTCGCTATTTGCATCGTAAAACAGGCCGAAACTGAGCGCGGGTTTATTTCACGTATTTTTGTCTACTGTTTTGAGAGCGAGAGCGAGAGAGAGAACGATCGTCGTGAGAGAGAGAGAGGAAGAAGGCTTGCCGCCGCCGCCGCCGTCGTTCGCGAAGGAGAGGAGGAGCCTTCATCGCGAAGAGGAACCGCCAAACCCTCGCCATGTCTCATCGGTGAGTCTATTCTCTCCTTCTTTTGCTTGTTTAGGGTTTAATTCTCTTTCTCTTTTGCTTGTTTAGGAGAGGAAATAAGAGAGAAAGAGAGGGAGAGAAAGAGAAAGAGAGAGGGAGAGAAAAAGAAAGAGAAAGAGAAAGAGAGGGAGAGGGAGAGGGAGAGGAAGAGGGAGAGGGAGGGAGAGTGCATTCTCTCTCTCCCTCTCCCTTTTGCTTTTATAATTTGTGTATATATATTGAGAGAGGGAGAGGAAATGAGAGAGAAAGATAGGGAGAGGGAGAGGGAGAGGGAGGGGAAGGGAGGGAGAGAGAGAGGGAGAGGGAGGGAGATGGAGGAAATGGAAGAGGGAGGGGGATGAAATGAGAGAACGAGAGAGAGGAAGAGAAAGAGAAAGAGAAAGAGAAAGAGAGGAAGAGGGAGGGAGGAGGAAATGAGGGAGGGAGAGAAAGAGAAGGAGAGGGAGAGGGAGAGGGATGGGGAGGAAATGAGAGAGGGAGAGGGAGGGAGAGTGCATTCTCTCTCTCCCTCTCTCTTTTGCTTTTATAATTTGTGTATATATATTGAGAGAGGGAGAGGAAATGAGTGAGAAAGAGAGGGAGAGGGAGGAAATGGGGGAGGAAGGGAGAGTGAGAGGGAGGGCGATGAAATGAGAGAATGAGAGAGAGGGAGAGTGTATTCTCTCTCTTATCTATTTAATTTTTGTATAATTTGTATATAATGTGAGAGGGAGAAGAAATGAGGGAGAGGGAGAGGGAGAAAGAGAGTGAAATTAAAGAGAGGGAGAGGGAGGAAATGGGAGAGGGAGGGAGAGGAAATGAGAGAGAAAGAGAGGAAGAGAGAGAGGGAATAAGAGAGGGAGAGAGGGAGAGTGTATTCTCTCTCTTTTTTATTTATTTTTTGTATAATTTGTATGTAATGAGAGAGGGAGAGGGAGAGGGAGAAAGAGAGGGAAATTAAAGAGAGGGAGAGGGAGAGGGAGGAAGAGAGAGAAAATGAGAGAGGGAGAGGGAGAGGGAGAGGGAGAGGGGGGAGAGACGAAAACATAATAGGGAAATGAGAGAGGGAGAGGGAGGGGGAGAGGAAAAGAGAGAAGGAGAGGAAGAGAGCCAAAGGAAATAAGAGAGGGAGAGGAGAGAGAAAAAAAGGAGAGAATGAGAGGAGAGAGAAAAAGAGATGAGATGTTAAACATAATAGGCAAATAGAGCAAGAGAGGGTATGGGTGAGGGTGAGGGCAAGGGAGGGAGAGGAAATGAGAGAGGGAGAGGAAGAGAGAAAAAAATGAGAGAGAGAGAGGAGATAGGAAAAGAGAAAAATTTATTAAAAATAATAGAGAAAGAGAAAAAGAGAGGGTCAAGGTGAAGAAGGGACAGAAAATGAGAGAGGGAGAGAAAGAGAGAAAGGTAAATGAGAGAGGGAGAGGAGAGAGAAGAAAAAATGAGAGAGAGAGAGAGAGGAGAGAGAAAAAGAGAGAAGGTAGCATTAAACCTAATAGGGAAAGAGAGATAGAAAGAGAGGGTGAGGGCGAGAGAGGGAGAGGAAAAGAGAAAATGAAATGAGAGAGGGAGAGGAAGAGAGAAAATGAAATGAAAGAGGGAGAAGAGAGAGAAAAAATGAGAGAGAGAGAGAGAGGCGAGAGAAAAAGAGAGAAAAACCATTAAACCTAATAGGGAAAGAGAGAAAGAGAGGGTGAGGGCGAGGGAGGGAGAGGAAATGAGAGAGAGAGAGGAGAGAGAAAAAGGAAATGAGAGAGAGAGAGGAGAGAGAAAAAGGAAATGAGAGAGAGAGAGGAGAGAGAAAAAGGAATGAGAGAGGGCAAGGAAGGGAGAGGAATGAGAGAGAGAGGAGAGAGAAAAAGAGAGAGGGAGGGAGAGGAATGAGAGGGATAGGAGAGAGAAAAGAAAATGAGAGAGAAAGAGGAGAGAGAAAAAGGAATGATAGACAGAGGAGAGAGAAAAAGAGAGAGGGAGGGAGAGGAATGAGAGGGAAAGTAGAGAGAGAAAAGGAAATGAGAGAGAGGAGAGAAAAAGAGAAATATCATTATATCTAATAGGGAAAGAGAGAAAGAGAGGGTAAGGGCGAAGGAGGGAGAGAAAATGAGAGAGGGAGAGGAGAGAGAAAAAGGAAATGAGAGAGAGAGGAGAGAGAAAAAGAGAGAGGGAAGGAGAGGAATGAGAGGGAGAGGAGAGAGAAAAGTAAATGAGAGAGGGAGAGGAGAGAGAAAAAGGAATGAGAGAGACAGGAGAGAGAAAAAGGAATGAAAGAGAGAGAGAGAGAAAGAAAAGAATGATAACAAAAACAAATTGTTTGTTGTAATGTAGACAAGATGGAAAACGAAGAAGGTCCTGTTGTTCAAGATGGCGAGGCGTATCTTAATCAGCATATCCCATGTCCTTGCTCTCAATGCAAGTTGGCAATTAGACAAAAAAGTCGATTGTCTATAGAACACGTACGACGATTTGGCGAGTTTCAATTTGAGATCATTGATCAGGCGATTGCGGATTTTCAGCAAACGGTAATTTGAAGTTAATATCAATCATGCATTGTACTCGCAAGCTAATTGAATACCATATACAATAAGATTGGGTCTTGCTGGCAAATTTTCTATCCTGGGAGGTGATGTCTCGTCCCAAGGGGGAGTGCATCCTTTGCGGCCAATTAGAAGAGTACGTAGGCATGCGATGGATGGAGTGCAAGAGCCAATCCACCACTCACAAGACCAATCTATACCATCAATGCCAGAGGAGACAAGCAACCTTCTAGACCTACCTACAATCTTGGAGCCTGAGATGGAGGAAATAGTCGATGCATTGATTCCCATGGATATCGAGACTTCTGATCCACTTAGAGAGGAAGCATCCATACCGTTATATGATGGGTGCCGAGTATCTCGGCTGAAGACACTGCTTGCACTCTTAAGTATGCAAGCAAAATACGGGTGGAGCGATACGAGTGTGACCGTATTGTTCAGGTACCTTGTACATATGCTTTATTGAATTTTTTTTTCGGCACTATTATTACAAACATTTGTGCTTTTTCAAGGTGTTTTATGATTTTTTTCAAGTTATTGAAATATCATATATTACCACTTACAAATACAATGCCTCAGTCTCGTGATGATCCACGACATGTTTTATGGAAGCTTAGCATGGACTACAATAACATCCATGCATGTATCAACGATTGCTGTCTATTTCGAGGAGAATACGAGACTATGGAGACATGTCCAAAGTGTGGTGCTCACAAGTATCTACAAGACTTGCAAGGGCAAACCATCCCTCAAAAAGTTCTCAGACACTTTCCACTTATCCCTCGCATAGACCATCTGTTTCATACATCCGACATGGCGAGCTTGACAATGTGGCATGCATAGAATAGGTCCACGGATGGAGTTCAACAAATATCAGCAGATTCGCGCCCATGGAGCCACATTGACTCTACCTTCCCAAGCTTTTCCCGAGAGCCAAGGAATCTTCGGCTCGGTCTCGCAATGGATGGCATGAACCCATTCGGTCTGCGCTCAACTTCTTACAGTGTGTGGCCTATAGTCCTTGTCAACTACAATATCCCTCCATGGCCTTCTACGAAGAAAGGACATCTCATCCTTAGCTTGCTCGTCCTAGGCCGCTACAAAGTAAAAAATATGGATGTGTATCTTCGTCCATTAGTCGATGAGCTTAAGATTTTCTGGGAGGAGGGGGTCACTGTGCAAGATATGAGCAGGTGCGATGGTCGGCGGTCAGCCAATATTTGAGCCATTCTCATGTGGACGATGCATGACTTTTCAGGATTGGGAGAGTGCTCGGGTGAGCATCACGATCAATTAAGTATTCACTAGGTCGGTGTGTTGGAACAGGTCTGGTTACCTCAGGTTATCATGCATGTCCATTGTGCGGGCCGTAGTTAGACTCCCGAAGGTCACGAACCATGAAGAAGATGGTATATCAAGGACACGCTGCTTTCTTACCGAAGGATCATGAACTCAAGAAAGGTTTCCTTGGACGACCTCCAACACGTATGAACACCGCAAGCTGGTACGAACTAAAAATGGTCCACGCAGAATCACATCCAAATGGAATGCGGTGGTTCTCAGTTTTCTACGAGTTGCCATATTGGATCCACTTATAGGTCAACCACTTGTTGGATCCCATACATATTTTCAAGAATATGGGCAGCTTATTATGGGACCACATCACAGGAAAGAGAGACACTATAGGGGGCATGAATGGATTTGAAGGAGGTAGGTAAGATGGAGGCGCTTTGGCCGCAGTTGAGTGCTGATGGTCGCGTGCAGCTTCCTCGCACTCCTTGGGTTTTGTCCACTAAAGAAGAGCACATTGTGAAACAAGTAATCAAGTCTATCTGCACTCCGACGGGTATGATGCGTTCTCTCAGGTCCGCATTTTCTAAAGACAACCAATTATCAGGGGTAAAATCCCATGGCTGGCATAAGATATGTCAGGTTTGTACTACGAATGGATTGTAGTTAGTGTGAGAATTTTTATATTTGGAATGTAGCCATTATTCATAATGCTTTCTCATTTGTGGAAATTTGTACTACAGATCGTGATCGCAAGATGTCTTACTCCAAAAATACGCGGGGCCATTTACAAGTTGTCAACTTTGGTGCAATGGATCTCACAGAAGGAGATTAAGACATCCTCTATTGAATCCGCAAGGCGGGGAGCAGTGGAGACGGTCTATCTCTTTGAGAAATACCTGCCCACCAGCATGCTCACGATACAAATCCACCTTCTTGTGCATCTTGTGGATGAAGTGGAGATTGCTGGACCTATCCATACGCGATGGATGTTCTTCTTGGAGCACTTCATGAAAACCCTGAAAGGCTTTGTACAACAACGAGCTCGCAAGAATGTAGCATGTCCGAAGGTTGGTTGGTGTCTAAGGTGGTGGTGCATATTTCACAATGGCTACCAATGGTGGAACTAGACAATGAAATGCTATGGTCACTGAAGGACGATGATAGACTCACTGGAGATGTGATGGTTAGAAATGGGGTAGAAAAAAGAATGGATGCCTCAATGGAAGAGAAGGTGAATCGCTTTTGTATGTTGCACCATGCCTCTATGGAGACGTGGCTCGCCAAGTACCAGATCGCTAGGCAAGATCGAGAGGAAGCGCGAGCTAAATTCCGACGTAGTATGCGTCATCGACCGATTTGATATCCCGAAGGCATGGAGGAGATGTCGTGGTTTATGTCAATGCGATGGTTGCATGGAGCTTTGACCGCAGCATCTCACGAAAGGACATAGGTCTCAATGGAGGAGTGGGAATTCTCGAGGGGATTTAGTCCAAAGGTGATGAGGGGTTTAGAATCTGTCGTATCTAAATTTTATATGCGACATCTAATTTGAGTGTTTCAATGTACAGTACAAAATATATAGTGTAGCGTGGTCATGCAAACGGCATTTTCGTGTGGACCGTATTGACAAAATGCGCTCCACAATGGACTGTGGTATCATGGCAAGGTTTGAGCAAGAGAGTCGGCGACGAGCAACGGATCCAAACACGGTTGTGGATGAGATGGAGTATTTTGGAAACTTGTGAAGTATTATTACGGTGGATTACCGTAGCTTCTCCATGATACTATTCGATGTGCAGTGGTTCAAAGTGGTACTTGGAGGAGCTAGAGCAACAGTTTGACGAGGTCCATCTGGATTTCTCGAAATAGATTCTGAAAAAAAATGGACGGATTTGCGCGACACATTTGTGTTGCCGGCCCATTGTGAACAGGTGCATGGACTCATTTGCTTGCTAATTGTATTACGACATGGTTTATGTCACAATGGTTTGAACTCTCTTGTACGTGTTTGTGAATAGGTAATCTTCTATGCAAACCCCCGACAACCTCGATAGTGGTATGTTATACCTTCAACTCCCCGAAGTGCGAGATTATATTATCAAAGTGATGTTCCGAGCATAGATGAAGATAATATGCAAATAGAGGGGTCGATATTGCAAGGGGTGGAGGCCGTCGAAAGCTTGGAGCTAGCATCGGCTAACAATGATGGAAATACAGGAGTCCAAGAATTCTTTGAGAACAAGACGGACTCATTTTTTTGTGTGACATGTCTATCGACCTTCCAGTGTATACGAAGTTGTGTCAGGAGATTAACATGGGACCATAGGATACTTCATACTTTGAGCATCCACTTACTCAATTCGTTGACCGATTGCTTATAAGGATACATAAGATATACATTTTAAGTGAGATTTTTTTTAAATGATTTATATTACTGTGCTTTGTATGATTTAAATTGATTATTCTAACATCATTTTTTGTCTGTGCAGGTGACATTTTTAGGATGAGTCGAGGGATGAGCGATGAGGAGTTACAGGATATCTTCGCACGCATGTCTCCAGACCAGATCGCCAGATTCAGAGAGATGGCAGACCAGGAGCTTTCTTAGTCTTTGTCAAGGCTCCCTGCTAGATCTGCTTCAGTGCGATCGGATGCTTTGGCTTCGAGCAGACGATCTCGACGCTCACGACTTGGGCCAGAGGGAGAGAATACATCGGGATCAGGGGGATGCTACAGAGATACAGAGGCAGTGAGCCCGCGGTTGACACGAGATACAGGTGCAACTCCTTGCTCTCGTGGCTCAGGTGGATGCTGTGGAGACATGGACGCGGTGTCTCTGTCTCGTCATTCAGCTGGAGCTACCTCACCTCCAAGATTTGTCACACCTGTGGGAACGTCTACTCCAGTTACTCCAGCTTTTGCCACTCCGAGAGATATTACCCCCGTCGGTACACCGGATGCACAGGGGTCTCCTGGATATGCCCAAGAGCGTGGATGCAGATGGGAGAGGACCCATCTTAGGCAAACTCCTAGGGGTTATGGATATCTGGTCGATAGTAGGTCAGGAGCCATCATCGTGAATGATGAGGGGAGGAGGGTGATGGCTCGCATGAGAGAGTTGTGCCAACAAGTTTTTCGGCACAACGTCTTGGATCATTGGAAGAACATACCGGAGGGGAGCGAGGACTACATAATAGCATCCTTGCACGAGGAGTTTCTGGTGCCAACCGCAGTAGATAGATTCTCTACGGGATGGATGATGGATTGCATGCGTGCATACATGTCACATAGACGATCCGACGCACGCAAGGCAATCAAGAGTGGGGATGCAAAGCCCAAGTGGTTAGATGCAGATGATTGGCGCCGACTAAGGGAGGAGCCTACAAATTCTCCAGGATGTTGGAGTCAGCAGCGCGAGGCAGCGAGGGTACGACTCGAGGCCGGAGTGGTCCATCATCTTGGGAGTGGCGGCCACAGGACATATTTGGAGGACTTTGTAAGTTTTTCTTTTGTTTTGCTTGTTTATTTTTTTGAAATATTCTTTGTACTGACAATCATGTTTCGAACAATTAGCATTTTGTTTTCTTTGCAGCACTCCATTACAAATCGCGATCCGATGGCCTTGAGACTCGATATGCAGAGAGGCACGGTCTGAGGGCATTGGTCGACCGATTGTATAGATGGGCCGGCCTTGTAAGTCACTCATCTTTCTTTTCCGTAGTTACCATGAGATATTTGAATGCATTATTGTATGGTGGATTGATGTGTTGTTTCTTTTTCTGCAGAGTCCGTTTGATGCTCCTTTGCGGCGAGACGAGCTTTCGGGGGACGAGGATGCGTAGCTCGCCCTTGGATCCCTGGAGCTCACACACCTTTATTTTTGAGTCGCCTGATCTATGTAGACATTTTCTATGTAATAGTGATATCCTATCATGATTGTACCAATCGTTTTTTATGCGATCATGTATTTATTTCATGTATCAGTTTCATGATTTTAGTATACATTGTTTTTGTTTGCAAGCGCATTGTACACAGTAGTGCAGAAACTATTTTGTATGGCTCTCATAGCTGCCTTGCCACAAATTTTTTTTTCCCTATTACTGTCGCTATTAGCATCGCAAATTTTACTGCTCGAGTCGCTATTAGAATCGTTATGCACATTGCAAACCGTCGCTATCAGCGTCGTGCGACGCTGATAGCGACGCCAATACCGACGCTGATAGCGACACCAATATCGACGCGGATAGCGGCACCAATACCGACAGTTCTATGGCGTCGCCAATAACGATGCTTTTTGCGATGACGGGGGGAAATTTTTTTGTTTGCATTTTCCTCGCTTTAAACGTCGGTATAAGGCCTATATCTTGTAATGCATACTAGCTATTCTTATGAGAGAAGGGGGATGGGTGACAAAGAGGGAGAGGTGAGAGTTATGTGAAAGATACAGTTTGTAACATATTGATGGAGCATTTTGGAGTGCCTAGTGGCTATCTCAAGTATCAGTGATCTTGGAATCCACACATCATCTCATTCTCGTTGTCGTGCTGCTGCGCATCCGAGCCGTATACACCTCCATTTTTTTTGTTGTGCATTAGTGTTATTTGTTTGCGTGTGATTCATTGTGTGTGAGATGCATTACGATAACCCGCATCCAATGTATATATTCCGCTAGTGTGTGTGTGTGATTTTGTTTGGATGCATGATGTGTGTGTGTTAGAAAAATATGAAAAAACTGATGCCAAAGGACATTATCAAGCTAATAATTGCAATGATGATCTCTAAGAAAAGTGCAGGGAATTGTGGAATCAAAGGAAGCTTTGTGGAAGCCAATCATCTAAGTTCAAAAGTTCCCATGACATAGAGTTGAAGGAAGTCTCTCAAAAGCTGCTTAAGCGAGTAAAGCACTAGTGAAGCACCGAGAGAGCATTTTGCCATCCAGTTCTTAAGGCCAACGTTGAAGTTTGTGCGCAGATCACCCATCTCGAAGTTGACTATTAATGGGGAAATTGATGACTCCAAAGATACCCTACGTTAGTCCTCAAGGTCAAAATCAAAGTTGGTGCATAGATCTCCTATGGGTGTAAAGAAATGAGAGTTATTCTTGTCAAAGAGGAGTTTTTTTTAAGCTCAGCTAAAAGAGGAGAATGGGAGACTAATTTTGGGGGGTCTGAACCATTTTTGGGTATCTTAAGGATTGAAACAGTTTGGGGGACTGCACGGGGCGATACTGTGAGACGAACTTGTTCACCTGAGAGACGAGGAAAGATTGATAATCTTGCAAAGAAAATTTTTAATCTCTATATTGTCTTACGACTGCCTGGCAACACAGAAAGAAGACTTTGTAACAGAAGTGGAGCTTCAGATTGATCCGAAGAGATACGGATAACACCCAGCGAACCTGTTGTTGCTTGGCCACCTGCTCCTTCAACCTGTTGGCGTGTCTCTTGAAAGAATCCATGATCGCATCAGTTCGCGGATTTTTGAATCTGTGTCATGATAAGTGAGTATGGTCGGAAGCAAACAACTCTCGAGGGAGTGAGAATGCGAAGGAAGCACTGGGCTACACATGACGGAAAGTATGGAAGAAGCACGAAGGCTCCAAAGGTTCCATGACAACTGTTCACCAGGAGGAAGACAGATCGCAGATTTTTCTGGCTTCTTGGCTACATGTTGAACTATTGTTACGGTCGCTAAAAGAGATCAGAGGTGGGTCACGTTGTTTCCACCTATCAAGAACTTATGCTTCAATCAATCGCCCGTTACAGAGGTGAATCAAAGCAGCAGGGCCACCTTCAGAGTGTGCGTCTTCGGACTGAAATGCAAGGATTTAAAGTGAGCAACACAGAGCTCAGCGACTTAAAGTGAGCAACACAGAGCTCATCGTTGAGCCAAATAGATCCGATCCCAAAATAGAGCAATTTGCGGATGAAAAAGATGCGAACCAATCTGGATGGTGATTTGTAGCAACCAATAGGCCATGGGAGTTGGATGAAGAAATCTTGCGTCGACTACCTCGGGCATTTGAAGTAGGAATGCCAGATCTAAGACAGCGGGCAAGCATATTGCGGGTTATTAGTTCCTACGCTCATTATACTCCAATGCAGCTGCTTTTGATGTCTGAGCATTACACAACACTCTTTCGAAATCTAACTGTTGCAGCGGTCTCGGGGTCTAGCAGGTTAATTTTCCACTTTGCTCCTACTCCAACAAATCTCTGATGGGAAAATAAGCAGCCTGCTTGCATAGCTCTGTCAAATCAAAACCACTATAGCCATCATTCAAGCTAGACAGACATTCATAATCAACATCATCCTCCACATTCTCATCTTTCAGAACTATGATGGTCAAAGAACAGGGGAACAGCATGAAATTTCAATGGCTATTCTTATGCATACACAATTCCAGATGTGGACATTTGAAACTCTAGAACGGGAGTTGGGTTGCAGGTTCCAGCACGTAGATCCTTTTAGCTCTCTGGATCTTCTGAAATCTTCTGCTGATCAGGCAACTGCCAAGTTACAGAATGTACATGCTGATGTGAGGAACATTTTTCTTCCTACTGCTAAGAAACGTCTTTGAGATCCCATAAATTACTGGTTTTCCGTATTTGATAGCAACCTTTGAGAGCATCAGAAATTAGATGTGTTGTACAACAGATGGATCTCTGCACTAAAGGATGTGCTTGACTGGATTATTAGTTAATGCCCATTATTATGTTCAATGTAACTGTCATCATACACCTGAATGTAAACAGTTTATGAGATACTTCAGATTTTTCTGAACATGAACTTCATGTAACTCACTTGACAAGGAATATTGTGAAATTTGGCATCAAAAATTCGATTTCTTCTTCTTAGTCTCTTCACTTGTTGCAACTTGAACTCCGTGTTCAGCAGTCCTTACATGAAATCTATGACATTTCTGGTGAACCCGACGTGAAAGTGCTGCATCACTTTTCAGCAAGATGGGAGACTCGCAAGAAGAGATGACAGATGACAATGTCACGAAGAACCTGTTTCAGTCATTTACAACCTATATGCAGCAGCAAGCTCACGCGAAGCGTGATAGTGATGCCATGGATGCCTTGAAAGCTGTCCAACAGGAGATGAAGTAGTTTAATGGCCAACAAGTGTCAGCTTACCTGCATTTGTATGAAGAAAAGATGAAGTTTTTTGGGGTTTCTCAAGATGTTTGGAGCCGCTACTTCTTGCAGATCGTGGTGCGCGCTCTTGAAGTTCGAATTTTAGAAATTCAAGAAACACATGCAGGTTGGGTAGAGTTTAAGAAGGCATTAAAAGATGAATATTTCCTGGAGGATACAGGTCTTATGGAACCGCAGGAATTTCTTAGCATGGGTTTCTATGCCTAATAAGGGACTTTCAATTACTGCCCTTCTGCGAGAGTTTGAGAGCCGCTATGATCAGTTGGATGGAACGGAGCAGCAAGCTTTGGAGATGCAGAAAGTGGAATTATTTTTACAAGCCCCTGACGCTGATTTACAGGAAAAGTTGGATGATCTTTTGGAAGATCAAGCTACTGATTCAGGTTTAAAGAGCGAGTGGAGACATGTCATTGATGCTGTGAATGCTCTTGTTAAGAAGCAGCGCAGGAGAGTACGATTGCATCGTAATACAGGATCTGCTTCTGAAAAATCCTTGGAGACCTCTTCTTCTACCCCTGCTGCAAGTTCTATGCCTAAGCCTACTCCTCCTGTTGTAAATCCACCAGTTCCTGCTGCTCCAGTGCCCTTATCTGTAGATGATGTTATTAAAGGCTTGGCAGATTTGACGATTGAAGCAATCAAAGCTGAAGTTGGTAAGTTAAAGGAGCAACTTATGTCAGTTCCTGCTGTAGCACCTGCTCCAGCGACTGCTTTTCCAGCTGGCCAAAGAAAAGGGAGATGATGTATTTGGTGCGATAGTACAGAGCACCAACACTGCAGAGATTGTGATGCTTTTCAAGAAGCACGTAAGAAGAATGTAGTGTTCTGGGGACAAGATGGGAAGATATGGCTGACAGAGACTGGCGCTCCTCTTGACATGAAATTTGGTAAGGGAGGTATGAAGAAGCTCGTTGATGATATGGCTGTGCGATCAGCTTATGTGAGTGTAAGAGGAGATGCTTCAGCTTATGGAGTCCAACTTGAGCAGAAATCAAATGGAGACTCTGCTTTATGGTCCTCTACCTTGGAGATAGCAAGAAGAGGGAAAGTTCAGGCATCTACTATGACTTGTGTGGGCTCCAGCATTCGAGGAGAAACGGGATGGGATTCTCCTATTGATAGCTATTCTATTTTTTCTTATATGGAAAAAACATAGGGTTTAGATGCCATGGTTGAGGAAAAGAGAAGAAGAGAGGAGGAGGGTCTCAGCACCTCCAAAAAGACTAGAGGGGGTGACTTTGTTTCACCACCTGTTACAGCTCCACCTATGACGAGTTCTCCAGCTCACTCAGGTCCTGAACAACCTATGGGAGACAAGCAGATGAAAGAGAATAAGCAACCAAGAAAGGAGCCAGGATTCAAGCTCTTGTCAGACCTTGATATGCAGACGGATATGAGTAAGATTTTTCATGAAAGAATTTTGAATAGTGAAGTCACTTTTACTGTTGGAGAAGCTCTTGGGATTGCTAGAAGAGAAATACAGGATCAGATGCAGGATCTTTTGCGGAGGAAACGACATGCGATGGAAGGACCTGCTTTACAGGGATTATGGCATGGAGCTCTTGGGGAAGAGCATGATGATGCAGTGATGGTTGAGAATGCTTCTGTCAATCCGCAATTGGAGAAAATAGTTCAGCCTATGCAGTATGAAGATGATGATACCCCTATCCTCATTCCTCGCAGTCATTTTTCACGTAGTCATTGGGCTAGAGCAACCACTGAGACGGTGGTAAGGATTGGAGAGAAACAGATTCCTTTGGTCACTTTAGTCGATCATGGTTCAGAGATTAATCTTATTGCTCGAGGAGTTTATGAAAGTGGCAAGTGGCCTATGGATGCAGAGCATGGCTGGCGCATGAGAGGCGCCAATAATACTTCTGGTGATATGTATGCTGCTTGTCTGAGTATCAGAATTTCTATTGAAAATGTTGAAGAGGATTATCATTGCTTTGTTTAGGATTCTTGCTCTTATCCGATTATTCTTGGACAGCCTTTCATTACAGAAGCAAGAATGGAGACAAAAGTGATGGATGATGGCTCAGCTTATGCACGGATACGCAGTAAGGATGGTATGCGAGCTGTTCAGTTTATGACTGTTGGGGTAAATCATCCGAGAAACAAGGACTCCTTGCGTGAGGCACCACTACCTGCGAAGGAGTTGGATTTTCATTAGGTACCGCTGTCTTGCGAGACGCCAGTGGTACGGAGCGGAGAAAAGAGGAGATCTCGCCTCCTGGCAGCCAGTCTTTCTCCACTAATTTTGTTGGTTTTTCTTCAGATAGTTCAGTGAGTTATCAAAAAATTTCAGATTTGCCTAGAGCTGCCAGGCAGTACATTGGTCCTAAGGAGAAAGAGTTGAAGATTGCAGGTATTTTGCAAGCAGAAGAGCATGTAGATGGATTGTATGAAGGGATGTCTTATGCAGATACATTGTTTGAGATGGAAACAATGCTGAAAACTGATGTATGTAAGGGTTCAAAGATCATACATGTGCCAACCTTGGATATGTTTCAGGAAATTTCTGATTTTATGCTGAAAACAGAGTTAGAGGCTGAGAAAACTCAGCAAACTGAATTTATGGCTGATCTTGATCAGCTTACAGAGTTGCAGAGGGCTGAAACCTTTCAGCCAACAGAGTTAAATGCTGGAAAAATTCAGCATATGGAGTATGAGGCTACACCCATGTAGTCCATAGAGCTGAGGGCTGAGTCCATTCAGCCAACAGAGTTGAATGCTGAAAAATTTCAGCATACAGAGTTTCAGGTTGCACCCATGCAGTCCATAGAACAAAGGGCTGAAATCTTTCAGCCAACAGAGTTGAGAGTTGCTGAAAATTTGCAGAAATTGCAGCAAAGAAAAAAGTGCCTGACTGATGCCAAGGTTGACACGAAGTATAAAACAGTTGATAAGAAGGTTAAGCCAGTTGCAGGGCCGCTTCCTCCTGATAGTGATGAGCAGATAGAAAAAGCTATGAAGCAGCCTATGTTGAGAGATCCTGCAAATATTGGACATAAATTTACAGCTGAAACTCTTGTAGAATTGAAGATTGGAAATGATGATTTCTTTCTTCCAGTGGAAAAAGAATGTTTTAGAGAGATGCTTGGACGTCATGGTAAGGCATTTGCTTTCTTTCCACATGAAATTGGTTGCATTAGTCCCGAATTGGTTGCGCCTACGGTCATCTTCACTGTCCCTCATGTACCATGGAATATATGTCCTATACCTGTGCCTAAAGCACACTTGCCAAAGCTGATAGAGTTGCTGAATGAGAAGATTAAGATGGGGATTTTGGAACCCTCTTCTGCGCCCTATTCTAAGAGGTGGTTTACTGTACCAAAGAAGAATGGTACTTTGCGATTTATTCAGGATATGCAGCCCGTGAACAAAGTGACAATCAGGGATGTGGGAACAGGTCCAGTTGTGGATGAATTTGCTGAGGCTTTTGCAGGACGAGCCATCTATTCTCTAGGTGACTTTTATTCAGGTTATGATCAGTTTCAGCTTGCCTTGGAAAGCAGGGATATTACTGCTATGCAAACACCTATAGGTCTTGTGAGGATGTGTACCTTGCCTCAAGGTGCCACCAACTCAGTTGCTCTTATGATGAATGCTATGCATAGAGTTCTACGAGACTATATTCCGTTGTATACCATGCCTTTCCTAGATGATGTGCCTATTAAGGGTTGTGCAGAAGAAGAAAAGAATGAAAGTCTTGATTTGCGAGGATGTAGACAGTTTGTGGCTGAACAATTGGTTGCTTGTGAGCAAATATTGACACGATTAGAGGAGGTAAACTTGACTCTTTCAGGGCTGAAATCTGTCTTTGGTGTTAATGAAGTCATCATAGTTGGGCATATGGTTGGATATTATGGCAGGAACCCTTCACCTGCAAAGGTGGATGCCATAAGCAGGATTGCAGAGTATTGCTCGACTACTTCAGAGATGCGGAGATTTGTGGGAGCTTGTGTATTTTACATGATTTGGATTCCTCATTTTGCTCACATAGCAAATGTTCTCTATCAGCTGCTTCGAAAGGGGCATAAATTTCATTGGGATGAGAAGCATTCGAAAGCCATGCGTAAACTCAAGAAGCTGTTGCAGTCAGCTCCTACTCTTCGCAAGGTGGATTATCAGTGTGGATGGCCAATCATGTTGACAGTTGATACTAGCCCTATTGGCATAGGTTGGGCAGTGGGATAAGATGATGCTGATGGAAATAGATATGCAATCCGCTTTGGAGCTAAAGTTCTTAATGAGCGACAGAAGAGATATCCGCAGATTAAAAGAGAGTTGTGGGGAGTAGTCACTGCACTGAAGTGTGATAAAGGGTATTTTATTGGAGCTTCAGTTGTTGTGGAAACAGATTGTTTGCCTTTGCTTGGCATGATTACTAGCTGCTCGACTCCAGATATAGCGATGCTCTGGTGGATTGCCTATATCAAATCATTGAATCTAGAATTTCGACACATAGCAGGGAAAGATAATCCAGTTGTTGACATGCTATCTAGAGCGAGATATGAGGATGAGGAGTCAATGCTTGCAGAAGATGATGAGACAGAACTTGCAGCTTCTGTCCTTGTTCATGATTGTCATGTATCTACTGTTGAAGCCTTTATTGAAGAACTTTATGTTGATGAGTGGCTGCAAATTGAACAGTATCTAAGTTCATTGACTCGAAGAGCTGATTGGACAGATGATGAATTCAAGAAAATCAGAAGGAAGGCTTATGGGTATTTCTTGAAAGATGGTTTTCTTTGGAAGCATCCAAAGAAGAGAGGTGGCCTAGCCTTGAGAGTAGTTTGTGAGGCAGCAATGCAGATACAGATTATGCGAGAGTTTCATGAGAGTTCATGGGCTGGTCATAGAGGTGTGTGGGCTACCTATGAGAAAATCAAAGAAAGATATTGGTGGAAAGGGATGTATAAAGATGTTTCTCACTTTGTGGAGACTTGCAGGGACTGCCAGCTTTACTCTTTAGTGCGGCATCGTGATGAGTTGCATTCGACCTATCCACTATGTATGCATTATAAGTGGGTGGTAGACTTGGTTAGTTTGCCAGTGGGACTTTGGCAGATGAGGTATCTTATCTTGGCTAGGGAGGATCTTACAAACTATGTTGAAGGTAGATCTTTGCGAACGAAGACCACCACTACAGTATGTAAATTCTTGTTGGAAGAAATATTTTGCAGGTATGGATGTATAGGCAAGATTACAGCTGATCGTGGAGAGCTAGATGCAGACGAAGCTAGAGAATTTTTCTCACGGCTTGGGATTAAGTTGGCTCTTACTACTGCTTACAATCCAGAGGGAAATGGCAAGAGCGAAAGAGGACATCCACCGATAGTTAAGGCATTGGCAAAAGCTTGTAGAAGTCGGATTGGAGATTGGCCGAGATTACTACCTTTTGCATTGTGGGCAGACCGCTCTACACATAGCGTGACTACTGGATATATGCCTGCAGAGTTGATGTATGGGCAAAAGCCTGTCATGCCTACAGAAATATGTGCTCTCACGTGGAGTGCTCTTCCATGGCATGAGAATTTATCAAGGGAGGAGCTTCTAGCTCTTCGGATTCGTCAATTAGAGAGAAGGACAGAAGATGTGCAGCTAGCAGTTGATCATTTGAAGGCAGCCCGACTCAGAAACAAGGACAGGTTTGATTTGAGGCATCGCTTGAGGCCTAGAGCCATAAAAGAAGGAAATTGGGTTCTAGTCTACGACAGTAGTCTAGAGAATCAGCATAGTAGCATGAGAAAAATGGTTCAAAGATGGTTTGGACCATATGAGGTGAAACTGGTTTTTGACAATGGTACCTATGAGTTGGCTGAATTAGATGGAACAATATTGAGGGTGCCCATTGCTGGAAAACGAGTCAAAATTTTCAAGAGAAGAGAAGATGAAGAATATTCACTTGAAGCATTGGCAGAAGAAGGGCAGGTCGAAGAAAGTCAAGCAGAAGAAGCAGAGAATATGGATGATGAAGTAGATGGAGAAATAGGTCCACTAGAAACTGATGAAGGACTCGACCTGTTTGTGGACTTGAATGATCCTGGATAGTTGGCTCATCCGGAGGATGCGCAGGTTTAGAGGGGGTGGATGTCGTGCTGCTGCGCATCCGAGCCGTATAAACCTCCATTTTTTTTGTTGTGCATTAGTGTTATTTGTTCGCATGTGATTCATTGTGTGTGATTAGATGCATTACGATAACCCGCATCCAATGTATATATTCCGCTAGTGTGTATGTGTGATTCTGTTTGGATGCATGATGTGTGTGTGTTAGAAAAATATGAAAAAACTGATGCCAAAGGACATTATCAAGCTGATAATTTCAATTATGATCTCTAAGAAAAGTGCAGGGAATTGTGGAATCAAAGGAAGCTTTGTGGAAGCCAATCATCTAAGTTCAAAAGTTCCCATGACATAGAGTTGAAGGAAGTCTCTCAAAACCTGCTTAAGCGAGTAAAGCACTAGTGAAGAACCGAGAGAGCATTTTGCCATCCAGTTCTTAAGGCCGAAGTTGAAGTTTGTGCGCAGATCACCCATCTCGAAGCTGACTGTTAATGGGGTAATTGATGACTCCAAAGATACCCTACGTTAGTCCTCAAGGTCAAAATCAAATTTGGTGCATAGATCTCCTATGGGTGTAAAGAAATAAGAGTTATTCTTGTCAAAGAGGAGTTTTTTTTAAGCTCAGCTAAAAGAGGAGAAGGGGAGACTAATTTTGGGGGGTCTGAACCGTTTTTGGGTATCTCAAGGATTCAAACAATTTGGGGGACTGCACGGGGCGATACTGTGAGACGAACTTGTTCACCTGAGAGACGAGGAAAGATTGATAATCTTGCAAAGAAAATTTTTAATCTCTATATTGTCTTACGACTGCCTGGCAACACAGAAAGAAGACTTTGTAACAGAAGTGGAGCTTCAGATTGATCCAAAGAGATACGGATAACACCAAGCGAACCTGTTGTTGCTTGGCCACCTGCTCCTTCAACCTGTTGGCGCGTCTCTTGAAAGAATCCATGATCGCATCAGTTCGCGGATTTCTGAATCTGTGTCATGATAAGTGAGTATGGTCGGAAGCAAACAACTCTCGAGGGAGTGAGAATGCGAAGGAAGCACTGAGCTATACATGACAGAAAGTATGGAAGAAGCACAAAGGCTCCAAAGGTTCCATGACAACTGTTCACCAGGAGGAAGACAGATCGCAGATTTTTCTGGCTTCTTGGCTACATGTTGAACTATTGTTATGGTCGCTAAAAGAGATCAGAGGTGGCTCACATTGTTTCCACCTATCAAGAACTTATGCTTCAATCAATCTCCCATTACAGAGGTGAATGGAAGCAGCATGGCCACCTTCAGAGCCTGCGTCTTTGGACTGAAACGCAAGGATTTAAAGTGAGCAACACAGAGCTCAGCAACTTAAAGTGAGCAACACAGAGCTCATCGCTGAGCCGAATAGATCCGATCCCAAAACAGAGCAATTTGCAGATGAAAAAGATGCAAACCAATCTGGATGGTGATTTGCAGCAACCAATAGGCCATGGGAGTTGGATGAAGCAATCTTGCGTCGACTACCTCGGGCATTTGAAGTAGGAATTCCAAATCTGAGATAGCGGGCAAGCATACTGTGGGTTATTAGTTCATACGCTCATTATACTCCAATGCAGCTGCTTTTGATGTCTGAGCATTAGACAACACTCTTTCGAAATCTAACTGTTGCAGCGGTCTTGGGGTCTAGCAGGTTAATTGTCCACTTTGCTCCTGCTCCAACAAATCTCTGATGGGAAAATAAGCAGCCTGCTTGCATAGCTCTGTCAAATCAGAACCACTGTAGCCATCATTCAAGCTAGACAGACGTTCATAATCAACATCATCCTCCACATTCTCATCTTTCAGAACTATGATGGCAAAGAACAGGGGAACAACATGAAATTTCAATGGCTATTCTTATGCATACACAATTCCAGATGTGGACATTTGAAACTCTAGAACAGGAGTTGGGTTGCAGGTTCCAGCACATAGATCCTTTCAGCTCTCTGGATCTTCTAAAATCTTCTGCTGATCAGGCAACTGCCAAGTTACAGAATGTACATGCTGATGTGAAGAACATTTTTCTTCCTACTACTAAGAAACTGCTTTGAGATCCCATAAATTACTGGTTTTCCGTATTTGATAGCAACCTCTGAGAGCATCAGAAATCAGATGTGTTGTACAACAGATGGATCTCTGCACTAAAGGACATGCTTGACTGGATTATTAGTTAATGCCCATTATTCTGTTCAATGTAACTGTCATCATACACCTGAATGTAAACAGTTTATGAGATACTTCAGATTTTTCTGAACATGAACTTCATGTAACTCACTTGACAAGGAATATAGTGAGCTTTGGCATCAAAAATTCGATTTCTTCTTGTTAGTCTCTTCACTTGTTGCAACTTGAACTCCGTGTTCAGCAGTCCTTACACGAAATCTACAACATCATGTCATGGCATGTAAGCGATTTTCAGATAAGTTTATTTCTTTTTATAGTAAATGAAATAAGATGGAAAAACTATTTTAGATGGTGAAAAAGATATATAATTACTTAATTTTTAGTCTCACATTTATTTTTTACTATTTTTTTAATTTTATTAAATTAATAAAATAAAAATAAAAAATATTAAAAATAGAGAAAAATAAGAAAAAAAATTAATAAAGAGTAAAATATTAAGAATAAAATAGAAAACCATAAAACATAGTTATATTTTCTATATGAATTCATAAATTATAAAAATAAATAGTTTTGTATCTAAATAAGGCATTTCAGTAGCACAAGAGTGGTCTGAGTGCCATTCACATTGTGATGAAGGAATTTATGTATAAAAAAATAAACAAGAATTTTTTTAAATTTTTTTAAACACTTCATGGGTAGAATAGTCGTGTGTTATTTACGTTCCCAGAGATAGCATGATTCGGGAGGAATCAATGCCTTTCGGGTGTGTTTAGCAATGCTGTAGTGAGTAGAAATTTCATGGAAAGATGTAAAGTAATGATTGCTACACATTCACACTTTCATTATCTCATTAAATATGTTTATGCACATTCATTCACATTTTGCAGATACGTGGGTCATAAGGGATAGTGAGAAAAGAGTGGAGTATGTTTTGTTGTTCTTTATATATTAAGATGGTGTATCTTAGAGCCAATCCTTGGGGTGTAGGAGAGTCGAAGGGGCCACAACAATCCATTATTGGGGGGAGTGCCCTTTGCGTGTATGAACCAAGGGAAAGTAGTGACCTATGTGTAAGAGGCTCCCTTTTCTTAGAGTTAGAATGGGTAGTACATTGGACTATAGTTTGAAGATTATATCTACAAGCGCATTCGTTAGATAAATCATTTCATAGTATCGAGATGTTCTTGGTGGTGAGGTCATGAGTATTTTTTGGAGAATATATGAGCCCAGCTAGAGCCGTAGACCCAATGTCAAGCCTATTTTTGGTCTCGATAGAAATCTAGTGCAAATTCAAGTGCTAAGGGATGTCATAACCACATATAGGCCCAGATATTAATGCCAAGCATCAATACATATATGTGAAATATCCAAATAGTATCAAGGCATAATAGACATTAAGTTTCCTCATGAAATATATTGTTTCCCACATTGTTATAATAGTGAGAAACCTATCAAATCTAGGCCAAGAAAGATCAAAACATCCCAAACATCACCACAATACATCCACAAATGATCCAATATCACATACATAAGCTTATGGAAATCTATAGAGGCAAGAGTAAGCTTCAATTTCTAAGAAAGTAATGTTTCAAATGTGTAATAGCAAGTTTTCTATATATTTCAACAAATAGCTAAGAGATTAAGCCTAAAAGCAATGCCCAATCACAAGATTTATCTAGGCTAAATTTATTAACGAAGAAGATCCTCAAATTCCCACTCTCATACCAATTGAAAGGTGAGCAAAAAGTGGAAGTATGAGCAAAAGCAAGACAAAAAGAGCTATGAAGGTTCATGCAAGAAGAGAGAGACCAATGGATGGGAACTCCAATAGTCACAACATGGGACTTGTCTTTTCTTATTCTAGTTCTCACTAGAATGATAAAAAATAAAGTGATAATGGTGGGTCCCCACCACCTACAGCATACAGATGTGTGGATTTGTATACAAGTAAATGTAGGAAGCTATAGGCACATGTAGCCTTTAACTCCCAACATTGTGGATATAAGCTTTGGTTGTCCAAAATAAATCCATGTATCGTGGATTATTGTAGTATGCTCCTTTATGGGTACAAGATATGGCTATCCAATCTCAATCTATCGATAATGGGTCAAGACATTATAGTCTGCTTCTCCATGGAAATTTAGTATTTGTGGATACAAGCTTTGGCTATCAAATCTGACTCCATACATCCTAAGCTAGGACATTGAAGTTTTCTCCTTTGTCAATGAAAGTATTGATCACATGCTCTCATTTTGCAATCAACTTCACCTTGAGATATACACTTGGTGTAAGCTCCTATTTTTTGGGATAATTATTGGTAGCTTCAGGTTTTCCAATTGTGGTGCCATATTTTTTAGCTTAGGAATCCAATTATAGGGGATGCTCTTAATGCATATGTGGAGTGTTTCACTCATGTCACGTCATCCAACCTCATCAATAGAGGAAATTCTTGCTCTTCGCATCTTAAGGCTAGTTGTTGTCCCCACATCATGTGGTGCTATGTGGTTTGTCATCTCCTTATCTATCTTTTTTTCTTGAAGATGATATTGGTTTTGGAGCATAGTCTTACAAGTGATCTATTTTTTCAATGGGTTTGTCATTAGTGTTGAGATAGCAAGCCCAATACGTGCAAACATTGATGAACTATCTAGTTAGATGGGTCTACACATCTACACTTAGCATATTGGCGGTCATTATGATCCTCACATGGCCACTAATTTATCACTTATTATATTTGATTTGTTACATATACCTACAAGTAGCATAGTTATAGTGCCAGTCAATTAGTCTACTCAGTTATGCACTGTTTGTTAATCATGTTTTGAAAAGGGTGTAGAAGCACAAGTGCTGGCTAATATATTTAATTTTGGTGGATATTATTTTTGTGAATCTACACTATATTATTTTGGATGCTTGTATATTATTTTATACTCATGGACATCATCATATTATCATGAATGTATTATTTTTCTTACTCTCATGCACATTGCATGTATCTCTCGTATTGTATTTATGTCACTCGCAAGTGTTGTATGGATTGCACATATGTATTTGTGATTAGATGAGCATATGTTTAGCCTATTTAGATTAAGGTACAAGTATGCCACGAGGATTTACTAGTCTAGATCCCACAATTGAATAAGACGCCCAAAAGAGGGCGCAAACCCTTAAACACAAAAAAGGCACAAACCCTAAAATGAAATGTGGTACGCAAATCATAATCCTAAAATGGTATACCATCCTTGAGAGGTGGTCTAACCCTAATACTAATTTGTATGTACATAAGGGTGGAAGATATTTGTTGTATTTACCCTTTTGATGCCCCATGGTGCAGAAGCTCTAGTAGCACAAATATTTAAGCTTTTTATTCTCTTCTTCTATTCTATTATCTTCCATCCATTGTTGAGAGTGAATGAGAGAGAGTGATTAAGATGTGCATTGAGTGAGATAGTGAGGGCGGGTGACACTCTTCATCATCATCTTGCTTTTCTCTTCTTCTCTACTAGCTTTTTGACTTGTTTGGATCAATATTTTGGTTCATCCAAAGTCATGACTATTCGTGTGTTTGGCTCAATATTTTGGTTCTATTGTTGCTGGGACTTAGAATGGTACAACTACTGAGATTCTCACATTCCTACCATGTGGTATGATAGGAGGCTTATACATGGGTGTGGATGAGATCTATAGGATATTGAACATCCATGTTTGTGGCTAGTATTCCGAAACCCATTTGGCTAGGTTAGAAAGGCTAAAATAGAAGGAAGATGTTCATTGGATAAATATTGAAGCAATAGGAGTTATTAGGGTAGGAAAATTTACCAAACTCAAACTCAAAAATACAAAAAACTCAAATAATACAAAAATAAAAAAAATATGAAACACAAAACTTAAAACTCAAAATTTTCTTACTTAAACAAACCATGTGAAATTTTATGGTTTACGGATGTAAATATGACTGTGAGTGAAGTATGATTAGGGTTTATGGGTATGAGTGCGAGTTTGAGTATACTAATGTGAGTGTGAGTGATCTTGGATGTGAGTGTGAATGATGAGGATTTTTGGATGCAAGTGTGAGTGAACTATGGTTAGGATTTAGGGATGTGAGTGTGAGTATATGGTTGTGTGAATGAACTATGACCAGGTTTTATGACTATGAGTGTGAGTGTGAATGATCATTGGTGAACTATGATTGACCAGTGATCCGATTGATGTGAAATTTTACCTATGGACTCCTCTAGCGGACATCAACT
Organism: Lygodium microphyllum; assembly: GCF_053477565.2. Taxonomy (NCBI): domain Eukaryota; kingdom Viridiplantae; phylum Streptophyta; class Polypodiopsida; order Schizaeales; family Lygodiaceae; genus Lygodium; species Lygodium microphyllum. The sequence continues at coordinate 35,707,722 of NC_141161.1, forward strand.
ACCCAAAAAAAAAGGCCTCATCATAAGTCTCTAGAACACCTTTCCGGAGGCTGGCATTTGGGGCCCGAAGTCCCTAGATTTAGGGGCCCTGATGTGAGCCTCCAGATAGGTGTCCCAGAGACTTCTGATGGGACCAATTTTTAAATATCCATGAGTTTTTATGATGCTTGGCATGTGGCTAGAGTTTCACCAGATTTCAATTTATAAAATTGACGATTCAATCATGTTTTGAAAATGCATTAATTGGATTATACTTCATTGATAACAAAAAAACTCACCATCACACCAAGTGTGCGCAACTGCATATTAAATGTGTTTTCAACCAAACTACGTGAAATATTGAAAAATTAAAAATTCACAAAAAATAAGTCATGAGTTAAATAGAATATCGCATATCGGATATAGTGTTGCCAAACCAAACCACTAAATACAATAAAGATATAGTGCATTGGCCCATGTACAATTGATCATTGATGTGTGCGTGATTGTGCATTGAATTTATCATCAACAAAACTACTTTCAAAATTTGAAACTTGAAAATATGCACAATGCAAATCATGGAAAAATAGAATATCAAATATCAGATTTGGCATTATGAAACCATGAAATACACGATAGATAGTCCATTGCACCAAGTACAACTAGAGCTAAGCAAAATTTGGCTCCATTTTATAGACCAATGCTATCAAATACTTGAAGGTCTACTGGAAAGATAAACCAAAACTAAGCTCCTTACAATCTACAACCAAACTTGAGCCAAAAATATAGATCCAATTACAAGGTAGCTTCTCAAAGTATATTGTTGACATTAAGATTAAATGCATCCTTGTTATTGCAGATCCTATGAACAAGAACCATACCTATGGGCTTGATACGTCGAGCATGAATGGCTAAAAGTTGAGAATCACCCATTAGATCAATCAAGCAACTTTCAGATGCTTCTTGGAGAGCAAGCAAGGCTTGGCTTAACCATCGCCCTACATTTCTTGCCTAGTTTGTTGAAAAGAACTTGTCATGATGCCCTAACTGCAGATCTTGAGATATTTATCACACCAACCTAGAGAATGGTTCCTTAGGAAGAATCAAGTTGACACTCTTCTGGAATTTCCTTATCTCACGTAGTGCACTTGTGTCTGGTCTCCATCTTCACTTCTTATGTGTTGTGTAATGAACAGGGATCACGGGAATATGGCATGGGAACATACTAGTCACACTAACGGTATATAAGGTGTAAGAGGGTATTTTGAGGCATCACAAAAATTATCAAGAAACTCTCTTTTCACCTTCTCAAGCTTCCATGTCTTCTTCTTCTTCTTCCTCTTCTTCATTCTCTCTCCATCTTTCTCTTTCTTCTTCTTGCATTTCTCTCTCCTCTCCCTCTTCTTCTGCAATCCTCTCTCTCCCTCTCCTTAGTTAGGACAGTTAGGTCTCCTTCATTACAAGTGGTATTAGAGCTTTGTCTTTGATCCTTCTCTTTTCCCATAGATTTAGGGCTCTCACAGTTTCCCACAGTTAGAAAGCTCCAGTTACATCTCTTTCACATGTACATAGGAGTACTCGGGTAGGCTATCAGCCCTCTTGAAGACTATGGCAGCCTTTCTTGGAGCTTTCCCAAGAACCATGGACAAATTTGGAGGTGGACAGACAAATTTGACAGGTCGTCAGTAATTTTCATGCAAGTTTTTTAGGGTTTTGGGCAAAAAGGAGGGTAGCACAGTTAGAAAAGGCCAAAAACTCGGTTACTTTTCAAGAAGACCTTCTCTCTCCTCTTTTTCCCAAGCTGCCATGGAAGCTCCAGCCCAAGAAACTCAAAAATCTTGCTCCCCCCCTCTTCCTCAGCAAGAATGGTTTGTCTCAAGGCTTTCCCCTCAACTGGAGCATCACATTGAGCAGTAGCAAGCCTGATCTAGCCTGCCTGTGGCCCCTCCAGGAGCAGCCCGAAATTTGCGGCGCAAAAAATGGGCTGCTTCCTGCGGGCTTCTTCCTAGCCTGTAGGATAGCCCTCCCAGCCCTCCTCTCCTTCCTGGCTTCACTCCTGGCTCTTGGCAACCTTCTTGGGCAGCATTAGAGGCATCTTCCTCAGCCCTTGGACTCCCCTTTGCACTTCAAGAAACCCTGGTCTGGTGCAGTCCATGGTAGCCATGGAATCTTGGCATCAAGCTCAGAAATCTTGAAGATTTTGGTCTCTTCTTGGTCCCCGGGAGTCCCTCTTTAACCTAGCTCAAGATTTCAGCCATCAAGAAGCACAGGAAGAAGATTACAAGCAATATTTGAAGGCATACACTTGTGGGCAGCCATGGCTATGGAGTAGGACTTCAATTTCAGCAAGAACTCTTCATGGGAAGGTCCTGAACCATCCTGTCCCAAGCTTGACTTTACCCTTTCTTGACGGAGCACAACCATTTCGGAGCTATGGAGCATGCAAGATCAAGTGGAGCTCTCATGAAGGACTGAGGTGGCATTAGTGGCTGCCTTCTTCTCCAAAAGACTCAAGGTAACTGATTCTTGGCTCTCATTCTCTCCGTTTAAGCCTCTTATTGAATCCCATCCACTTGTTTGAGAGAATGTATGAGTCCAAATAGATAATAGGAGTCCCAGACCCTGAATGCATGCTGAATATTAATCCTAGTCATTTCCCTTTGATCTTATAGTACTGAAATGGATTTAACTCATGCTCAAGCTTCATTGTGATTATATTTTGCTTACCCATAACCCATTTGGCTTCTTGCGAATTGGCTGAGCCAAGAAGTGATTAAAAAATCCATTGTATAAGGGTGAATAGGCAATGAGTCACTGCCGGTAAGCTCTCTATCCCTATTCCCCATTCCAATTCCATGCACTTCATGAAAAGCCCAAAATTTTGATTCCTGAAATGCATCTCATGCTGATTGTTTAATTAATAAATGTCTGCCATGTATATTCCGCGTGAGGAAAAGCCCGATGCCAGGCGAGGTGGCAAGACAAAAGAGGGGTGACCCCCCCTTGCCATCAAAGACCCTGAAGGGATGCACAACCCAGCCTGGGGGGAACTTTGCCCACCTGGCGGTGATTCGGAGCCCAAAGAATTATTGCAAGTGCAGGTACATTTGATGGAATAGCCTGAACCCTAATCACTTGAGCCTACAAGCCCCTACATGCATTGGTAATGTCAGGAACCACTTGGTAATGTATGGTGGATGCAATGCAAGAAGGGCAGGATATGAAGTTATAGAATTGGTCTCAGTAATGAGCTATGGATGCAAAGGATGTATGGCTTTATGGGAAATTGAGAGCCACCGTTGAGGCCCTAGATGTCTAGGATAAGACCCTCACCATTGGGATAAAGTATGCTCCTTGAGGGAGTCTTTGCAGGGTATTGCAGACAGCCATCAGTCATACACAATCAGCCTGCAAAACATGATTACAGCAAAGCCTTCTTGTGTGACTAAGCGCAAGATCTACAGCTTGATTTGAAGAGAGCATCTTCCCTTTCGATCTGAGCTAAAAACCTCCCCATTCCGCCCTACGGTTTGGAAGATACACTCAGTTTTGTGCTCAGAGATACTATGGGACAGGCAGCAGTCCTGCACAGTCAGCCCGTAAAACTTGATTACAGCAAATCCTTCTTGTGTGAATGAGTGCAAGCTCTATATCTTGATTCAAAGAGGGCATCTTCCTCTTGGATCTGAGCTAAAAATATCCCCATGTTGCCCTACAGTTTGGAAGATATACTCAGTTTTGTGCTCAGAGGTACTGTGGGACAACAGGCAGCAGTCCTGCACAGTCATCCCGTAAAAGTTGATTACAGGAAAGCCTTCTTGTGTGACTGAGTGCAAGCTCTATATCTTGATTCAAATAGGGCATCTTCCCCTTCGATCTGAGCTAAAAATCTCCCCATTCCACCCTAGGGTTTGGGAGATACACTCAATTTTGTGCCCAGAGGTACTGTGGGACAGGTAGCAATCCTACACAGTCAGCCCACAAAAAGTGATTATAGCAAAGCCTTGATCATTTACTGTTGGAGATATTTTTATATAGCCTTGTAGAGGGGATCGAGGGCTCTCATTTGAATCAAAAAGATATCGGAGTTCCCTAGCTCAAGTTATGGTCATTTCTGTAACAAGGGGTCTAGTGGACTACACTTGGGATGGCAGGCCACAAGGGTAAAGCAAAGGCCCAGGAGGAATTTTAGCATGAAATAAGGGACTCCTATGCCTCAATGAACGATCCTAGCTCAGCCCAGGAGGATAGTGAAGACATGTTTGAAGAGGGTGCCCCCGAGATAGACCGCTTGTCTCTGCTCAACCAAACCTTATGCCAACATGAGACCCCTCATGCTGAACGACATCGAGAGATGGAGCAACGCCACAGGGAGATGGAAACTCCCCAAGATCATCGTCATTCCGAGATGATAGCCAAGATGGACTTACTCATAGAGCACATGGGCGCCCTCATCCCCGCCATTGCCCCCCCTCCCCCCCCGGATTGACCCAAGGAGTATGTCCCTCCCTGTGAGGCTAACCGCCCTCCCCCCTTGGAGACCGGGCGCAGCCCACAAGGTCTCAGTGGTACCCATGGCATCCCCCATAGCACTTATGAGACCGGTGAGCCCTCCACTCGACATGATGAGCCCCTCCTTCCCTCCCCTGTTTTACAAATATTTCAAGCCCATCATTGGCACCCCAACTCCCTCGTAAAACGGAAGCTACTTGCACACTCAAGGGAATGGCTCCAATGCAAATCTTGGGCAGCATGGAATGCACGGAGTGCATGGGCAGCATGCATATGGCAATGGGCAGCATGCACATGGCAATGGGCAGCATGCATATGGCAATGGGCAGTATGTATATGGTAATGGCCAACATGGAGATTTTGGACAGCAAGGTCCTAATGGGCAATTTGGTCCTCATGTAATGCACGGGCACCATGGCCCCCATGGGAATTTTGGACAGCAAGGCATGTATGGGCAACATGTAGCACATGGCATTCATAGGCAACCAGGCCCAAATGAGCTGCCTGACAAGATTGTGTTTACTAAATTCAATGGGCAATCCTCATCCCCAGCTGAACTAGAGGAATGGACCTCTAAATTGGAAGCTTATTTTCTCATCTACCCCCGTACCGATGAGGCAAAGATCATTTTTGCCTCCCTTCATTTAGAAGGTTTTGCCCACACATAGTGGAGATTTGTTCAAAGAGAAAATTTGTGATTGGGAAGAGTTCAAGATGCATATGATCCAAGTTTTTGTCTCCCTGGTGGAAAAAGAACGCTTGGCTAGGCAATGGTATCAGTTTGATCAGCGAAATCTCACCGTGAGGAAGTACACCAACCAATTTATGAACCTATCCATGTATGTTAAGGCAGTCAGTGAATGAAGCCAAATTGCATAAATACATTTATGGGCTAGATGCGCATCTTTCAGCTGATGTAATGGCTCAAAAGCCAGCCATCCTATTTGCAGCCATAGAATTGGCCGAACGCTATGGTCGAAAATACCACCGCAATGAGAGCATGTAGCCCATTGCAGGATAGCAAAGATACCCTATCAGGCAACCCGCATATGCTAATAATTATCACAGCAAAAATGCAAGGAATGGCAGCCCCAAAATTCCTACTTACCCCACTTTTAATGCTGAAAGGAAATATGGCAGTTTTGGGACAGCACCACCCCCCCAAAGTAACCCAAAGTATGCTGAAAATAAGGCAAGGAATGGCTTCAGTCCTAACGGTCAAAAATTCATTCCTCCTGAAGTTGTCAAGGATAGAAAAGCCAAAGGCTTGTGCTTTAAATGCGGGGATAAGTACACAATTGATCATGCATCCAAATGCCCCTTTAGGAACGCCACTGTCAAGTTTAATAGCATGTACATGCTGGAAGATAGTGACAAGCTGGAAGAGGACATGCATGACAACTCTCCAATAATGACACTTGTTGAAAATGCTGAATATGAGGAGGATATTAATCCCGATCAGTTTTATGACTCACTGGACGGGTTCCCTTTTGACCCTGGTGGCCTCCCCATTGATGACATGCTTGGGAATGACCCTTGGCACCCCTCATTCACTGCTATATCAGCCTACTTGATCTCCATGGATGCATGGACCAGCTCTAGGAGCCCAAACACCCTACGGGTGCATGGTAACATTGATGGCAAGAGTGTATACATCCTCATAGATAGTGGCAGCGCACACAGTTTTGTGAATCAATCAACTCTTGGCGGTTTGACATGTATTCCCATTGAATTACAGCAACCTCTTCGGGTTCAAGTGGCCAATAGAAATGAGAAAGTGAGCTCCCATGTATGCACACAAGTGTCTCTTATGCTGGCTAAAAATTACACAACAGAGGTGGACTTAATTACCCTTGATATGGGCCCTGTGGATGTTGTATTGGGATGTGATTGGCTTCAGCAGTTGGAAAAGATCTCTATGGACTTCTCTCAGTTATATGTTTGTAATGCATGGGAAGCTTGTACGCTTGGAGGGAATCAAAGAAAATGCAGATTTTCAGCTTATAACAACAAGACAACTCAAAAAAGAATTCAAGAAACGCTCCCAAATCTTTATCTTGCATTGGCATAAGGATAATGATGACCAACACACCTTCGGGAAGCAAAATGCAGCACTAAAAGTGCTTTTGGCTGAATATGAGGACCTATTTCAGCCCCCTACTACCCTTCCTCCTCAAAGATTGGTGGATCACCCGATTGACTTGGAGCCCCATGCCAAGCCCATCAATAAACCCCCATATCGACTCTCTAAATGTGAGAGAGAGGAAGTAGCAAAGCAAGTCAAGGAGCTCAGTGAGATGGGATTCATAGAGCCTAGCTCTTCCCCTTATGCCTCCCCAGTTCTATTGGTTAAGAAAAAGGACGGATCTTTCCGGTTGTGCATTGACTACTATGATCTTAATAAGATCACCGTAAAAAATAGATACCCCATCCCTCGAATTGATGACTTGCTTGATGAACTCAAGGGAGCACACTACTTTACCAAGATTAATTTGCGATCCGGTTACCATCAAATCAAAATGAGGGTGGGTGATGAAGTCAAAATAGCCTTTCGGACTGACCGTGGCTTGTACCATTTCCTTGTCATGCCATTTTGGCTCATTAATGTACCCGCCACATTTCAGAGCTTAATGAACAAGATATTGCAGCCATGGCTTTTCCAGTTTGTGTTGGTATTCTTTGATGATATACTCATTTACAGCAAGTCACCGCATGAGCACCTGAAGCATGTCACGTAAATTTTTGATGTACTGAGAGAGCACCGGCTATTTGCCAAAGAAAGCAAGTGTGTCTTCATGCAAACAGAGGTTGAGTACTTAGGACACATCTTTAGTGAAAAAGGCATCCAAGCTGATCCTAAGAAAGTGCAATGTGTCCGGGAGTGGCCCACCCCCACTACCACTACCTCCTTGCGTGGTTTTCTTGGTTTCTCCTCCTTTTATTGGAGATTTATTCGCCATTATGCCACAATTGTAGCCCTGTTAATAGCTGAAAAAAGAGGCTTTCCTATGGTATGAATTGGCTGACCGCAGTTTTCAACAGCTGAAAGACTTGCTCACTTCAGCCCCCATCCTCGTATGCCCCGACTTTTTAAAAGATTTTACCATCCAGTGTGATGCTAGTGGATGGGGTGTTGGTGCAGTCTTGCTGTAGGAACACGGGGTAATAGCATTTCAGAGCCGAAAATTGGATGATAAAGAGAGAGAGTTGCATGTCTATGATCAGAAGATGTTGGCAGTCATTCATGCTATCAAAAAGTGGCATCACTACTTGTATGGCAGCATATTTAAGGTGAAAAGTGACCACTGTGTGCTCAAATATTTCTTGACTCAGTCCAACCTCACTCCCAAACAACGTAGATGGGTGGCAACCCTACAAAACTATGAGTTTGAGATTACCCACACCCATGGCAAGGACAATGTAGTGGCTGATGCACTCTCTCGCATGTGGGCATGCAAAGTTTCATCCATCACTGAACTCCACCATGATTGAATTGAAGAGCTCCAAGAGGCATACTTGCTTGATGCTGAATTCAGCCCTCTTTTCCAGAAATTACAGCAAGGTGTCATGGATGACAATTCCCAATATCAGCTCCACAATGGCCTCATTTGGATCCATGGCCGTATTGTGATTCCCCATGCCTCTCCCTTCACCCAATGAAGAGATGCATTCTTCACCGATTGCTAGCCACTTAGGGGTCTTCAAAACATATAACCGAGTTTCAAAAAGCTTCCATTGGAAAGGCCTATGGCGAGATGTTAAAGACTTTGTGTCTAGATGTGTGCCTTGCCAACAAAATAAAGATAGCTCTCTTAAACCGGGTGGCTTGTTGCAGCCTTTACCTATTCCCGAAGGAAAATGGACCCACATTACCATGGATTTGTTAAAGATACGGGATCTAGGACATGGTAGTGAGTTATGGTGGATGGAAGGAGAAGTGTGGACTCATGATGGAGAAGACAAAGACACTGTTTGTTACACAAGTGAATTAGGTTCCAAGATTGAGACTTGGACTCATAAACACAATCTTGTGTATGTGGACAATGACATTGACACTTCACTGAAAAGAAAAGAGTACTATCATTGCATTAAGAAAAGGAAGCAAGTACAATGCTTTATAGGAAAGTAGGAAACTGCAGTAGGCACCACTGTGCATATGGGATAGGTTAGCCTGCATGTCCTTGGCCCTGAAGCTCCATACAAAGAGGCTGTCAATGAGTGTGATTGCTGAATCTCAACACCCCTCCTCAATCACAACTAGAAAGGCACAAAGTGTGTAGAGGCTGTAATGAGAACCACCTGCAAAGTGTGGACACACCACAAACATGGTAGACACCAGAGGCTGTCACAGAAAAGGCTAAGTGTGGGCACCAGAACATGATGGACATCCAGAGGCTGTAACAGGGGCCTCACAAAGTGTACAGGGACTGTAATGCCAAGTTACATGAGGAGTTTACAAAGCTTATGGCAAGAAGTATTAGGGCAAGGAAATACAAGGCTTTTAAAACAGTCTATCAGAGTAATGAGAGTAGAAGGACTGATGAGTCTTGTCCTTCCGATCCTGGTGGTCTTCATCTTCATCTTATTCTTCATCTTTTGGTCCATGGTCTTCTTCTTCTTTCACAGCTGCAAGATAGGCCTTTTGGGACCTCTTTCTAGCATGACAGAACTTCTCAGTGTGTCCGGTCCTTTTGCAGAAGTCGTAGAAGAGTGGTTCCTTTTTACCTTTGTATCTGTTGTTTACATATAACATTTGTTCATCCTTTGAAGTGCTAGGCTCTCCTTTGCTTTTAAGTTTCTTTTCTTCCTCTAACAGAGAGGCTTTAATATCAACAAGTTGAGGATTAGGCATATTGGTTAGAGTGGTTGATACATTATCATAGGCAGGAGGAAAACTTTTTAACAAGACACCAATACAAACATCTTCATCCATTTTTAGCTTTATTCCTGCAAGTTGAGTAAGCATGCTTTCCATGCAGTTCAGATGGGATGCTAGGGATGTATGAGGCTTCATATCAAGTTGAAAAAATTCAATTAATAGACCATACTTAGACGACTTTGACTGTGCACCAAATAAGGTATCCAATTTATCCCAAGTGTCATGGGACGTGTCACAGGCATCCACATGAAGGATGTAGCTGTCATCCAATTCTAGTTTGATGATGTCTTGTGCCTTGTCATCATTCTTCTGCCAAGTAACTGCAAGGTCTGCATCTTGAGGTTTCTTCTCTTTGCCATTTGTGATGGCCCAAAGACCCTTCTTCATCAGGATGAGCTTGATGCGGGTCTGCCAAGTGTGAAACCCGACTCCTTTGAATCGAGCATTTGGAGAGTCTTTTCCCATGTTAAGGTTGCAAGATTAGCAGCAAATCAACACCATAATTTTGAGATTTTATCAGTAGAAGAGCAGATTACAATGTGTCAAGAGACAAGGTAATGACAGTGTGAAAACACACAATGTCAGTGTTGATGTTGAGCTTGATTCTTCTTGTTCGGGACCGTTCGCTCGTTCTTCAATCTTCTGAGGTCCTTCCCCTCCTTGATTTGATGCTGGGTCAATAGATTAGAGTGGCCTTTAGCTTGGTTTAGTGTCAGGAGTGAGAAAAATGAGGAAAAAAGAAGCTTGAGAGATTTTGGCTACGGTGGAATTAGGGTTTCTGAGACAGGGGCTTGCTTTTTTTCAAATTGCAGGACTTGTAGTTGATCATTTTCAAAAAAAATTACATGCCTAGGAAGCTTATGTCAAGGGCTATTAAAGCCCCATGGAAATTGTCCAGATCGTGGACAGCACGGGGCACGTAGAGGGTGCGAACAGACATGGCACAGATCTGGGCAGCGACGTCGAATTTCTGCAATGCCAGGGCTGTAGATCACCAATGTGCCTCTGTGATGTGCCAAGGAGAAGCACAGGAAGTAGGAGAAAAATGGCCTAGAAGGAATCAGGAGCTGAAGTTGCCTGATTGAGGAGTTATGGAAGCTCCAAGTGAGGTAGGTCCTGTCTGGCTATGGCAGACACAGGGCAGAGATTAAGAATTTTCACAATGCTGGAGCTATGCTTGCCCAAAGTCAGTGATTGATGTATCAAGAAGAAGCTCTGGAAGTAGGAGAACACTTTCCCAGAAGGAAGCTCCAGGAGATTTGACCTATGGAGTGAGATATAAGAGCTTGAAGTAGGTTTGGCTATGGCTGCCAAGCAGGGCAGTGAGAAGAAGGAGTAGGAGATGAGGTCCTAGACTTGTGGACTGAGCTCAAACTAAGCTAGACGAGAGTGAACTGGAGTTGGAGGAGCAGTGCCATGCCCGTCTGTGCTCTGATACCATGTTAAAGATACGGGATCTAGGACATGGTAGTGAGTTATGGTTGATGGAAGGAGAAGTGTGGACTCATGATGGAGAAGACAAAGACACTGTTTGTTACACAAGTGAATTAGGTTCCAAGATTGAGACTTGGACTCATAAACACAATCTTGTGTATGTGGACAATGACATTGACACTTCACTGAAAAGAAAAGAGAACTATCATTGCATTAAGAAAAGGAAGCAAGTACAATGCTTTATAGGAAAGTAGGAAACTGCAGTAGGCACCACTGTGCATATGGGATAGGTTAGCCTGCATGTCCTTGGCCCTAAAGCTCCATACAAAGAGGCTGTCAATGAGTGTGATTGCTGAATCTCAACAAGATTTCATCACTGGTTTACCTACAACCAAGAAGGGTTGGGATAGCATATACGTGGTAGTTAACCGACTCACTAAAGCAGCCCATTTCATCCCTACAAAATCCCAATTTACAGCATCCCAAGTTGCCACTCAGTTTATGGAGCATGTTTTTAAGTTGCATGGCTTGCCCCAAGTCATAGTACATGACCGGGACACCAAATTTATGATTCAATTTTGGCACACCATTTTCAGCTCCATGGGGACCAAATTGGCTCCGTCCACAAACTATCATCCCCAAACGGATGGCCAGACCGAGAGAGTCAATAAGTGGCTTGAAACTTATTTGCGTCATTTTTGTCATGATGTGCATAATTCTTGGGACGTATGGCTGCACTTGGCTGAATTTTCTTACAACAACTCCACTTATTCGAGCATTGGAGTCTCTCCCTTCGAAGCATTGTATGGTTATCGGGTGCCCCTTCCTACCATGATCTCCAATGAAAAGCTCAATCCCTTGGGAAAAGAAGAGTTGGACCGCATGCAAGCTCTACTTCAACAATGCAAGGTAAACCTCAAAAGGGCTCAAGAGCACATGAAGCTCCATGCTGATGCAAAAAGAAGACCCCTTGACTTTCAAGAGGGTCAAATGGTACTCCTCAAGGTCCCCAAGTCCCATTATGCCACGCTAAAGGATGGTTCTTGCAACAAGTTGGCACACCGTTACTATGGGCCCTACAAGATCATTAAGAAGGTCGAGAACTTGGCTTACCGTCTCCAACTCCCTCCCACCACTAAGATCCATGATGTCTTCCACATGAGCCAATTGAAACCTTTCATTGGCACTCTCAAATATCATGTAGAAGAGCTACCACCCATAGATGAGGAGGGCCTTATTCAGTACATTCCTGAAGCGGTCATTGGGCAACGTGAAAAGCAACTCCGCACCCGTTCCATACATGAATACCTGATCAAATGGAAAGGCCTATCAATAGAGGAAGCCTCTTGGCACCCATCATCTATATTGGATGAATTTCCACACCTCAAAGAAGGCTGTGTTGGCTGGCACTTAACCATGACCCCTGTTTTGGGCTGCAGTCTACATCTAGACAGCCACCTATTTTGTACCAGATTTGGTTTTGGTCCATTTTCAGCCCCATCCTCCATATATGGGCTGAAAGTACACCTCGAGGGCTCCGTGTCGACACCTTATTTGCCCCGATCGGAGTTCCCTAATGGAAGTTATGGCTGTTTTTCTCCAGCCATACCATCTGGGACTGCACACTAGTAATTCCTGGACAGCCCTTTATTTTGCACCAGTTTTGGTCCTGACCTGATTGCAACCTCGCCCCACCCACATGGGCTGAAAGTACATCTCATGGGCTCTATAACGACACCTCAACTATCCCATTCGGAGTTTCCCACACAAAGTTATGGCTGATTTCCTACAACACACCCTTACAGTCCATGACTACATCCCTTGTTTTTTAGGACAAAAACTTTATGAGACGAGATGGTTTGTAATGAACGGGGATCAGGGGAATATGGCATGGGAACATACCAGTCACACTGACGGTATATAAGGTGTAAAACGGTATTTTGAGGCATCACAGAAATTATCAAGAAACTCTCTTTTCACCTTCTTAAGCTTCCATGGCTTCTTCTTCTTCTTTCTCTCCCCCTCTTTCTCTCTCTTCTTGTTGCCTTTCTCTCTCCTCTCCCTCTTCTTCTACAGTCCTTCTCTCTCTCCTTCTCCTTAGTTAGGACAGTTAGGTCTCCTTCATTACATGTTGGAGGACATGTATTACCAACTCGAGCAGTAGTGGGAGGTGGAGCAACTGGAGCATGTGGACCACCATTTCTAGATAATAGTGAACCATCATTATTGGCCACACTAGGGCCACCAATGTTGGACATAGTAGCACCACCATTATAAGCTACAGTAGAGCCACCATTTTTGGCCACAAAGGGACCTTTGTCACTAATAGTATGGTCACTAGATTTGGAAGAGTGTTGAGCTCTTGCTCTTGTAGGTGCCTTCTTGATAAGAAGCTTGGAATGTGCCATGGTTGTGATGATGAAGGATAGAAAGGTGGAGAGTAGAGTGAAGAGAAATAGGAAAAAATGAAAGGAGATACTTGACTTAAGTACGAAACTTTAAAACTTAATGTGGTTTAAATGAACTTTAAAATTAAAAAAGTCTCATGTTAAAGATAGGAGTATTGATGTGTCATATCCTATGTACCTATGCTCTCTCGTGGACTCTAAATGCATCAAAAGTATTATGTTTATCTAGGTCTCCATTTTTTCCATCTCTCTCTCTTGGGTTTCCAACCATTCTGTGTGGCCTTGTCTAGCTATGCGATTTTCATATCTTGCTTTTCTCACTTCATATATTGCCTACTTATAAATTCTGCTTGAGAGGTTTTGGACTTCTTTTCTTTTTTCTCATATCATATCTCTAATCTCCTATACTACCATTGTAATAATTACCTCCTAGAATTGGAATCATTGATGTCACCTCCATGATCTATTGCCTTTTGAAAAGCATAGTGAGCTTGCCAATGAGATTGTTCAATGCCTTGAGTTGACCATACTGCCAAACTTCTGATTTGCAAAGTATGGACCATGTGCTTCAAGTATATGCTACACAAGAATAGTGATTAGAAATACAAAGTAATTCGAAATGATGATATTTTTTTGTAATGGTGAAAATTCTGACTACGTAGTGTGTTATACTATTTGTAGTCCATGCCTCCACCATGGACTTATGAAATTTAGCAACTATCTCTTTAAATGTATTGGCATCACCATCCCTAAACCTCAACTTTTGTAAGAGATTTGCTAATCTATCTAGGTTTGTCCACACTTCTACCTTTGCATTCCTCATTTGTCCCCTATTACTCCAATGATCTAGAACACCAAGGTGCAACTTTTTCCATGCTTCATACTTGTCTGGTTGTTTTACAAGTATATTGCCTTTCTCATCTCGAGGTGAAAATATAAACTTCCTAGCCTTGGGTCTGCCAAAGCATCGTTTACAAGGGATATTTCCACTCTTTCTTGATTTTTTCTTGTCCTTTTTTATTTTCACTTGGCCCCTATGCAATCCAACTTTAGAGAGGACTTGTTCTACCTTCTTGCATGTAGCATCAACTTCTGATACAAGCTGCATCTTGTATGCAAAGCATATATATTCATATACTAGCTTCTCAATTATTCTAACCAAACAATGCAATGTGTAAAAGTGAACTGTTGTTAGTGTATTTCCAAAATAGGGCGCCATTTTGGATCCACTGGAACTAGCATTGCATTTCTCATGATTTTTTTATCACGTGTTGGAGTACCTTGTTGTCCTTCCTTGGCAAGCCATTCTTTCTTTCCATCTTTCCCTTTCTTCCTAGTTTTGCATGTAGTATATGCATAGAAATTTTGCATTCGCTACATTTGATAAACCAAACATACACTTCAATGTTTTTAAATCACCTACAAGATGCCATTCAACTTGATAGTCTCTAAACCCCTCAATGTGTAAAATTGCTCTATTATTTTGTTGTTGAATAACACTAGGTATATTAGTGAGGTTTAAAAAAACTTTAAGTACTTCATGGTCCTCCTTTTGTACTTCAAATGTTGCAAGCCACCATATTTCATTTTGTGATTGTACACTGAAGTATAAAGGATGGTTTTCATCGATGTTGGGATCCAATGCTCGATTCATAAGTGTTATACTCAGATGTTTAAGTTTTTTCCCCTTGATAATCTCACTCTCATCAAGTTTGATGTTGCCTCTACATTATTCCATAGACATATTCTAGAACTTGACCATAGCAATCTGAACCCTACATATATCCAATACAAAGTTGTTGGATGCATTCAATACAAATGCAACTTCTTTGGAACAATACTTTAGTATGTATATATTTTCCAGATGTGTTGGCTCACCAATTAGTTCCAAAACTTTCTCATTTAGATGTTTTCGAGCCTTCTTCACATGAAATGGTTTTGGTAGAGGCATTGCTCGCTTAGTTTTGAAGAGTTTCTTAAATCTTTTATCCAATTGTTCATAGAGCATACTATATGACTCAGAACTCATTCCCACCTTGTTACATAATCCCTTAGCATATGTTGGTTAAACAAGTTGCTCACATCCCTAAGATGTTCACTTGCGACACCATCTACAAAGTCCCTAAATTTACGATTTTCCAATGCATTTTTTACCATATCCTTGTTTAGGACTTTGGCAATAGTATCATTCTCTGCATGAGGAAACATATTTTTCATTGTAGTAGATTGAGCATATATCCGTCTATGATATTGTCCACTTCATTTGGTTAATTGATGAATTGGTTTAGCTAATCGGATGCATCGACATGCTTCTTTGGTTTTTAAAGTGGACCCAATCTCGAAAGTTTTTGTAAGCTTCCTCTTTATATTTCAATTCTCCTTCTCCAAGTCCATAACTTTAGACTGTAACTCTATATTTTGCACGTGTGTAGCCTGCATAGCATCTTCAATGATAGACATTGCTTGTTGTAGGCTCTAGTTCTCCCTATCCTTCTCAGCCAATAATCTATCATTTTTCATCAAAGACTGCATATTCCCTTGACATAATCTTGTCTACATATTTTTCAAGGCTTGATGAACCCCTACTAATCCTTGTGTGACAAGTCTGCATATGTATCCATCCAATTCTTCATTGCCTTCACAAATGAACTTTACAAATGATGGAAGCTCGTCAAATTGTGGTGGCCTTTGAGTGACTGGATCGGGTGGATAAATGCACCCATCAACCCAAAGGTCCATATTTTTTTTCCCTGCATTTCTTTCTTCTTGCATCCAGTATCTTATTGCATCGTCCCTTTCTACAGTTCTTTTGAACATTGGTGCATATTCATCCTCCAATTGAAAGTGAATATATCTTTTTCTCTTGGTACATCTCTTGCACCTACATCTTCTAAAGAAAAATATATGCCAATTTAAACATTATACAATTACACTCCTTTGATTAATAGTAAGATAAGGAGTTGATGCCAATTTTCTGTTGGGAGTAAAGGCGCCTCCGCCTAGCCACCCGTGTATTACTACACTGATAATCACCAACACTGCGCACTGCAGGTGGCGGGCGCCCGTCACCGTCACTTTATTCTTTATTCTTTTAGTGACAGTTTGAATAAAGGAAGGCCCGGTCACACATTGTGACTGTTGGAGTTTCCATTTCTTGTCTCTCTCTTTCTTGCTCTTCCTCTCCTGCCATAGCTCTTGCGTTGTCGTCGCGTTAAGGGTTGAAGGTCTACCACCGAGCTTTAGTGCAGAAGAGGAGTTTAGGATTCAAGGTTCAGGAAGGGGAAATAGATTGGGGTTTAATAAGATCCGGGATTTAGAAATGATTTAGGTACGGAAGAAGAGTTCAAGCTTTTTCACTATGTACTTAGCATACATGAACGGAAGAAATAAGTCTATCTTGATTACATCAAATGCCTCTGGATACATACATCATATCATGAAGGATATTTTCAGATTCTCAATTCAATTATGAATATCAAATGCAAGATCTAATGGCATTTATTTCAAGTACATAGATGGATTTCAACCCTTTGGAACAAGTATTTTGTTGATAGATTCAAATACATTCAAGATTTGGGCCAAAGATACATGAAATGAATTGAAGAAGCATAATTTTAGCTTCAACCCTATTTTAAAACAGAAAATTCCAGCCCATAATCAAGCTCAAAATGAGTGCATAAACTCAAGAAGAAGCACTTCCAATCATTGATGATCAAAGTCCTGATGAAAAGAGGACATTTCCTTCCATTACAACCACATAAATCTCATGTTTGCTCATAAAAATGGACCATAACAGTGGGCTGCCCTGTTTATGACTAGTTATTTCAGGCCATAACAGCCCATATACCTTCAAAATCCTCACCCTTTGCTTGCCCCAAAGTCACTCAAGTACTTGAGTACAAGTCGGGCTTCATTGGACCAATAATAAGGTAGACAAAATGAGAGAAGTCGTGCATAAGAGCAGGCTGAATACTTTTCTCTCAGATTTCCCTCTTTTATAGACTGTTTCAGCATGCATTTTTGTCAAACCAAATGGGCAGAGAATCTCACCATGTTTGCATCTTCAATATTTGGGCCTGTTGATCTTCAGTTTGCATGCTCCAAATCATGCACCATAGCTTCAGCTCTCTCCAGTTTGCTTCAGACTGTGTAGCCCGCATTTTGCGTCGAAAAATGCGGGTTGCTCCCTACTCAGCCCTTGGTCACTTTTTGACCTACCAGGTCACTTGTTGGTCACTTAAGTCTATTACTTCAGGTCCCATGTGGACCTAGTGGACTTTTGGCAACTTTTGGCATTTTTCTTGGGTTCTGACCATATTTTTGTACCTGAATCAATGTGATTTATCCTGCAGACTGTCAATTACTCCCAATTGACCATGTTGTAGGTTACCATAGACTTATTTTTCATAAATATACATGGTATAACTGAAAATTATATGCTCAATGCAAAAGAACTTGTGTAACTAAGTTGGTTATTGGATAACAATGTCTGAATTTTGTATGCAAATTCCTCATATAACTTCCAATGAAGCTCATAAGAATCCCATTATTTATATTATGAACAGTAAACTCTTTGACATTCATCCCCTCCTAACCTACACATCCTCCGGCATGTGCCATTTGATAAGATTTCAGGTCAAGGAGGATCTTCTTCTTCATCTTCATTCTCTAAGTCTTTTTCTTCCTGCATGTCTTCAAGTAGAGGGCTCATATCTAAGTCATCAAGTTCATAAGTTGAAGATTCTCTTCTTTTGAAGAGTTTGATTCGTTTCCCAGCTATTGGAATCTTAATCATGGTCCCATCCAATTCAGCCAAGAAGTAAGTAGCATTATTATGTACTACTTTTACAACATATGGTCCAAACCATCGCTTAGCTAACTTCCTATTAGCACTATATCGATTGTCTAGGCTGCTATCATAGACAAGAACCCAATCATTCTCTTGAATAGCTCTTGGACGGAGTCGATGATGCTTGTCAAACCTCTTCTTATTCTTTAATCTTGTTGTTTTTAGCCTTTCAATGGGTGTTTTGACATCTTCTGGCCTTCTTTCAAGTTGCCTTATGTGTAAAGACAGCAATTCTTCTCTATGCATGCCTTCATCCCAAGGCAAGATACTCCATGTGACAATGGATTCCTCAATAGGAATAATAGGTGGCTATCCATATATAAGTTCAACTAGCATATATCCTGTCACTGCACTATGGGTAGTTCTATCAGCCCATAATGCGAATGGTAGCATTTTAGGCCATTCCCTCAACTTTCCTTTGCATGATTTTGCTAAAGCTTTAAGAATTGGTTGATGACCTCTTTCACTCTTACCATTGCCTTCAAGGTTGTAGGCTAAAGTAAGAGATAGCTTAATTCCCAATTGAGCAAAGAAATGGCAAGCCTCATCGGCATCCAATTCCCCTCTATCAGCAGGTTGCTTTAGCTACACATCCATACCTGCAAAATACTTCTTCAAGTAAAAATCTACAAACAGCATGTGTAGACTTTGTTGTCAAGGCCTTTCCTTCCACTTGATTTGTGAGATCTTCTCTAGCAAGTACTAGATATCTCATGTTTCAAATTCCTGTAGGCATGGTTACTAAATCAATAACCCATCTATAGTGAATGGATAAAGGATAGGTAGGCTGAAGCCCATCTCTATGCTTTACCATAGAATACATTTGACAAACATGACAAGACTCAACAAAATGCTCAATATCTTTATACATGTTTTGCCAGCAAAATTTCTCTTTTATTTTGGCAAAAGTGCCCCATATGCCTCTATAACCAGCCAATAGGCTTTCATGGAATTCTTGCATGACCTGTCTTTGTGTCTTTTTATCTCCTAAGACATGACCAGGCGCCCTTCCTTTCTTTTTCGCATGCCTCCAAAGGTAACCATCTTTAAGAAAAAAGCCATAAGCTTTTCTTTTAATTCTCTTGAACTCTTCATTAGTCCAATCTTCCTTCTTTGTCATAGTGCTCAAAAATTGGCCAATTTTTAGCCAATCATCTGCATAATATTTTTCTTTAAAGTGTGAACAAACCATAACAAAACGTTGAATATGTTGTTTACTAGCTGTCCATTGTCCTTCTTTGGTTGTTTCATCCTTCCTTGCTGATGTAAAATTTGTTTTTGCAGCTGAACCCGTTGTACCTGCTGTAATTTTTGTTGTACCTGCATTTTTGAATACTGAATCAATATTAGATTCAGCTATACTTGTTTTCAGATTTTTACTTGCATTAACAGCATCATTTATAAACTCTGATTCTTCTTCATCCATCATTTCTTCTTTATCCATATATCTGGCATGTGAAAGCATGTCAGCAACTGGATTATCTCTACCTGCAATATGTTTCAAATCAGGATTTAAGGATTTAATATAGGCTATCCATCTTAGCATGGCTATGTCGGGAGTGGAACAGTTGGCGATCATGCCCAAGAGTGGAAGGCAATCTGTCTCAACTATAACATGTGCGCCGATGAAGTACTCCCTATCACATTTTAATGCAGTTACTACTCCCCAAAGTTCTCTTTTAATTTGAGCATACCTTCTTTGTCATTCATTAAGAACCTTTGCTCCAAAGCGGATTACATATCTGTCGCCTTCAAGGTCGTCTTGACCAACTGCCCATCCTATTCCAATAGGACTTGTGTCCACTATAAGTATAATGGGCTGTCCATTAGAGTAGTTAGCCCTCTTTAAAGTGGGGGCTGAACTCAACATTTTCTTGAGTTTCTGAATAGCCTAAGTGTGTTCTTTTTCCCATAGAAACCTTTGGCCCTTTCTTAGAACCTGATAAAGACTTTCACCAACATGGGCAAAATGTGGTATCCAAATAAGGTAGAAGACACATGCACCAAGAAATATTCTCACCTCTGAAACATTTATACATTCTTCTTGCATTTTTCCGATAGCATCTATTTTGGATGGAGAAGGATTTTGGTCATATGGACCACACATATGTCCGCGACCACAAGGACTTCTTCGATTCCAAAAACAGATTTAGCTCTTGAAAGAGTAAGATGGACTTCTTCTAATTTAGACAAGATTTGAGCACAATCATTAATATGATCAGAGACAAAATTTCGACATCCAAGTTCATTGAGTTCTTCATTTTTCTCATGAACTTCACATTCTTTGATTGGAACATCACCAAGAAAAGGAAGAGTCAATTGAGGAATATAATCCCTCAATACTTTATGCATAGCATTCATCATGTGAGCTACTGAATTCGTAGCCCCTTGAGGTAGAGTACACATGCGGACTAGGCCAAGAGGCGTCTTCATTGTGGTAATGTCATGGCTTTCCAAAGCAAGCTGAAATTGGTCGTAGCCTGAATATAAGTCTCCCATGGAATAGATTGCCCTACCTGCAAAAGCTTCAGCAAACTCATCCACAATTGGTCCTGATCCAACATTTCTAATAGTGAAAGTACTTTATTAACGGGTTGTAAATCTTGAATGAATCGTAAAGATCCATTCTTCTTAGGTACGGTAGACCATCGGTTTGAATATGGAGCTGAAGATGGCTCCAATATTCGCATTTTTATCTTTTCATTTAAAAGTTCCAATAACTTAGGCAAATGAGCCCTTGGAACCGGAATTGGTTTAAGATTCCAAGGAACATGTGGGACCGTAAAAATTACCATTGGTGCCACAATGCTTGGATCCACACAGCCAATTTCATGTGGCTGAAATGAAAAGGATTTACCATGGTTCGATAACATCTACATGAAGATTTGCTTTTCAGCCCGGCAAGAGGAAAGAGTCTTCACCAATTTTCAGCTTTTTTAGACTTTCTGCGTAAATTGGTGACCAATATCTTTAGGATCACGAAGGCTTGGTTGTTTGGATACCCTTTCTACCAATCCTTCGCTTTCAGGTGGTAGAGGAGTAGCTACCGGCTTGATCTTCTTATCAACTGTTTTATACTTTGTTTCTACTCTTACTTCATCCTTGTTTGGCTGTCCAAAAGCTTCATAATCTGCAAATTCTTGAATTATGTCATGCATATCCAATGTACATACCTGTATGGACTGATTTTCAGCTTGATTTTCTGCATGAACGGCTGTATAGATTTCAGCCATTGTATCATTATAATTCAGCCCATAAAATAGTCCTGAAATTTCTTCACCTTTAGGTAAAACATCAATTTGCTTCAGCTCTTGCTCCATATGACTCAAATACTTTCTTTTAGCCCTGTTCATGGTGGCTGAAAACTGTTTATAACAGCCCACTCCATTGGCTGAAAAAACCTGCAAATCAGCTTTTGGCCTTGCCTCCTTCATATGTGGAGGCAATTTTTTGTGACATGATGCACTGCCATAGCCTCCACTTATAGCAGCGCTACCCGAAAACCCTTAAATTCTTGGGCATTAGGAGGAACAGGATGATCTCTCAATCGATCCCTATTCCCGTGGTGATTAACACAGACAGTTAGAAATTGAACAGCTTTATCATTATCCTTGCTTCTTATCCGAGCATATGATGAACCATCATCAAGAGCCTTTATCTCTAAACGAGACTCGGAAATAAATGGTTGTCCAAGAATGATAGGATAACTGCAGGAATCTTGAACAAAGAAATGAAATTCATCTTTTACATTACCAATAGTAACTTGTACATAAGGACATGCTGCATAAAGATCGCCAGAAGAGTTATTGGCTGCCTTCATGCGCCATCCTAGGTCCACATCAATGGGCCATCCACCATTCTCATAGAGACTTCTTGAC
This sequence comes from Lygodium microphyllum, assembly GCF_053477565.2. NCBI lineage: Eukaryota > Viridiplantae > Streptophyta > Polypodiopsida > Schizaeales > Lygodiaceae > Lygodium > Lygodium microphyllum. The sequence continues at coordinate 35,729,661 of NC_141161.1, forward strand.
ATAACATTAATTTTTGAACCATGGTCTATAAGGGCAATGCATGGAGTTTCTTTTTCACCCATTTTAACAACAGTTTCAGTAGTAGTCGCCCTTGCCCAATGGGTACAAGAATAGTGACTACTAGGAATAAAGTGAGCTTCACTTTCTTCTTGCATGTTGTGAAGAAGAGTCTCTTTCTTACACATGGGCTGCACTTTAGATTGAGAAGTCCCCACCATTATGGCTTCTTCAGCTTCTGCTTCATAAATGTCTTCATCTTTGGCTTCTATGGTTGCAATCAATTCTTTGATTGCCTCCAATCGAATCCCTTGAGTTTTCAGCTTCTCTTCATCCTGCAAATACACATGAAGTACTTGTTGCAAAAAAGTATGTATAGATTCTTCAGTTTCCTCACCAACATATTATCTTTTTCGTTTAATTACATCAATTATTACATCATGAAATCCTCGTTTTGCAATACCGAGAATTTCACCTAATGTAAATTCAATTCTACTTCCAAGAATTCTTTCTTCTAGGATCCATTTAAGATGCGTTGCGGTCTCTATGTCAGACTGCAACTTGTAACTGGGATGTTTGCTTTTTCTTTTTCTTTCTGTCTTCTTTGCTTGAGGGGCATCTCCCATGTCAAATTCTGGTGGCAGCGGATTTTCAGCAGCCTTTTGTTGGTCTGGTTTACTTCTTGTTATGCGTTTAGTCGGTCCTGAAGAAGAAGGACTGGCAACATCTTCTTCTCTTTTCTTCTATCATGGCTTCTTGATTATTAATTTCAGCTAACCGAGAAAAAGCTGAAAATGAATCTACAGGCTCGGACCAACCGGTTCTCCCTCGAATACATTGACTGGCAGTGGTTAAATCATCTTTACTTGCCTTGCCTTGCTCCATGCGTTCCAAGGCCTACGTCCACACTTTAGATTTTGCATTAGTTTGACATGCTTTAACAATTTCATTAGTTGGCTCAATTTGCAGCCCATAAGTTGTAGCATCAATAGCTGCATAGGCCGTTCTTGTTGCCAAATCCTCCAATCTTTTCTTCATGCCACCGTTGCCGAAGTTTGGCTCAAGAGGAAGTCCGGTTTCGGTTGCATGAATTTTATCATCCTTCCAAAAGAATAATTTGTGTGCTTCAGCTTCACGGAATGCACCGCACTCCCTCTTGTCATGCTGAAGGTTATCACACCAAATGCAACGTCTTTTGAAGCCTTCTCGTGTAGGCCTTTGGGCAGTTGACCGACCCCTTTATTCTACTTTTACATCAAGACTTTCTACTTTAGAATTAATTTCCGTTAAATTAAGATGGAGATCCCACATGCTTTTAATTAGCTCATCCATGACATCCTTCTTTGGAGAAGGAACAACAGAATTTCTTGGTTTCTCGGCCATAGAAGCAGGAGGTCGAGAAACTGGAACAAGCTCCTTTATAGATTCAGTTGTTGCAGGGGTTGATCCCCATCTTAGGCGCAATCGCTCTCTTCGAGCAATCATATTAACTGCTTCAGTGACATCACTCCAAGGAGTCTTCAATCCCGACTTAGAGTCAGGGTCTTCAAGTCGGTCAGTTAATTTCTACTGAAGAGAAGAATCTGCAACCTTTAAAAATAATTCAATCTTTTGACTTTCCATACCTTGTTGGTCATCAGGATCTAGTTGGGCAAATTTGCTTTCAAATTCTCGATGAAGAGCAGTAGCGGTTAGACCCTTATTGGGCCTTTCGACCCATTCGATGAAGACTTTCTTTGTCATAAGGCCAGAATCTTCAAGGAAAATTTCTTCTCGAAGAGCCTTCTTGAACACAGTCCATCCTGCATATTTTTGGAAAAGACCATGAATTCGGTCCTGGAGACCATGCACAGCCAGACGGGCAAAATAACGGCTCTAGGCATATTGAGGGACTCCAAAGAAGACCATCTTGCCAGTATAAAGGCGGATAAAAGAGGATACATTTTGCCCATTAAATTGCTTGAGCTCTTGTCCAACTGCTTCTAAGGCTTTAATGGCAGCAGCATCAATCCGCTCTTCTTCTTGTCTCCGTTGTTGTTGCAATTGCAACTGTTGCTGAAATTGCAACTGTTGTTGCTGGCTTTCATGCATTAGACGAACCAACTGTTGCAAGGCATCTCCTCCCAAACTCGATGATTCTCCCATTGGACTTCTTCTTCTGCAGCGGACCTTCACGTCGGGTTCACCACTGTCGTCGCGTTAAGGGTTGAAGGTCTACCACCGGGGCTTTAGTGCTGAAGAGGAGTTTAGGATTCAAGGTTCAGGAAGGGGAAATAGATTGGGGTTTAATAAGATCCAGGATTTAGAAATGATTTAGGTACGGAAGAAGAGTTCAAGCTTTTTCACTATGTACTTAGCATACATGAACGGAAGAAATAAGTCTATCTTGATTACATCAAATGCCTCTGGATACATACATCATATCATAAAGGATATTTTCAGATTCTCAATTCAATTATGAATATCAAATGCAAGATCTAATGGCATTTATTTCAAGTACATAGATGGATTTCAACCCTTTGGAACAAGTATTTTGTTGATAGATTCAAATGCATTCAAGATTTGGGCCAAAGATACATGAAATGAATTGAAGAAGCATAATTTTAGCTTCAGCCCTATTTTAAAACAGAAAATTCCAGCCCATAATCAAGCTCAAAATGAGTGCATAAACTCAAGAAGAAGCACTTCCAATCATTAATGATCAAAGTCCTGATGAAAAGAGGACATTTCCTTCCATTACAACCATATAAATCTCATGTTTGCTCATAAAAATGGACCATCACTGTGGGCTGCCCTATTTATGACTGGTTATTTCAGCCCATGTACCTTCAAAATCCTCACCCTTTGCTTACCCCAAAAGTCACTCAAGTACTTGGGTACAAGTCGGGCTTCATTGGACCAAGAATAAGGTAGAAAAAATGAGAGAAGTCGTGCATAAGAGCAGGCTGAATACTTTTCTCTCAGATTTCCCTCTTTTATAGACTGTTTTAGCATGCATTTTTGTCAGACCAAATGGGCAGAGAAGTGGAGCTCTCACCATATTTACATCTTCAGTATTTGGGCCTGTTGATCTTCAGTTTGCATGCTCCAAATCATGCACCATAGCTCCAGCTCTCTCCAGTTTGCTTCAGACTGTGCAGCCCGCATTTTGTGTCGAAAAATGCGGGCTACTCCCTGCTCAGCCCTTGGTCACTTTTTGACCTACCCAGGTCAGTTGCTGGTCACTTAAGTCTATTACTTCAGGTTCCATGTGGACCTAGTGGATTTTTGGCAACTTTTGGCATTTTTCTTGGGTTCTGACCATATTTTTGCACCTGAATCAATGTGATTTATCCTGCAGACTGTCAATTACTTCCAGTTGACCATGTTGTAGGTTCCCATAGACTTATTTTTCATAAATATACATGGTATAACTGAAAATTATATGCTGAATGCAAAAGAACTTGTGTAACTAAGTTGGTTATTGGATAACAATGTCTGAATTTTGTATGCAAATTCCTCATATAACTTCCAGTGAAGCTCATAAGAATCCCATAATTTATATTATGAATAGTAAACTCTTTGATAGTGTGCAAGATTCAATCCTTCTCACCTTTCAACTGGTATCAGAGCTCAGCTTCCCGGCTCTTGAGCTTGGCTCGTGGCATTCTCAGCTTCCCATGGACTCGCCACTCACATTGGGTCTCCTTCCTGGCAGCCATAGCTCATTCTCTTGAGCTCCTGTTACTCCCTAGCTTCTCGAGCTTCTTCCCGGCCTATTGAGGCACCATCAGGGCATTGACATTGAGGTATTGCTTCATTATTTCATAGATTTATCTCAATCCACAGGTCTAGGTAAATAGGGCAGCCACCATTGAAGCTTTCAACCTTCACATCTCTTTGCCACTGGTTGTGGACTGCTAGAGACTTCTTCCTAGGCCTCTTTGGCTCATGTTTGAGCCCTCCAACCTCTCCAGACCTGCCACATGGAACAGCAGGAGCAGCAAAAACATCACACAAATCTGCACCTGATTCTGGACAGCCACCATTCAGCCACTTTATCTCTAGCTCCAGCTTGGCATTAAGCACTTGTTCAAGCTCCATTTCAGGCTTCTTGCACATGTATTGATACTTGGCATTGATCCTTTGAGATTAGGCATTGGCTTGATGGCTAAAAATAGTGTATCAGGACTGTTATAAACAATCCACAGACATTTGATGCTAGTGCTACATTCACAGTTTATGCCTATGCTTGTTTGGGCATGACTAGATAACCGGTTTGATGCCTATTGCATCCGGATTGAGTGGGGAATTGAAGCTACATGTCATGCTATGATTTTGGCCTGATTGTGGGGCTGGAAATACATAGTTTATAACAGTAAATGCATGTTGAATACTCTTGGGCTGAAGCTATCTTTCATGCTTTGACATATGCCTATTGTTTCCGGGTTTATGTCTTGGGTTATGCTATGATGTATTGATCATCGAGGGATGACTTCGAGATTATCATTGGATCCGGATGCTTTTGGAAGTTTGAGCTTATTTCAGCCCGCACTTATTGACATCGGTCTATGCTTGATAGTGGTCGGTGTTTTGACAATTATATGCTCTTTGGGTACATGCTTACCCAACGCCTACGGCTTGATGCATTTGTCTTGGCACAGTGTACCATGTATTTGTTGAGCTTTAGTGCTCTCTAAAGAATTGGCTTGGATTTCATCTACTATTCCATAATTTTGTATTGGATGTCATTTTGGTTGTCAGAGATCTTAATTGGGATGTATGTCTTGCTCATAGATGCTACCTATAGTTGCTTCGTAGCCGTCATGCTCTTGGGATGCTATTGAGACATTGTCTTGGTTACCTATCTTTGGTACTTTGACTTCGGTTTGATTGAGCTGTTGAGCTCATTTTTCCACCTCTTGTTGCAGTGGGAGCATCTTGTATGCCTAACCGACATTGAGCAGGAGGTTTATGCTATTTGAGCATTTTGCATATACTTGAGACTTCGGGATCTCTTACACTTAAATATTGCATGGTTCATGCATTGATATCTTGGAGTTTCTTTTGATCTGAGCTTGGGCTTTGCACTCTTGTGAGCATACACCTATTGGTGTCAGGTCTTGCAAGTATTATGTATAATTTGCCCTACTGTCCAGGGGGTATACCTACTCACTGATGGAATGCTTTGGTGAAACATTTGGGTGTTTGCTCAGGGTCTTGATGACTGTTTGGTGTTGATTTATGTCCGTTTATGGCTGGTCATGTCTTGGCTGTCATTTATTGACTTGGTGTAGTGAAATGGTCAGCAATTGACTCTCACAGTACCCTACTGTCATTTATTAGAGCAAGAATATAACTCCGGAGTGACATGGATTTTTCATGCTAAAATATTCTGAAATGATATACTTTCACTGTACTTGGTGGGCAACAGCTTTGGTTACACTTTTCTCGCCATTTTCTCTCGATTTTGGTGATTTTTTGATCATTTTCTGCAATAAAGAGCAAGCAGTTTTTTGAACTGTCTGTAGCCTTCCAGCATGCATTATGGTGAGTTCGTCCACTGATCATGCTATTTTAAACATCACTAAGCTTGATGGTACAAATTACTCTTATTGGAAGAGCCAGATTTGGTAGGTGTAAGTGTAGAAATCGCAGATCAAACCATTGAGGTTGAGCGGGCATCCGCCTGCAACTATGCTAGATGAGGAATGGCTTGAGCTTGATGAGTTATGCAAGTCCACTATTGTATTATCTCTCATAGAACAAGTTCATTACAATGTATTCGAGCCACGGACAGACCTCTCACGGTGGGTTGGGTCCAAATTCCCGACGCGGATTTATAACCCCCTTGGTTAGGGTTTGGCAACTCGCGGGGGGGTAGCTAGCGCCATTCTTTCTTAATTATTCCTTTAGGGAATCAATCATAGCTGAAGCACCCAGCTTACAAACAATTACTAAGGAAAACATCCCTTTCATTTCCGATCAAGAAAATATCATTTTCTACATCAAGCAATCACTTTGCTTATAAACCACTTGTCCTTAGTAGGATCTCCTCTTGCCAAGGCGACTAGCCAAATTCACTTAGAAATATCCTTTTCAAGACAACCAAGCATAAGCCTTGCTCAACATTCCATTTGGAGTAAGGTTACTAGCCTAGCTTAAAGTAGGAGGATATCCACTTCCAATAATCCAAGACAAGATCATTAAGAACAACTCACAGCACATGTGTTTCATCACTCAACTTCTTTTGAATCTCTCTTCCCCCTAGGTTTTATTCTAGGGTTTCAAGTTGTGAATCCTCGATTCTTTGCGCGTCTTTTAACATACTTGGTAATCTTCAAAACACAATATATTGCGAGACTTTGTCATACATTCTTTCCATCCTCTCTTAGTGCAATGCTATGAAGAATTTTCTAATCAAACTTATCTCGCATGCACATGGTGTGTTTAATATATTAGTGCAGCCTAAATAATCTTTAAATCTCTTTATATCTGGCAATGAGTACTTGTTCCTAAAGTGCAAGGTCTCGTGTGACTTGAGTATATAAAAGTTTGAACTCAATTCACTTATCACCTCTATGCTCTAACATAGGTAAAATATAATTATATAATGCATAAAAATCTTTCCTTGTAAGCGATCCATGAAAGTCTAAGAACCTGTTAGTATCCTAAATGCCATTTTACCCTAATATTTCATGCGGTCTCCAAACATAAATATTGGCTATCATAGGATAAGACAACCTATTTGTGGTATGCAAAATAAAGACCTATCTTCTGGGTGGAATGCAAGATAGATGACAAGTCCTCTATGCTTATGAGCGGTTGCATCCTATGACTGGAACTAACATTTCATGTAATTATTTTAATCACCAAAGTAAACCATGAATTATCGTTAACAAATAATGCACTAAACTAAGTGAAAGTCTATCATTTTATGTGACATATTATGAAGCCCTTATCATTTCATGTGGCGGAATGAAATCAATAGTTCTTCTCTAGGCCAAGGAGAACCTGGTAATGCGAGACGGGGTCTGGAGTTGTGCTAATTCTGGCGTTGCCTATACCCGATGCTCCATTATTGGCTGCAATTCCAACGGCTCCAACTGCACCATGAATTCCATGTGTACTTGTCACCTGAGCATCTAGGGTAGCTCTTGGGGTCTTCACTCCTTCTTTGCGCTTGGGGGCCATGGTAAGTAGCTAGCCCAAAACTCTCACTCTCCTTGCCTTCTCTTCCTTCTCTTCTCTCTCTTCTCTCTCTTCTCTCTCACACTTCTTCTTCTTCTCCTCCTCTCCTTCTCCTTCTCTCACTCTTCTTCCCTTCTTTTTCTTCTCTTCTCCTCCTCTTCTCACTCTTCTCTCTCTCCCTTCCTCTTCCCTTCTCTTCCTTCTCTTCTCCTCCTCTTCTCTCTCTTCTCTCTCACCCTTCTTCTTTTCCTTCTCTTCCTTCTCTTCTCCTCCTCTTCTCACTCTTCTCTCTCACCCTTCTTCCTCTCCTCCTCTCCTTCTCCTTCTCCACTACAAGATATAGGCCTTATACCGACGTTTAAAGCGAGGAAAATACAAATAAAAAAATTTACCCCCGTTGTCGCAAAAAGCGTCGTTATTAACGACGCCATAGAAACATCGGTATTGGCATTGCTATTAGTGTTGCTATTAGCGTTGCTATTAGCGTCGCATTTGCGACGCTGATAGCGACACCAATAGGGATGCTAATACCGACGTTTTGCGATGTGCATAGCGACGGAAATAGCAATGCGAGGAGACAAATTTGCGACACTAATAGCGACGGTAACAGGGATAAAAAATATTTTGTGGCATATGAGAGCCATAGAAAATAGTTTCTGCACTACTAAGTACAAAGCGCTTGCAAACAAAAAGAATGTATACTGAAATCATAAAACTGATACATGAAATAAATACATGATCGCATAAAAAGTGATTGGTACAATCATGACAGGATATCACTAATACATAGAAAATGTCTACATAAATCAGGCGACTCAAAAATAAAGGTGTGTGAGCTCCAGGGATCCAAGGGCAGCTACAAATCCTCGTCCCCTGAAAGCTCGTCTCGCTGCAAAGGAGCATCGAATGGACTCTGTAGAAAAAGAGACAACACATCAATCCACCATACAATAATGCATTCAAATATCTCATGGTAACTACAGACAAGAAAGATGAGTGACTTATAGGGCCGTCACGTCTATACAATCAGCCGATCAATGCATTGAGACCGTGCCAATCTGCATATTGAGTCTCAAGGCCGGTTGGATCGCGATTTGTAATGGAGTGCTGCAAAGAAAACAAAATGCTAATTGTTAGAAACATGATTGTCAGTACAAAGAATATTTTAAAAAAATAAACAAGCAAAATTAAAAAAAAACTTACAAAGTCCTCCAAATATGTCCTGTGGCCGCCACTCCCAAGATGATGGACCACTCTGGCCTCAAGCCGTGCCCTCACCGCCTCGCAGTGCTGACTCCAACGTCCTGGAGAATCTGTAGCCTCCTCCCTCAGTCGGCGCCAATCGTCTGCATCTAACCACTCGGGCTTTGCATCCCCACTCTTGATTTCCTTACGTGCGTCGGATCGTCTATGTGACGGATGCTATTATGTAGTCCTTGCTCCCCTCTGATATGTTCTTCCAATGATCCAAAACGTTGTGCCGAAAAACTTGTTGGCACAACACTCTCATGTGAGCCATCACCCTCCTCCCCTCATCATTCACGATGATGGCTCCTGACCTACTATCGACCAGATATCCATAACCCCTAGGAGTCTGCCTAAGATGGGTCCTCTCCCATCTGTGTCCATGCTCCTGGACATATCCAAGAGACCCCTCTGCATCCGGTGTACCGACGGGGGTAATCTCTCTCAGAGTGGTACCCAAAGGGGTGGCACCTGCTCTGCTAACGGCTGCACAAAAGCCGAAGTAACTGGAGTAGACGTCCCCACAGGTGTGACAAATCCTGAGGTGATGCAGCTCCAGCTAAACGATGAGACGGAGACACCACATCCGTGTCTCCACAGCAGCATCTCCCTGATCCCCATGCAGTCCCTCTCTCTGGCCCAAGTCGTAAGCATCGAGATCGTCTGCTCGAAGCCAAAGCATCCGATCGCGCTGAAGCAGATCTAGCAGAGTGCCCTGATGAAGAACGAGACAGCTCCTGGTCTGCCATCTCTCTGAATCTCGCGAGCTGGTCTGAAGACATGCGTGCGAAGATGTCCTGCAACTCCTCATCGCTCATCCCTCGACTCATCTTGAAAATGTCACCTTCACAGATAAAAAATCATGTTAGAATAATCAATTTAAATCATACAAAGCATAGTAATATAAATCATTTTTAAAAAATCTCACTTAAAATACATATCTTATGTACCTTTATAAGAGATTGGTCAATGAATTGAGTAAGTGGATGCTCCAAGTATTAAGTATCCTATGGTCCCATGTTAATCTCTTGACACAACTCCGCATACACTGGAAGGTCAATAGACATGTCACCACAAAAGAATGAGTCTGCCTCGTTCTCAAAAAAATCTTGGACTCCTGTATTTCCATCATTGTTAGATGATGTTGGCTCCAAGCTTTCGACGGCCTCCAGCCCTTGCAATATCGACCCCTCTATTTGCATATTATCTTCATCTATGCTCAGAACATCACTTTGATCATATACTCTTGCACTTTGGAGAGTTGAAGGTATAACATACCACCATCGATGTTGTCGGGGGTTTGGATAGAAGATTACCTGTTCACAAACACGTACAAGAAAGTTCAAACCGCTGTGACATAAACCATGTCGTAATACAATTAGCAAGCAAATGACTCCATGCACCTGTTCACAATGGGCCGGTAACACAAATGTGTCGCGCAAATCCATCCATTTTTTTTCAGAATCTATTTCGAGAAATCCAGATGGACCTCGTCAAACTGTTTCTCCAGCTCCTCCAAGTACCACTTTGAACCACTGCACATCGAATAGTATCATGGAGAAGCTACGGTAATCCACCGTAATAATACTTTGCAAGTTCCCAAAATACTCCATCTCATCCACAACTATGCTTGGATCCGTTGCTCGTCGTCGGCTCTCTTGCTCGAACCTTGCCATGACACCACAGTCCATTGTCGAGCGCATTTTGTCAATACACTCCACGCGAAAATGCCATCCACGCGACCAAGGCTCCATGCAACCATCGCGTTAACATAAACCGCGGCATCTCCTCGATGCCTTCGGGATATCAAATCAGTTGATGACGCATACTATGTTGGAATTCAGCTCGCGCTTCCTCTCGATCTTGCCTTGCAATGTGGTACTTGGCGAGCCATGTCTCCATGGAGGCATGGTGCAACATACAAAAGCGATTCACCTTCTCTTCCATTGAGGCATCCATTCTTTTTTCTACCCCATTTCCAACCACCACATCTCCAGTCAGTCTATCATCGTCCTTGAGTGACCATAGCATTTTATTGTCTGGTTCCACCATTGGTAGCCATTGTGAAATATGCACTAAAGCCTCTGACACCAACCAACCTTCGGCCATGCTACCTTTTGGCCGAGCTCGTTGTCGCACAAAGCCTTTCAGGTTTTTCATGAAGCGCTCCAGGAAGAACATCCATCGCGTATGGACAGGTCCAACAATCTCCACTTCGTCCACAAGATGCACAAGAAGGTGGATTTGTATCGTGAGCATGCTGGTGGGTAGGTATTTCTCCAAGAGACAGACCATCTCCACTGCTTCCAGCATCGCGGATTGAATAGAGGACGTCTTAATCTCTTTCTGTGAGATCCACTTTCTAGAGTAAGGCATCCTGCGATCGTGATTGTTAGTACAAACTGCCACAAATGAGAAAACATTATGAATAATGGCCACATTCCAAATAGCAAAATGCCCACGCTAATTACAATCCATTTGTAACACAAACCTGACATATCTTATGCCAATAATTGGATTTTAGCCCCGACAATTGGTCGTCTTTAGAAAATGCGGACCTGAGAGAATGCATCATACCCGTCGGAGTGCGGATAGACTTGATTAATTGCTTCACAATGCGCTCTTCTTTAGTGGACAAAACCCAAGGAGCGCGAGGAACCTGCACGTGACAATCAACACTCAACTGCGGCCAAAGCGCCTCCATCTTACCTACCTCCTTCAAATCCATTCGTGCCCCTATAGTGTCTCTCTTTCCTATGATGTGGTCCCATAGCAAGCTACCCACATTCTTGAAAATATGCATGGGATCCAACAAGTGGTTGACCTGTAAGTGGGTCTAATATGGCAACTCGTAGAAAACTGAGAACCGCCGCATTCCATTTGGATGTGATTCCGCGTAGACCATTTTCAGCTCGTACCAGCTTGCGGTGTTCATACGTGTTGGAGGTCGTCCAAGGGAACCTTCCTTGAGTTCATGATCCTCCAGCAAGAAAGCAGCGTGTCCTTGATATACCATCTTCTTCATGGTTCGTGACCTTCGGGAGTCTAATTGTGGCCCGCACAATGGACATGCATGATAACCTGAGGTAACCAAACCTATTCCAACACCATGACCTAGTGAATACTTGATTGAATGAGATAAAATATAGATATTACCAGCGAGAACGGAAGCCTGGTCACCTGAGCACTCTCCCAATCCCGGAAAGTCATGCATCGTTCACATGAGAATGGCTCGAATATTGGCTGACCGCCGATCATCGCACCTGCTCATATCTTGCACAGTAACCCCCTCCTCCCACAAAATCTTAAGCTCATTGACTAATGGACGAAGATACATGTCCATATTTTTTACTTTGTAGTGGCCTGGGACGAGCAAGAGATGTCCTTTCTTCTTAGAAAGCCATGGAGGGATGTTGTAGTTGACAAGGACTATAGGCCACACACTGTAAGAAGTTGAGCGCAGACCGAATGGATTCACGCCATCCATTGTGAGACCGAGTCGAAGATTCCTTGTCTCTCGCACAAAGCCTCGGAAGGTAGAGTCAATGTGGCTCCATGTGTGTGAATTCGCTGATATTCGTTGAACTCCATCCGTGGACCTATTCTGCGCATGCCATGTTGTCAAGCTCGTCATGCCGGACGTACAAAACATGTGGTTTATGCGGGGGATGAGCGGAAAGTGTCTGAGAACCTTTTGAGGGATGGTTCGCCCTTACAAGGCCTATCGATACCTGTGAGCACCACGCTTTGGACATGTCTCCATAGTCTCGTATTCTCCTCGAAACAGTATGCAATCGTTGATACATGCATGGATGTTATTGTAGTCCATGCCAAGCTTTCGTAAAGCATGTCGTGCATCATCATGAGACTTAGGCATGGTATTTGCAGGTGGTAATATATAATATTTCAATAACTTGAAAAAAATCATAAAATACCTTGAAAAAGAACAAATGTTTGTAATAAAAGTGTCAAAAAAAAAATCAATAAAGCCTATGTGCAAGGTACCTAAATAACTCGGTCACACTTGCATCGCTCCACCCGTATTTTGCTTGCATACTTAAGAGTGCAAGCAGTGTCTTCAACCGAGATACTCGGCACCCATCATATAATGGTATGGATGCTTCCTCTCTAAGCGGATCAGAAGTCTCGACATCCATGGGAATCAATCCATCGATCATTGCCTCCATCTCAGGCTCCAAGATTGTAGGTAGGTTTGGAAGGTTGTCTATCTCCTCTGGCATTTACGGTATAGATTGGCCTTGCGAGTGGTGTATTGGCTCCTACACTCCATCTATCGCACGCCCACGAACTCTTCTAATTGGCCGCAAAGGGTGCACTCCCCCTTGGGATGAGATATCACCTCCCTGGATAGAAAATTTGCTAGCAAGACCCAATCTTATTGTATATGGTATTCAATTAGCTTGCGATTACAATGCATGATTGATATTAACTTCAAATTACCATTTGCTGAAAATTCGCAATCGCCTGATCAATGATCTCAGATTGAAACTTGCCAAATCGTCGTACGTGTTCTATAAACAGTTAGCGTTTTCGGCTAATTGCCAACTTGCATTGAGAGCAAGGACATGGGACACGCTGATTAAGATACGCCTCACGATATTGAACAATAAGACCTTCTTCGTTTTCCATCTTGTCTACGTTACAACAAACAATTTAATGACTTGTAATACAATTTGGGAAAACGAGGCTCAAATGGATAGCTTTATGGACTTGACTAAAAGATTGGATAATGCCTTAGATGCTAAAAGGAAAAGTGATGAATATGTTACTTCATCATTGCAACAAAAAGATTGGTGACAAGGATGCTATGATTAATGAAGTTCTTCACGAGGTGAATATAGAGTTGAAGGGGATGGAACAAGATTCTTCTTTGGGATTTAGTGGTGATCAATCAATTATTGAGGTGTCTTCTTGTATGGCCATTATACCTTATATACCTAGCTACGGTCTCTAGGTTATGTACTTTGAGTATCTTAGAGGGGCTCTACTAGGATTACTTATACAACTGCACTAGAGGGCTTTGAGTATAAGTAATCCTAGTCAACAAAATTTATGAGTATCATTGAGGATCTCTTAGTCTAATAATAAATCAGTCTCAACAAAAAGCATCTTAGTAATGTGGTTTTTTTGTCCTAGGTCCATGTATAAAAATTAATGCCATCTATGAAATTTATCAACTTTTATTGTAATGATTGGAAGACATCAAATGCAACAATGTAATACAAGGTTACCATATCAAAGACAATATCAAATAGTAAAAATGTTTGTGCCTGTGTGGGGGTGTGTGTGTGTGTACCATAGTTATAAAATTTGTTCCAATCAATTATACTCATAGTCATAACATTTGAAGAAAATATCCTATGCTTAATTTAAGGGATTCTTCTTCTATGGCAATACTTTTGGGTTTATTTTGATGAAGTACCATAATGACCATTAGCTAGGGGATCATTTTCTTTTAGTCCTTCCCTTGACTACTTGGCATGATTACTAATTTGTTATGCCTATAAAGTTAATACAAAAACAAGGAATTATGCATATCACGATTAGATCCCCTACTTGGATATTATAAAGGATATGACCAATTTTAAGCCATCTTAAAGAGTTACCAATGTACGTGGCCCATGGTAAAGCACATTGCATACCATTATTGATAAGTCTATTATCGTGCATCTTAAATCTCCTAATTAGACTTTATAAAGTGTATGACCAATTTTTAGCCCTCTTAAGGAGTCAATGTAATGGTACCCATAAAAAAAGCAAAGTGCATACCATTACCATAATTATGGATATGTTATCGTTCCAATATATACACACACAAGTCAACTACATCTTGAGTAGACAAAAGCTATCCATTTGAGTAGACATACATCTCCATAAAGCTATCCATTTGAGTATACATCTCTTTCTCTTTCTCTCCCTCTCTCATTTCCTCCCCCTCTCTCTCCCTCTCCCTCTCTTTCTCTCTCATTTCCTCTCCCTCTCACAATATATCCTAACACTCTCCAAAAGCAAAAGGGAGAGGGGGAGAGAGAATGCACTCTCCCTCCCTCTCTCTCTCCCTCTCTTTCTCTCCCTCTCTCATTTCCACCCCCTCCCTCTCCCTCTCCCTCTCCCTCTCTTTCTCTTTCTCTTTCTCTTTCTCTTTCTCCCTCGCTCTCTCTCTTTCTCTCCCTCCCTCTCTCTCTTTCTCTCCCTCCCTCTCCCTCTCCCTCTCTTTCTCTCTCATTTCTTCTCCCTCTCATAATATATCCTAACACTCTCCAAAAGAAAAAGGGAGAGGGAGAGAGAGAATGCACTCTCCCTCCCTCTCCCTCTCCCTCTCCCTCTCTCTCTCTTTCTCTTTCTCTCCCTCTCTCATTTCCTCCCTCTCCCTCTCCCTCTCCCTCTCCCTCTCTTTCTCTTTCTCTTTCTCGTAGGTGCATCTATTGTGGCTATCCCTAATCTTTTTGCACAGGTTGGTGAAATGAAGGAATGTGTACTGCCAGAGTCAATCAAGGTTTTGAAGCTTTTGCCTTGATATTCTGATGGAGTTTGAATCACCAAGAATTGGCGATTTGGACTCTTCTTGTGAAGAGTGGCATGAACCATTGCCCTCTCAATGTTAGCATCCATGGATGGATTTTCTTCATTGTCTAGCTCCTTGTTGGAAACACTGGAGGTTCTCCCTCTGGCCATAATGGTGGTTCCTGTTGAGATGACAAGCTCAACACATGCGGACATTAATGATGGACTGCCTAGTTAGATGGATCCACACATCTACACTTAGCACATCGGTGGTGATTATGACTCCCACATGGCCACTGACTCATTACTTATTATATTCAGGTTGTTACACCTATTTACAACTGGCATAGTTATAGCGCCAGTCGACTAGTGTAGTCGATTATGCATTGTTTGACTTAGTAGGCCACTTTCCTTTATGTTATATCTTATCTATACTTTGTGTACATTGTAAAGTGTGTGGAAGAAGAAGAAGAAACTAGCAAGAAAACCTTTTGGCCTCCATCTCTCTTCTTGTCTCTTGAGTGAGCTTCTCTTTGTGCATTTTGTGTGTGTTTGGCCCAACATCTTGAGCAAGTCTCCCCACCACGCGATTCTTGTTATGGTATCAGAGTTGCACCACTGATTGAGGCTGGTTTTGAAGGCTAAAGCAAAGGAGAGGAGCCAAGGATTTGAGCAAGCAAGCAATGGGTAAGAAGTTCTTCCATTCTCTACTTCTTCTCTTGGACAATGCCTGTGGAGGCACCGGAACAGGGAATGAGCAAAAATCTCAGATTGCAGTGAGATTTGGTGTGCATGAAGAGCGTTGTATATTCTACAGATTAGGCCTTTAGGCATTTCCCGCTGCTATTTTGGCCATCTGAGGTCATCTCACGGCCCGTTTTAGACTCACAAGGTTGCGGATAGTAGTTCGAGATACCCTGCAATTTCAGCTGTCTGCCATATATAGGTGCACAGGTTACAAATTTTAGATCTATAAGTTCAAAGGTGTTTATGAGTGGATAAACACAAGGTTTATTTGCAAACTGGTTGCAGATTGCATATATTGTTGAGCAGACAATTAAAAAGGCTATCTGGTGTAATGCTGTGCACTATACCAGTCGAGGGTTGCAGAAGATTTGCTTACTGCTGATGAGCATCTATATTCCAGCTGATGACACATTATTTCATTTATATTCTTTCCAGCTGATGAGCATCTATATTCGAGCTAATGACACATTATTTCGTTTATATTCTTTCCAGTTTGATGAGCATCTATATTCCAACAAATGACAAATTGTTTTATTTATATTCTGTTCATGGGGCCCCACGTGTGTTATGTTGTCTATAGAGCGGCGTCACGAACCGTCTCTATAGACCTTGTGTTGTTCTAATGTCACTGTAACGTTTTTCTTTAAGTTTTGATGTGACAGATATACTGCTTATATCCCAAATTGAGTTGAAGGAATTTCTTGGAGATTTTATCTTTTGTAGTGATGTTGCTTATTGAAGAAATTTCTTGGAGATATTCAGTTGAAGGAATTTCTTGGAGATTTTATCTTTTGCAGTGATGTCGCTTATAGAAGGAATTTCTTGGAGATGTTCAGTTGAAGGAATTTCTTGGAGATTTTATCTTTTGCAGTGATGTCACTTATCCTTATTTTACATGTATATTTAGGAGTGATAAACATCTTTTGATGCCTTTGAGTAGGCTGTTGTAATTCAGGAGTGATGTAGCTCCTTCTCCGTTGATGTTGTAATTCATGCGTGATGTAGCTCCTTTGATGCCTATGAATAAGCTCTTGTAAGTTCAACTTTGTAATTTTATATTTTGAATATTAATATAACAGTAGGCCTATATAGAGCTATGGGTTTTTCCCTTGAGCCCCGAAGGGTTTTTTTTCATCCATAGTAAGGGACCTTTATTTGAGCAGGGGTGTTAGCTATATATAGTCTAGTAGCTATATATAGCCTGTCTATATATAGCACCCCAGGTCCCCTCAATATATTCCTATCATGTGTGCTCAGTTGACACACTTCTGGGGTTCCACTTCCGGTGTCTCGTATCTCTCTTCTCTCCTCTCTTCCTTTCGTCTCTCATCTTCCTCACAATTTCCAACAATATCGAGTCTCACACAAAGGAAAAAAGGTGGCGAGGTCCGATGCAATACCATGGGATGGAAAACACTACGACATAGGGTAGCTACTCCCTTCTCCCCATGCATAGCATATTAGACTTTACATATTGTAGGACCATCCGTAGGTGGGTGGAGACTTTACATACGTTAATTTTGTTGAGTTACAAGAGAAGAAATCCCTTCTCAAATAATTTAAAAAAGAACAAAGAATGATAACACAAAAAAATTGTTTGTCGTAATGTAGACCAAATAGAAAATGATGAAGGCCGTAATGTTCAAGACCGCAAGGTATATCTTAATCAATGCATCCCATGTCCTTCCTCTCAATGTAATCTCACAATTAGACGAAAATATCGATTGTCTATAAGAGCACATATGATGCTTCTGTGAGTTTCAATCAGAGATCATTGATCAGGCGATCTCAGATTTTGAGCAAACAGTAAGAAAAGTGTATATCAATCCTACATTGTATTCACAAACTAATTGAATATCATATACAAAAACATTGGATGTGGCCGTAAAATTTATACAAGGAGGTGACGTTGTCGTCGCGTTAAGGGTTGAAGGTCTACCACCGGGGCTTTAGTGCAGAAGAGGAGTTTAGGATTCAAGGTTCAGGAAGGGAAAGTAGATTGGGGTTTAATAAGATCTGGAATTTAGAATGATTTAGGTACAGAAGAAGAGTTCAAGATTTTTCACTATGTACTTAGCATACATGAACGGAAGAAATAAGTCTATCTTGATTACATCAAATGCCTTTGGATACATACATCATATCATAAATGATATTTTCAGATTCTCAATTCAATTATGAATATCAAATGCAAGATCTAATGGCATTTATTTCAAGTACATAGATGGATTTCAACCCTTTGGAACAAGTATTTTGTTGATAGATTCAAATGCATTCAAGATTTGGGCCAAAGATACATGAAATGAATTGAAGAAGCATAATTTTAGCTTCAGCCCTATTTTAAAACATAAAATTCCAGCCCATAATCAAGCTCAAAATGAGTGCACAAACTCAAGAAGAAGCACTTCTGATCATTCATGAACAATGTCCTGAAGGAAAGAGGTCGTTTCCTTCCATTACAACTACATAAATCGCATGTTTGCTCATAAAAATAGACCATAACATTGGGCTACCGTGTTTATGACTGGTTATTTCAGCCCATAATAGCCCGTATACCTTCAATATCCTCACCCTTTGCTTACCCCAAAGTCACTCAAGTACTTGGGTACAAGTCAGGCTTCATTGGACTAAGATTAAGGTAGACAAAATGAGAGAAGTCCTGCATAAGAGCATGCTGAATACTTTTCTCTCAGATTTCCCTCTTTTATAGACAGTTTCAGCATGCATTTTTGTCAAACCAAAGGGGCAGAGAAGTGGAGTTCTCACCATGTTTACATCTTTAGTAGTTGGGCTTGTTGATCTTCAGTTTGCATGCTCCAAATCATGCACCATAGCTCCAGCTCTCTCCAGTTTGCTTCAGACTGTGCAGCCCGCATTTTGCACCGAAAAATGCGGGCTGATCCCTGCTCAACCCCTGGTCACTTTTTGACCTACCCAGGCAACTTGCTGGTCACTTAAGTCTATTACTCCAGGTCCCATGTGGACCTAGTGGAATTTTGACAACTTTTGGCATTCTTCTTGGGTTGTGACCATATTTTTGCACCTGAATCAATGTGATTTATCCTGTAGACTGTCAATTACTTCTAGTTGACCAAGTTGAAGGTTCCCATAGACTTATTTTTCATAAATATACATGGTATAACTGAAAATTATATGCTGAATACAAAATAACTTGTGTAGCTAAGGTGGTTATTGGATAACAATGTCTGAATTTTGTATGCAAATTCCTCATATAACTTCCATTGAAGCTCTTCTGTGTTCATAAGAATCCCATGTTTTATATTATGAATAGTAAACTCTTTGACATTCACCCTCTCCTAACCTGCACATCCTGCGACATGTGCCATTTCATAAGATTACAGGTCAAGGAGGGTATTCGTCTTCATCTTCATTTTCTAAGTCTTTTTCTTCCTGCATGTCTTCAAGTAGAGGGCTCATATCTAAGTCATCAAGTTCATAAGTTGAAGATTCTCTTCGTTTGAAGAGTTTGATTCATTTCTGAGCTATTGGAATCTTAATCATGGTCCCATCCATTTCAGCCAAAGAGTAAGTAGCATTATTATGTATTACTTTTACAACATATGGTCCAAACCATCACTTGGCTAACTTCTTATGAGCACTATATTGATTGTCCAAGCTGCTATCATAGACAAGAACCCAATCATTCTCTTGAATAGCTCTTGGACGGAGTTGATGATGCTTGTCAAACCTCTTCTTATTCTTTAATCTTGTTGTTTTTAGCCTTTCAATGGCTGTTTCGACATCTTCTGGCCTTCTTTCAAGTTGCCTTATGCGTAAAGACAGCAATTCTTCTCTATTCATGCCTTCATCCCAAGGCAAGATACTCCATGTGACAATGGATTCCTCAATAGGCATAACATGTGGCTGTCCATATATGAGTTCAGCTGGCATATATCCTGTCACTGCACTATGGGTAGTTCTATCAGCCCATAATGCGAATGGTAGCATTTTAGGCCATTCCCTCAACTTTCCTTTGCATGATTTTGCTAAAGCTTTAAGAATTGGTTGATGACCTCTTTCACTCTTACCATTGCCTTCAGGATTGTAGGCTGAAGTAAGAGATAGCTTAATTCCCAATTGAGCAAAGAAATGGCGAGCCTCATCGGCATCCAATTCCCCTCTATCAGCACTCACTTTAGCAACACATCCATACCTGCAAAATACTTCTTCAAGTAGAAATCTACAAACAACATGAGTGGACTTTGTTGTCAAGGCCTTTCCTTCCACTTGATTTGTGAGATCTTCTCTAGCAAGTACTAGATATCTCATGTTCCAAATTCCTGTAAGCATGGTTACTAAATCAATAACCCATCTATAGTGAATGGATAAAGGATAGGTAGGCTAAAGCCAATCTCTATGCTTTACCATAGAATACATTTGACAAGCATGACAAGACTCAATAAAATGCTCAATGTCTTTATACATGTTTTGCCACCAAAATTTTTCTTTTATTTTGGCAAAAGTGCCCCATATGCCTCTATGACCAGCCAATACGCTTTCATGGAATTCTTGCATGACCTGTCTTTGTGCCTTTTTATCTCCTAACAGCATCATTTATAAACTCTGATTCTTCTTCATCCATCAATTTTTCTTTATCCATATATTTGGCACGTGAAAGCATGTCAGCAACTGGATTATCTCTACCTGCAATATGTTTCAAATCAGGATTTAAGGATTTAATATAGGCTATCCATCTTAGCATGGCTATGTCAGGAGTGGAACAGTTGGTGATCATGCCCAAGAGTGGAAGGCAATTTGTCTCAACTATAACATGTGCGCCCATGAAGTACTCCCTGTCACATTTGAATGCAGTTACTACTCCCCAAAGCTCTCTTTTAATTTGAGCATACCTTCTTTGTCATTCATTAAGAACCTTCGCTCCAAAGCAGATTACATATCTGTTGCCTTCAAGGTCGTCTTGACCAACTGCCCATCCTATTCCAATAGGACTTGTGTCCACTGTGAGTATACTGGGCTGTCCATTAGAGTAATTAGCCCTCTTTAAAGTGGGGGTTGAAGTTAGCATTTTCTTGAGTTTTCGAATAGCCTGAGTGTGTTCTTTTTCGCATATAAACCTTTGGCCCTTTCTTAGAAGTTGATAAAGACTTTCAGCAACATGGGCAAAATCTGGTATCCAAATAAGGTAGAAGACACATGCACCAAGAAATCTTCTCACTTTTGAAACATTTGTACATTCTTCCTGCATTTTGCTGATAGCATTTATTTTGGATGGAGAAGGCTTTCGGCCATATGAACCACACATATGACCGACCACAAGGACTTCTTCAACTCCAAAAACAGATTTAGCTCCTGAAAGAGTAAGATGGACTTCTTCTAATTTAGATAGGATTTGAGCACAATCATTAATATGTTCAGAAACAAACTTTCGACATCCAAGCTCATTGAGTTCTTCATTTTTCTCATGAACTTCACATCCTTTGATTGGAACATCATCAAGAAAAGGAAGAGTCAATTGACGAATATAATCCCTCAATACTTTATGCATAGCATTCATCATGTGAGCTACTGAATTTGTAGCCCCTTGAGGTAGAGTACATATGTGGACTAGGCCAAGAGGTGTCTTCATTGTGGTAATGTCACGGCTTTCCAAAGCAAGCTGAAATTGATCGTAGCATGAATATAAATCACCCATGGAATAGATTTCCCTACCTGCAAAAGCTTCAGCAAACTTATCCACAATTGGTCCTGATCCAACATTTCTAATAGTAACTTTATTGATGGGTTGTAAATCTTGAATGAATTGTAAATATCCATTCTTCTTAGATACGGTAAACCATCGGTTGGAATATGGAGCTGAAGATGGCTCCAATATTCGCATTTTTATCTTTTCATTTAGAAGTTCCAATAACTTAGGCAAATGAGCTCTTGGAACCGGAATTGGTTTAAGATTCCAAGAAACATGTGGGACCGTAAAATTTACCATTGGTGCCACAATGCTTGGATCCACACAGCCAATTTCATGTGGCTGAAATGAAAAGGCTTTACCATGGTTCTTTAACATTTGCATGAAGATTTTGCTTTTCAGCCGGTAAGAGAAAAGAGTCTTCACCAATTCTTAGCTTTTGTAGACTTTCTGCTTTAAATTGGTGACCAATATCTTTAGGATCACGAAGGCTTGGTTGTTTGGATACCCTTTCTGCCAGTCCTTCGCTTTCAGGCACTAGAGGAGTAGCTACCGGCTTGACCTTCTTATCAACTGTTTTATACTTTGTTTCTACTCTTGCTTCATCCTTGTTTGGCTGTCCAAAAGCTTCATAATCTGCAAAATCTTGAATTATGTCATACATATCCAATGTACATACCTGTATGGATAGATTTTTAGCTTGATTTTCTGCATGAATGGCTATATAAATTTCAGCCATTGTATCATTATAATTCAGCCCATAAAATAGTCCTGAAATTTCTTCATCTTTAGGTAAAACATCAATTTGCTTCAGCTCTTGCTCCATATGACTCAAATACTTTCTTTCAGCCCTGTTCATGGCTGAAAACTGTTTATAACAGCCCACACCATTGGTTGAAAAAACCTGCAAATCAGCTTTTGGCCTTGCCTCCTTCATATGTGGAGGCAATTTTTTGTGACATGATGCACTGCCATAGCCTCCACTTATAGCAGCGCTACCCAAAAACCCTTAAATTCTCGAGCATTAGGAGGAACAGGATGATCTCTCAATCGATCCCTATTCCAGTGGTGATTAACACAGACAGTTAGGAATTGAACAGCTTTATCATTATCCTTGCTTCTTATCCGAGCATATGATGAACCATCATCAAGAGCCTTTGTCTCTAAACGAGACTCGGAAATAAATGGTTGTCCAAGAATGATAGGATAACTGCAGGAATCTTGAACAAATAAATGAAATTCATCTTTTATATTACCAATAGTAGCTTGTACATAAGGGCATGCTGCATAAAGATCGCCAGAAGAGTTATTGGCTGCCTTCATGCGCCATCCTGGGTCCACATCAATGGGCCATCCACCATTCTCATAGAGACTTCTTGACGTAACATTAATTTCAAAACCATGGTCTATAAGGGCAATGCATGGAGTTTCTTTTTCACCGATAACAACAGTTTCAGTAGTCGCCCTTGCCCAATGGGTACGGGAATAGTGACTACTAGGAATAAAGTGAGCTTCACTTTCTTCTTGCATGTTGTGAAGAAGAGTCTCTTTCTTACACATGAGATGCACTTTAGATTGAGAAGTCCCCACCATTATGGCTTCTTCAGCTTCTGCTTCATAAATGTCTTCATCTTTGGCTTCTATGGCTGCAATCAATTCTTTGATTGCCTCCAATCGAATCCCTTGAGTTTTCAACTTCTCTTCATCCTGTAAATACACATGAAGTACTTGCAAAAAAGCATGTATAGATTCTTCAGTTTCCTCACCAACATATTGTCTTTTTTGTTTAATTACATCAATTATTACATCATGAAATCCTTGTTTTGCAATACCGAGAATTTTACCTAATGTAAATTCAATTCTACTTCCAAGAATCCTTTCTTCTAGGATCCGTTTAAGATCTGTTGCAGTCTCTATGTCAGACTGCAACTTGTAACTGGGGTGTTTGCTTTTTCTTTTCCTTCTGTTTTCTTTGCTTGAGGGGCATCTCCCATGTCAAATTCTGGTGGCAGCGGATTTTCAGCAGCCTTCTGTTGGTCTGGTTTACTTCTTGTTATGCGTTTAGTCAGTCGTGAAGAAGAAGGATCGGCAACATCTTCTTCTCTTCTTCTCTTTTCTTCTATCATGGCTTCTTGATTATTAATTTCAGCTAACCGAGCAAAAGCTGAAAATGAATCCATAGGCTCGGACCATCCGGTTCTCCCTCGAATACATTGACTGCCAGTGGTTAAATCATCCTTAGTTGCCTTGCCTTGCTCCATGCGTTCCAAGGTCTGCGTCCACACTTTAGATTTTGCATTATTTTTACATGTTTTAACAATTTTATTAGTTGGCTCAATTTACAGCCCATAAGTTGCAGCATCAACAGCTGCATAGGCCATTCTTGTTGCCAAATCCTCCAATCTTTTCTTCATGCCACCGTTGCCGAAGTTTGGCTCAAGAGGAAGCCCGGTTTCGGTTGCATGAATTTTACCATCCTTCCAAAAGACTAATTTTTGTGCTTCAGCTTCACGAAATGCACCGCACTCCCTCTTGTCATGCTGAAGGCCATCACACCAAATGCAGTGTCTTTTGAAGCCTTCTCGTGCAGGCCTTTGGGCAGTTGACCAATCCCTTTCTTCTACTTTTACATCAAGCCTTTCTATTTAGAATTAATTTCCGTTAGATTAAGATGGAGATCCCGCATGCTTTTAATTAGCTCGTCCATGATATCCTTCTTTGGTGAAGGAGCAGCAGAATTTCTTGGTTGCTCGGCAATAGAGACAGGAGGTCGAGAAACTGGGATAGGCTCCTTCATAGATTCAGTTGTTGTAGGGGTTGATTCCCATCTTAGGCGCAATCGCTCTCTTCGAGCAATCATATTAACTGCTTCAGTGACATCACTCCAAGCAGTCTTCAATCCCGACTCAGAGTCAGGGTCTTCAAGTCGGTCAGTTAATTTCTCCTGAAGAGAAGAATCTGCAGCCTTTAAAAATAATTCAATCTTTTCCCTTTCCATACCTTGTTGGTCATCAGGATCTAGTTGGGAAAATTTGCTTTCAAATTCTCGATGAAGAGTAGTAGCGATTAGACCCTTATTGGGCCTTTGGACCCATTCGGTGAAGACTTTCTTTGTCATAAGGCCAGAATCTTCAAGGAAAAATTCTTCTCGAAGAGCCTTCTTGAACACAGTCCATCCTGCATCTTTTTGGAAAAGACCATGAATTCGGTCCTGGAGACCATGCATAGCCAGGCGGGCAAAGTAACAGCTCCAGGCATGTTGAGGAACTCCAAAGAAGACCATCTTGTTTGTGTAGAGGCGGATAAAAGAGGACACATTTTGCCCATTAAATTGCTTGAGCTCTTGTCCAACTGCTTCTAAGGCTTTAATGGCAGTAGCATCAATCTACTCTTCTTCTTGTCTCCGTTGTTGTTACAATTGCAACTGCTGCTGAAATTGCAGCTGTTGTTGTTGGCTTTCTTGCATTAGACAAACCAACTCTTGCAAGGCATCTCCTCTTGAACTTGATGATTCTCCCATTGGACTTCTTCTTCCGTAGCGGACCTTCACGTCGGGTTCACCAACCACTGTCGTCGCGTTAAGGGTTGAAGGTCTACCACTGGGGCTTTAGTGTAGAAGAGGAGTTTAGGATTCAAGGTTCAGGAAGGGAAAGTAGATTGGGGTTTAATAAGATCCTGGATTTAGAAATGATTTAGGTACGGAAGAAGAGTTCAAGATTTTTCATTATATACTTAGCATACATGAATGGAAGAAATAAGTCTATCTTGATTACATCAAATGCCTTTGGATACATACATCATATCATAAATGATATTTTCAGATTCTCAATTCAATTATGAATATCAAATGCAAGATCTAATGGCATTTATTTCAAGTACATAGATGGATTTCAACCCTTTGGAACAAGTATTTTGTTGATAGATTCAAATGCATTCAAGATTTGGGCCAAAGATACATGAAATGAATTGAAGAAGCATAATTTTAGCTTCAGCCCTATTTTAAAACAGAAAATTCCAGCCCATAGTCAAGCTCAAAATTAGTGCATAAACTCAAGAAGAATCACTTCTGATCATTCATGAACAATGTCCTGAAGGAAAGAGGTCATTTCCTTCCATTACAACTACATAAATGCCATGTTTGCTCATAAAAATAGACCATAACAGTGGGCTGCCCTATTTATGACTGGTTATTTCAGCCCATAACAGCCCCTATGCCTTCAATATCCTCACCCTTTGCTTGCTCCAAAGTCACTCAAGTACTTGGATACAAGTCGGGCTTCATTGGACCAAGATTAAGGTAGACAAAATGAGAGAAGTCGTGCATAAGAGCAGGTTGAATACTTTTCTCTCAGATTTCCCTCTTTTATAGACTGTTTTAGCATACATTTTCATCAGACCAAAGGGGCAGAGAAGTGGAGTTCTCACCATGTTTACATCTTTAGTAGTTGGGCCTGTTGATCTTCAGTTTGCATGCTCCAAATCATGCACCATAGCTCCAACTCTCTCCACTTTGCTTCAGATTGTGCAGCTCGCATTTTGCGTCGAAAAATGTGGCCTGCTCCGTGCTCAACCCCTGGTCACTTTTTGACCTACCCAGGTCACTTGCTGGTCACTTAAGTCTATTACTCCAGGTCCCATGTGGATCTAGTGGACTTTTGACAACTTTTGGCATTCTTCTTGGGTTGTGACCATATTTTTGCACCTGAATCAATGTGATTTATCCTGCAGACTGTCAATTACTTCCAGCTGACCAAGTTGAAGGTTGCCATAGACTTATTTTTCATAAATATACATGGTATAACTGAAAATTATATGCTAAATACAAAAGAACTTGTGTAACTAAGGTGGTTATTGGATAACAATGTCTGAATTTTGTATGCAAATTCCTCATATAACTTCCAGTGAAGCTCTTCTGTGTTCATAAGAATCCCATGATTTATATTATGAATAGTAAACTCTTTGACAACATCTCATCCCAAGGAGGAGTGCACCCTTTGCAGCAATAAGAAGAGTTTGTGGATATATGATGGATGGAGTGCTTGATCCAAGCCACCACTTGGAATGTACTACCCAATCTATACTGTTAATACTAGAGGGGGCAAGCAAACTTCTAGAGTTTCCTACAATCTTCGAGCATTGAGATGGAGGCAATGATCGAGGCATTGATGCCCATGGATGTCAAGACATCTTATCTGCTTAGAGAGTAAGCATCCATACCATTACATGATGTGTGCCGAGTATCTCACATGAAGACATGGCTTGCACTCCTAAGTGTGCAAGCAAAATACAGGTGGAGCAATGGGAGTGTGACTAAGTTGTTTAGGTACCTTCTACGTATGCTTCATTGATTTCTTTTTGACACCATCATAAAAAACAATTGTGCTTTTTCAAGGTGTTCTATGATTTTTTAAAAGGTTACTAAAGTAGCATATATTACCTCTTGCAAATACCATGCCCGAGTCTCGTGATGATATGTGACATGTCTTACGAAATCTTGGCATGGACTACAACAACATCCATGCATGCATGTATCAATGATTGCGTACTGTTTTGAGGAGAATACGAGACTATGGATACATGTCCAAAGCGTGGTGCTCACAAGTATTGATAGGACTTGCAAGGGCAAACCATTCTTCAAAAAGTTCTTAGACACTTTTCGCTTATCCTCGGTATACATCACATGTTTCGTATGCCAGGTGACATGGCTATCTTGACAACATGGCATGTGCAGAATAGATCCACAGATGGAGTCCAAAGAATATCAACAGATTCACGTGCATGGAGCCACATTCACTCTACCTTTCGAGGCCTTGCCCGAGAGCCAAGGTATCTTCAGCTCGGTATTGCTATGGATGGCATGAACCCATTCTGTCTGTGCTCAACTTCTTACAATGTGTGGCCTGTAGCCCTTGTTAACTACAACATCCCTCCATGGATTTCTACGAAGAAATGACACCTCATCCTTAGCTTGCTCATTCTCGGCCACTACAAAGTCAAGAATATGGATGTGTATCTTCGTCCATTGGTTGATGATCTTAAGATTTTGTGGGAGGAGGGGGTCACCATGGAAGATATGAGCAAACATGATGGTAGACGGCATAATGGAACATACATGACTTTTCGGGATTGGAGGAGTGCTCAGGCAAGGAGGTGTCCATTCTTGTTGGTAATATCTATCATAGCTCATTCAAGTTTGTATTCATTGGATAGAGGTGTTGGGACAGGTCTGATTATCTCAAGTTATCATGCATGTCCATTATGTGAGCCACAGTTAGACTCCCGAAGGTCACGAACCATAAAGAAGATGGTATATCAATGACACACCGCTTTCTTGCCGGAGGGTCATGAACTAAGGACGACCTCCAGCACAAATGAATGTCCAAAGCTAGTATGAACTGAAAATGGTACACACAAAGTCACATCCAAATGGATGCAACGATTCTCAATTTTCTACGAGTTGCCATATTGGACCCACTTACATATCAACCACTTGTTGGATCCCATACATATTTTCTATAATGTGGGCAACTTACTATGGGACGACATCACAAGAAAGAGAGACACTGTAGGGGCATGCATGGATTTTAAGAAGTAGGCAAGATGGAGGTGCTTTGGCCACATTCGAGTGATGATGGTCGCTTGTAGCTACCTCGCACTCCTTGAGTTTTTTCCACTAAAGAAGAGCGCATTGTGAAGCAAATTATCAAGTCTATCCACACTCTGACGTGTATGATGCGTTCTCCCATGTCTGGATTTTCTAAAGACAACCTATTATCAGGGACAAAATCCCATGATTTCCATAAGATATGTCAAGTTTGTACTACAAATGGATTGTAAGTGACCGCGTATTTTGCTATTTGGAGTGTAGTTGTTGCTTATAATGCTTCTTCATTTGTGGCACTTTATACTACCAATCGTAATCGTAGGATGCCTTACTCTAGAAATACGTAGGGAGATTTACAGGTTCTAAAATTTAGTGCGATGGATCTCACAGAAGGATATCAAGACATTCTCTATTGAATCCACAAGGCAAGGGAGTAGTGGAGATGGTCTATCTCTTTGAGAAACACCTGGCCACTAGCATGCTCATGATACAAACCCACCTTCTAGTGCATCTTGTAGATGAAGTGGAGATTGCTGGACATGTCCATATGCGATGGATGTTCTTCTTGGAGCACTTCATGAAAACCCTAAAAAGCTTTGTGCGACAATAAGCTTGGCCACAAGGTAGCATGGCTGAAGGTTGGTTGGTGTCTGAGGCATTAGTGCATTTCACATTGGCTACCAATGGTGGATTTAGACAACAATATGCTATGGTCACTGAAGGATGATGATAGATTGAATGGAGATGTGGTGGTTGGAAATGGGATAGAAAAAAGAATGGATGCTACAATGGAGGAGAAAGTGAATCCTTTTTGTATGTTGCACTATGCCTCCATGGAGACATGGCTCGCTACGTACGAGCAAGCCAAGAAAAATCGCGAAAGAAGTGTGATCTGAATTTCAATGTAGTATGCGCCATTGACCAATTCAATATCCCAAGGGCATGGAGGAGATGCCGTGGTTTATGTCAATGTAATAGTTGCATGGAGCTTTGATTGCAATGTCTCGCGAAGGGACAGAGGTCTCAATTGAGGAGTGGGAATTCTCGAGGGGATATAGTCCAAAGGTGAGGATGTGTTTAGGGTTTGTCATATCTAGATTTTATATGCGACAACTAATTTATTGTTTCAATATACTGCAAAAAATTTACATTGCGGCATGGTCGCGCATGCATGGCATTTTTGCGTGGAGCATATCGACAAAATGTGCTCCACAATAGATTGTTGTATCATGGCAAAGCTTGAGCAAGAGAGCCAATGACGAGCAACGAATCCAAACACCGTTATAGATGAGATTGAGTATTTTGGGAACTTGCAAAGTATTATCATGGTGGATTACCGTAGCTTCTCCATGATCCTATTCGATGTGTAGTGGTTCAAAGTGGTACTTGAAGGAGTTGGGGCAATGGTTTGATGAGCTCCATGTGGATTTCTTGAAAAATATTCCAAAAAACGATGGATGGATTTTCATGACACGTTTGTATTGCTAACCCATTGTGAACAAATGCATGAACTCAATTTTTTTAATTTTATTACAACATGGTACATTTAAAAAAGTTAAATCTCTCTTGTATGTGATTTTGAATATGCAATTTCTATCCAAACCCCTAACAACCTCAATGGTGGTATGTTGTACCTTCAACTCCCCAAAGTGCGAGAGTATATGATCAAAGTAATGCTCCCAGCATAAATGAGGATAGTATACAAATAGAGGGGTTGATATTGCAAGGAGTGGAGGCCATCGAAAGCTTGGAGCATGTAGAGGAGTGAGAATTAGGTAACAATGATGGAAATACAAGAGTCTAAGAATTCTTTGAGAACGAGATGGACTCATTCTTTTGTGGTGACCTGTCTATCAACCTTGTAGTGTATGCAGAGTTGTGTCAGAAGATTGACATGGGACCATAGGAGATTTCATACTTAGAGCATCCACCTACTCAATTCATTGATGAATTTCTTATAAGGGTACATAAGATATGCATTTTAAGTAAAATCATTTTTTCAAGATTTATATTAATGTGCTTTGCTTGATTTATATTGATTATTCTAACATCAAATTTAGTCTGTGCAGGTAACCTTTCTGGATATTTAGATCCGCATGATGAGTCGAGGGATGAGTAACGAGGAGCTACATGAGATCTTCACACGTATGTCTCCATATCAGATGGCTCGATTCAGAGATATGGCAAACAAAGAGCTATCTTGGAAAACATCAGGCTATTGTTTTGTTAGATCTACATCAGTGCCCTCTGATGCTTCAGTTTCAAATAGATGAGGTCAATGCTCCAAACTTGGGCCGGACGGAGGAAGTGGTTCTGGGGGATGTTGCGGAGATGTGGATGCAATGATCCCTAGGTCGGCTCGGAATACAAGTGCTACTCCTCTCTCTTCTGTAGGCTTGAGAGGGCATGGCTTAGGTGGTTGTTGTGGAGGTATCAACGTAACGTCCCCACCTCGTCATTCTACTGCAGTTGCATCACCTATGGCATTTGTCACACCTATGGGGATGTCTACTTCATTCACTCTAGCTTTTTCTCAGTCATCCGCAGGAGGTGGCACCCCTATGGGTGCTACTCTGAGAGATACTACCCTTGTAGGTACAGCAAATGTACAAAGGGTCTCCTAGATATACTCCTAGGAGTGTGTTTGTAGGTGGGAGAGGACACATCTTAGGCATAACCTAGAGGGGTATGGATACCTTGTAGATGATAGGATAGGAGCCATCATCATGAATGATGAGGGGAGGAGGGTGATGGCTCGTATGAGAGAGTTGAACCAATAAGTTTTTTAAAATAACATCTTGGATCATTGGAAGAACATACCGGAGGGGAGCAAGGACTACATAGTAGCATCCTTGCATGAGGAGTTTCCGATACTCGCCGCAGGAGATAGGTTTTCCACAGGCTAGATGATGGAGTGCATGCGTGCGTACATGTCACACAAACAATCAGAGGCACGCAAGGCACTTAAGAGTGGGGTCTCAAAGCCCAAGTGGCTAGACGCAGATAACTAGTGCCGACTTAGGGTGGAGGCTATAGATTCTCCAGGATGTTTGAGACAGCAGCACTAGGTGGCAAGGGCATGATTAGAGGCACGAGTGGTCCATCATCTTGGGAGTGGCAGCCGCCACAGGACTTATCTAGAGGACTTTGTAAGTTTTTCTTTTGTTTTGCTTGCTTATTTTTTTGCAATATTCCTTGTACTGACAATCGTGTTTCTAACAGTTGTATTTTGTTTTCTTTGCAGCACTCCATTTCAAACCATGATCCCACCAACCTAGAGACTCGATATGTAGAGAGACACGGTCTCACTGCATTGATCGACTGATTGTATGGACGTGGCAACCTAGTAAATCACTCATCTTTCTTATCCGTAGTTACTAATTTGAATTAAAATGCATTATTGTATGGTGGAGTGATGTGTAGTTGTTTATTTTTTTGCAGAGTCCGTTCGATGCTCCTTTGCAGTGAGAGGAGCTTTCGGATGGCGATAAACTATAGCTTGCCCTTGGATCCGTGGAGCGCACATCCTCTTCTTTTTTTGTTGTGTGATTTAAGTAGCATTTTCTATGCAGTCTGTTATTATCATCCATTGTATCTTGCCATGATTGTACCATCACTTTTATTATGCGATCTTGTATTTATTCTATGTACGATCAGTCTTATGGATTCAAGTACACTTTGCCTTCATTTTGACGAGCATTGTACACTTTATTGTAACTCTTTTATATGGCCACCCAAAAAAAATCACATAGTGCTATCTGCCCTGCCACAATTTTTTTTTTCCTTGTAACCGTTGCTATTAGCATTGCAGATTTACTGTATGCATTGCTATTAGCATTGTAGTTAGTGTCACAAATCATCGCTATGAGCGTTGCATATGTGACACATGTAGCAACGATGATAGCGACTATTGTATGGCGTTACTAATATCGACGTTTTTGTGATGATGGGGGTAAATGTTTTAATGAAGATTTTCATCGCTTTGAACGTTAGTATGAGGCTTGTATCTTGTAGTGAAATGCTGAATTGTCGCATCGTGATTTTTCTCTTCATTTAAAGCTTTTGTATGAAGCTTTTCCACCACCCTTTTTGCCACTCCCTCTATACACTTGTTGGTTACTTAGGACCAGAGGCAAAACAATGACCAACTTGCCATTCTTGTTCTTGATGTAAAGAATAATGAAAGGATTACTCTTTGAGGTTAAGTGCCTATTTTGAAGACGTGAGGCTGATATCGAGAGCTCTACATGTGAAAAAAGACCCCTGGTTCCATTCATAGCCAGCACTAAGCTGTTAAATATTCAAAAAAGGCCTTCCAATGCTGCTACATTGACTAAACATCCGCTTAACTCAAAAAATAGGTATCATAAACACAATGATGAAGGAATAATGCACCTTCATTGATTGTCTCTCAATCTTGATTGCTCTGTGTCTGTGACCTTACCATTCTGCAACTTAGATAGTTTTTTAGAATGAAGCTCCCTCCATGAATACTTGTGCACACAAATCTGGAGTGGTTGTTAATGTGGGAGCTTTTGCTCAACCGCCAAGTCCCACGGACGGCTTATTGTTTCAAGCGTTCCAAGCGAGCTCTAATGGCTATCTCTCACATAGCGGACGCACCCTCGATCCTACAAGTGTAGTGAGCTTACCTTAATGCCGATATGAGTTGCCTCCTCTCTTTCGCACTCTGATAGCTCCAAAATACTGGATGCTAGCTCAAGCATGCTCAAGCCTCCTCCTTCTCCAAGCTCCAACTGCCATAACCGTGCGCACAAGAGAAGGAAAGAGAAGAGAAGAGAAGAAAAGATGGTGAAGAGCTTCACCCCCCTTGATCCCTCACTCCCACTCACTCCCTCCCTCACACTCACAATCACTCCCTCTCTCAAGAGCACACACAATCACTCCCTCTCTCAAGAGCACACACAAGCAAGGAGAGGAGAAGAAGAGAAGAGCTCTTGTTGGGCACACACCAAGAATGAGCTTCCATTTGTTTTTGAACTTTATATATACAAACCCTAAAACCCCATGGGCACCCATCTTTTTTTACATGACCGGCCATTGTGGCAAGGTCCCTTTTTCTAATTTCCTCTTTTTGCTTCATGCCCTAGGTTTATATTCGACTATTCTTTTACAGGTGGCACAAGAGGGATCCTGGTGCTCTTTTACAAGAGTTTTTGGAGTTTTTGAGCCGCCTTTTATTTAAAACTATGCTTTTGGCCCTGGCTTAGCTAAACCATGCAAATCACATTTGGATGTAGTGAGAAGAGTTCTTAGGTATGTGAAGAAGATAGCTAGATTTGGCTTGTTTTATGAAAAAGGAATCAAGCCTACATTGTTTGGATACTCACAAGCAGACTGGGCAGGTAGCTCTATGGATAGAAGATCTACTACTGGCTATGCATTCTCATTTGGATCAGCCATGGTAAGTTGGAGCAGTAAGAAGCAACCTTCAGTTGCTCTATCAAGCATTGAAGCAGAGTATAGAGGCATTGCATTGGCATCATGTGAGCAGACATGGCTGAGATTGATCTTATATGACATGGGCCGCCTGTGTATCCTTTCTCCTTTTCCATCTTCTTTCCCTTTTTCATTCGTCCTTCCGGATTTTTGGCTTCGGGTTAACATTACCCCCTCCAAGACGGGTGCCAGTCCCATGGCACTCTTGTGGACTATTGGGCTTTTAAGAGGCAACTGGTGGAGTAGTCATGTGAGGGCAGGGCAGCATGTAGACTCAGGTGCTCGTAGAAGCATGGTAGAAAGGTTGGTTGGAGAAGTAACAAATAGCTAGTGGTTGATGGGGGCCTTTGAAGTCAGTGGTGGGTGGGCGCATTGGTGGTGCTTGGAAGGACAGAGGGTGGTGCTCCACTTAAGGAGGGGGGTGTCTATCTTAGTGTGCAGTGCAAGTGGCTCAAGGTGACAGGTCTAACCATAGGTGAGTGGCCTCCCAAGGTATGTCCTACCCTTGATGGGCCGTAAGTGCGAAGCGGGGGAGCAAAAAGGGCTTGGGGGTTAGGAGTGGAGCCGCCCGACTGAAGCCACCGGGCACGCCTAGCTTGAGGATCCCTAGGTGCAGTGATTGTGCTTTATGTGGTGTTGAGTGGTTGTGGAAGTGAGTTGTTTTTTTATTCCATGCGTAAGGATCTGCCTATGCGATTTTTTTTTTTGGGTATTATACTAGGAGAACGACAACCTGTATCTAATCTTCCTTATCTGATTGAGGCAGAGAAGGGGGTCGAATGGACTTGCTAAAAAATTGACGACTTTGCATGTACCCTTTGAGGTTCATGCAGATGTGGAGAGAGGTGGTGGAGAGGAAGGGATGGTTGCACCTAGTAAACTGGTTGTCGTTCATATCTTCTAGGAGAGCTAGGCAAAAGGAGGGAAGAAGGCTAGCTCTCATCATTAGGCGCACCATGGCGTAGCTATCAATAGTGTTGGGGTCAAAAAAGAGGGGAGGCAGGCCATGCTCTTATGGGGTTGGGTCCTACTTGAGTAATAGCTTGAGTAGCCTAAGGAAATTACATGTAGTTATAAAGACTACCTATGTCAAAAAGGAGGGCATGCTCAAAGGAGGTGGAGTTGGAGTTGTAGATGATGGGGAAATTATGCCGCCCATGGAGGGTGGCAACAAAATCCACACCTACCCTACGAGGATACACCATGAATGTGGGGTCGTTCCTCTCGTAGGGTGGGGTGTTGCAAAACTCCATCTAGGTGAGCATGCTAATATCGCACACTTGCCTCCTCCAAAGAGGTTGGTAGTTTTAGCCTTGTACAGTGTGTGGTATTTCGAACACTATGTCTTGCCAAAACTCTGCTGCCTCTATGCCCCACAGAGTGGGGGTCTTCTCTCTTTCTTCCAACCATTTTTGGCCCAGTCGACCTCTAGTCATGATCACCTCCTCCATTACCTTAATTGGTAGGACCCTCCTCAGGCTATTAGGCATGAGGAAGCTGAAGGTGAAAGGGTCCTTTTTGTTTTCTTGCCATTCCCAAATCACTAGCTCCACATGGAATCCCGCAAGGAGGTCATCAGGGCACGATGGGAGGGGCGCGGATGGCTGCACGACTGGTTTGGCTCCTAACTGTCTCCTGGTTTCTTCAACTAACTACCTCCGTCGCTCCCTGAGTGCGGTTTGTGTGTTCAAGGGCGGGTCAATCTGTTGATGTTCTTGATCATGTGGCGAGGGGGGTTATGGGATTATCTCTTCGCTGGTTTTCCTTATGACGAATTCAATGTCAGCCTCCTCCCCCTGCCAGTCATCTAGTTATGCTTCTTCCTCAAAGCCAAGTGCGTCCAACTCCTGGGGGGCTAAACCAGCCAATAGTAGGTACTTTCATTGTTCTTTTAAGCCCAGCCTAACCTCCGCAGGCTGGGGTGGGATCTGTAGCCCCGCATGCAGGGCCCTGTGTGCGATGCTCAGTTTCTTTTGCACCACCTCCAACAACTCCTTTCCCTCTGGACGGGTCGTGTCTAGTAATGTGTTGAGGAAGGCCTGTTGTTGGGCACTAAAGGCTATCTGGACGGCGTCTGCTTTACTTTGTACTAAGATTTTTTATTTTTCCACCAAAGCAAGGGGCCCCGCCAGTGCCTTCATCCATTTCTCGTTCTGCGTGGCCCATTCCTTTGCCCTTTTGTTTATTCCTTGCATGCTCTCCCCCTGCTTCTGTGCTAGGGTTAGAAGCTTCTGCTCTTGGGCTCTGAGTTCTTTGCTCATATTCTTGTGCTCTTTCCTTCCGAGTGCAGTTGATCGGTCATAGACTCGATCTCTTTTCGCTGTTGCTCCTCCCTCTCTTGTCTTCTCTCCTCTTCTTTGGCATTTAGTTCCTCCATCATTTGCTCGATGTTGGCGGTTTTTGTCTCCAGTTCCCCATGTTGCATCAAGAGGAGCTTGTATTCCCACTGCATCTGCACCAGTTCTTGATTTTCCTCCTCAAGCTACTGTTTCTAGCTTTCTTCCATGTCTTCCTTGGCTTTTAATTCTTGCTTGAGGTCAAAGATTTGTCGTTGTTGCATGGTTATTATGCTGGTTTTCTCCAGCTCGAAGGCGGCTACTGACTCCTTTTCCGCCACCAACTCAGCCACTGCCATTCTCTTTTCCTCCTTCGCCCTCTCCAATTGGGAGAGTAGCTCGGTGACGTACTCGTCATAACTTGCTCGTGGCTTCATTCTTGTGTGGTTTGGGGTGATCGAGGCCTCCACATGCAAACACTTCTGGTCCTACCTCGACTCAGTATCTATGGCTAGCCTCTTTTGCCCCATGGTTGTGGTTTTTGTGCTCTTCCCTTGGGCCATTTCTTTACTGATGAAGTATTGCATCCAAGCCATGAAGTTGGAAACTTCCATGCTGGTGGGGATGCTAGGGGTGAGTATAGTTGGTTCAGTGGAGGGTGCTATGAGGGTGGGGATAGGATGGAGGAGGGCCTTGCCTTTGCCTTCCAAGACTGCAGGCGGTGCGACTTCTCGTACTTGCATGCTAGTGCTAGGCCCTTCTTTCCTCAACTGGCTCCAGGCTCCCACTACAAGATATAGGCCTTATACCGACATTTAAAGCAATGAAAATACAAACAACAAAATTTTCCCCTATCGTCGCAAAAAGCATCGTTATAAACGACGCCATAGAAACGTCAGTATTGGCATCGCTATTAGCGTTGCAAATGCGATGCTGATAGCGACGCCAATAGCGACGCCAATAACGACGTTTTGCGACGTGCATAGCGACAACAATAGCGACAACAATAGTGACATTTTGTGATGCGCAATAAAATTTGTGACGCTAATAGCGACAGTAACAGGGATAAAAAAAAAATTGTGGCAGGGCAGCTTGCACTGTGTGCTGTATGAGAGCCATACAAAATATTTTTTGCACTACTCTATACAAAGCGCTTGCAAACAAAAAGAATGTATACTGAAATCATAAAACTGATACATGAAATAAATACATGATCGCATAAAAAGTGATTGGTACAATCATGACAGGATATCACTAATACATAGAAAATGTCGACATAGATCAAGCGACTAAAAAATAAAGGTGTGTGAGCTCCAAGGATCCAAGGGCGAGCTACAAATCCTCATCCCCCGAAAGCTCGTCCCACCGCAAAGGAGCATCGAACGGACTTTGCAGAAAAAGAAACAACAGATCAATCCACCATACAATAATGCATTCAAATATCTCATGGTAACTACAGACAAGAAAGATGAGTGACTTACAGGGCCGCCGCATCTATACAATCGGTCAATCAATGCATTGAGACCGTGCCTCTCTGCATATCAAGTCTCAAGGCCTATCGGATCGCGATTTGTAATGGAGTACTGCAAAGAAAAAAAAATGTTAACTGTTAAAAACATGATTGTCAGTACAAAGAATATTTCAAAAAAACAAACAAGCAAAACAAAAGAAAAACTTACAAAGTCCTCCAAATATGTCCTGTGGCCGCCACTCCCAAGATGATGTACCACTCCGGCCTCGAGTCGTACCCTCGCCGCCTCGCGCTGCTGACTCCAATGTCCTGGAGAATCTGTAGCCTCCTCCCTCAGTCGGCGCCAGTCATCTGCATCTAACCACTCGAGCTTTGAAGCCCCACTCTTGATTGCCTTGCGTGTGTCGGATCGTCTATGACGGCTGCGCAAAAGCCGGAGTAACTGGAGTAGATGTCACCACAGGTGTGACAAATCCTGGAGGTGACGCAACTCCAGCTAAACGATGAGACGAAGACACCACATCCGTGTCTCCATAGCAGCATCCCCTTGATCCCGATGCACTCCCTCCCTTTGGCCCAAGTCGTGAGCGTTGAGATCGTCTGCTCGAGGCCAAAGCATCCAATCGTGCTGAAGCAGATCTAGCAAAGCGCCTTGACGAAGAACGAGACAGCTTCTCTCTGAATCTCGTGAGCTGGTCTGGAGACATGCGTGCGAAGATGTCCTACAACTCCTCATCGCTCATCCCTCAACTCATCCTGAAAATGTCACCTGTACAGATAAAAAATGATGTTAGAACAATCAATTTAAATCATACAAAGCACAGCAATATAAATTATTTTTAAAAAATCTCTCTTAAAATGCATACCTTATGTACCTTTATAAGAGATTGGTCAACGAATTGAGTAAGTAGATGATCCAAGTATGAAGTATCCTATGGTCCCATGTTAATCTCCTGACACAACTCCACATACACTGGAAGATCGATAGACATGTCACCAGAAAAGAATGAGTCCGCCTCGTTCTCAAAAAATTCTTGGACTCCTCTAATTCCATCATTGTTAGCCGATGCTGGCTCCAAGCTTTCGATGGCCTCCACCCCTTGCAATATCGACCCCTCTATTTGCATATTATCTTCATCTATGCTGGAACATCGCTTTGATCATATACTCTCGCACTTCGGGGAGTTGAAGGTATAACATACCACCATCGAGGTTGTCGGGGGTTTGGATAGAAGATTACCTGTTCACAAACACGTACAAATGGATTCAAACCATTGTGACATAAACCATGCCGTAATACAATTAGCAAGCAAATGACTCCACGCACCTGTTCACAATGGGCCGGCAACACAAAGGTGTCGCGCAAATCCGTCCTTTTTTTTTTGGAATCTATTTTGAGAAATCTAGATGGACCTCGTCGAACTGTTGCTTTAGCTCCTCCAAGTACCACTTTGAACGACTGCACATCAAATAGAATCATGGAGAAGCTACGGTAATCCACCGTAATAATACTTTGCAAGTTTCCAAAATACTCCATCTCATCCACAACAGTGTTTGGATCCGTTGCTCGTCATCGGCTCTCTTGCTCGAACCTTGCCATGACACCACAGTCCATTGTGGAGTGCATTTTGTCAATATGCTCCACGCGAAAATGTCGTCCGCGCAACCACGCTGCACTATATATTTTGTACTATACATTGAAACACTCAAGTTAGATGTCACATATAAAATTTAGATACGACAGATTCTAAACCCCTCATCACCTTTGGATTATATCCCCTCGAGAATTCCCACTCCTCCATTGAGACCTCTATCCCTTCGCGAGATGCTGCGGTCAAGGCTCCACGCAACCATCGCGTTGACATAAACCGCGACATCTCCTCCATGCCTTCGGGATATCGAATCGGTCAATGACGCGTACTATGTCGGAATTCAACTCGCGCTTCCTCTCGATCTTGCCTTGCAATCTGGAACTTGGTGAGCCATGTCTCCGTGGAGGCATTGTGCAACATACAAAAGCGATTCACCTTCTCTTCCATTGAGGCATCCATTCTTTTTTCTAACCCATTTCCAACCACCACATCTCCAGTTAGTCTATCATCGTCCTTCAGCAACCATAGCATTTCATTGTCTCGTTCCACCGTTGGTAGCCATTGTGAAATATGCACTAACGCCTCTGACACCAACCAACCTTCGGCCATGCTACCTTCTGGCCGAGCTCGTTGTCGCACAAAGCCTTTCAGGGCTTTTATGAAGCGCTCTAGGAAGAACATCCATCGCGTATGGATAGGTCCAACAATCTCCACTTCGTCCACAAGACGCACAAGAAGGTGGATTTGTATCGTGAGCATGCTAGTGGGTAGGTTTTTCTCAAAGAGACAGACCGTCTCCACTACTCCCCGCCTCGCGGATTCAATAGAGGACGTCTTAATCTCTTTCTGTGAGATCCATTGCACCAAAGTCGACAACTTGTAAATGGCCCCGTGAATTTGTGGAGTAAGGCATCCTGTGATCGCGATCGGTAGGAAAAACTGCCACAAATGAGAAAGCATTATGAAAATTTTCTACTTTCCAAATTGCAAAATGCCCACGCTAATTACAATCCATTCGTAGCACAAACCTGACATATCTTATGCCAATCATGGGATTTTAGCCCCAACAATTGGTCATCTTTAGAAAATGCGGACCTGAGAGAACGCATCATACCCGTCGGAGTGCGGATAGACTTGATTACTTGCTTCACAATGCCCTCTTCTTTAGTGGACAAAACCCAAGGAGCACGAGCAAGATGCATGCAACCATCAGCACTCAATTGCAGCCAAAGCGCCTCCATCTTACCTACCTCCTTCAAATCCATTCGTGCCCCTATAGTGTCTCTCTTTCCTATGATGTGGTCCTGCCCACATTCTTGAAAATATGCATGGGATCCAATATGGCAACTCGTGGTTGACCTGTAAGTGGGTCCAATATGGCAACTCGTAGAAAACTTAGAACCATCGCATTCCATTTGGATGTGATTTCACTTGGATCATTTTCAGCTCGTACCAGCTTGCAGCATTCATACGTGTTGGAGGTCGTCCAAGGAAACCTTTCCTGAGTTCATGAACCTCCGGCAAGAAAGCGGCGTGTCCTTGATATACCATCTTCTTCATGGTTCGTGACCTTTGGGAGTCTAATTGTGGCCCGCACAATGGACATGCATGATAACCTGAGGTAACCAGACATGTTCCAACACCATGACCTAGTGAATACTTGATTGAATGAGATAAAATATAGATATTACCGGCGAGAACGGAGGCCTGCTCACCTAAGCACTCTCCCAATCCCGGAAAGTCATGCATCATCCACATGAGAAGGACTCAAATATTGGTTGACCGCCGACCATCGCGCCTGCTCATATCTTGCACAGTGACCCCCTCCTCCCACAAAATCTTAAGCTCATCGACTAATGGACGAAGATACACGTCCATATTTTTTACTTTGTAGCATCCTAGGACGAGCAAGCTAAGGATGAGATGTTCTTTCTTAGTAGAAAACCATGGACGGATGTTGTAGTTGACAAGAACTATAGGCCACACACTGTAAGAAGTTGAGCGTAGACCGAATGGGTTCATGCCATCCATTGTGAGACCGAGCTGAAGATTCCTTGGCTCTCGCGCAAAGCCTGGGAAGGTAGAGTCAATGTGGCTCCATGCGCGGGAATCCATTGATATTCGTTGAACTCCATCCGTGGACCTATTCTGTGCATGCCACGTTGTCAAGCTCACCATGCCGGACGTACGAAACATGTGGTTTATGCGGGGGATGAGCGGATAGTGTTTGAGAACTTTTTGAGGGATGGTTTGTCCTTGCAAGTCCTCTCGATACCTGTGAGCACCACACTTTGGACATGTCTCCATAGTCTCGTATTCTCCTCGAAACAGTATGCAATCGTTGATACATGCATGGATGTTATTGTAGTCCATGCTAAGCTTCCGTAAAACATGTCGTACATCATCACGAGACTCAGGCATGGTATTTGCAGGTGGTAATATATGATATTTCAATAACCTGAAAAAAAGCATAAAACACCTTGAAAAAGCACAAATGTTTGTAATAATAGTGTCAAAAAAAAATCAATGAAGCCTATGTGCAAGGTACCTGAATAACTCGGTCACACTCGTATCGCTCCACCTGTATTTTGCTTGCATACTTAAGAGTGCAAGCAGTGTCTTCAACCGAGATACTTGGTACCCATCATATAATGGTATGGATGCTTCCTCTCTAAGCGGATCAGAAGTCTCGACATCCATGGGAATCAATGCATTGATCATTGCCTCCATCTGAGGCTCCAAGATTGTAGGTAGGTCTGGAAGGTTGGCTGTCTCCTCTAGCATTTACGGTATAGATTGACCTTGCAAGTGGTGGATTGGCTTCTACACTCCATCCATCGCACGCCCATGAACTCTTCTAATTGGCCGCAAAGGGTGCACTCCCCCTTGGGACGAGACATCACCTCCCTAGATAGAAAGTTTGCTAGCAAGACCCAATCTTATTGTATATGGTTTTCAATTAGCTTGCGAGTACAATGCATGATTGATATTAACTTCAAATTACCGTTTGCTGAAAATCCGCAATCGCCTGATCAATGATCTTAGATTGAAACTCGCCAAATCGTCGTACGTGTTCTATAGACAATCGGCGTTTTCGTCTAATTGCCAACTTGCATTGAGAGCAAGGACATGGGACACGCTGATTAAGATACGCCCCGCGATCTTGAACAACAAGACCTTCTTCATTTTCCATCTTATCTACATTACAACAAACAATTTAATGACTTGTAATACAATTTGGGAAAACGAGGCTCAAATGGATAGCTTTATGGAGATGTATGTCAAGTTGCAAGTTGACCATAATCTCTTGCTTGAGAGGTTTTAGGCTCTGCAAGAGGTTGAGAAGCAAATTTTGTAAAACATTGAGGTTGATATTGATGCATCCATGGTGTTGAAATCTAAACCTAAAGATATAAAAAATTCTTTACTGATTGATGTAAAGAATGCATGGGACATAGTAGTTGAGAGATTTATTGATGTTATATCTCGGCCATATACTATGCTCAAGGATTTGTTTGTCCCGGTAGATAATTATTCATAAAAGGCTAAATGTTTGGACTTGACTAAAAGATTGGATAATGCCTTAGATGCTAAAAGGAAAAGTGATGAATATGTTACTTCATCATTGCAACAAAAAGATTGGTGACAAGGATGCTATGATTAATGAAGTTCTTCAGGAGGTGAATATAGAGTTGAAGGGGATGGAACACGATTCTTCTTTGGGATTTAGTGGTGATCATTCAATTATTGAGGTGTCTTGTTGTATGGCCATTATACCTTATATACCTAGCTACGGTCTCTAGATTATGTACTTTGAGTATCTTAGAGGGGCTCTACTAGGATTACTTATACAACTGCACTAGAGGGCTTTGAGTATAAGTAATCCTAGTCAACAAAATTTATGAGCATCATTGAGGATCTCTTAGTCTAATAATAAATCAGTCTTAACAAAAAGCATCTTAGTAATGTGGTTTTTTTGTCCTAGGTCCATGTATAAAAATTAATGCCATCTATGAAATTTATCAACTAAAGTTATAAAATTTGTTCAAATCAATTCTACTCATAGTCATAACATTTGAAGAAAATATCCTATGCTCAATTTACATGATTCTTCTTCTATAGCAATACTTTTGGGTTCATTTTGATGAAGTACCATAATGACCATTAGCTAGGGTATCATTTTCTTTTAGTCCTTCTGTTGACTAGTTGGCATGATTACTAATTTGTTATGCCTATAAAGTTAATAAAAAACAAGGAATTATGCATATCACAATTAAATCCCCTACTTGGACATTATGAAGGATATGACCAATTTTAAGCCATCTTAAAGAGTCACCAATGTACGTGGCCCATGGTAAAGCACATTACATATCATTATCGATAAGTCTATTATCGTGTATCTTAAATCTCCTAATTAGACTTTATAAAGTGGATGACCAATTTTTAGCCCTCTTAAGGAGTCGATGTAATGGTACCCATAAAAAAATCAAAGTGCATACCATTACCATACTCATGCATATGTTATCATTCCAATATATACACACACACGTGGACTACATCTTGAGTAGACAAAAGCTATCCATTTGAGTAGACATACATCTCCATAAAGCTATCCATTTGAGTATACATCTCTTTCTCTTTCTCTCCCTCTCTCTCCCTCTCCCTCTCTTTCTCTCTCATTTCCTTTCCCTCTCACAATATATCCTAACACTCTCCAAAAGCAAAAGGGAGAGGGAG
Organism: Lygodium microphyllum; assembly: GCF_053477565.2. Lineage (NCBI taxonomy): Eukaryota > Viridiplantae > Streptophyta > Polypodiopsida > Schizaeales > Lygodiaceae > Lygodium > Lygodium microphyllum. The sequence goes on from NC_141161.1 coordinate 35,773,150, forward strand.
AGAGAGAATGCACTCTCCCTCCCTCTCCCTCTCTTTCTCTTTCTCTTTCTCTTTCTCTCCCTCTCTCATTTTCTCCCCCTCCCTCTCCCTCTCCCTCTCTTTCTCTTTCTCTTTCTCTTTCTCCCTCTCTCTCTCTCTTTCTCTCCCTCCCTCTCCCTCTCCCTCTCTTTCTCTCTCATTTCCTCTCCCTCTCACAATATATCCTAACACTCTCCAACAAAAGGGAGAGGGAGAGAGAGAATGCACTCTCCCTCCCCCTCCCTCTCCCTCTCTTTCTCTTTCTCTCCCTCTCTCATTTCCTCCCCCTCCCTCTCCCTCTCCCTCTCTTTCTCTTTCTCTCTCTCCCTCTCTCTCTCTCTCTTTCTCTCCCTCCCTCTCCCTCTCCCTCTCTTTCTCTCTCATCTCCTCTCCCTCTCACAATATATCCTAATACTCTCCAAAAGAAAAAGGGAGAGAGAGAGAGAGAATGCACTCTCCCTCCCTCTCCCTCTCCCTCTCTTTCTCTTTCTCTCCCTCTCTCATTTCCTCCCCCTCCCTCACCCTCTCCCTCTCTTTCTCTTTCTCTTTCTCTTTCTCTTTCTCTCCCTCCCTCTCCCTCTCTTTCTCTCTCATTTCCTCTCCTAAACAAGCAAAAGAGAGTGATTTAAACCTTAAACAAGTAAAAGAAAGAGAGAGGGAGACTCACCGATGAGATATGGTGACTATGGGGTGGCTCCTCTTTGTGATGAAGGCTCCTCCTCTCCTTTGCGAACAACAGCGGTGGTGGCGGCAAGTCTTCTTCCTCTCCTTCTCTCACGACGGTCTCTCTCTCCCTCGCTCTCGCTCTCAAAACACAAAATGCGAAAACGCAAAATAAAGCCGCGCTTGGTTTTGGCGCATTTTTTTTCCCTGTGAAGCATCGTTATTTGCGTCGCTATGCATATAGCGACGCAAATAGCGATGCCGCTACCCGCCGTCGCTATAAGCTTAAATCCTTGTAGTGTCTTGGATCATCAGCCGTGCATTGCTGCTCAATGGACCGGCATGTGGCCTCGGCCAAGTCCTCCTCCTTTCTTCTTAGTTCCTCTTCTTCCTCCGCAGCTCTTCTTTGCCTTTCTTTTTCAGCCTTCCTGTATTCTTCCTCCAGTTTCTCCTTTTCTTCCTGCTCTTCTCTTTTTCTCTTCTCCGCCTCCTGTTTTGACGCTTTTTTAGCCCTCTTGACTTGCTCTGTTGTTTCTTCTTCTTCATGTTTCCTCTTCTTCTCCCTCTCCTTGGCCTCCTTGAGGGATTGTCTTTTTGCTTTTTTCAAATCCTCTTTCTCCTTCTTGCGGCCTTCATCCAGTTTCTTTTTCTTCTGTAATGTCTTTTTCTTGGGTTCCTTGACCTGCTTTCTGCTTGATTGCTCTTCTTGCCCCTGTCCTTCCTTATCGGTCTCAGTCTTATTGCTGGACCTCTCTTGGTACTAATGAGGGGGTTGACCTCTCGGGCATTTCCCCTTCCCCCTCTTCTACATCCTCCGTCTCTTTCACTGCCTCTTGGATTAGCATAGTTAAAATGCTTATGTAGGCGATGAATGAGGCCTTGGACGAGGCCTTCTTTCTTTCTGTGGCCCTAGACACTAGAGACTCTCCTCTTGCAAGTGTGCTTCCTAAAGCTAGTGCTTTATGTGCCTGGTCGATAGTTTTGCGCACATAGCCATTCCAATCGACTTCATGCAAGGTATGAGCCACTATGTTCTTCAGTACAGGCACACTGATTCAGTGCATCAATGCGTTGTAGCATTGGCTAGAGAAGAGCGCGTGTACCAGTTTTGCCTGCAATCTGGTTTCTGCATCAGGGATGTCCTAAGTGCTGATGCCGTCATTTGTCAATACATCCTCCTTTCTCATCCTCAGCATGGCATACACATCTCTTTTCTGTTTCTTTTCTATCTTCAGCTCCAGTCCCAACGCCTTCTCCACCAAGGCGGGGGTTAAGCAAACCAGCACCTGCTTGGCATTTTTTCCCCTTCCTATTGTGACGGTGCCGCACTTGTTTTCGGGGTCGTAAGACCTAAGAAATTCGAGACACTTTGTGTGGTTAGGTTCTTATGCGAATCTTTCCAATTACTTGGTGAAGTTGCATTTTTCAACGACTCTCCTGGCCGTCTCCTCCTTGGCCACCAAACTTTGTATTTTGTGAATGGTTTGGAACTTTAGATGGTTGTAGGCGTGGCTCTCCAGAGTGATAATGTACTGCGCTCTTTCCTCTTCCGTGAATGGAAGTCGATGGGCACGGTCTTGTTGCAACATCTTTCGTTCCTATATAAATCCTAGTTTCCATTAGTTCTTCCAAATTAATAATTCAAAAACATCATAGACTAAAAAGGAAAGACTCTATATGTTTATTGAATGAAAGCCTTAAAATCCTATCCAATGTGGAGCCTTCCTTTTTAGCTTTAAATTTTTTCCTTTTATTTTAAAGTTCTCTTGACATATTTCTACCTCGCTTCTTGTCTACGCGCTTATGCGTTTTGCTTGATTTTCACTGGTTTTAATTGATCTCTTGATTCACCTTGCTCTCCTTCCCTTCCCAGCTTGAAAAGAATCCTTACTAGGATTGAAGGTGTGGGAGGTTGAGGACCTTTGGCAATGGGTCTTAGGTGTCATCGATGTAGGAACCAAGTGTAAAAATTGGGGTTGTACTCTAACTAAGCTGTGTGATCGAGATCAAAAGGGCAAGTGCCAATGTGTTATGTAAGTGAGAACATCTGTTAGGAAGTCACCGGAGGCACCGCGGCTAGCAATGTGTATCTCCTCCTCGGTCAGTAGGCGATCAAGGTAAGGATGTTCCTTGATGTGCTCTTCCAGGGGGCGGTTGCGAAGAGTGGTGAACACTCTGTAGAAGGTTGGCATGATATAAGTGGGGTCGTACTCCACTATTTTGATTGCACAGCGATGCTCCGCATTGGTCATGACTCGGCATCCCTCTACTTCCCATTGCAACCTAAGAGTGTACTAGTGCCGCAAAAATGGGGATTCAGTCCCAAAAATTTGGGATAATCCTACAATTTCTTGGTCAGTGATGGCATAAGTGGTTCACTCATCGTATGACGTTATGAGGCGTTGTTTGAGGGCTTGCTCTTTAGAGACCTCGCAGTCGAGCAATATAGCAGGGAGTTTTGCTGCCTTTGCGAAGGCAAGTTCAAATGTCTCCCAAGAATAAGGCATCATGCGAATTTCGGTTGCAAAAGGCTCGGGCAACAAGCCTAAGTCCAAGCAATCATAGCTCAGAGCTAGCTCTCTGAAGGTGGCATCGAGCCATCTAGTACAATCAACCAATCATCCCTTGTATCTTCAGTTAGATCTGAGGCCAGTGTCAAAAATGACTTCTGCTCGTAGGAGGGTTTAAGACGTGCTGATAGTTGGGGTTTGATGGCACTAGAGCCTTTGACAGCGGATAGTTGTGGTTGGGCTTTTTGGCTTAGGGCTGGGGGACCAGCAGCTACTTTTGATGGACTGCTGCCTTCAGAGTGGATCATTGTAGTCGGATGGACTCTAGTGGGTGATGGAACATGCGATGGTGTCTGTCGATTGGGCCGGTAGGCTTGTTCGAGTCTCTCGGGCATATGTCTAGATGGACTTGATGGATGTGGGCCTGGGGAGCATTGTGGCTCATGGTTTTGAAGTTTGATGGGACTAGGGGTGATCAAGCTCGCGGGTAGCATATGAGTAGCGGTCTTGGCTAGGTGGGCTTTAGGGATATATAACCAAGTGTTTCCCTCATAGTAGCCTTGCGCATGCAGGAGGGCTTTGGAGACCCACCTTCACCGAATCATGCCATGATTTCTCTGTGCCTTGGTGTCCTAGGTTTAGAGCTATGGGTCTTATGAGGTCGTATGTGACAACTCCTAGGCGGGATTGCGGCTGTTTAGGCCTCCATTGGAAACTAGGCTGTTGAGCCTTAGCTTTTGTCACCACGAGTAGTGGTTCTTGAGGTGGTGGGGGGGTGGCCGGGCACTACCCTTCTCCTTAGATTCGGATGCTAATAATTCTATCGGTGGTTGTGCAGACTATTCCATCGCGCAACCCTTGCTGAAAGGTGTACCAATGCGGATATTGCTTATGGCGAGGTGAACGCACTATGACTCATAATGGACGTGTCAATGAGTTTGCTTCGTGAAGGTTTACCCTAGTAGCGTCTCTGTGCTTGCGTCCTTGGTGTTTGGCAGCACGTAGAAGATCATTGGTATAGTTTCAATCTCGATAGAAACGGCAGCCCTACACTTGCCAAGGAGTGCATAGGAGCGGCCCCCATATCGATTTAACCTGGTGTTATGGGTTGTAGTGGTGGTTTGCCAAGTTGGGTCCAATGATTGTGAGTGAGGGCATTGAAGTTCGCTCCCTCGTCAATTAAGGCATTGAAGATGCATGTTCACTTGGTAGTGACCGTGATGTGCAGGTATGCAGGTTCTACGATTTCCTCATCCGCGTCATCGATTTTAGTGATGGTGGCTACTCAGATGTTGATTGGTGGTTCCAACATTGATGGTTCATGCAAAGGATGCGCGGGGAGTAGTATTTCCTGACACAGCTACCATTGAAGAAGCCTATTTCTTCATCGGCTAGAGTCTCGAGCTCGATGTTTCCTATTTGGCTGATCGCACGGACCCTAAAAGGTCCAAGACCCCGAAACTTCATTTTTTGCTTGTGCCCCTTGACTGAGTATAGGAGCACTAGGTCGCCTTGTTCGAAGTCGCATTGCTTGACATGCTTGTCAAACCAGCTCTTACGTTGTGCCTTCTCGCATATGAGTGCATGAGTGGCTAGAAGACGGGTCTTCGAGAGGCGTGTGAGTTCTACTAGGCATTGCATCCATGCTTCCTTTCCTTCCCATCGCTCCTGAAGTGCAATTCTTAGGCTACGCATAAAGAATTCTATGGGGAGAATTTCTTTGGTTCTGTAGGTCAGCCTAAAGGGGGTTTGTCTGACGGCTGTTTTATAAGCTGTGCAGTAAGCCCACAAGGCCGCCATCAGCTTGTTATCCCAGTCATTATGTGAGGCCGAGACTACCTTGGTTAGGACGTTGACAAGAATCTTATTTGTGGATTTCGCTTCGTCGTTTGCTTGAGGGTAGTATGAAGAGGATTTCCGATGGATAATTAGAAAGGTGGATAGGAGATGAGTTATCACTTCATCGATGAAGTGTGTCCCCTGGTCATTGACTAGTTCTATGGGGCATCCGAATCGTGAGATCACCTGTTCCCATAAGAAATTGGAAGTCATTGGAGGATCATTCTTTCGGGTTGCTCTCACCTCTGCCCACTTCATTAGGTAGTCTGTGGCCACAATGATGTATTTGGCGTGAGAATATTGTGCAGCAAGGATGATGGGTCCTATGAAGTTGATCCCCCATTTTTTGAATGGTTATCGTGCAATAACTGGGGTCAACTCCATCTGATCTTTGCGAATCGGGACCTTCGTCCGCTGACATTCGTCATAATTCTTAACAAATGGTGTGACATCACGAAACAGCGTTGGCCACCATAGTTGAGATTGCAACACCTTGCAAGCCGTTGTGTCTCCACAAAAGTGTCCACCAGCAATCCCACTGTGTTCCTCCGAGAGCACGTCGTGCATCTCATGTTTGCACACACATCTGCGCATCAATCCATCTTGCCCTAAGCGATATAGTTGGCCTGCTATCAACTGGTAGGGTTGGATTTTGAGAATAAGTCACCTCAGTCTTGCCTTCTCTATTGGTCATTCAGGCAGTCTGTGCTCAAGCCGTTGGACTACGTCATCTACCCAATATGGTGTTAAATCAGACTTGAATAAATCCCTCCCGTTGGAGAGGTTGAAGAGGTGGGCGTCTAGAAATTCATCGATAATGCCTTCTCCAGCGGATTCCCATATGGGGATGCATGATATATGATCAGCCATGTAGTGTTGTTCCCCCTTCCGTACAACCACAGAGAAGTCAAACTCCAAAAGTAGAAGGAGCCACTAAGCTATGCATCCTGCAGCGCAACGTTTGTTCACTAGGTATAGCAAGGCTTGATGGTCTACAAAGAAGGTAAAGGGCGTAGCCAATAGATAATGCCGGAACTTCTTCACAACAAACACCATGGCCAAGCCCTCTCTTTCGATCGTCGAGTAATTCATTTCCATCTCAAGTCAGTTGTCTGCTAGCAAAGCTCACTTGATAATCTAGGTTGTGCTCTCTAGGTTGGCACAACACTGCCCGCACAATGATTTTAGAAGCATCGATATGCACGTGGAAGGTTATGGTCCAATCCGAGGCTCATAGAATTGGTGCTATGGTTAGAGCCCTCTTCAGCTCTTCATATGCGCGTTGGCTGGCTTCTGTCCATTCGAAGACAATCAACAGTTTGTATAAAGGTCTTGCTATCAATGAGTAATTCAACACAAACCGTCGATAGTATCTCATATGGCCTAAGAAGCATTGAACTCCCTTGTAGTTGGTTGGGGGTGGAAGGTCAACAATGACCTTCGAGAAGTCAGTGGCAATGCCGTTCTTTGACACCACATGGCCGAGGATGCATCCATGTTTCACCCAAAACTGGCATTTCTAGGGGTTCAAGGAGAGGCGATATAGGCGACACCGATCAAAGACTGCTTGGAGTTTGTTCAAGTGTTCCATCCAGGTTGAGTGAACGCAGAGGTCATCAACAAAGAATTCTAACTCCTTGCAAAGCATGTCTTTAAATATGGTGCACATTAGACGTTGGAAGGTGGCAGGGGCATTAGTCAACCCGAAAGGCATGACTATGTATGCAAAGACGCCCCACTCAGTGGTGAAGGCAGTCTTATGCTTGTCAGCAAGATGAACTTGTACCTGGTTGTATCCTGAGAATCTGTCCAGAAAATTATAGGCCTCCTTGCCTACCACTCTTTCAAGGATGTGCTCAGTGTATGGCAGTGGATAATTATCCCTTTTGGTAGCAGCGTTCACCTTTTTATAATTGACACACTCTAAATTTTCCATTTTTTTTCATCACAATGACTATGGGTGATACCTAGTCCGTGTGCTCAATTTTGTAAATGAATCTTGCTTTCATCAGCTTATCAATTTCTTCCTTGATAGCATGAGCATACTTAGGATTCATTGGGTACGGCGCTGCTTCACCAGCGCTGCGTTTGGTGTCATGGGTATGTTATGAGTCACTACACTCGGATCTACCCCTTTAAGCTCTTCCAAGGACCATGCGAACACGTCCACATACTCTCGCAAGAGAGTGACCAGACTCGCCTCCTCGTCCTCAACCAATTCATCGGCAATGAAGACTGGTTGGGATGTCTCCCCTTCCCGAGCTAAGTTCACCTCTTCGACCTTGGCTTGTCCCTCGATTGGTTCGCTCATTTGCCCTTGCCGTTTAGCACCCAGCAAGATCACTACCCTATCTCCTTTCTTGAATTTTGTAAATCATTTTGGAAGGTCCTGTGGTTTTCGTTGCTCGTCTGTTCGGGTGTCCCTGGGTTGGTTCACCCTTTCTTGTTTGTGCCTCAAGTGGATAGGTAAGTCCCCGGCTGTGCGTTGGGCCTTGGGTGGCCTACATATTTCTGGGTCACTATCCAAGCTCACTTATGACTCAAAGTCGAACTTGCCGTCTTCGCTAGAAGAGGGGGTCTCCCTTGGTGGTCGCAGTTCAGACGGTGATTCTGCTCTAAGCACTTGTGTCGCCCCTGGTTGAGCTAGGCCTGCTTGCTCAAGGTCTATGGCTGCTCATGTTCTAACCAGGCACGGTAACAATTTATGTGCATGAATCCTTGCTCTGTCTTGTAGGCACTTCTTTTTTGGGGCTTGGAATCTGCCCATATTTTTTCTATTTCATGTCCCTCTGTGTCGTACTCTACCGAATCCACCTCACCCTCACTTTCATCCTTGAAGGGTTGGTATTCTTTGTACTCGTTGTCAAAGTCCTCTGCGCCAGCCGGTTCGTTGTCCCGTAGGGCTTGGTACTTTGCTTGTCACCGATTCGGGACTAAAGTCCTAGTTGTACATAAGGTTCAAGTCATGCACTCTGGTCCATTGCCACTCAAATTTGCCTAAGAGATCCTGGAGTGGTGTGAGGTTTGCTTCTGAGTTGTTAGCCAGCTTGTCTGTTAAGTATTCCAGGGCCTCTTGGAGTTCTCTCTTGTTGCCTGGCACTTGGAAGGTGACGGGCTTAGGTCTCCCAAGATGGGTTCCTTCCATCATGCACACTAGTATAGAGGGTGTGCCGTCGGTCGTGCCCATCATCTTGATGGCTTGCTCATGCACTTCTTGGTCCAAGAACGACAGGTTGATTGTAGCAAGGACATGCATCCAATCCCGCTCGTCTTTCGAACATGGGATATACTTGGTCAAGGGCCCATAAGACTTCTTGACCTGACTGTCGCCCTTGAGCATCGAGGAGATGGCATCCAAATTGACTGGTGAGGTTTTCCAAGTGTCCATCTCCACCCTCACAGCTTTGTCATGTTGCCTAAGAATATCAAGCCGTTACCCCAATCTTCAATAACTTTGGCATTGCACATCCAAGGCCGGCCTAACAGGACATCGTAGTCCACCCCCTTCAGGACTATAAAGTCGACAGAGAACTGGACACCTGCGATTTTTACTGGCCAGTTTTTAAGTACCTCAAATGACCTCACCCTCATGTCGTTTGCTAATGTGACATTAAACCGAGTGGTCTCAACAGGTGGGTTTTCCTTGGTTTGTAGTACTACATGGCTTAGCACACTAACCCTGGCTCCCGTGTCTATGATCCCCTTTCTTGTTGTGTCTCCTAAGGCTAGGATTGGTAACACTATATGCATCTCGGTGCCTTCCCAGAAAGCATTAATGTGCAAGGATTTTGGCACAAAGTGTAGCGTTAAACTCGGTATTTGTGTTTCTGCATCCTGATTCTGTAGATCCGACGCCTGTTCTCGTGACTCCTCGACCCACTACTTGAGGTTTTCCCATAGGGTGGGGTGCTGCTTAAGTAGGTCTCCTAGGCTTAACATCACTGGGGTGGTCATTAGCATGGTGAGGAGGCTGTCTATTGCTCATCCCTCTCCTATGCCGAATTGTCTTGGCCAATGGCCGTGACTAATTTGTGGGCCTTCAACTTCAAGGTTTTCCCTAAGGGGTGTCGTCTAGGGTGCAGTTGCCCTTCTTGACTTTGGTTGAGGGGGTGAGTCTGCCGTGGTCATGCAGATGAGATCCTTGCTCTCATTCTCTAGGATGGGCTCAGTGTCTCTTAAGTGCGCTTGTGCCTCTTTTACCCAGTCCCTCACCTTCTCTATGGCCTCGAGTTGGCTCTTTGGATGCGAGCACTCCCCTACCTTGGCACTTCCCTTTTCGGCCATTTTGGGGGCTGAAGTTTCCATCTCTTCGTCCTCGACTTTCTTTCCAACAAGTAGAGTTTTAGCACTCTCAGATTTCACTGTGATCTTAGCATCCGACCTCCTCTTCCTTCACCTGCGGCTCTTTTTCCGCGTCGAGGCTGCATCGAGGTGGGCCCTGGTATTGATATGCTGGCCTGCTTTGTCTAGGCACGGGTCATGACCTGCAATGGGATGAGTGTGGCCTCCCCATCAAGGTTCTCGATGTCGAACAGCCCCAGTGAGACAGATGGTATTTCGGCTGAATTTGTAGAAGGTTTCCGCTTTGGGCAATCGATGAAGAGATGGGTGATTCCACACTCTACACACCTTAGGTCAGCTTTGTCTCTGTTTTGCTGCTCCCTCTTGGGGCAATGTGATCAGACATGGCCTGGGTGTCCACATGTCCAACAGGTCATTGGATCATGTGTCTGCCCCCCTAGGCCTCTACCTCCTCCTCTTCCCAATGCCATCACTGGTACTGGTCGATAGTCCATGAGGACGGCACTGCCCTCTTCATCATGAGAGACATAAGGGTATAAGTAAGTCTCTTCCTCATTTGACTCTTCCACGTAGTAGACTGGAGCATCACTCGGTGGATGGGCCACATAGGGACCGGGCGACCTAGGTATACCTGTAGGGTTTATGTCCATCCTGGGCACTACAAGAGAAAGGCCCTATAGACACTCACTGTACACTCGAAAAAGCGGGCGCATTTATAAGCGCGTGTATCAACATGTCTATTTACGCTAGTATACAGAATGCATCTATATATCTGCATTTATAAGCGCGCCTATAGATGCGAAAATAAACGCACATATTTTTCATTTCTCATAAAGTCCCGAAATATGACCAAACCTCTTAACAACTAGTATTTGTTTGAATACATTACCAACTTTACTTCTTTCTGAGTATTACAAATATATATCCAATCATTCAAAGCTAATTATATATGTGTGATTTCATGCCCTATATACATCCAATCATGCCCTATACAAATGTGATTGGATAGGGCATGATTGGATCTATATACCACATAATTACACCTAGATCATAAGGACATGATATACATGTATAGGGCATACATGTATAGGACATGATGTACATTACCAACTTTACTTCTTTCTAAGTATTACAAATATACGTCCAATCATTCAAAGCTAATTATATATATGTGATTTCATGCCCTATATACATCCAATCATGCCCTATACAAATGTGATTAGATAGGTCATGATGATTGGATATATATACGACATAATTATTAGAGAAGTGATTGATACATGCACATGTTGCATCTATTGTGCACTTAACCTAGCCATGGCTAAAACTTACAGATCAAAGGTTGACTTGTGCATGTGCAATATATATATATATATATATATATATATATATATATATAGAGAGAGAGAGAGAGAGAGAGAACTGATCAATACACTCACATGTCTCATTTGTTGTGCACTTAACCTAGCCATGGATAAACTTATAGATCAAAGCTTAATCAGTGATTCAAGGGAGTACCCTCACTTTTTAGGGTAGTCCCTTGATTCTCATTATTCTCGAGGAATATACATCACAATCAATACAATCAAAGCAAAAGCAAGACATGCATGCCAATTCATAGCATGAGTAGATTGATGTAAATCAGTTGGCTTGTGCATGTGCAAGCTATTCCAATCATGTCAAGGTGCACTTATAGCTCACATATAATTTTAGATAAGGTGGACCACATGTAGCCAATGTGCACATGTCCTCTTTTCATCATCTTTAGCCATTGTGTCCACTTGTTGGTGACTTAAATAGATCACTGTAAGGATACTTTGCAATACCAACAAGCCAACTACAAATCTCTTATCTATGAAATGTATAAGTAAATTAACTTGGTTAATTTGATGAGGTCAAGTTTTCCTTCCATGGACACTGTGGTTGGCTATCTACTTCAAGGTTATGGGAACTTGCAGAAGTTAATGGAGCATCCTAAAAATGGCAATAATCTCATTACTATATCAAGTCACTTCATGTACATATCTTTGATTGATTGATGGATAATATGCCTTTCTCTATCTCTTTCATATACACCTTCATTGCATTATCTCTCTCTAGCTAAAAACCATTTGTGCTTTATCCACCTATTGATACTTGCATGCAATTGCAAGTGGGATGGTCTAGTAAGTCACCACATATGTGCCAATTGACTAGCCAATGTGTTATCTCTTATCCTCAAGCTTTGTTATAAATGTCACCACATAGGTCAATTGATTTGCTAGTGTACCATCCCTTATCTTAAGATTTTCTATATATTTCACCAGTATTCTCAATCAAAAACATCATATCAAGCATATCTTGCATTAATCAAGCAGATTGGCCAACCCAACATAAATGAAATTGTATGAATAGCAATGTAGATCAAGACCTTAGCTTAAATCAATGACACCTTTTTGCACAATAGAAACTGTTAGAGTTTAACTACAATAGATAATGCCTGCAAATAAGAAAGAGGCTTGATTTGTTGGACCACTACGCACATACAATCTATATATGTCATATTCCCTAAATGCATGCATTGATACTTACAACATGGAGGCAAACATTTTGATATTGAAAGACTAGGAAAGTCATGTCATGTTGATCCAAAAACAACCAAAAGCTAGCATCTAATCAGTTTAATTGTTACTGCGCGTCTGTCAGCGCGTGTAATAGGTATTATCTGCACATATACACGCGCAATTACACCGCTTACAGATGCACTACGCAAATATTAAAAAAATTTAAAAAAATTTATGGCTTTCTTTTCAAACCTATGCTTTCCTGCGTTTTTTGCGTGTTTTGTGCAGTTTGAGCTCGACATCACTACTCGTCTATCTATCACTTCATGAAGACAATGAGGGAAGGAAATAAGAGTGAAAAGAGAACAGGAGGAAAGAAGAGCCAAAGAGTAAAGAACAAGAGCCAAATAGCAAGGAAGAGAAGAATATTCAAGAAACTTACCAAGGGAAGGGAGAAGGAGGACAAGGAGCTTGCAACATAGCCGCCATCCTCTGTCGAAACAAGCAAAGAAGGTGAGTTCTTTTTCTCTCTCTCAATGTTGTTTGCTTTCTTTGTCTATTTGTCTCTCTCTCTCTCTCTCTCTTTACATGCTATAGACTGTCATCTATGGAGGTTTTTTTGCGTGTTTTTTAACCAAGTTTGAAAAAAATGGTTCGACTGTGTGCGTCTGTCAGCGCGTCCAGATGACAGTGTAGACGCAGGTATAGACACAAAAATAGAGGCGCTGACAGACGCACACAGAGACGCAGATATAGAGGCAGCATGTAATATGTTTTATCTGCACAGGGTAATATGATTTTTCTTATGTAGATGTGGAATCCTGGATCTTCCAACACTGATCCTGAGTTGGAACGCATGAACAACATCTTAGCGGAGTTTTCTACAGGTGTTAGTAGCTTTTTTGGAGGTTTTCCAAACAAGGAGAAATTCATAGGGGAGATGACCAATTAACTTGGTCGCCCTCCCACTGCAGAGGAGGTTTTCAGTGTGATGTCTGGGACACCTATCACATCTTTGCCTAGCACTGCCACACAAACACCAAACCTTGGCACACCTCTACTAACAGGTACTCCACGCACTATGTATACACACAGATCAGCTGATGCATAGGGATCAGCTGAAGTACATGGATTGGCCAAAGCACATGCATCTACAGAAGCATGTGCATCGAGTGAGGTAGAGGGTAGTGCCCGTCGAGGGAGGAGGGAGAGCCATGCGGGAGGACAAGGAGGTCGAGGGCTTTGTGGGGGTTGCCTAGGAGGTGGCTCTCGATCACCCTCACCGGGAAATGAGAAAGGTGAGCCTCCACAAATGTACTACTCTGTCACTGATGTTGGTGGTATCTTTCATGACTCTGAGGGGAGGGAAGTAACAGCCTACTTGAGGAGTGTCATGCATGCCACATACAAAGATTGCATGATTCCCTTCAAGCACCAAAAAAATGGTTTGTGGCAAGAGGTGCTGCGGACAGTACATAGAAGGTACCCTAATCCCGAGAATTCACGATTCTGAGATGATTGGGGATGGTCAAAGGTGAGAGACGCACTTCATAACAAGAGGTTTCACTTATGACGCCAAGGAGTCACTGCGGAGACAAGAGCAGGGGCACCCTGGATATGGCCAACCACCCAATTACCACCACAGGGAGTGGAAAGATGCCAAGAAGAGAGCATCAGAGAAAATGACAAGTCACCAGCATGCAGAGGCGAGACATATCCAGATGGCAACCATGGGATCGTCGCATTATGGATCGGGTGGCAGGGAGTCATGGGAGGCTGAGTTTGTAAGTATTATTTGATTTCTTTTTTTAAGTAAATTTTGTAATTTGTTTCACTTCATTATGTAGTGTATTCTAATACGTTGTATATTCAAATTGTTTTGTAGTTTCATATCATTGTTAGGATGCCTACTCCTAGAGATGTAGGCTACCATCGAGGTCATAACCAGACATCCACTTGGTAGCATTTCTACCAGGAGGGACTCATCATGGAGGAGCAATAATCGTGCCATGAGGATTCCACCACCAGAAGAGGTATGTTTTATTTTTTACATGAAAAGTATAGGTAACTCTAATTTATTGTTTGTAATGGTATTTATATACCTTAATCCTTTGTGTAGGCGAATCGTGATGTAGTTGAGGATAGCGAAGGGGGGACTAGCAGTAGCGGTGGTGGCAATGGCACCGGCACAGGTAGTGGTGGTGGTAGCGATGATGATGCCTCTTCTGAGGAGATGTAGAGGAGCCCCATGCATGCATGCCTCCCCTTGGCTTGTAATTTTCATTTTTGATATATATTACTTTCAACTAGTGCTTGCGACCATGATCATGCTTGAGGTCACAAGCACAAGAACTCATCATGTAAAAATGTTTCATCTATATATATGAAATTTTGTATTCTACATACATTGTTTTGTTTTCAGTACAAAAATCTTCGAAATAATCTTTCTCTGTTTTCACTAAGCATACAATTTGATATTGATGGGGGGAAAAAACCAGAGAGCATGTGGCTTTTCATACCTCTATTTTGCACATCGATCAGCGCGTCTAAATTGCAGGATAAATGCGTGTCTATTCTCATCAAAAACTTGCAAAGTAAACGCTTTTTTAGACGCGTAGATACACGCATGTATAGAAGCACAATATGAATATATCCACTTTTTTATAAATATGATTATATATTTACGTAGCGTGTCAATGCGCGAGTCTATATGCGTATCTATATGAGCGTGTAACTCTGATTATAAGCGCGCTTTTAGATGCAAAATCATAGAAGCAACAATAGACGCGGTAATAAACATGCCCAATATTTTTTATCACAGTTCAAATATTGCGTCTACAAGTGCATCTATGGAGCCTTTTTGTTGTAGTGGGGGATAGTCCACTTCATTGTCAAGATTGTGGGAGAGAAGGAAGGAGTCTCACTTGTAGCTTTCTTGCTTGCACAATGGGGGAATACACACAGAGGTGGAGGCTGAAAACAGTTTTCCTCTTCTTAGTTGTGTAAGCCAAAAAGAACTCTCATACAAAGAAATAGAAGAACCCTATATATGGGTCTCAAACCAAACTCAAATAACTAAGGTGGCATACTAACTGAGCCACGAACTAGAGTAGATAAGGATAGCTGTCATGTAGCTATTATTCATGGGCGGTGTACCAACCGCATCTGCAACTGACAAGTCGGTGACATAAATACACAACGGTCACCCTGGCGCATCACGAGTGGAGCTCGATATCTCAACACTCCCCCTCGAGCTCAATCCCAATTCCTGCACACCAAGCAGGTCTCTAAACTTGCACAGCTTCTCTGCGCCCAATGCCTTCGTGAATATGTCAGCTACCTGATCCTCTGTGCTGACATAAACTAGATCAATAAGACCTAGTAAAACCCTCTCCCGCACATAGTGATAATGCACCTCAATGTGCTTTGTTCTAGCATGATAGACTGGGTTATTTGCCAAGTGTATACTACTCATGTTGTCACAATAAATGACAACTGGCCCATCTGTAGGCTGATGCATATCATAAAGTAGCTTATGCAACCAAGCTACCTCACATGCAGCCATTGCTGCACCCCTGTACTCAGCCTCTGTGCTAGACAAGGCAACTGTAGGCTGTTTCTTGCTGCTCCAAGTGACTGCAGCATTCCCAAAAGAGAACACATATCCACTGGTAAATCATCTATCAGAAATGCTACCAGCCCAATCAGCATGAGTGTATCCATGCAACTGTATCTGAATCCCAGTCTCATAAAATAGTCCATACTGCAATGTGGACTTCACATACCTGAGTATGCGTCTAGCCACATCCAAATGCGGTTTCCTTGGAGTCTGCATAAACTGACTTACCAATCCAACAACATAGCTTAAACCGATTTGAAGTTACGAAGGCGTAGATTGCTAGTTGCATGCAATTTTCTTCAATCTTTCACACTTATCACATCAACTTTACATTTTATCATTCTTGTAAATATATTATAATAATGTGCTTTTGGCACCCACCTCTTGTAATCTAGCCCCCTTTCTCTAGCTTGTATACCACCACCCTTGGCTTCTTGCATGATGACCAAGGTGGGGACTTGTCCCATCCGCTATTCTCCATATTATCAAAGATGCCATACATAATCTAGGATTATGTTAATAAAAAATATTAGCTTAATCTAATCCCTCATGGAGGCTATATAAGGTGCCCATGGAGATGCAAAGAAACAAAATCACAAGCACATGAGAGTACTCTAGATCACCAAGCCCAAAGGGGAGCCACTAAGAGCACATTATGCAATATCCTCATGCTAGTCCATCTCTTTGAGGTAAGCTATGAGTGAGTCTCATTTTTTTATGTAGCATTCCATGAATACATAATGGTAAGCTTCCTCTACCTCTTCTTCTCTTGTCTCCCTCTCTTCTCATCCCTCTCCCTCTCTCTCATATTCTAATATGATGTCTAGATCTTATGATGTCTAGATCATATGTACTCTTTTCTAATTCTCCCTCTACATTCATACTTAAACTTATTAAGTAAGACTTACTATATACTCTATTGGTGGGGAATCCATACTCCCTTATGTTATATATATGTTCATGGGAGAAATTAGAAGCCATCATCTCTCTTAACCTTCCATCATCTTCATTTCCCTTAAGATGGGCTACAAATTCTTCCTTGTGAAGTTGTGTTTTGGTTCTTTCCACTCACTCAGGAAAGGGATGTCCTAGCCTGTCCTCCCTTTAGCTAGGTGGTGCCCTTCTTTAGCTCTCTTAGTGAGGATTGGAGGCTAGGGTGGTAAGAGGCAACCCACTCATCTTTTCAACTCTGAATAAGGATAAGCAAATATGTGGAAAAAAGGATCCCATAGATATCCACTTTGTAAATATCTCATATATTTAGAAAAGAAGCTCACCTACTTCATTTAATATTGTTGGGATACAGAGAAATGCTCGTATCCTCCCATAAGGGCCAGGCTATACATAGTATATATACCTATCTAAAACATTAATAAGGTACACTCTTCAGTACCACAAACTGTGTATCTCTATCTCTTCTCTCTCTCTCAACCTACATCTCTACACAAAAGCTCCATTGCAGCTATCTCAACAAACTGGTAACAAAGCTTGGTTTAGGCAATCAGGAGCTTGGCATTTCTTCATGTGTAGGAGCTTGAAGTTAAATAAGAGCTCACTGTGAAGAGTCTACAAGCAAGGCAACAAGGTTTGAATCTTCTTCTTGAAGCTTGAAGCTTCCCCCTTCATTCGAGATTGTTGGCAGCTATCGTTGGCCACTTGGGGACCCTCCCCATCATCTCCAATACTTGGACTAGCATTCTAATTTCTTGAGGGCTGAAGCAGCCATCAGCATGGGTATGCAAATTAGTTTTCAGCATGCTCAGGACCTACAGCAGTTGCTCCTCCTCGTTTGGCATCATGGTTGTGCTCCAAACTTTACATCTAATGCTTAGTATTGAGCATTGAGCATTGAAGTGTAGTATTACACTTAAGGCTAATGTACATTCAACTTAAGGTCTAAAATACACAATATTCAAATCTAAAATAAACAAGGCAGCACATATCTTTGTGTTTTTGGTGCATAAAAACCATGCTCATTTGATGGCTATTGGATATCTTGATGCTGGCTGCTTTGGGAATCATGTGCCATTGTCTTGAGGCCATTTTGAGGTAATCTTGGCAAGGATTTGGATCAATTTGTAGACGTGCTTGTGGCTAGAATACACAGTCCATAGCCTATAATTTATAGACAGCTCTCTGTCCTTTAATGGCATTGGTCCTTGGACATACAAGTCTATTACTATACATTTAGGACAGTTTCCTAAATTGCACGATAGCCACCTGTATTGTCAAGAATTTCAAGACATTTTCTTGAATTGCAAGATAGCCACCTCTATTGTTAGGAAATTGAGGACAATTTCGTGAATTGCAGGACCACTTGTATTGTCAGGAACTTCAGGACTGTACTCCTGAATTGCAGGAGAGCCACTTGTATTATCAGGAATTTAAGGATTGCACTCTATTTTTGTCAAGAAATTGGTATATTTACTATCATTGAATGCTTTTGAGGTATTTTGGGCAATGAATTGATGTATGTTCTTGCTATACATACTTGGGGATATTCCTAACATACTACTGAGTGGATTTTGGAGCTTTCATTGCTGCTTGGCATTAGCTATCATTTACTGTCATACAATTATTTGGTTGTGAATCATAGCTAGCAGTATTGACAATCATCTTAGGCATATCAAGAAGCTTGAAGGAGCACACAACTTTGCAGTTTGGCAAAAGCAGTGCTATAATATCTTGTTACAAAAGAAGCAAGCAAAGCCGATTAAAGTAAAGGAAACAAAACCAATTGATGTAGAGCAGGATGATTGGGATGAGCTCAATGAGCTTGCACTCAACCATTGAGCTATCAATTTTTGATGCCTTGTTGTTTAACCTTGAAGGGGTAGATTCTGCTTATGACATTTGGAAGCGACTTGAAGAGTTGTATGCCCAGAAGAGTGCAGCAAGCAAAGTCTACTGGCTGAAGAAACTCATGGATTTGCATATGAAAGAGGGTACTGCAATGTCTACTCACCTTAGTGAGTTTAACTCCTTTTTCAGCCAACTTGCCGCTTTGAATTTCAATATTGATGATGCGTTCAAAGCTATATTCTTGCTTTGCACTCTGCCAGAGAGTAGGGATACCTTCAGGATTACTATGAGCAATTCTAATGCTATACTTTTGTATGCTGACGTAGAGAGTGCCCTATTCATGGAAGAAATGAATCAATAGAACAATACATCTAGTAAGTCTTCTAGTGCTTTGAATACTAGAGGCAAATCACATAAAAAAGGAAAATATGATAGCAAGGGACACATTAAATCACGGGGTAAGGATATTAAATGCAATCATTGTGGCAAGAAGGGTCACTTTAAGCGTGATTGCTATAAATGGAAGAAAGAGAAAGGGAAGGGCAAGAAGACAGATGACAGTAAGGAAGAGAAGAAAGAGAGTCAGCCTGATAAGAAGAGCAATCTAAAGATCGAAGAGGTGAATGCAGTTAGCCATGAGAGTGATAATGGGAATGATGTACTCTTTGTCTCTTCATGTTTCAGTGCACATGCTTTGATAGATGATACGAATGATAACATGCACACTTGGATTTTGGATTCAAGTGCCTCTTTTCATGTCACCTCTTACCTTGAGTGGTTAACAGAGTATAAAGGAGGTCAACATGGTGTTGTCCATCTTGGGGAAAATTATGCATGTGACATTGTAGGCATTAGCAATGTGCAACTGCAGTTTTAGCATGGATTTTCCTTCACTCTTCAGAATGTAAGGCTTCACTCTTCAAAATGTAAGGCACATACCACAGCTCAAGAAGAGCTTGATTAGTAGTGGTTAGCTAGATGATGATGGTTTTCATACCACCTTTGGTGATGGGGAATGGAAGATCTGTAAGGGATCTAGGGTTATTGCTAAAGGTTGCAAGAGTGATACTTTGTATCCACTTCATGTATCTAGTGTGCATGACCATGTTGTCGTCATTATCGAGTAGCCAAGTGTTTCCTTGTGGCATGACTGGTTGGGATATATGAGTCAAACCGGCATGAAAGTACTTTCTCATTTGGGTTACTTGCCTTGTCTTTGTTATGCTAATTTTGAGCACAGTGATCATTGTGTTTATGGCAAGCATATGCAGACATCTCATAAAAAGTCTCTTTCACTGAAATCTTCATCTCTAGAGTTAGTACATTTTGATGAATGTCAGAAGCCAGGGTTATCTCTAAGAGAAAAGAAATACTTTGTCACATTTATCGATGATACTACTCAGAAGGTATGGGTTTACCCTATTCATAGCAAGGACAATGTGCCTTGACAAATTTCAAGAATTCTTAGTATTGGTAGAGAATTAGACTGATAAGAAACTTTAGTGTCTTCGCTTTGACAATAGTGGGGATTATGTGTCCAAAGCCTTTCAGGCATTTTGTGATAGAAAGAGGATAAAGAGGTTGCTCACTGCCCCTCATAATCCACCCCAAAATGAAGTTGCAGAGAGCACACGAATTGGACCATACAAGATAAGGTCCGTACGATGTTGTCTCATGCTGCACTACCCCATGGCTTTTGGGCAGAGACTATTATGACAGTCGTTCATTTGATTAATAGGTCACCGAACACATCTTTGGGAGGGAGAGTCCCCACGAAGAGTGGTTGGCAGGCAAGCCACCTTCTTATGCTCATTTGCAAGTATTTGACTGCGAGGGTTTTGTGCACATATGGAAAGAAGAACGCATTAAATTGGAACTAAAGTCCTATAAATGCATATTCCTAGGATACGGTGACGAGGTTGAGATGAGATATGACTTTGGGATCTCGAGAAAAGAAATATAGTACACAACAATGACATCATCTTCCATAAATATCGCATGCATAAGTAGCCCGAGAAGATTGAGAAAGTCAGAAGGGTTGTTTTCAGGGAGGATGTACCTTTTAGACAATCATTTATGCCCAGTGGATAGCAGTGTATACCTACTATAAATACTCTTGAAAATGCAAGAAATGGTGTTGGAAATGACCAGCAAGGTATTTCCCATGATACACCACAGTTTTAACCTGAAAACATGCAGTTAGGACAGCTTGAATTGTTAGGACAGCATGTTGGAATTTCAGGATAGTAACCTGTACATGTAGAATTATAGGCCCGTATTTTAGGACAACAACTTGTAAATGCAGATTTGCAGGCCCAACAACTTTGAGTCTTCTCTTTGTAGGTCGACTCGACCATCAAGACCATCTGACAGGTTTGTTCCTGGTGTGCAGTATGCTGCAAATTATTTCATGTTGACATATTGTGGTGAGCAATCATGCTTTAAGGAAGCAATGACTAGATTGGACAGCAAGAAGGGGTTCAAGGCCATGCTATCGGAAATGGAATCACTTGATGAGAATGGTGCTTGGTACTTGGTGCAGCTATCTAAAGGGAAGAAACCTCTTCCATGCAAGTGGGTTTACAAGATGAAGGTCACTTCTGGTCCCTCACCAAAGTACAAAGCAAGATTGGTTGCAAAGGTGTACAAGCAAGAACATGGAATTGACTTTGATGAGATCTTCTCTCCTGTAGTCAAAATGACTACCTTGAGAACCATTTTGGGCTCGGTTGGAGCTAAGGATATGGAGCTCATACAGATGGATGTAAAGACTACATTTTTACTTGGTGATTTGCATGAGGACATATATATGCAGCAGCTTGAGGGTTTTGTTGCTAAAGGCAAAGAGATGATGGTATGTAAACTGAAATGGAGTTTGTATGATTCAATGAAGATTTGTCTAAAAATGCAACATGGGATTAATCTTTCCATGCCTAATCAAAGGTGCACTTTAATAAATTTTGACCTTATAAGGATAGGCAATAGGTGTTCTAGGCCGTCACTTTGATATGCACGCAAGGGAAACTACTAATAAGGTCATGAGATGCATAGATAATTTATGTTATTTTATTCATCATGTTGGAAATACCAATGACCACTTCATGTCATGAGCTAATTATTCAAATAGTCAATCTATTTCCAATTGCATTTAACTAGGCTAGGTGAATTTGACATGCGTAGGTGCTTCCTAGTCCATGAATTTATCGTGCATAATGCCTTACTTTTGCGACAAATCAAAAATAGTAAAAACCTGGACTTGTGGGCTTAGGGAGATATCCACGTGAATGTTAGGAGAAGAACCTCCCGCACAGGCCCGACTTGCAACCTCTTGGGCCATTGTGGGCATAATTTCGGACTTCCAAGTTTCCTTTGTTTTTACACGATTCGGTGAATTTTCTCACCTTGGTACGCAGCCTCAAGATCTTTACCTTTCTCCCTCGTATGCAGGAGATGCCTTCGTGGAACTTCGGATCTTTAAAAGGTTGGGCTTGTGAGACTTGGGCTTATGGGATTTGGATGTATGGAATTTGGAAATTTTCGAGGGGTTTTTCGGAAATGATCTTACAAATGGTGCTTGTGGGAAAGGACACTTTATGAGCTTCTTTAGGGGAAACTGGGGTGGCTAGGAATGGGCTTACAGATGGCTTGTGGGCATTGAAGCCTAATTGCGAAAAAGGCCTCTTGCGAATGAAGTTGCGGGAAAAACCTATGGGAAATGGACTTTAAGGTGGCTTGTGTGAAAGGGCCCTATAGAAGTCTCCTTAGAAGCTTCTTAAAGAAGCTTCTAACGTGGTGTACGTGTCGAAATGGGAGGATGCGAATGATCAGCTGGCAGTGGTCCTCGCAACGGCATCAGCGGCGCCTTCCACCTCCCCTTTCTCTCACGACGCAGCACGCCATTGCCTTCCCAGTCCTTCTCCACGGAGAATGGCAACATGGCCTCATCACGCAGCATGGCCTTCTGCGTCCTCCTCTTCACGACAATCTCAACTTTTCAACCTTCCCACCTCCCCTTTTCATCACGGCATCAGCGGCACCTTCCACCTTCACAACACTGCGACATTACAATCTTCCCCCTCTCTCATCACGTAGCATGGCCCTCTGCGTCCTCCTCTTCACGATAACTTCTTCACGTCGGCCTTTCCACCTTCCCCTTTTTATCACGGAATCAGCAAGGGTTTTTATAGGAAGGGGGGGGTAAGGCTTTGCTACCACGTAATTGCCTTGTGTGGCTATCCCCTCCCTGCCACCTCTCTCCTTTCCATTTCAGTCATCCCCTTCCCTCAGCCACGCTTCGGCTGGGGAAAGGAAATAAAAAAAAATTGTACTATTTGTACTAATTATGACATTAATCTCTTGACCTCCTCCCAAGAGGAGGTTCTTATGAAGATATGTGGGTTTCTTAGTCCAATTCTCGATTGGCTAGTGGAGAGTGTACCATTTAAAGACCGCACCGTCCGTGACCACAATGCCGGCATTGTCATTTGCTCGAGACTTCCCATGGCCTCGTAATATTTTCAGCCGAAACATTACATTCTCTTCCCCTTGGAGGAATCGAGATGTCCTCATCTCGAGATAATCTGGGGATATTGATAGTTGAGAGTGCCTTCATTTATCCAAGTGGCATCCTCCTCAGGATAAACTTCCCACTGGGACGAGGCATTCTCTCAGGGTTTTGGATCTCAGTTGTCTCTTTCTAACATCTAAGATCCCGTCAGGCTGTAGCTCAAGGACTCCTTCACTAGACATTACAACTTGTTAGTTGTCAAGTACATGGTTAGGATTAGGTACATACTTCTTTAATAGGCTGATATGAAATACCTTATGAACCTTTTTGGGTTCTCTGGGAGTTGCAGTCTATAAGCATTAGGTCCTAGGCACTTGAGGGTCTTGTATGGTCCACCATTTCCTTGGACTTAGCTTCTTGCAACTTTCTGAGGATAGAGAACTCTTCTTTGGGCGTACGCGAATGAAGGTCATGTCTCCTTCTTCGAAGATCCTTTCTTGACGCTTCAAATCCACGTATGCCTTTTGTCTATCCTTGCCGCTTGTATGTCCTGTCTTATTTGACTTAATTTGGTCATCCATTTCTTCTAGTCATTATCCTTGAAGCTTCAAGCCTTAGGGTTGGATCAGAAAAGTTTAGGGGACTTCGACAATCATGTCCATACAATGCTTGGAAAGGGGTCATCTGAATGCTTTGTTGGTAAGAAGCATTGTATGGAAATTCTACCAAAGGTAAGTATTGAATCCACCTCTTCGGCTCTCAACAGTAGTATGCCCTAGGCATATCTTCGATGACTTGATTTACACGCTCTGTTTGGTCATCCGTTTGGGGATGATAGGCGGTGCTAAAACAGAGTTGAGTCCCAATAGCTTCAAATACAACTCTCTAGAAGTGTGATATGAAGAGAGAATCACGGTCACTAATGATTCTTCTAGGTAACCCATGTAGCTTGAATATCTCCTTGATAAACAATCTTGCAATGTCTAAGGCTTTACGGTTTGTCTTTACTGGAATAAGGTGTGCAACCTTAGTAAACATGTCAACCACAACCATGATGGAGTTGTATCCTCCCAGGACTTGGGGTAGGCCTACAACAAAAATCCACACTGATGAATTCCCATTTCATTTGGGGAATGTCAAGCGGTTGCAGTTTCTCTAGCATCATGACATGTTCGGTTTTGATACGTTGGCAAGGCAACACTCAGTGACATATTTGAGAATGTCACCTTTGAGCCTCTCCCAATGGTAGCTCTTCCTAACTGCATTAAGCGTTTTAGCATAGCCAGGATGTCCTGTAAAAGGAAAATCGTGAGCTTCCCACAATATCCTCTGCTTAAGTGACTGGCTTACTGGTATACATAACCTTGTTCTGTAGTAGACAAGTCCACTTTTAATGGAAAATTCCTGATACTTAACCTGCAACTTTTGGTTCTACACCTTGATAGAGATCTCCTTTAGCATTGTTTGGTAGGCCAAATCATGGCATGCTTCTTCTCTAGCTAGTTCAAGTATCGGGTTGTTTGGCATGGACACCTTTGTAGCTAGAGATCTAGCTATTGATGGGTTTTGCAAGATTAGTGAATTAAGGAATGCCTTGAGACTGAGTGCATCGGCAACTACATTCTCCTTTCTAGGTCAGTACTTGATTTCAAAGTCATACTCCTCCAGCACTTCAATCCACCGACGTTGTCTCATGTTAAGCTTGTTCTGGGTAAAGATCCTCTTGAGACTTTATGATCAGTCACTAGAGTAAACTTGTTACCCAACAGGTAGTGTCTCCAAAGTTTTAGAGCATGGATGACAACTAACAATTCTAGATCATGGGTAGCATAATTCTTCTCATGGCTCTTCATTTTCCTTGAAGAGCATGCTACAGGACGACCTTCCTGCATGAGCACACATGCTAAGGCAAGCATGCTAGTATCAGTTACTACCTCAAACTCCTTACTGTGGTCTAGAAGTTTTAGGATCGGTGCTGATACCAAAACCTATTAAAGCTAGTTTGTTCGACAGTTGACCATGCAATGGACGTTTGCTTCTTCAGTAAGTCTGTCAAAGGTGCTGCAATCAAAGCATAGTTTTTGATAAAGACCCTTTACCATCTTGTCAATCCAAGAAAGCTCCGTATTTCTTTGACAATTGTTGGTATTTGGCCATCCTAGAACATTTCTGACTTAGGCCGACTCCACTGAGATTCCTTTTGCTGATATGATGAATCCCTAGATAACCAATCTGATGTTTGAGGAATGCACATTTCATCATCTTAGCATACAGCTTGTGTGACCTTATTGTCTCAAGGAAAATCCGAAGTTGGGGTTCATGATCTCCTTCCTGTTTGGAATAGACTAGAGTGACATCGAAGAAGACGAGCACGAAGTTATCAAGATATGGTCTAAAGATATCCTGCATTAACCTATTGAGGGTGGCAGGCGCATTCGTAAGCCCTAATGACATAACTAGAACTCAAAGTGTCCATATCTAGTGTTGAAGGTTGTCTTTGGGATATCTTCTTTCTTGATTCTTATCTGATAGTAACCAGACCTAAGATAATCTTGGAGAAGATCTTGGCACCCTGAAGACGATCAAGAAGCTCATCTATTCTAGGAATATGATATTTGTTTTTGACTGTTGATTGATTCAACCCTTTGTAATCAATACATAGTCAAAGTGTTCCATCTTTCTTTTTCTGGAACAGTACTGGTGCTTCCCATGGTGAACTGCTGGGACGGATGTAGCCCTGATCTAGCAGTTGCTTGAGTTGTTCCTTCAGCTCAATGACATTCTATAGGGTCTATTCGCAATTGACGCAGCTCCTATTACTATCTTGATCTCATGATCTACTTCTCTTTGAAGCGGGAGTTCTGTTAACTCTTCAGGAACTACATCCGCGTATACCTTTAGCCATGAAGGTTCTTCACTAGACTCCTGCTTCTAACCTAACTTATTGAGCTTAATTAAGTAGACAGGTAGTCCCTTTCTAACTCCCTTTTTAATCCGAGATGCTTTTAGCGAATTGAATTTTTTTGGCTTTCCAGCCTCACCTGGAGTTTGTAACCAATTTCCCTTCAGAGTTTGGAAAAGAACTTGGCCCTTTTCACAATGAATGTGGGCATCATTAGATTTAAGCCAATCCATTCCGAGTAAACACTCATGGATACCTAGGTTCATGATCCCGAATCTGATCGAAGTTGACTTTTCCTCCTAGTAAGAATTTCACATTACATCACATATCTACTTCAGCTTTTAGCCAAGTGATCAAGTCACTTTTCTTTGTTATCAATATTCACAGTCAAGACAATCGTTGATTTTTAAAAAAAGTTTTATTCCATTCATATCGGCATAGCCCTTTGAGGTACAATTATTTCTTGGGGCGATGGAACAAGTTGATACATTAATTCGAGGAGAATATGATGTTGTTGCATTCAGCTACTACAGGAATTGAGTAGTAGTACGGATTGGGGTCATCGATTTTCAGGAATCGATAGTTCATTGGAAGATTAGGGTATCTTTTCCTTTGATATCCATTCTTCTCATGACATCCTAACACCTTGATTCGGTCGGCAGGGATTTTCGAATCACTTCCCCGTACACATACTTATTCTGGTTAACCCTTCGACCTCCGACCTGTAGGGTCACGTTTGCGTGAGCCTCAACAAAGACGAACAGCTTCACGATCTTCAAATCCTCCATCCACTTGATTCTCTTCAAGTTAATTTGAAGGTCCGCAGGTCGATGGGCAACTATGTAATAGATCCCTGAAACACCCATCCATCTTCGTTCCACGTACACAAGCGATG
This sequence comes from Lygodium microphyllum, assembly GCF_053477565.2. Lineage (NCBI taxonomy): Eukaryota > Viridiplantae > Streptophyta > Polypodiopsida > Schizaeales > Lygodiaceae > Lygodium > Lygodium microphyllum. The sequence continues at coordinate 35,799,750 of NC_141161.1, forward strand.
GATTGTAAATGTGGTCTAGGATGTTCATCATCTCAACCCTTTGTCGATAATCTGTGGAATGCATCGCGGTCATAAACATGACTCGGAACACTGAGAACCTGTTCCATGCTTCATAATTCTACAAGACAGCATTGAAAGTAAGGAAATGTTTGAGACAGTAACATTTGCTTTACTTCTTCTTATTAAAATTTCTTAAAAACAAGTCCTTTGTTGGTTCGCTCTGATACCAACTGTAACGTGTCTACTAGTATCATCCAGGACATGTCTTAGCAGTCCATCGGAAAGGATGTCCAGAAAGCTCCGCCCGGCACTCCCATGGAATGATATAGGATTTGCAATCTAGGTCTTCCCGCGTCTTCCACGTAGCGGAAGTATCCTGGCCGTTTCCACTTAGGATCAACCGGAATTAGGGTTTTCTTGATTGGTCATTACCTAATAGCAACTAGCATCTGACTCAAGCGAACTACTTTACGCAGAAACGCCAGGTCCGAAGCGGATTCACACTGCACTTGGTTCAAGGAGAATGGGAAACGAGGGGGATGCAAAGCTCAACCTCTCTGTCATAAGGCATAGTCCCATTTCGTTCCCCTAAAACAGCGTAAATCGGTTAAGACATAACTCTAGGTTATTGCTTTCTTTATTCATTTTCTTTGACGATCATTCAGCTATTCTTCGAGATTTTTTGAAAAGTTCCCGGCTAACCGGGAATCTTTTTCTAAAACAACTTTGATAAATAAGTTCACGAATGGCGAATGTCATAAGACTATTGTTGACTTAATCCATTCAACAGAACTTAACCTGACTTAAAAATGCAAGCATCCTTGCATGCAACAGCTAAGTTCATGATTTCCTTTTCATGCAATGCAATTCTTTAAGCATTGCTGCTCATATTGAATCCAAAAGGATGATGGAGGTGACAACAATTCATCATAATGGACAAAATCCTCCTGGACACAATTCATGCACTGCTCAAGGCATTCTACCTTGGTAGAAAATCCATCACACATTTGAGCCTGTTGTTGCAAATGATCTAGTTCTTCCTTAGACAAGAAAAAAGACATCATGGGTGCTAAAGGAGGAATAGAAAGAGTAGCAACTCTCTGATTAAGTTCATCCAATAAACTTCTTTTGTGACTCTACAATCTCTTGAGAATGCTATAACTGGCCTTCGCAGATACCAAGCTTGCTAGCTGATTCAATCATTTTCTCAAGGGAGACATTCTTCTCTTTAGTTAAGCACACATTTGCTTCCTCTAAAGTGGCAACCTTAGCTTCTAATTCTTCAAGGGAAGCATTCTTCTCTTTGGTTAAGGACACATTTTCTTCCTCTAAAGTGGCAACCTTGGCTTCTAATTCCTTAATCATGGCATGTTCTGAATCCATTAAAGCTGTAGTTGTAGTCATTTGTGTATGGATATCACTCAAAACGGTCTTTTCAAAAGCTAAATCTGCAAGAGCTTTGCAAAGATAACTAGTCAAAGAATCCACATTGTCTTGCAATGAAGTATACACTCTCATATAGATTGTTTGAAGACATAAAGTCATGGAAGTCTCCAAAGCATTGTGAACACTAGAAACTAGCTTTGACAGCATAGATCCAGAAAAAATTGTTTGCAAGGAAAAAGGAATTTGTGGATCCGATTGTCCTTCCTTTTGTGTTGCAAAGATATTGGTACAAGACAAGAACGAGGGAAGGGAGCTAGCAGACACCTCAAGGGGATAGGAATCTCTACCATAGGAGTTGAAACAGGTAGAGTATCAAGACCCTATGTGTGGTGCTTCTTTTGAATGATTCTGGTAGGGGGTACATCCACTAGATCTAAATTGACTTCCATAGGAGGAGAAGGAATAGGTAGAGGAGACTGATATGGAAGGGGAACATGATTAGGCACATGAATTCCACCTAGGAGAGGTGCCAATTGAATGATTTTTTGTAGAAAACCCCCAGAAGACACATTGCTGAGTTGACCTTTTGTGACTTGCTAAAAATGTTGATCCATCTTAGCCAACAAAAAGATTGTCTGACTTACCTAGGATCTTGATAGAGGCCATGAAAAGTTCTCGATACAAACACTTTGAAGCAACTTTCCTGACATAAAGCGTTCCTGGAGGAATTGGCATAATTTCTTCAATAAAAGAGAGGAAATATATGCCATTGATACTTCTAAGCTAGTGATAACCTTATGTGCTACCAAAGGAGTAGAGGTTTCCTTCAGCAACAAGGCAAGGATTTCTATAGTGGATCATAATTAATTGCCACTAAGCACAGGGAAAGCAGCAAAAGGCAAGAACAAGGCCTCATTGAAAGTAACAAGGGATAAAGAAAATCGACAAGCCTAAGAGCTTCTTGTAAGTCTCTAGAAAAGAATAACTGAGCTCTGCATCTATTGGAGGTAACTTCAAGGCCACAGAAAGATGAAGGGTAGCCTTTTGAATAGAATCAACATTTAAGAGAAAAGAATCATCATGAACTAGTAATGGTACATGTTGGATTACAAGTGGGGGAGTGTAAGAAAATGTCATTTAGACCATACTAGAGTATCCACACACATACAAAACCACGAAAACAAGGAAGGAATCGTACAAAACCCACACATAACACCACTGAGATAAATAATAAGGGAAACAAAAATAGTAATCACAACACATTGACTCGACTAGACCCAACCTCGTGCACAGATCGGTCGTCATATGCGCACGTAGTGAGCGTGAGAAGGTCCCCAAGAACAAAAGAACTCTACTTTTTGCACACAAATCAATGTAGAAAGCTTGCACGACATGAACAAGAGACCAATTGGGTGCAATCTCCCCCCATGCCTTGTGTGAGCGCTCCACAAAGCATGTATTTCATATATTATTCATCTTCAAGCTCAAATAATAGCCCAAATTACAAAATAGCACGCTTTAGCTTTTGAGTTTGTTTTTGTGCCAATAAAGAATTAAAGCTAATGGGTGCCCAAGAAGTCACGCGTACCCAAATACAATGTCCAATACAAATATCTAAATCGTGCGCCCATGCGCATACAAAAATAATAAATAAATATCAAGCACTTTGATAAATAAGCGTGACAAAATATAGGCGCCATGCCTAAGACACGCGCCCATCAAAATATTGACGATAACTTGAATACACACTATCCTCCAATGCTTTCCACTGCCACTGCTGCTTGCTCTACACATCAACTGAAGCATTCACAATTGTTAGAAAAATAATGCAATTAAACCGAGAAAAGTGAATACCTAGCAGTCTTCAGCTACCTAAATAAATTGGTTAGTAATCAATCCTAACCTTAATTTATCACGAGTGCGCACTCTAAACTCATAAACGTTTATTAATTTTCAATATGTATTTTGCGGAATCACCCATGTACACATAAAATTAACAAAACACCCGAAAAGGATAGGCATCCCCATTGACTTCTCGCACAGAATACACTTTGTGTATGAGCCCCGGTAATAAAAATTTACGGAATCCACCGTAAAACCTCACGGAATCCACCGTGAAATATGCCTCCTGGCATCATACCCCCGGGGTGGGATAGCAATTGTCCTCAATTGCTATTAGCTCAATGTGGAGCTAACAGAGTGGGGAAAGCATTTAATTCTCTAGCGTGCATCCATTGGGCCTCTTCAACAGGATGGTTTTTAAACTTGACCAAATATCTAGAATATCTACAGCCAGTTCTAGTGGTCATAAAGTCAGTATCTATAATAGTTTGAGGCTCAAGGATTTCAATTTCATCATCTAGTAAATGAGGGTTTTCATAAACAGGGTGTACAGGTAATTGGCCTCTAAAGGGTCGTAATAAACTGATATGAAAAGTGTTATGGATTTTCCAATGTTGTGGTAGTTCTAGTTTAAATGCATTGTCATTAATTTTGTGAATGATCTTGAATGGTCCATAGAATCTAAGTGCTAATTTCACAACTGGGTGTTTATCTACACTTTGTAATCTACGTTTTTCTATGTGTAACCAAACATAATCATCAACTTTAAAATTCATAGCCTGTCTTTTCTTATTTGCTTGTTTTTTATATGATTGCTAAGCTTTGGCAATCATATCTTTAACTTCATAAAAAAGAGTGGCATGCATGTTAGCAATATCATCAGCAGTTTGAATTTTGTTTGATAATGATGCAACAGGTGTAGGCAATCTATATCCATAAATAACTTCAAATGGTGCTTTCTTTGTGGCTGTATGTGGTGTATTATTATATGCAAACTGAAGTAAATATATATGTGTATCCCATGTGTGTGGTTTTGAAATGGTGTAAGCACGCAAAAGCTCTAAAATAGTACTATTAGTAGGTTCTGTTTGACCGTTTGTTTCATGATGAAATGCAGATGAGAAATCAATCTTTGTTCCTAAGTTAGCAAACAAAGTAATCCAAAAATTATTACAGAATCTAGAATCGCGATAAAAAATAATAACTTTTGGTAAATCATAATTAGTGAAAATAGTTTTCAAAAATAATTGAGCAGCTTGAGATGCAGTTAAAGTTTTCTTGCATGGAATAAAATATGCTTGTTTGCTAAACCGGTCTACAACAGTCCAAATCATATCATGGTTAGCTTTAGTGTTAGGTAAACCAGTGATAAAATCCATTGAAATTTGTTCCCATGGTTGTGATGGAATAGATAGTAGCATTAGTAAACCATATTGTTTACCATGGTGTCTTTTAACTCATTGACAAACTAAACATTCAGATACAAAGTTAAATACATCAGTGTCCATATGTGGCCAATAAAAATCTTCAGTCAATGTACGTAAAGTAGATATAATACCTCTATGACCTTGAAATGGAGGACAATGAATCTCATTCAGAACAAATGATTGAAATGGAACAGTCACACATAATCTCTTTTCATAAAACATGAATCCATTATTGTAAGACAATGAATCAATAGGAATCCAATTAGTTGCAACTAATTTATTACAATCAGCTTGAAAAGTAAGATCTCGATGATAAGTATCTTTCATAGGGATAAGAGAATCAAACGATATCACAAAAATATTATGAATTATCGATCATCTACTTAAAGTGTCAGCTACAACATTCTCTTTTCCTGGTTGATATTGTATAAGGGGATAAAAACTCTGAATAAAAGCTGCCCATTTAATGTGTCGGTCAGATATTTGTGGTTGACTAAGGAGATGTCTAATGCTTTGTTGGTCAGTTTTAATCATAAATTTAGAACCCATTAAATAATGTTTCCATTGACATAAGTCTTGTACTACAGCTAGCAATTCCTTATCATATATAGAATATTTAAGTTCGGATGGTTTGAGTTTATAGCTAGAGTAGGCTATGGGATGATTATCTTGCATAAGGACGGCTCCTATTCCAGATCCACTAGTGTCAGTAACTACTAAAAAGAATGGTCTATTGAAATCAGGTAGTTGTAATACAGGAGCATGGGTTAATGCATGTTTCAATAAATCAAAGGATTTTTGTTGATTGTCAATCCAGTTATAAACAATACCCTTCTTTAAAAGTTTTGTCAAAGGTAATGTAAGTAATGAAAAATTTCTCACAAACTTTCTGTAAAAGCTAGCAAGACCTAGAAAAGAACATAACTCATGCAAATTTTTGGGTATGGGCCAATTTAAAATTGCTTCTATCTTTTTAGGGTCAACTTTAATACCTTTTGATGAAACAATATGTCCTAGATATTCAATTTCTGTTTGAAAGAATTCACTCTTTTCTGGATTAGCATATAATTGATTGTCTTTTAACAACTTAAAAACTAAAGACAAATGTTCATAATGCTCATTCTCATTTTTACTGAATACTAATATATCATCAAAGAATACTATGACACAATGCTGATGTTTCAGAAATATGCAATTCATCATGCGACTAAATGTGGCTGGTGCATTAGTTAGACCGAAAGGCATAACTAGAAATTCATAGTGTCCAAATTGTGTTCTAAATGCAATTTTGAATATATCAGATTTATCCAATCTTACTTGATGATAACCAGATTTAAGGTCTATCTTACTGAATATAGCAGATCCTTGTAGTTTATCCATAAGATCATCTACCCCAAGAATTGGATAACTATTCTTAACAGTAATTTTATTTAGGGCACGATAATCAATGCACATGTGATAAGTATTATTTTTCTTCTTTACTAATAAAATAGGTGCACCAAATGGAGAACTACTAGGTCTAATTAATCCTCTGTTAAGCAATTCTTCTATTTGATTTTAAATTTCTTTATGTTCAATTTGGTTATGTCTATATGGTGCTTTACATGGTGGTTGTGTTCCAGGAATTAAATCTATTTTGTGATCTTCAGGTCATGAAGGTGGTATTCCAGGTGGTAAATCAACAGCAAAACAATCTTGAAATTGGGCAAGACATTATGTATGCCTATGATGCATTTGTTTGTCTTTAGCTTGAAGTTCATTCACCCATATTAAATAAGATTTGCTACTTTTACGTAATACACGTTTAGCTTGAGTATGAGTAAGCAGTGGAAAATTATTAGAAGCGTGCATACCATGCAATGTGATTTATTTTCCTTGGAAATAAATTTTAATTGAATGTGTAGAATAATCTATGTCAGGATTATATTGATGATGCCAAGGCATTCCTAAGATAATGTCACTAGACTGCAAAGGTACAACTAGGAAATTTCTTCGTTCAATATATTCACCAATTTTAATTTCTAAATTATGCACCTCTTGTGTTCCATTATATCTCGTTCCTAGGAATGCAGCTTTGATGCGATAATGTGTGGAAACAGTTTATAATTTCAATTCTTTCACTAACTTTGCAGAAATAAAGTCAGTGTGCTACCATCATCATGTAAAATAGTCTTTTCTTTACTATGTACAAAAAATTTCATTGTTAACAAAGAATGGGGAGTTGGCATACCTGGCAAAGTATCCGAAGTAGTACCAATGTCGTCATCATCTTCCGTAAAGTCAAGCATTTCCTCATGTTCTTCTTCTTCGATTGCTCCAAGATAATTGATATGGACAGGTGGCTTTTTCAATTGACAATTGGCTGTTAGATGTCCAAGTTGATGGCATTTGTAACAAACTATGGGTTTGGCTTTAGACACATTATTGGTAATGGCAGGAAATTTAGGAATGTTGGGATTTGACTATGAGGATGGCTTAGGGTTTGTAGTGGTATCTGATGGCAAAGCAGGTGGTCGTGTCCAAGACTTACGGAATGAAGATGGAAGAAAACGACTTTGGTTGAATCTTCAAAAATTTGAATTGAACTATTTGGAACCATAGTTACTATTAGTTGGAAATTGTTGTGGTCGCTTGTCTCTTCCTCGAATCTTATCTTCAGTGTCATGAGCCAAGGAAATTGCATCTTCAAGAGTTGTAGGCTTGAACATATTGACTTCTGCATAGTAATGTCCAAGTAGGCCAGACATAAACTTGCATTTGTGAGTTGCTTCAAGTACATCTTTGAGCATTCGGAGTTGCAGTAGGGCATTCCAGAAACATTCAGTGTATTGGGAAATAGGTTCGTGATCTCTTTGTTGTAGAAGATCCCATTGCTTGATGGCTTTTTCATGGAGCTGAGGAGGAAGGAAATTCTGCAAAAACTTCTTTTGGAAAGTCTCCTATATAGTGGGACAATCAATGCTCTTGCGGACCACAGTCCACCATAAGGATGCTCGATCAACTAAATGGTTAGTAACACATTTAATTTTGTCTTTCTCAGCATATGTTTCTTCATGGAAGTAATCATCAAATTGATTGATAAAAGCAAGTACAGTCTTTCCATCTCGTGATCCATTGAAAGTACGAAATTTGAAGTTTCTTTTACTTATCTTTGTTTCTTTGCGGATGGATTGGACTTCAAGTGTCGCATCAATGGTACGTCATATAAGACCTTCGGGTTGCGGTCCATCTTGGTCGGTGGTAGACTGTTGCAAATTGGCCAATTGAACTTGCAAAGCTTGCCGGGCTCTTCATTCTTCTTTGAGCTGCAGCATAATCAAATATAACTTTTGCTCCATCGTTGGTTCGGGTAAATCACCTTCAGCCATAAAATCGTCCATGTTTTGTTCAGTCATCCTGTAAAATCAAAAAGACCTCACACTCTTGAGATCTTATTAGCGGGATGAGCGTAGCTCAAAGGCAGGTATACAAGGCTTGTATATTTTTGTTTGGATTTTATGGTCTTTTTCCTTTGCGTATGCGGAATTCATTGTCACAACCGTTGTCCAAGAGAATAATGTTGCGTAGAAACTGCGTATGAACTTCTATTCTTGCCGAAATTGGTTCAGCAAGTTTGCAGGTGTGAACAGAGTCTACCAGAGAGCAATAGACTAGTTCTGTGCTTCTGCGTGTGAACTGCCTTTATGGGAGTTGTTGAAGTAAGTCTTTAGTAACCTCTGTGACTTGCACGATCAAGTTAGCTTGGTAACTTAGAGGACTTATGGCATTAAAGCTTAAAGAAACTGACTATTGACGATTTTGTTTTTTTAGGAGGGGGGCTGTTTTTTGCGCCGCCGATTCTAGCGTCAACATGCCATGATACCAAATCGTGAAATTAAAAGCTTTCTAATAAGCTTATTAAGCTTTAAGTTAAATCTTTTAAACTTTTTGGCTATGGAGTCTTATCTGCTCTTTGAAGACGACTTGATGTAGGAGATATCCACGTGGTCCTCCGCCTCCACAGGCTGGTCCTTCGCGATCAGAGGGTGCAGAAGGGGGTTCTTGACCGCTAGGAACACACTGGTATCGACCGTTCGCGATAAAACTGATTGTAGAGCTTGATCATTCCAGGAGCTCTGCCTTCGTGCAAGATTGTAAGCGATTGGAATCTCTCAATCTCAGCTTCGCTCTGATACCACTGGTGCATAGATCGATCGCCGTATGCGCGTGTAGTGAGCGTCAGAAGGTCCCCAAGAACAAAAGAACTCTACTTTTTGCACACAAATCAATGTAGAAAGCTTGCACGACATGAACAAGAGACCAATTGGGTGCAATCTCCCTCCATGCCTTGTGTGAGCGCTCCACAAAGCATGTATTTCATATATTATTCATCTTCAAGCTCAAATAATAGCCCAAATTATAAAATAGCATGCTTTAGCTTTTGAGTTTTCTTTTGTGCCAATAAAGAATTAAAGCTAATGGGTGCCCAAGAATTCGGGTGTACCTAAATACAATGTCCAATACAAATATCTAAATCGTGCACCCATGCGCATACAAAAATAATAAATAAATATCAAGCACTTTGATAAATAAGTGTGACAAAATATAGGCGCCATGCCTAAGACACGCGCCCATCAAAATATTGACGATAACTTGAATACACACTATCCTCCAATGCTTTCCACTTCCACCGCTGCTTGCTCTACTCATCAACTGAAGCATTCACAATTGTTAGAAAAATAATGCAATTAAACCGACAAAAGTGAATACCTAGTAGTCTTCAGCTACATAAATAAATTGGTTAGAAATCAATCCTAACCTTAATTTATCACGAGTGCACACTCTAAATTCATAAACGTTTATTAATTTTAAATATGTATTTTGCGGGATCACCCGCTATGGAATCACCCATGTACACATAAAATTAACAAAACATCCGAAAAGGATAGGCATCCCCATCGACTTCTCACACAAAGAATCCACTTCTGTATGAGCCCCGGTAGTAAAATTTTACGGAATCCATCGTAAAACCTCACGAAATCCACCGTGGCACGGAATCCACCGTGAAATATGCCTCCTGGCATCACAACCTTCCCAAGCATTTCACATCCTATGAAAACTTTGACATGACCTACGCATATATGCGACTGAAAGCTTCATGCGATGCATATTTACATGCACCAAAAAATCCTCATCAAACACTCAAAAGAAAATAAAATTCCACGCATACCCTATCCTAGACATAATACCAAAATCAAGACTAAACCATAGACCCTAACCATCACAATAAATATAGACAGACAAAACTTTGAACTTTGACCAAGAAAAATCCTAATCCCCATAGTTCTATTGCGTATACCTAGGGTGCGGGGTGAAGTGGATGAGTGAAAGCTACATGACTCATGTTTATTAAATGATCAATTAATCAGAGTTCATTATTAAAATAATTTGTTAATGCATGGCGAGTCATTTGCGTAGCCCAACCCCAACTTACAATGACTTGACTAGATTGGGGTCTCTATAAACGCAATTCATTTTAAAAAAAAGTTATATGATCTGTAGTGCAAAGCACATGCATGCATGACTTTGAGGGGTTTATTATTAATTACAAATTAATTGTGTGTATAGTGCATGTGCACAATTATTTGTGAATGGATTTTAAGATACCAAATTTTGTGGGTTATTGTGTTATGCGCTCGTGCAATGATGGTGTTCCTTTTATAAATTAATAGGCAGTTCTTTGATGGGACCTAAAATGGGCCGGCACTAGCTATGGCACTAGCCAAACCTCATGCTCATTACAAACAAACACACCCTCATGGCCTCGTGGACCAGGAGCGTCTATCTAATGCTAAAGGACAAACTGCCCTAAAGCCTAATCTATGCGTTTATAGTTTCATAGTTTTGTAGTCCGACGTTTCCCTTTCTATAAACTCCTTAGATGGAGAACCTATACACATTGGCAATGCCATGATCACATACATGGAGGCAACCTCTTGATAGAAAAACCGCAGCCCCACTCTGCAGCTCTCCTACATCGCAGGGATTAGCCCCTTGATGCGCTGCTCAACATATAAAACAATCAAACACAAACTCCTCTCCTTTATATTTCTCATATTTCCAGGAGATATACCATGCTTCCTCACTAAATAATCCCCCAAGAACCAACGTCTATCCTACAGCTTAGGATGCCTTTTCACACTTAACGCGGGTCATTGTCATTGAAAGCAAGTGCTATGCATCCAGGGTTTTCTTATTCTGTTACCATGATCATCATGCACATGAAAAGTGAATGATTTTAAGGCGCTAAAAACTCATTTTAAAATCAGCAACGTGCTTGTGCACAAACAGGCTTTATAATGCATTTACTAACCCGTTGCATCGGTGAAAGGATAGCACCGAGATAACTCGTGCTACTATCCTCTTAATTAACATACCACAGACTCTATGACATGATGTGCATCACAAAATCAACAATAATCAGCACGCAAGTCACACCATTCAAACATCCCAACTCCCTACGTTTAGGTATTGCTTTCGTTGCACAGGTGTAGAGGTTCATTTTATCATGTTTTGATGTAGAAAAAGCAATAAATCACAAAATTTAACAAAGAGATAGGGCAAACTGAGGCTAAACCTCATGCTTTTCCACTACCACACATCCACAAACAATTCTCATATTTTTCCTTATTTTTTCAAGTCGTATTTCTATTTTTCCCTTTATTTTTTTCATTTTCTTGATTTATTTATCAATAAAATAGGCCATTTTCTGGTTTTTCTTATCCCACTCACTTCAGCATGTTAACAATCAATTTATCTTCCATATTTCCCCCATGGGAACATATTTTTCCCACCCGAAACGGAAAAACTAGCATTTTACCACTTAAAACCCGCTTTTTGGGCTAACGGGAATTAAATAAAGCATGTAAATCATTGTAAACTCAGAATTTTTTGATACACATCAATTATTTATCATGCAAACAGCACACACACACATTTTCATCCAATAAGAACATAATTATCATCATAAACTATAAAAAAACTTTCATTTTTTTCATAAAAATGGTCATACTGTGTTTTTACGTAACCCGAGACGCCTTGAATGCATGCATAACTAGTAGATTGAGCCTCCATTGCTCTCAATCCAATGCTGCACTTCATTCTTCAGCATCTCTACCAATCTTCTTCACCATTTCCTTCATTCTTCCTTCATCAAGATGCCACACATGAACAACCCATAGAGAAGAGAGAGAGGGAGAAGAGAGAAAGACTAAATTTGGTTCTCTTCATTCAGTCCATCATTCCATGAGCGAAGACAAGCGATAAGATCAGCACAAAGAGGAAAAATTAACCCCATGATCGATTGTATGGGTTGCTTTTAGCTTGTATACTCCATCTCCATCATGAGAGGGCGCAAAAAACGGCCGCCATGTTGCTCCACGTTTTTTCTTCATCTTCCTCATGTTTTTTTCATCAAGATTGCATAAAATTTAGGGGGGGGGGTCCAAGGCTCCCAAAAGGCACACCCAATTTTGGCCTTAAACTTGTCCACCTCTTCAAATCTTGACCATTTTGCGGTCCCTTTCTCGTCCTGGCTCCGATTTGAGCTCTGAAAAATCTTGGGTATCCGGTTTGACATCCCGCATTGACTGGCAACTCCTGACAACCCGCACTGCAGTCTAAAAAATTATCAAAAATCCACAAGTGTCGCTCGGGCGCCTTTTAAAAGTCGTATTTCACTTGGTGCTTAAAATCGTCCTAGCTGGAGCTGCCGCCTTCGATGTTGAATATTTTTTCCCTAAATTCCAGATTTTTTGGTGAATTTTAGGTACATCCTGGGCTCAAAACTCTTCTCTCATTGGCGACCACGGGATAGGGCGACTCAGCCCGTCGAATCCCACAACAGATCTGCGCAAAACAACCAAAGGAAGCATCAAGCTGATACAAAATAGATACATATTAAAACACAGCACAATGCTCACCCTACCCCCTGACAAAACCAAGGCATGACATCCACAAGGAGTAGGCCTAGCATAATCTGATAGAAGGTCCGAAGCTAGTCACTAACCAACTGTTCCAACACGGCCAAACTAAAAAGAACTATCAAAGAGGTCGCCCTAAGTGGTGGTCTGAACTACCTACCTAACTAAGGACAACACAACCAGGAGCTCCTACTAGGCGAGGACTCCTATAGCCTGATCAAGAAGTATTTTCTTTTAGCACATTTCTGCTTTTAGGGTTTTTTTATTTTTCCATACTCGGCCATGTAAAAAGAAGGGAGCTGAGCGTAGTGACCCAAGGAGAATAGGGCATCAGCCTCAGGTCTTATCTCAGTACCCAAGAACCTACCAAGCCCTCGCAAGGTGACACTTAATCCTTTTCTGATGCTCACTTTTATTTTCTCTCCAACCTTCCTTACTTTCTTATTTTCTAGCAAGACACCACCCCTAGGAAGACAAGGCATCGGCCCCGAGTCTAACTTGTCCCCAGGAACCTACCAGGCCTTCGCAAGGCAATGATCAACTGCTCATAAATTTTCCTTTCTTTTCTTTTCTATTTTTATAGGGGTTAGAACCCCTTTTTATTGTAATATATCAAATATATATTTTAAAAAAGAATTTGCCTCCTCACGTGGCGGCACATCGTGCTGGAAGGGGGATGGGGGTAGGGAGCCAGCAAGCTCCTCGCTGGAGCTTGCTCAGCTCCATCGCCATGCAGGCGGACACGTCAAGGGGAGGAGGATTCCCTCCACTACCCTATATAAAGAGCGAGGGCCGCAGGTACTAGGGAGCTAGACGAGAGAGGAGGTGGGGGAACGAAGTCATCGTTGGTGTTGCTGCCGCCCTGCAAAAATCTGTGGAAGGAGGTCGTCGCCTGTGATTGCTGCTGAGCTGCCGCATGCCACCTACCGCCGTGCGCCATCATGGACACCTGCAAATTACCCCCCAGTCATCACGTCAAACTTCCCCCCCACGTGGCTCCTAACCCCCCCACAGAAGCTTCAAGAAGCTTCTTAAAGCTTCTAAGGGGGGCTCCTCTAAGCCCCCCTTCCTATACCCATACCCCTTCTACTCTTTCATTTCACCCCTGGGTTTTTAAAACCCTCAAGCCCTTCCTATACTTTACCCTTTTCACCCCCTCCCTGGTTTTCTTAAAACCCTTTCAACCCCTCTCGGTTTTACCCCATTTGGAATCCTTTTACCCTGCCCTGATCGTAAGGCCTTAACCCCTTCTCGAGGGCCGTTAAACCCCCACAACCCTTGGCCTCATTAACCCACAAATCCCTTCCCCGTGCCTAAATTTGTAAAGTCCCTTCTTGTGTTTCCTTGAAATCGTGTTGCACGCCCCTCATATTCCTTTTAACACACCCCCCCTAAGCCCTTTCTAACCCCGTGTTCCCTTTTCCTTACACATCCTTTTCTCTCTCCCCCTACTATAAGCCTTCACCCTTCACCTTTCCCTCTCACTCTGGGTTAAAATCCCAAAAACCTTTACTACTCTAAAAATTCCCTTTCTATACCTTTTACCCCAAGCCCAAAGTTCTCCAAAGGTTCATGTGGTTGCAAAGCCACACTCACCGATAACCTTTTTGCCGTGTATATACCCTATAGGGCCTTCTTAGGCTTTATAAACCTTTCCCTCTCCGAAGAAGCTAAGAACCTAAAAGTCTTATTATTCCTTCTCGTGGTTAATCATTTAAACGGCTTCTTGCCTCGAAAGAGAGACAGTGGAAATCCGAAAGAAAGAGTAAAAGCTGCCTTCACGTTCGAGCTACGATGCCGCCTAAGAAAGTCCAAGGAGTAGCTGCGGGAGGGTCATCTCCCAGTATTGTTAGGGATAAGATATATCGGTTTTTCCTTCTTGGTTTTATATCGGTTTTAAGTCAATCACGCAAAGATGAATTGTTAGGGATAATATATATTTTTTTCCAAGTTATTTACGATGAAGGAGTTTAGTTTAATTGAACATGCAAAAATGATAATGTATAAAACATAGTTCCTTCGAATAGCATCATGCAATGAAACGAATTACGAGCAAGATTATCTATCTACTATAGTAGTATATTTCAGTTAAATCTTGAAGGTATAAGAACTGCATCTTGCACCATTAGCCCCTATTCCTTTTTGCAACGAATCATCATAGAAGATGAAATTCATGAAAGGTTTCTTACGTTGCTTGAATTCTAGGAAGTTATCATTGCTAATTGCATATCTTAGCAAGGAAAAGATTGTTATTTGGCATGGGTTTCGTTTGCAAAGAAAAAGGAAGATTAATTGAATTTACCTAACCTCAAAGCATTAAAGTTTAGGACTGAAAAATCAATTGTCACAAGGATAACAAATCGTGCCGTGGTAATCTCAATATTACCTTCTAAAAGATAACCGAATTAATGTAAACTTAGAAATACCTATGCTACAAAATATGCCTTGGGAATGATTTAAAGACCAAGAAACATTTATACCTTAAACACTTGACTATCTTCCCTCATCGTAGGGTCAATAAATTTGTAAATGTAAAAGAACTAGGGTTTGTCCCTAAGGTTCTAAAAAAGAGACCCTAGGTCCGACAAACATCAGCTTAAAGAAACTAAAACGGATTATTTCATCGTATATTACGATGCAGGACTTGCGCAGCAAGTATGAAGTCATATAGTCTTGTGATTGATTCACAAGAAGAAAGGTTAAATACCCTCAACAAGGATGGCGGATCCTTACGCAAGTTATCTTGCAAAAGGATGTATTCTTTGATATCCTTCTAAATAAGGAAAGTTAAAAATCCGAAACTAAAGTATCCAATGAACTTTAGGGTTGACCAAGTTGGGTTAATAAGGTACGCCCTAACCCAGAATATAAGGGATATTGCCAAGTTGCAAGACACCTTGGAACGACTGCTGATGCATTTGAAAGGAAATAATCATTCCTTAGCAGTTTGCCAAACAACAAGGTCGATTAATGGAAATGTTTGTGCTTGCTAGATATTTTAGAGCATTGTTTGATTTATGAATTACAAATTAAATGAATATCTATACTTCAGGTTGAAGGCCTGAAGAGAGAGGCAGTTTCAGTTACCCCTGACTGCCTGCCTGACCTTAACCAAGGAGGTTGTTGACCACGCCGGGAACATGGACCGAACCCGCCACAAGAGGTCTCTCCGTTGAGCTCTACTTGGAGCAGGAGGACACTTGGGTGCCAGGGGGGGCTCTGGCCATAAATCCCTCGCCTTCTGGGTCCTGCACAAGAGGCTAACGTGACTCAGGATTGGATCTCGAGACCTGCATACTAGTTTATAGGCGGAAGTTTGGAATAGTGATCCCTGTGGATTACTAGACAGCCTTCGGGCGGATTATGGATAAACCTACGGGTGGAACTCCTTGTATTTCAAAGATAAAAATGATGATATGTTAATAAAGAACTTGTTTGATATTTTTTTTCTATGTCACGTGATAAGATTACGTGAAGGAACCAGTGCTTAACGGATTAATTAAAGAAGCTGATTGTTACATGTCAAATTAATGTGTTAGATAATTACATAACTAAAACAAACCGAGGAAAGTGCGAAGGATGGGCCATGGGTCCCGTCCTACGGTTGGGTGGTCCCGATTAGCCGGGAACTTTTCTCAAAATCTCAAAGAACAGCGGGATGATCGTCAAAGGAAACGAATAACGAAAGCGATGACCTAGAGTTATGTCTTAACCGATTTACGCTATTTTAGGGAAACGCAATGGGACTATGTCTTATGGCAGAGAGATTGAGCTTTGCATCCCTCTCGTTTCCCATTCTCCTTGAACCAAGTGTAGCGTGAATCCGCTTCGGACCTGGCGTTTCTGCGTAAAGTAGTTCGCTTGGGTCCGACGCTAGTTGCTGTTAGGTAATGACCAATCAGGAAAACCCTAATTCCGGTCGATCCTAAGTGGGAACGGCCAGGATACTTCCGCTACGTGGCAGACACGGGAAGACCTAGATCGCAAATCCCGTAACATTCCATGGGAGTGCCGGGCGGAGCTTTCTAGACATCCTTTCCGATGGACTGCTAAGACGTGTCCTGGATGATACTAGTGGACACGTTACAGTTGGTATCAGAGCCGACCAATAATGGAATTGCTTTTATAAAATCTCAATAAAATGAAGTAAAGAAATTGTTGTTTTCCAAACATTTCCTTATCTTCAATGCTGTCTTGCAGAATTATAAAGCGTGGAACAAGTTTTTGGTATTTCAAGTCATGTTTATGACTGCAATGCATTCTCCGCTTTATAGACAAAGAATTGGGATGATGAACATCCTGGAGCAGATTTATAATCCATCACCTTTATACATAGAATGAAGATGGACGGGTGCTTCAGGAATCTATTATATAGCCGCCCACCAGTATGCTTATCTATAGACCAACCTAAAGAGGATCAAGTGGTTGGAAGACTTGAAAGTCGTGAAGCTGTTCGTTTTCATGGAAGCTCACATAAATTCGACTTTACATATTCAAGGTCGGAGGATTGTGATGAACTCATATGTATATGAGGAAGTAACTCGTGTAATCCCTGCCGACAGGATTAAAGTGTTGGGCCGCCATGAGAAGTATGGATTTCAACGGAAAGGATATCCTGAACTTCCAATGACTTATCGATTCCTGAATATCCATAACCCAAAACCCTACTATTACACAGTTCCTTTAGATAAATGCAATACAACGTTGTTCTCCCCAAACTAAATGTAACAATTGACTTATCATCACAGCGAACGTTGTATTCGTAAGGGCTAGGCCTATGTAAATACAAATAAAGACTTCTTTTTATCAATGTCTGGCTGTGTATAAGAGTTGATAAAAAGTTAAGTAGCTACATTGTTTACGAGATAGCGGAATTAAAGATGTCATATAAGCTAATGTCGATTATCGTATAATAACATTAAGAAAACCTTTATTCAGGCACAACCCCAGGTACAGGTTCCTAATTTGCCTCCTACATCAAGTACTGCTGTGATCCAGGAGAAGAAGCTCCTTCTCAAGCAGATTAAGCCACCCGAGTTTGACGGGAGAGACAGATTCGTCTAGGCTCATGCTGAAATTTGGATTGAATCCATGGAGGATTACTTCGAAGCAGCCAGTACTGCACCCGCCAATCAGGCTATACTCGCCAAGTTAAAGCTCACCGGCGAAGCCAGACTTTGGTGGAAGCAATGGTGCAGGGATCAAGGGATCGCAGAGGGATCCGTTACCTGGGAGAAGCTGAAGAAAGCCGTGCAGGGAAGATACTTACCACCTGCATATCTCACATAGAAAATGAACGCGTTCTACGAGCTAAAACAGCTAGGACTCACTCTTGACGCATACTACTCTAAATTCGTCTCACTTTTAAACTATGCGCCACAGATGGACATGACACAGCAGGTGTCCAAATTTTGTGCGGGTTTAAATCCACCAGTAAATACCCGTCTCGAATCTATGAGTCCATCAGATCTTCAGGATGCACTCATTCGAGTGGCGCCTATAATTTAGGAGGTGCAAGCTAGACCAAGGGGTAACAAAACTTGGTCTTATAATGACCCGGACAAGGGAGCATTCAGACCTCAAATGAAGAGAGTTCAAGGCCATAATCAGGGACAAAGAAAGAAAGCAAGGACGAATAACGTCAACAACTTTGTTCCTACTCAAAGTAATGGCCGAAACCTCCGTTGTTTCCACTGCAACGAACCCGGTCACTTCAAGAGGCAATGCCCCAAGCTTGGTGGAGGACATCGCCAAGCACCTTTTCAAGGAACAGGCCGTGGTCAAGGAGCCACTACGTGAGGAAGAGGAAGAACTGCCTGCATTGCCAATAGGCAAAGATGCGAAGAAGAAGAAGAGGAAGATCCGACCATGGAAACAGAATTCGAAAGAGCGACAGTCCATGCTGCTTTACACAAGAAAGGGCCGAATCGCCAGTTCTCGGTGATTCAGACACCGTCGGACTATCAAGGTAAAGGTTTCAAAACCTTGATTGATTGTGGCAGTACACATTCCTTTATCTCACCAACATGTGCAAAAAGATTAGGAATAGCCACAGTAGAAGCACCTACCCTGCTTGTGGAATTGGCAAATGGTCGTGAGGTAACTTGTACCAGGCAAACTGCTAAGGTGGAATTCTTTCTGGGAGTCAAATTTAGAGTCATGAATTTAGGTATCCA
This sequence comes from Lygodium microphyllum, assembly GCF_053477565.2. NCBI lineage: Eukaryota > Viridiplantae > Streptophyta > Polypodiopsida > Schizaeales > Lygodiaceae > Lygodium > Lygodium microphyllum. The sequence continues at coordinate 35,818,542 of NC_141161.1, forward strand.
TGAGTGTCTACTCGGAATGGATTGGCTTAAGCCCAACGATGCCCACATTCATTGTGGAAAGGGTCAAGTTTCCTTTCAAAACTCTAAAAGGGAATTAGTCACAACTCAAGGTGAGGCAAGAGTGCCAAGAAACAATTGGCCAAAGTATCTCCGATCATAGAAGGAGTCAGAAAAAGATTACCCGTTTACTTGATCAAACTCAACAAGTTAGGTCAAAAGCAAGAGTCTCATGAAGGATCTTCTTGGCTAAAGGAATACGCGGATGTATTCCCTGAAGAGTTGACCAAACTTCTGCCTCAAAGAGAAGTGGATCATGAGATTAGGTTAGTGCTTGGAGCTCCACCAATTGCAAAGAGACCTTATAGAATGTCCATACCAGAAGCAATTGAGCTAAAGGAACAACTCAAGCAACTGTTAGATCAGGGCTACATCCGGCCTAGCAATTCACCATGGGGAGCTCTAGTACTATTCCAGAAAAAGAAAGATGGGACACTTCGACTATGTATTGATTTCCGAGGGTTGAATCAATCAACAGTCAAGAACAAGTATCCTATTCCTAGAATAGATGAGCTTCTTGATCGTCTTCAGGGTGCAAAGATCTTCTCCAAGATTGATCTCAGGTCAGGTTACTATCAGATAAGGATCAAGGAAGAAGATATCCCAAAGACGGCCTTCAATACAAGATATGGGCACTTTGAGTTCCTGGTTATGTCATTCGGGCTTACGAATGCACCTGCTACCTTCAATAGATTAATGCAGGACATCTTTAGGCCATATCTTGGTAATTTCATGCTTGTCTTCTTTGATGACACTTTAGTCTATTCTAAACAGGAAGAAGTTCATGAACCTCAACTATAGATTGTCCTTGAGACAATGAGGTCACATAAGCTGTATGCAAAAATGAAAAAGTGTGCATTCTTCAAGCGTCAGATTGAATATCTGGGATTCATAGTATCATCAGAAGGAATATCAATAGACCCAGCCAAGGTCAGAGATGTGGTTGAATGGTCCATACCAGTATCTGTCAAAGAGATACGTAGCTTTCTTGGATTGACAGGATGGTATAGGGTTTTCATAAAAAATTATGCTTTGATTGCAGCACCTCTGACGGACTTACTAAAGAAGCAGACTTCCATTACATGGTCAACTCCCAAACAAAATAGCTTCGATAGATTGAAGCAAAGTTTGGTATCAGCACCTATTTTAAAACTTCCAGACCTCAATAAGGAGTTCCAGGTAGTAACTGATGTTAGCATTCTTGCCTTGGGGTGTGTACTTATGCACGAAGGTCATCCAGTAGCATACTCTTCAAGGAAATCAAAGAGTCATGAAAAGAATTATGCCATGCATGATCTGGAATTACTAGCTGTCATCCATGCTCTAAAGCTTTGGAGACACTACCTTTTGGGTAACAAGTTTACTCTAGTAACCGATCATAAGAGTCTCAAATGGATCTTTACCCAGAACAAGCTCAACATGAGGCAACGTTAGTGGATTGAAGTGTTGGAGGAATATGACTTTGAAATCAAGTACCGACCAGGGAAAGAGAATGTAGTTTCTGATGCACTTAGTCGCAAGGCATTCCTAAATTCCCTAATCTTGAAGAATCCATCAACGGCCAAATCTCTAGCTACAAAAGTATCCATGCCAGACAACCCTATACTTGAGTTAGCTAGAGAGGAAGCATGCCATGATTTGGCCTACCAAGCAATGCTAAAAGAAATCTCTACCAAGGAGCAGAAGCAAAAGTTGCGAGCTAAGTATCAGGAATTTTCCATTGATAATGGACTTGTCTATTACAGAACAAGGTTGTGTATACTAGAAAGCCAGTCACTTAAGTAGAAGATAATGTGGGAAGCTCATGATTCCCCTTTCGCAGGACATCCTGGCTATGCTAAGACTCTTAATGCAGTTAGGAAGAGCTACCATTGGGAGAGGCTCAAAGGTGACGTTCTCAAATATGTCACTAAGTGTTTGTCTTGCCAACGTATCAAAGCCAAACATGTCATGATGCCAGGGAAACTGCAATTGCTTGACATCCCCAAATGAAATGGGAATTTATCAGTATGGATTTTGTTGTAGGCCTACCCCAAATCCAGGGAGGATACAACTCCATCATGGTTGTAGTTGACATGCTTACTAAAGTTGCACACCTTACTCTAGTAAAGACAAACTATAAAGCCTCTGACATTGCAAGATTGTTTATCAAAGAAATATTCAAACTACATGGTTTACCAAGAAGAATCATTAGTGATCGAGATTCTCTCTTCACATCATAGTTCTGGAGAGCTATCTTTGAAGCTATTGGGACTCAACTTTGTTTTAGCACTGCCTACCATCCCCAAACGGATGGCCAAACAGAGCATGTAAATCAAGTCATCGAGGATATGGTTAGGGCATACTGCTATCAAGAGCCGAAGAGGTGGATTCAATACTTGCCATTGATTGAATTTGCCTACAATGCTTCTTACCATCAGAGCATTCAGATGACTCCTTTCCAAGCATTGTATGGTCATGATTGTCGAAGTCCCCTAAACTTTTCTGATCCAACCCTAAGGGTTGAAGCGTCAAGACAAATGTTGGAAGACATGGATGATTAAATAAAGTCAATAAGACAAGACATACAAGCGGCCAAGAATAGACAAAAGGCATATGCAGATTTGAAGCATCAAGAAAGAGTCTTCGAAGAAGGAGACATGGTCTTCATTCGCGTACGCCCTAAAAAGAGTTCTCTATCCCTAGGAGATTGCAAGAAGCTAAGTCCAAGGTATTATGGGCCGTACAAAATCCTCAAATGCCTAGGACCCAATGCTTATAGATTGCAACTCCCTGAGAACCTAAAGGTTCACAATGTATTCCATATCAGCCTATTGAAAAAATATGTACCCAACCCTAACCATGTACTTGATGACAAACAAATTGTAATGCCTAGTCAAGGAGTCCTTGAACTAAGGCTGGATAGGATCTTAGATGTTAGGGAGAGACAGTTAAGATCTAGAACCTTGAGAGAATGCCTCGTCCAGTGGAAATATTATCCCGAAGAGGATGCCACTTGGATAGAAGAAGACACTCTCAACCATCAATATCCCCAGTTTATCTCGAGATGAGGACATCTCAATTCCTCTAAGGGGGAGAGAATGTAATATATCAGATATATATTTTAAAAAAGAATTTGCCTCCTCACGCGGTGGCACGTCGTGCTGGAAGGGGGATGGGGGTAGGGAGCCAACAAGCTCCTCGCTGGAGCTTGCTCAGCTCCATCGCCATGCAGGCAGACACGTCAAGGGGGGGAGGATTCCCTCCCCTCCCCTATATAAAGAGGGAGGGCCGCAGGTACTAGGGAGCTAGATGAGAGAGGAGGTGGGGGAACGAAGTCATTGTTCGTGTTGCTGCCGCCTTGCAAAAATCTGTGGAAGGAGGTCGTCGCCTGTGATTGCTGCCGAGCTGCTGCTGCCACCTGCCGCTGTGCGCCATCATCGCCACCTGCAAATTACCCCCTAGTCCTCACGTCCAAATTCCCCCCCCACGTTGCTCCTAACCCCCCCACAGAAGCTTCAAGAATCTTCTTAAAGCTTCTAAGGGGGGCTTCTCTAAGCCCCCCTTCCTATACCCATATCCCTTCTACTCTTTCATTTCACCCCCGGGTTTTTAAAACCCTCAAGCCCTTCCTATACTTTACCCTTTTCACCCCCTCCCCGGTTTTCTTAAAACCCTTTCAACCCCTCCCGGTTTTACCCCATTTGGAATCCTTTTACCCCGCCCCGGTCATAAGGCCTTAACCCCTTCCCGAGGGCCGTTAAACCCCCATAACCCTTGGCCTCATTAACCCACAAATCCCTTCCCCGTGCCTAAATTTGTAAAGTCCCTTCTTTTGTTTCCTTGAAACCGTGTTGCACCCCCCTCATATTCCTTTTAACACACCCCCCCTAAGCCCTTTCTAACCCCGTGTTCCCTTTTCCTTACACACCCTTTTCTCTCTCCCCCCCTACTATACGCCTTCACCCTTCACCTTTCCCTCTCACTTTGGGTTAAAATTCCAAAAACCTTTACTACTCTAAAAATTCCCTTTCTATACCTTTTACCCCAAGCCCAAAGTTCTCTAAAGGTTCATGTGGTTGCAAAGCCACACTCACCCATAACCTTTTTGCCATGTATAGCCTATAGGGCCTTCTTAGGCTGTATAAACCTTTCCCTCTCCGAAGAAGCTAAGAACCTAAAAGTCTTATTATTCCTTCTCGTGGTTAATCATTTAAACGGCTCCTTGCCTCGAAAGAGAGACGGTGGAAATCTGAAAGAAAGTAAAAGCTGCCTTCATGTTCGAACTGCGATGCCGCCTAAGAAAGTCCAAGGAGTAGCTGCGGGAGGGTCATCTCCCAGTATCCATGTGGATATCTCACCCCAAAACCAGGTTTTTCCTTCTTGGTTTTATATCGGTTTTAAGTCAATCACGCAAAGATGAATTGTTAGGGATAAGATATATTTTTTTCCGAGTTATTTACGATGAAGGAGTTTAGTTTAAGCAAAAATGATAATGTATAAAACATAGTTCCTTCGAATAGCATCATGCAATGAAACGAATTACGAGCAAGATTATCTACCTACTATAGTAGTATATTTCGGTTAAATCTTGAAGGTATAAGAACTGCATCTTGCACCATTAGCCCCTATTCCTTTTTGCAACGAATCATCATAGAAGATGAAATTCATGAAAGGTTTCTTACGTTACTTGAATTCTAGGAAGTTATCATTGCTAATTGCATATCTTAGCAAGGAAAAGATTGTTATTTGGCATGAGTTTCATTTGCAAAAAAAGGAAGATTAATTGAATTTACCTAACCTCAAAGCATTAAAGTTTAGGACTGAAAAATCAATTGTCACAAGGATAACAAATCGTGCCGAGGTGATCTCAATATTACCTTCTAAAAGATAACCGAATTAATGTAAACTTAGAAATAGCTATGTTGCGAAATATGCCTTGGGAATGATTTAAAGACCAAGAAACGTTTATACCTTAAACACTTGATTATCTTCCCTGACCGTAGGGTCAATAAATTCGTAAATGTAAAAGAAATAGGGTTTGTCCCTGAGGTTCTAAAAAAGAGACCCTAGGTCCCGACAAGGGTCAGCTTAAAGAAACTAAAACGGATTATTTCATCGTATATTATGATACAAGACTTGCGCAGCAAGTACGAAGTCATATAGTCTTGTGATTGATTCACAAGAAGAAAGGTTAAATACCCTCAATAAGGATGGCAGATCCTTACACAAGTTATCTTGCAAAAGGATATATTCTTTCATATCCTTCTAAATAAGGAAAGTTATAAACCAGAAACTAAAGTATCCAATGAACTTTAGGGTTGACCAAGTTGGGTTAATAAGGTACGCCCTAACCCAGAATATAAGGGATATTGCCAAGTTGCAAGATACCTTGGAACGAGTGCTGATGTATTCGAAAGGAAATAATCATTCCTTAGCAGTTTGCCAAACAACAAGGTCGATTAATGGAAATGTTTGTGCTTGCTAGAGATTTTAGAGCACTGTTTGATTTATGAATTACAAATTAAATGAATATCTATACTTCAAGTTGAAGACCTGAAGTGAGAGGCAGTTTCAGTTACTCGCGACTACCTGCCTGACCCTAATCAAGGGGGTTGTTAACTGCGCCGGGAACGTGGATAGAACCTGCCGTGAGAGGTCTCTCCGTTGAGCTCTACTTGGAGCAGGAGGACGCTTGGGTGCCATGGGGGCTCTGGCCATAAATCCCTCGCCTTTCGGGTCATGCACAAGAGGCTAATGTGACTCGGGATTGGATCTCGAGGCCCACATACTAGTTTACGGGCGAAAGCTTGGAATAGTGATCCCTGTGGATTACTGGATAGCCTTCGGGCGGATTATGGACAAGCCTACCGGCGGAACTCCTTTTATTTCAAAGATAAAAATGATGATATGTTAATAAAGAACTTGTTTGATATTGTTTTTCTATGTCACGTGATAAGATTACGTGAAGGAACCAGTGCTTAACGGATTAATTAAAGAAGCTGATTGTTACATGTCAAATTAATGTGTTAGATAATTACATAACTGAGAGCGGAATTCTGGTGCCAAGAAGTGCTTAAAAATAGCTAAAAATTATGAATATCAAGGGAAAAATATTCAACGTCGAAGGCGGCGTCTCGATCTAGGACGATTTTAAGCGCCAAAGTGCTTTAAAGGCGCCCGAGCGACACTTGTTGATTTTTCATAAATTTTCAGACTGTTGTGTGGGTTGATAAGAGTTATTGGCCAATGCGGGATGCTAAGTCAGATGCCTTGGATTTTTCAGAGCTCAATTCGGAGTCCGGACGGGGAAATGGCCAAGAAACCGGTCAAGATGCGAAGAGGTGGACAAAATTTGGCCAAAATGGGCAAGCGACCCTTGGGAGCCCAACTTTTAATGTGGCATGAAACTTTCATGCAAATGGAATGAGCAAGAATCGTGGAGAGAAGGCACCAGGATGTGCCGAAATTTGCGCTCCTATGTTGATGGAGGCAACATGCTGGCTGCAAACAACCCGCCCAATTGATCATGGGGCTTGATTCCCCTCTGCCTGCTGGTCACATCGCCGGTCTTCGCTCCTCCAATGGCGGTCTCTATGAAGAATTATGATTTCATTCTTTCTCTCTCCTCCCTCTCTCTCCCCTAAAGGAAGATTCATGTGGTGAAGAAGAAGAAGAAGAATGGATGACGGATGCTTGTCCAATGAAGACCGGATTGCTCCATGGTTCAAGAGGAAAGGAAGATTGTTGATTGTGGACTGTCATGAGCATTAATGGTGGCTAGAAATCAGTCCCGAGACATGGCAAATAAAAACCCGCAACCCACAAAGAACGATAATCTCATTTTTAAAAAGGAAATTGATGTTTTATGCAATTTGCTTCATGAATACTTGTTCCCATGGGATGATTATGCATCATAATGTTGTTTGCTATGATTTTCATCAGTTTATGCTCAAAAAATCAGAAAATCATAAGTGTTGTGACTGAAATTAATGGTGTAAAACCCGTAAAACACGCGAAATATGGAAAAATTGGGTGTTTTTGGTATATAGATGGAAAATATAGTAAGACACACCAACTAAATTTGTGATTTTGTTGTAAATGAACCTAAGGGCCACAACCCACAACTCATTTTGTATTTTCAGTCATTTAATATTGCAAAAAATACAAGAAAAACAGGGAAAATGGGAAAAAATAAGGGAAAAATGGATTTTGAGTGCTGAAAATTAAGGAAAAATAAGATTCATGTTTATGGATGTATGGGGGGTTTGAAGTATGAGGTTTAGCCTCAGTTCAGCCCTACCTCTATGTTTTAGTGAGTTTCTATTGCTTTTCATACACTAAAAATGTGAAAAATGAACCCTAAACCGATCAACGATGCACAACCTAAACGGGTGAGGGGGTAGAGTGTGTAAAAGGTGTTTAAATGCTGAACGAAATGATAAAAAGATTGCTGGTTTTTTGCATACCATTTGGGTTGGTCGAATAATTAACAATTAAGGACCTAGTAGCACGAGGGTTTCTCGGTGCTAGGTTCATGCAACGCCGCATACGAGCGATAGTCAAAATCATTTAAAGGAATGGTTTCCACATGTGCACCAATGCTGGTTTTCATCATTGTTTGAGCACGTGGACATTCACAATTTGCATGAAGCATAAAATGATGAAAGGTATCAGACAATACCTCCTGGATGCATGGCAATTGCTTTCTAGAGGAATATGACCAACGTTGAGTGAGTAAGGTTGTTCTAAGCTGTAGGCTAGGTGTTGGGTCTAAGGGGAAAGTAAAGTGAGGAAGCATGGTATATCTCCTGGAAATACGCGAATCATAAAAGAGAGAAGTTTGTGTTTGTATGTTATATATGTTTAGCGACGCATCGAGGGGCCAATCCCCAAGATGTAGGAGAGTCGCAGTGAGGTAGCGGCAGTCAGTCGTGGGAGGACCTCCTATGTTTGTGCTTTTTGCTATTTGGCAATGTGTTGGGACTCCCTCTGAGGAGTGTTAATTGGGTTAGAGTTGGACTACGAGACATGATACAAACGCAAGATGTTTAGGGAGATGATGTATGTGTCATCCACGCTCCTGGCCGCGAGGCCGTGGGGTTGTTGAGCGCATGATAGAGGTCCGGCTAGTGCATGAGATAGTGCCGGCCCGTTTTAGGTCCCATCAGTGGTGCGTCTGCCGGAAGCCACTTAGAAGTGGCGGTCCTCGAATCTTGGTTGTCTAGGGACCAATTAGCAGTTTATGCCAAAAGATACTGAGATTGACTCGTTATTCATTAATAAGCATCGTCTAGCCAAAATCCAAAAGCAAGAGAGAGACGAAAGAGTTAGGCGATGTGCTGAAATCTTTACGAGATACTCCCCTAAGCGTAGCGGTGGATTTTCAAAAACTGATGTTTAACTGTCGCATCCAAGAAGAAGGACATTTAATGATGTTCTTCAACATGACTCTCAAAGGAAGAGCTGCCATATGGTATCATGGTTTAGAAGCCGGAACCATATTGAATATTGATTCATTTTATGGAGCTTTTCGAAGGGAGTTTTCCCCTGAAAGGGGTGGGAAATATTGGTTGCGTGTACTTAACGTAACCCGCCAAGAACCACATGAGGATATTCGTGCTTATGTAAAGAAACTCAAAGAGGTTTTCCGTAAGTTGGACACCTCTATTTCTATCCCCGCAGCTGCCCAATTGCAATATTTTCTGCATGGCTTGGACTTAAATATCCAGTTGCAGTTGAGTAGTGTCCCTTTGGGGGATATAGATACTGCCATTACACGAGCACAAGAAGTGGAATCCTGACTACAAGCAACCTATGCCTCTCAAGGCAATCCGAATATGGGTCTAGCATTGGGAAATAATATGGCGATAGCCAATGGCACTGGTAGCCAAGGGATAGCGATGGCTAATCCTAATGGGAGAGGGAACATGATGCAGAATGTGCCTTTATTACTAGCTCCCCCTAGCATGTCGATGCCTACAGGCAGTCAAATGGCTCCAAATGGTGGAGGCCAGGCAGTTAACCCTAATACCATGCCTGTGGTTCAACAACCAGTGCCTAATTGAATTGTTAGGCCGATGGAACGATAGGGTAATGATCAAGGCTACGAGTCGAGCGCTTCCAATGTTCTTGGCGAGGTTAAGCACATGATGAAGCATTATACCGACATGCTTACGGAGCAGTATCGATAAATAGCCGTTGATGTCAACTTTCTTAAAAAACAACAAAATTTGATAGGAAGTAGATACCCAGATGAGGGTGCACCTTCGAGGTTTAGCTGCAAATGGTGTGGTGGGAAACATTATACTAAAGCAATTTAACTTCACATTGATAAATACATAAATATGTACTACTTAAAAAATGATGTCTTAAGAAAAGAGACATTTGATATCCGCCAGTGAGACATCATCGAGTGATGAGTCCAAAGAGGGATCCACCACGGAAGATATCTATCAGATCACTTTGAAAGAGCCGATAGAGGCCCAAGATCGTATAAGAGATGCAAATGTTATCGAGCTAGACCTTGGCACGCCAAATGATTCAGGGCCAATTAAATTAGGTTTTATGCTCAGCTCAGCGGAAAGGGAGGACTATGTGTCCTTGATTCAAGAATTCCGCGACATTTTTGCTTGGAGTTATGATGAGCTGAGAGGCATTCCTCCCAGCCTGGCTGTTCATACTATTCCTGTAAAAGAGGGCAGTTGTCCTGTACGACAGAAAGTAAGGCGTATGCCTTTCGAACTGAGGGACGGGCTATTTGAAGAGTTACAGAAGCTAAGGAAAGCAGGTTTGATTTTTCCTATGCAACACACGGAACGGTGTTCACCAGTTGTTATCAGAAAGAAGAAAAATAATCAAATCCTATTATGTGTAGATTTTAGAGAGCTGAATAAGTAGATAGTTAAGGATTACTACCCGTTGCCATTCATTGACCAGATTTTGGATCAATTAGCGGGTAGGGAGATATATTCGTTTATGGATTGCTTTGCAGGATACAACCAGATGGCAACTACAGAAGAGGACAAGTTGAAAACAACTTTTATTACTGTCTTTGGTACTTTTGCATACCATGTGATGGCCTTTGGTTTATGCAATGCGCCTGGTTCGTATAAGACATTCGGTGACATATCCCCTAAAGAGTTGAAGGTGTTTATTGATGACTTAGGGGCCGCCACCATGAGAGAAAGGCAGTTGATCATTTTAAGAAAATGCTTTGAGCATTGCAGACAATTTTATATCGCTCTAAACCCACGGAAGTGTGTTTTTGGTGTACCTTATGGGCTTTTGTTGGAACATGTGGTAAGTTCGGTAGGAATTGCGACAGATCCCGAGAAGGTCAAAGTCATAGTTGCCATGGGTCCACCACGCACTCCGAAAGAAGTTCAAAGCTTTCTGTCTTCGATTGGTTATTATCGTAGATTCATAAATGCCTTGGTAGAAAGAATGTTGCTGCATACAAATCTATTGTCCTTTAGCTGTTCATTTGTATGGGGTGACCCCTGTAAGGTAGCATTCGAGGATGTGAAGCAAGAGCTAGTAAAAGCTCCCATTTTAAAAGCACCTAAAAGAGGTGAGGTGTTCTATATATTTTCAGCAGCCACCATGCATAGTATCAGCTACTGTTTAGCCACAATCTAGGAGGAAAAGTGGTATCATCCGATAGCCTTTACTAGTCGGAAATTGGGTATTTCAGAGATCAATTATACCTACATGGAGAAGTTGTGTCTGGTGATGGTCTTTGGGACCAAGAAATTCAGGCATTATATTCTCTATGAGAAATTTGTGCTTTATACGAAGGCGGAGGGGCTTCGATTATTGATGAATAAGCTGTAGCCACCTGATCGTCTAGCGAAGTGGTTAATCACTTTGCAGGAGTTTGATTATGAAATCAGGAGTAAGCCACCAAGGTTACAGGGTATTGTGGAATGTCTTGTGGACTTTGGGGAGCCGAAAGAATCTGTGGCTAAAGGTAGTGACATGGAGTCGTTATTTAAGATAGATACGACATCTATTCCCTCCTGGTATGCTGCAATAACACATTATTTATTGACAGGAGAGGCTGGATCCAAACTATCTAAAGCTGAGAGAAGGAAAATTAAGCAGCAAGCATTAAAGTTTGCTTTGATCGCAGGTACATTATATCGGCAAGGGGTTGATGACATCTATCGCCGATGTGTGATGCCTGACGAGGTGCCATTCATTTTGGAAGAGTGCCATGATTCCGCTTGCGGAGGTCATTTTGTTGGACGACTTATAGCACAAAAGTCTTTAAGAGCAGGTTACTGGTGGCCTGCCATCTTCCAGGATGCGTTTTCGTATGTTAAGAGATGCGATATTTGTCAACGACATGATAGTCGAGAGAATAGGAAAAGACCACTCACCCCTATTATGGCGATACTTCCATTTGAGAAGTTGAGAATAGACTTTGTGGGTCCTATTACTCCGTCGTCGACTGCGCAAAAGAGGTATATTATTGTAGCAACTGACTACTTCACAAAGTGGTCAGAAGCACATGCAACAAGGAAAGATGATGCTAAAGAAATTGCTAGTTTCCTTTTAGAGCAGATAATATGCCGTTTTGGTCCACTGAAAGAATTAGTGTCGGACCGTGGAACCCATTTCCTGAATAAGGTGATCAAAAGCTTGACTGAGGCTTGGCAAATCAAGCACAATAAAACGACTCCTTGTAATCCGCAGGCAAATGGGCAGGTTGAAAGTACCAACAAACAGCTTGTGGGTATCCTATCAAAAGTCGTATCTGAAAAGAAACAAGACTGGGACAAGAAGCTATATGTGGCAGTATGGGCATATAATACCACATTTAAGCGCGCCACTGGCCACACGCCATTCAAACTAGTTTATGGTGAGAAGTGCGTTTTACCCTTAGAAATTGAGTTGCCAACCATTAGATTTTCAATAAACCATTCTTTGGGTAGTGAAGACGCCCTATTAGAACGTTTCACGACTTTAGCGCACCTCGATGAAATCAAGTTGCAAAGCCTATTACACCAAGAGGTGGCTAAACGTCGCATGAAACAGTTGCATGACCTAAAAGCAAAGAAGTATACCTTTAAGAAAGGACAACTGGTTTTATATTATGATGTGCGTAGGGAGCTGTTTCCTGGGAAGCTGGAACCTAAATGGGACGGCCCCTACAAGATTGTTAGGTTAGGGAAGAATAGGTCTACGTCCCTATTAGCTGATCTACAGGGAGTAGAGTTTAAGAATAAGGTTAATCTTAATAAGATTAAACCTTATTACTTCTAAGTATGCTAATACAAAAGAAATGCATTGTAGGTCCATGCTAGGAATGACTTGAGACCTACGGAAGGGCTTAAAGCTGGTTGATGGGTCGGTTAATTCCTTATTTGGAGCACCCATATCTGGAGCAAAGATACCATCAGGGGAAACTCATCTGGTGGAGAAAAGGGTATAAAGTGATTGAGTAAGAAGAGGGAAACTTTGTGTGGGAGATTAAAGTCTTTTGCCATCACTGTTTACGACTGTTGACGAGTATCCCTGTTGAGTGCAATGAAGAAGGTGGGATGGAGCCGTCAGTTCATCCTCTCAATATGCTAAACTTTGATTACCATAATTACAAATAGAGGAGTTCGTGATGGCTGGCTATGTAAACCCATTATGGACGTACACATTATATTTTGACGGAGCGTCCAGGGGTTCTAATAAAAAAGGGAGTGTTGGAGTAGTAATCCGAGACCCCCCACGTAGAGTTACGATGAAGTTAGCTGCTTATCTCGCGGTAAGATTCACTAACAATATGGCAGAGTATAAAGCCTTGATTATGGGACTGTATATTGCCAAACAAGGTGGTATTCGTCGATTGTTAGTAAAAGGGGATTCCTAGTTGATCCTGAATCAGCTAGATGGGACATACACAGTGCGGAATCCCATTCTTTGTATGTATCATCGGACTGCTATGACCCTACTAGAGGAGTTTGAGAGAGTGTCTTTTTAGCTGATTCCACGTTACTGGAATCAGTTGCGGATTCATTGGCAAATCTTGCGTATGAGGAAGACCTCTTCTTTAATTGTGGTCCTAGTCTGGATATTGTTATCAATGATGAAACAGGACCGAGTCGCTTGTGGGGAATGTTATCGGAACATGCAATATATGGCAAATGATGGTTGATATGGGTGATGCAACGAGTAGCCGAGACCAATTTACCATTATTATCTAGGGCCCATAGGTTGATTCGACAACATATTATGCGTACGCCTCTTGCTATTTATGCAGGAGGGATGGGTCATAACCTTATGCATTTAGTCTAGGGCTACGTGCCTATTTTTCCTCCTTGGAAAGGAGCTTATTATTGTATATCTGTATAATTCTAGGAAAGGATATGTAGGTGTTATTCTGTTTGATTTCATTAGGCCAAGAGGGCCAGTTGTCTGTTTAGTGCAGGTGCGGTTAATGGTTTCTTGTTTTAGTTTTGTGCTAGACAGGTTCGGAAGAAGAATTTGGAAGGAGTCTTTTGTTGCGTGGAAGCTTCTTGTGGCCCTATCCAGGTGATATCTTTCCTTTATGAGTACCGTGGTTTTTATACTATACATGTCTGTGTACCTATAGGGGATTTTCCGTTTCTTATTGGGGACCGGCGTCCAAGGCATGAAGTCCCAGGTTTAGGTTCAATATGTTTAAGGGAGGTCTAAGTAGTTGTTGCCTCCTATAAAGACATTGCCAAGCATCAGAAGACCTGTTTTAGAAGGAAGTCCTAGTGACCCTGTTCTGCTAGCCTGCTAGGCAGCCGTTCTAGGAGTTCTTGTTAGTTGTGAGGCAGTTAGAGAAGCTTGTCGAAAAAGGAAAAATGAGGATAAAGGAAGAGAAACCCTTAATATCTTAAAGATAATAAATATATATACAGAGGTGTGTAAAAAGGGGTTCTAACCCCTACACAAATAGAAAAGACAATAAAGGAAAATTTATGAGCAGTTGATCATCGCCTTGTGAGGGCCTGGTAGGTTCCTGGGGACGAGTGAGACCCGGGGCCGATGCCTTGTCTTCCTAGGGGTGGCATCATGCTGAAAAAATGACGAAGGTTGAAGCGAAAATAAAAGTGAGCATCGAAAAAGGATTAAGTGTCGCCTTGCGAGGGCTTGGTAGGTTCTTGGGTACCGAGATAGGTCCTGAGGCCGATGCCCTGTTCTCCTGGGTCACTACGCTCAGCTCCCTCCTTTTAACATACCCGAGTATGTCAATAAAATAAAAGCCCTAAGAGCAGAAATGTGTTAAAAGAAAATACTTCTTGATCAGGCTATAGGAGACCTCGCCTAATAGGAGCTCCTAGTTATGTTGTCCTTAGTTAGGTAGGTAGTTCAGACCACCACTTAGGGCAACCTCTCTGATAGGTTTTTTTTAGTTTGGCCGTGTTGGAGCAGTTGGTAAGTGACTAGCTTCGGAACTTTTATCAGATTATGCTAGGCCTACTCCTTGTGGATGCCATGCCTTGGTTTTGTCAGGGGGTAGGGTGAGCATTGTGATGTGTTTACTATGTATCTATTTTGTATCAGCTTGATGCTTCCTTTGGTTGTTTATGTGCAGATATGTTAGTGAATTCGATCGACTGAGTTGCCCTATCCCGTGGTCGCCAATGAGAGCAAAATTCTGGTGCCGAGAAGTGCTTAAAAATAGCTAAAAATTATGAATATCAAGGGAAAAATATTCAACGTCGAAGGCGGCGGCTCGATCTAGGACGATTTTAAGCGCCAAAGTGCTTTAAAGGCGCCGAGCGACACTTGTTGATTTTTCATAATTTTTCAGACTATCGTGTGGGTTGACAAGAGTTACTGGCCAATGTGGGATGCCAAGCTAGACGCCCAGGATTTTTCAGAGCTCAATTCGGAGTCCGGACGGGGAAATGGCCAAGAAACCGGTCAAGATGCGAAGAGGTGGACAAAATTTGGCCAAAATGGGCAAGTGACCCTTGGGAGCCCAACTTTTAATGTGGCATGAAACTTTCATGCAAATGGGATGAGCAAGAATCGTGGAGAGAAGGCGCCAGGATGCGTCGAAATTTGCGCTCTTATGTGGAGGCAACATGCTGGCTGCAAACAAACCCCCCAATTGATCATGGGGCTTGATTCCCCTCTGCCTGTTGGTCACATCGCCAGTCTTCGCTCCTCCAATGGCGGTCTCTATGAAGAATTTTGATTTTAGTCTTTCTCTCTCCTCCCTCTCTCTCCCCTACAGGCAGATTCATGTGGTGAAGAAGAAGAAGAAGAATGGATGACGGATGCTTGTCCAATGAAGACCGGATTGCTCCGTGGTTCAAGAGGAAAGGAAGATTGCTGATTGTGGACTGACATGAGAACTAATGGTGGTTGAAAATCAGTCCTGAGACATGGCAAATAAAAACCCGCAACCCGCAAAGAACGGTAATTTCATTTTTACAAAGGAAATTGATGTTTTCTGCAATTTGCTTCATAAATACTTGTTCCCATGGGATGATTATGCATCATAATGTTGTTTACTATGAGTTTGATCAGTTTATGCTCAGAAAATCAGAAAATCATAAGTGTTGTGACTGAAATTAATGGTGTAAAACCCGTAAAACACGCGAAATATGGAAAATTGGGTGTTTTTGATATATAGATACAAAATATAGTAAGACACACCAATTACATTTGTGATTTTGCTGCAAATGAAGCTAAGGCCACAACCCACAACTCATTTTGTATTTTCAGTCATTTAATATTGCAAAAAATACAAGAAAAACAGGGAAAATGGGAAAAAATAAGGGAAAAATGGATTTTGAGTGCTGAAAATTAAGGAAAAATAAGATTCATGTTTATGGATGTATGGGGGGTTTGAAGTATGAGGTTTAACCTCAGTTCAGCCCTAGCTCTATGTTTTAGTGAGTTTCTATTGCTTTTCATACAATAAAAATGTGAAAAATGAACCCTAAACCGATCAACGATGCACAACCTAAACGGGTGAGGGGGTAGAGTGTGTAAAAGGTGTTTAAATGCTGAATGAAATGATAAAAAGCTTGCTGGTTTTTTGCATACCATTTGGGTTGGTCGAATAATTAAGAATTAAGGACCTAGTAGCACGAGGGTTTCTCGGTGCTAGGTTCATGCAACGCCGCATACGAGTGATAGTCAAAATCATTGAAAGGAATGGTTTCCACATGTGCACCAATGCTGATTTTCTTCATTGTTTGAGCATGTGGACATTCACAATTTGCATGAAGCATAAAATGATGAAAGGTATCAGACAATACCTCCTGGATGCATAGCAATTGCTTTCTAGAGGAATATGACCAATGTTGAGTGAGTAAGGTTGTTCTAAGCTGTAGGCTAGGCGTTGGGTCTAAGGGGAAAGTAAAGTGAGGAAGCATGGTATATCTCCTGGAAATACGCGAATCATAAAAGAGAGAAGTTTGTGTTCGTATGTTATATATGTTTAGCGATGCATCGAGGGGCCAATCCCCAAGATGTAGGAGAGTCGTAGTGAGGTAGCGACAGTCAGTCATGGGAGGACCTCCTATGTTTGTGCTTCGTGCTATTTGGCAATGTGCTAGGACTCCCTCTGAGGAGTGTTAATTGGGTTAGAGTTGGACTACGAGACGTGATACAAATGCAAGATGTTTAGGAAGATGATGTATGTGTCATCCACGCTCCTGGCCGCGAGGCCGTGGGGTTGTTGAGCGCATGATAGAGGTCCGACTAGTGCATGAGCCAGTGTCGGCCCGTTTTAGGTCCCATCAATAACTAAAACAAATCGAGGAAAGTGTGAGGATGGGCCATGGATCCGTCCTACGGTTGGGTGGTCTCGGTTAGCCGGGAACTTTCCTCAAAATCTCGAAGAATAGCAGGATGATCGTCAAAGGAAACGAATAACGAAAGCGATGACCTAGAGTTATGTCTTAATCGATTTAGGCTGTTTTAGGGGAACGGAATGGGACTATGCCTTATGGCAGAGAGATTGAGCTTTGCATCCCTCTCATTTCCCATTCTCCTTGAACCAAGTGCAGCATGAATCCGCTTCGGACCTGGTGTTTCTGCGTAAAGTAGTTCGCTTGGGTCCGACGCTAGTTGCTGTTAGGTAATGACCAATCAGGAAAACCCTAATTCCGATCGATCCTAAGTGGGAATGGCTAGGATACTTCCGCTGCGTGGCAGACGTGGAAAGACCTAGATCGCAAATCCCGTAACATTCCATGGGAGTGCCGGGTGGAGCTTTCTAGACATCCTTTCGGATGGACTGCTAAGACGTGTCCTGGATGATACTAGTGGACACGTTACATTTACACACCTTTGTATATATTTATTATCTTTTGAGATTGTCAGGGTTTTTTTTTCCTCTATAGCATCATCATTTTTCCTTCGGCAGGCTTCTCTAACTGCCTCACAACTAACAAGAACTCTTAGAACGGCTACCTCGCAGGCTAGCAGAACAAGGTCACTAGAACTACCTTCTAAAATAAGTCTTTCGATGCCTGACAATGTCTTTACAGGAGGCAACGACTGCTCAGACCTCCCTCAGACATACCTAACCTAAACCTAGGACTTCATGCCTTGGACGCCGGTCCCCAACAAGAAAAGAAAAATCCCCCAACAAGTACACAGACACATATAGCAAAAAAACACGGTACTTGTAAAGGAGAGATATCACCTGGATAGGGCCACGAGAAGCTTCCGCACAACAAAGGCTCCTTCCAAGCTCATCTTCGAACCTGTCTAGCACAGAACTAAAAAAAAAAACCATTAACCGCACCTGTACAAAACAGACAACTGGCCCTCTTGGCCTAACGAAATCTAGACGTAATATCCACAGAAGCTAGCCTTCCTAACTTAAAACTAGATAGGTCATTTTAGTCCACGTAATACTGATGTCCTTGGCATATACATCACACCCTATCAGACTACCCAGGGTGCCAAGGATAGCATATCATAGGTCGACTAGCCCCATGCTACTCATGCAAGTTAGCTAAAAGCTTGATCTTGTATTTTTTGATCTTAGGTTTTTTGTAGAGCTACAAGTCCAAGCCTTTCCACAAATAACTCGTCAATAAGACAGATCCCTTCTTGGGCATTATGAGCTGAATGAACGGCCTCAGTGGGATCGCATGTCCCACATTTATTGTAATCCGAATAAACTTGTCGTTTAAGTGGCTAACTGCCTCCTTTGGCAGAAATAATTATAGCTTTGTACTCATTCAAACCTCCCCTATTTGGGTTTTCACATAAATCAGTGCTACAACCCAAACTAGGTAGAGCTTCAAGCCTAGGCACATCACATGGGTGTATCCCAAGGCAGTGTATATTGTCAGATGTATATCCAATCTTATCCTCTTGGGGGTTCAACAAAATATATCTAGGTGGGATCCTTGGCCTTGCATCCAACACTCCTGCCATACTTTGGGAGATTTTGGGTCTTTAAACCCATCTCACATTTCCCTTAATATTCTTGCATTCCCTCAATTTGCTGCACTGGTCGAACGAACTCAATGCAAACTTATCCCTATGGCCAAATGGCCTCACATCCTTATGAATTTTGTGAAGCATAGGTGGACTTTTAGCATTTTGCATCCTCTTTACAAAAGATGTCTTTACTTGTTTATGTCCATACTGTAAATTTTTTCCCATAAGAACCATGCTTTCACTGAAGGGAACAACATCCACCCGGAAGCATAATTGCAACATCAAAGGTCTCTCAAGAGCCTTACTAGTAACAAAATTAGAACCACACACAGAATGCTTATCAGCACTCATAGGCCCATTGGTTCTATCCATGTTGCCATCACGACTACCTCTCATGGAAGTGTTGCAAGCCCTAATGTGACTTACATGGCTTGGAACCTTTTCACTGAGAGGCATGTCATTACTACTCATAGGATGGCCATTTTCTACTTTGAGATTTTGGCCACCAAGGTTCCCCTCATACGCTGCCTTGGTGTCAACAAGTGAGCTGTCTTCTTGCAAAAATGGTTGGAAGCTAGGATACACTTGTACTGAGTGGGGAAAACTCCAAAAGTTTTTCCAACATCTCTGAATATGACCCTCATAATCAATGGCATGTATTTTTGCTTCCCTTAACGACTTAGCATTCCGTAGTCCCACTTGGATTTGCATATTAATCTCTAAGCCATTCAGAAAGAGCTCACATAGCACATCATCTGGTAGTGCACTGGCTCTTCTTGGCCAAAGCCTAAGAGTACTATCAAAGGCTCTAGCATACTCTTTAATAGAAGAATAAGACTCCTGTCTAAACTGCATAAGCTGCCCTAAGACCTGAATCATAGGGAGCTTCTTTTCATATTCATCTAGAAATCTATCACAAGCCTTCTCAAATGATTTGATCGACCCTCTTGGGAGGCTCCAGTACAATTTCCTTGCCTCTTCCTTTAGGGTACTTGGGAATACAAGCATCCGATGTATATCATCGAACCCACTTGCAATGCAAGTTAGGCCATATTCTCTTAAATGAATCATTAGATCCTCATTTGGCAACGCATAAAACACTGGGAGATCCCTATAAAGAGGAGGACATTTAGTCCTTCCCTTTGGGATCAACACCGGGTCATTAAAATCTTCATATTCATCATGATCTGGGTCGAGCCTCTTAGGATCTTTAACCTCTTCCATCCCCACCCTTTTCGGTGTAGGGGGGTTAATATCCTCATTGACATCCCTTTCTGCTAACTCACTGAGTGGTCTAGGTAGTCCTATAAGTTTCAACATGTCATTTTGATCCCCTCTTAGAGGGTCTTCCATACCTTTCCCTTTGAAAGGAAAGTCCATAAAGGGTTTATATAAGAGCTTTTGGTCCTTATCAAAAGCAGATTTTTCATTACCACATCTTAAAACTTGGGAACCGTGCCTTTTAAGCAATGGTTTTCCCTTGACGGCTAGGGCTTCTAACATCCTTGTGATGCTTACTATGTCGTCATGGTGGCCCATTACACGGGTTGTTTCAACCACAAGCATATTCCATCATATATCAGCACTTTCCCATGGCATTATGGCTTTAGCATGATGACCTGTTGATGCCATGACTACCATAGTTTCCAACATGCTTGTTTTATGCCCTCTAGGTTGATGGATGGTTAAACATGATTCCTCTTGGGTAAAGACCACACCAAGGCGAACCTCGGCCCATGACATCGTATTAAAGGATGGGGTAACTACTAATTGGCCACTCTTTTCATCACATAAATTATTTTCTGCAGAGGACTCATGCTCTACATAACTAACTAAGTCCATTAGTAAGTTTTGTATGGGGAAAGCCAAGTTTTTCCATCTTTGAACAAACCCCATTTTATGGATAATTTAGGGTCCCTTGAAACCCTAGATTCGAAAACCGCCACTTATAGGCACCTCCCGACAGTTGCACCACTGATGGGACCTGAAATGGGCCGGCACTGGCTATGGCACTAGCCGGACCTCATGCTCATAACAAACAAACACACCCTCATGGCCTTGCGGACCAGGAGCGTCTATCTAATGCTAAAGGACAAACTGCCCTACAGCCTAATCTATGCGTTTATAGTTTCATAGTTTTGTAGTCCAACGTTTCTCTTTCTATAAACTCCTCAGAGGGAGAACCCATACACATTGGCAATGCCACGATCACATACATGGAGGCAACCTGTCGGTAGAAACACTGCGGCCCCACTCCGCAGCTCTCCTACAACGCAGGGATTAGCCCCCTGATGCGCTGCTCAACATATAAAACAATCAAACATAAACTCCTCTCCTTTATATTTCTCGTATTTCCAAGAAATATACCATGCTTCCTCACTAAATAATCCCCCAAGAACCAACATCTATCCTACAGCTTAAGATGCCTTTCCACACTCAATGCGGGTCATTGTCATTGAAAGCAAGTGCTATGCATCCAGGGTTTTCTTATTCCGATACCATGATCATCATGCACATGCAAAGTGAATGATTTTAAGGTGCTAAAACATCATTTTAAAATCAGCAGCGTGCTTGTGCACAAATAGGATTTATAATGCATTTACTAACTCGTTGCATTGATGAAAGGATAGCACCGAGATAACTCGTGCTACTATCCTCTTAATTAACATATCACAGACTCTATGACATGATGTGCATCAGAAAATCAGCAACAATCAGCATGCAAGTCACACCATTCAAACATCCCAACCCCCTACGTTTAGGTATTGCTTTCGTTGCACAGGTGTAGAGGTTCATTTTATCATGTTTTGATGTAGAAAAAACAATAAATCGCAAACTTTAACAAAGAGATAGGGCAAACTGAGGCTAAAACTCATGCTTTGCCACTACCACACATCCACAAACAATTCTCATATTTTTCCTTATTTTTCCAAGTCGTATTTCTATTTTTTCCTTTATTTTTCCCATTTTCCTGATTTATTTATTAATAAAATAGTCCATTTTCTAGTTTTCTTATCCCACTCACTTCAGCATGTTAACAATCAATTTATCTTCCATATTCTCCCCATGGGAAAATATTTCCCCCACCCGAAACAAAAAAACTAGCATTTCACCACTTAAAACCCGCTTTTCGGGCTTACGGGAATTAAATAAAGCATGTAAATCATTGTAAACTCAGAATTTTTTGATACACAGCAATTATTCATAATGCAAACAACACACACACATTTTCATCCAATAAGAACATAATTATCATCATAAACTATAAAAAATCCTTCATTTTCTTCGTAAAAATTGTCATACCGTATTTTTACGTAACCGGAGACGCCTTGAATGCATGCGTAACCAGCAGACGGAGCCTCCGTTACTCTCAATCCAATGCTGCTTCATTATTCAGCATCTCCACCAATCTTCTTCACCATTGCCTTCATTCTTCCTTCATCAAAACTGCACGTGTGTCCTCCCACGTGAATGACCGCGATCACAAACATGTGCATAATGAGGTTGAAAACCCCACACGCGAACAAGACCTTAGAAAATACAACATGCGCACAACGATGAAAAAGGGGATGGTCATGTGTAAAAATAACGAAAGAAATGGGGGAAGGGGAAAATGGTGGTAGTGGTGGTTGGTATTAATGTTGATTGTGTGTGGGGTGTTGGTTTGTGGTTGTGGTTTTTATGTTTTTTAAAATGTAAATCAGTAAAGTATATATATATATTCATTTAGATTTAAAAAATAGGTGGGGGTGTAGGGGTCGTAGGGTTTGTGTTTGTGTTTTACGAGGTTATAGATTGAAATATAAAAAGTTTTATATATATATATATATATATATTATTTTAGCTATATATATATATATATTACTACTATATTCTTTTAGCTATAGGTCGTGAAAGCCCCAAACCTCCAGAGAGCTTCTTGAACCTACCCCTTTTTCCAAACCTCCCTTTTTCAATCAAAACCCCCTTCACTCCTCTCTTTCTCACGTGCAATATCTCATTTTCTCTTCCCCTTGCCATTTTTCATTAAAGTCTTCCCCCACCCACCCCCCTCCATTCACCTCCCTTTTTAAAATTAAAACCCCCTCCCCTCTCTCTCACTTATAATCTCTCTCTTTCTTTTCCTCATCCCCTTTTTAATTAAATTCTTTCCCCCTCCCCCCTCTCTCTCTCTCATGTGTAGGGCCTAGGTTTTCTCTCTTTCTCTCTCTCTCTCTCTCTCTCTCTCTCTCCCCTTTAATCAAAAGTTTTTCTCTGTCTCTCTCTCTCAATTAGATTAAATTTTTTGATTTAAACTTTTTAAATTAAATATTTTAAAAACTTTTTTTAATTTAAAGTTTTTCGAATATAGTTTTTCACACACTTTGAGAATGAGATAGAATAAAAGAGAGAGAGAGAGAGAGAAGAAGAAGAAGAAGAAGAAGAAGAAGAAGAAGAAAAAGAAGAAGAAAGAGAGAGAAAGAGGAAAGATAATAGTCATTTTTTAATTAAACATTTTTCTTCTCCCCCTCCCCCCTCTCTCTCATGCGTAGGGCCTGGGTTCTCTCTCTCTCTCTCTCTCTCTCTCTCTTAGATTAAACTTTTTAATGCAAACGTTTTGTTTAATTAAAATAAGGAGAGAGAGAGAGAGAGAGTAAAAAAAAAAAGAGGAGAGGGAGGGAGGGAGAGAGAGGGGGAACAAAGAAAAAGAGAATTATAGACAGAGAAAATATAAAATTTAAGAGAGGGAGAGAGAGGAAAAGAAACACTACAAGGATTTAAGCCTATAGCGACGGCAGGTAGCAACGCAGGTAGCAGCGTCCCACAGGGAAAAAAAACAGGCCGAAACCGAGCACGGGTTTATTTCACGTTTTTGCGTCTACTGTTTTGAGAGTGAGAGCAAGAGAGAGAGAAACCGTCGTGAGAGAGGGAGAGGAAGAAGGCTTGCCACCGCTGCCGCCGCTGCCATTTGCGAAGGAGAGAAGGAGACTTCATTGCGAAGAGGAGCCGCCCCACAGTCACCATATCTCATTGGTGATTTTATTCTCTCCTTCTTTTGCTTGTTTAGGGTTTAATTCTCTTTCTCTTTTGCTTTTTTAGGAGAGGAAATGAGAGAGAAAGAGAGGGAGAGGGAGAGGGAGAGGGAGGGAGACTGCATTCTCTCTCTCCCTCTCCCTTTTGCTTTTGGAGAGTGTTAGGATATATTGTGAGAGGGAGATGAAATGAGAGAGAAAGAAAGGGAGAGGAAGAGGGAGGGGGAGGGAGGGAGAGGGAGAGGGAGGGAGAGGGAGGAAATGGAAGAGGTTGTGGGCAAAACTCTCTATTCACTTTTTTGAAGTGTTCAAATTAACATAGGATGCATGCATAGATCATTCTTGTGTGTGCAAACTTGAGAGCTCTCTTCTCTCTCCTTGTATCCTATCTTCTTATGCTTCACATTGAGGGCGAGGGTGAGGGTGAGGGTGAGGGTGAGGGAGAGTGAGAGAGGAATTAAGTGAGGAACTAGAAGAGTGAAGCTTCTCTCCTATCTTGCATTCTTCTCTTCTTCCCCTTCTTCTTCTACAATTTGGAGGGTGAGAGGTGGAGTTGAGATGAGGTTGGGATATCCCTCTTTCTTTTCTATTCTTCCTCTCTTTGTTGGAGTACTTGAGGAATGGATGGATTGCAAAATGGAGTGGCGTAACCAATTGAGGGAGCCATGCTTGGATTGTGAGGCTGAATTGATTTGAGATGATGATTTGATTGGTTGAGTATATTAGAGTAGATAGAAATCAGCAACTTAATTTTTTATAAAAAACTCTCTAATCATTTGTAGTAGAAATTCGAATTGCATTGATTGATGATTGCTATGGAGGATTAGTTATGTCCAACATTTATCAATTGCATTAGGAAAGAAATTAGTTATGTCTACTGTCATGTCTAATGATTGCTATGGAGGATTAGTTATGTCTAATGTTTATCAATTGAATTAGGAAAGAAATTATTGAATTTTTTTGCTTATGACATGAAATTTGTTCTCTAGATAAAACATCTTATGGATTGCATTCAAATTGAACTCACAATGTAACTCATCTAAATGCAACTCATTGAAGAGTGTTAGGAGCATTTAAATGGAAGGACCTCTTGACTGAAACCTAGCAGGAAGAGAGGGAGATATTTTCCAAATAAAACATTTAAGGAAGAAAATGAAATGAGAGAGGGAGAGAAAGAGAGAGGAGAGAGGGAGAGGAGAGAGAAAAAATGAGAGCGAGAGAGAGGAGAGAGAAAAGGAAATGAGAGAGGGCACTAAGGCTCAATACATAACCTAGAAGCATATAAATACCACTGACAACACTATGACAGATATAAGTACTAGATCCAAGACAAAATATCAAACCATCCTACAATAGGGGTACTACATCCAATGAGTATCAAGAGAGCATGTGCATGTCACAATTAGTCCTATTGTCTCACTACAATATATCTAACAAATGGCTAATGTATCATCCAATGATAAGAGGCATGAAGTGTCTTAAATTAATGTTTGATGTGAGAAGTGACAGTCAAACTCAATGAGACTAAGCTTCAATCTCAATCCAAGTGCATTCTAGAAGCATGGCCAAGTATATGGCATCAACCATAGACATTAGTGTAGCATGCAAAGTAATCAATAAGCATCAACAAGCAATAAGCACGAAGTTTCTCTGACAAAATAGCATTCAACATCCCAAGTGATCTCACATCAAATAGACATCTTAAGAAGCATAAGTGACCTCTAATAAACAATGAGTGAAGGGTTTTCCCAAATTGTATTACAAGTCATTAAATTGTTTGTTGTAACGTAGACAAGATGGAAAAGGAAGAAGGTCATGTTGTTCAAGATCGTGAGGCGTATCTTAATTAGCGTGTCCCATGTCCTTGCTCTCAATGCAAGTTGGCAATTAGACGAAAACGCCGATTGTCTATAGAACACGTACGATGATTTGGCAAGTTTCAATCTAAGATCATTGATCAAGCAATTGCGGATTTTCAGCAAACAATAATTTGAAGTTAATATCAATCATGCATTGTACACACAAGCTAATTGAATACCATACACAATAAGATTGGGTCTTGCTGGAAAATTTTCTATCTAGGGAGGTGATGTCTCGTCCCAAGGGGGAGTGCACCCTTTGTAGCCAATTAGAAGAGTACGTGGGCGTGCGATGGATGGAGTCCAGGAGCCAATCCACCACTCGCAAGCCCAATCTATACCATCAATGCCAGAGGAGATAGGCAACCTTCCAGACCTACCTACAATCTTGGAGCTTGAGATGGAGGCAATGATCGATGCATTGATTCCCATGGATGTCGAGACTTCTGATCCGCTTAAAGAGGAAGCATCCATACCATTATATGATGGGTGCCGAGTATCTCGGCTGAAGACACTACTTGCACTCTTAACTGTGCAAGCAAAATACGGGTGGAGCGATACGAGTGTGACCGAGTTGTTCAGGTACCTTGTACATATGCTTCATTGATTTTTTTTTTCACACTATTATTACAAACATTTGTGCTTTTTCAAGGTTTTTTATGATTTTTTTCAGGTTATTGAAATATCATATATTACCATCTGCAAATACCATGCCTGAGTCTTGAGATGATGCACGACATGTTTTACGGAAGCTTGGCATGGACTACAATAACATCCATGCATGTATCAACGATTGCTGTCTATTTCGAGGAGAATACGAGACTATGGAGATATGTCCAAAGTGTGGTGCTCATAGGTATTGACAGGACTTGCAAGGGCAAACCATCCCTCAAAAATTTCTCAAACACTTTCTGCTTATCCCCCGCATAAACCACATGTTTCGTATGTCTGGCATGGCGAGCTTGACAACATGGCATGCACAGAATAGGTCCACGGATGGAGTTCAACGAATATCAGCGGATTCGTGAGCATGGAGCCACATTAACTCTATCTTCCCAAGCTTTGCCCGCCGCGAGCCAATTCAATCTTCGGCTCGGTCTCGCAATGGATGGCGTGAACCCATTCGGTCTGCGCTTAACTTCTTACAGTGTGTGGCCTATAGTCCTTGTCAACTACAATATCCCTCCATGGCTTTCTACGAAGAAAGGACATCTCATCCTTAGCTTGCTCGTCCTAGGCCGCTACAAAGTAAAAAATATGGACGTGTATCTTTGTCCATTAGTCGATGAGCTTAAGATTTTATGGGAGGAGGGGGTCACTGTGCAAGATATGAGCAGGTGCAATGGTTGACGATCAGCCAATATTCGAGCCATTCTCATGTGGACGATGCATGACTTTTAGGGATTGGGAGAGTGATCAGGTGAGCAGGCCTCCGTTCTCGCTGGTAATATCTATATTTTATCTCGTTCAATCAAGTATTCACTAGGTTGTGGTGTTGGAACAGGTCTGATTACCTCAGGTTATCATGCATGTCCATTGTGCAGGCCACAGTTAGACTCCAGAAGGTCATGAACCATGAAGAAGATGGTATATCAAGGACACGTTGCTTTCTTGCCGGAGTATCATGAACTCAGGGAAGATTTCCTTGGACAACCTCCAACACGTATGAACGCCACAAGTTGGTATGAGCTAAAAATGGTCCACACGGAATCACATCTAAATGGAATTTGACGGTTCTCAGTTTTCTGCGAGTTGCCATATTGGACCCACTTACAGGTCAACCACTTGTTGGATCCTATGCATATTTTCAAGAATGTGGGCAGCTTATTATGGAACCACATCACAGGAAAGAGAGACACTATAGAGGCACGAATGGATTTGAAGGAGGTAGGTAAGATGGAGGCGCTTTGGCCGCAGTTGAGTGTTGATGGTCGCATGCAGCTTCCTCGCGCTCCTTGGGTTTTGTCCACTAAACAAGAGCGCATTGTGAAGCAAGTAATCAAGTCTATCCGCACTCCGATGGGTATGATGCATTCTCTCAGGTCCGCATTTTCTAAAGAGGACCAATTATCAGGGCTAAAATCCCATGACTGGCATAAGATATGTCAGGTTTGTACTACGAATGGATTGTAATTAGCGTGGGTATTTTGCTATTTGGAATGTAGCCATTATTCATAATGCTTTCTCATTTGTGGTAGTTTTTACTACCGATCGCGATCACAGGATGTCTTAGTCCAGAAATACGCGGGGCCATTTACAAGTTGTCGACTTTGGTGCAATGGATCTCACAGAAAGAGATTAAGACGTCCTCTATTGAATCTGCGAGGCGGGGAGTAGTGGAGACGGTCTGTCTTTTTGAGAAATACCTGCCCACCAGCATGCTCACAATACAAATCCACCTTCTTGTGCATCTTGTGGATGAAGTGGAGATTGCTCGACCTATCCATACTCGATGGATGTTCTTCTTGGAGCGCTTCATGAAAACCCTGAAAGGATTTGTGCGACAACGAGCTCGGTCAGAAGGTAGCATGGCCGAAGGTTGGTTGGTGTCTGAGGCGCTAGTGCATATTTCACAATGGCTACCAACGGTGGAACCAAACAATGAAATGCTATGGTCGCTGAAGGACAATGATAGACTGACTAGAGATGTGGTGGTTGGAAATGGAGTAGAAAGAAGAATGGATGCCTCAATGGAAGAGAAAGTGAATCGCTTTTGTATGTTGCACCATGCCTCTGTGGAGACGTGGCTCACAAAGTACCAGATCGCTAGGCAAGATCGAGAGGAAGCGCGAGCTGAATTTCGATGTAGTACACATCATCGACGATCGATTTGATATCCCGAAGGCATGGAGGAGATGCCGTGGTTTATGTCAATGCGATGGTTGCATGGAGCTTTGACTACAGTGTCTCGCGAAGGGGCAGAGGTCTCAATGGAGTGGGAATTCTCGAGGGGATGTAGTCCAAAGGTGATGAGGGGTTTAGAATCTGTTGTATCTAAATTTTATATGCGATATCTAATTTGAGTGTTTCAATGTATAATACAAAATATATAGTGCAGCATGGTCACGCGAACGGCATTTTCGCGTGGAGTATATTGACAAAATGCGCTCCACAATGGACTGTGGTATCATGGCAAGGTTCGAGCAAGAGAGTCGGCGACGAGCAATGGATCCAAATATGGTTGTGGATGAGATGGAGTATTTTGGGAACTTGCAAAGTATTGTTACAGTGGATTACCGTAGCTTCTCTATGATACTATTTAATGTGCAGTGGTTCAAAGTGGTACTTGGAGGAGCTGGAGCATCAGTTCGAGAGGTCCATCTGGATTTCTTGAAATAGAGTTCTAGCCAACCGAGACCACCCATCCGTAGGACAGACCCATGGCCACATCCACCGTACTTTCCTCAAATTGTTTTAGTTGTCTAATTACCTACCACATTTAGTTGGACAAGCATCAACTAGCTTCCTTAATTAGCCCGTTAGACACCGGTTTCTTCATGTAATCTTAGCACTTGACATTGAAAGTAGTGTCAAACAAGTTCCTTTTCAACAAGTTATCTTATTTATCTTTGGAATACATTCATAAAGTCCAGCTCGTAGGCTTATCCATAATCCGCCCAAAGGCTATCCATAATCCGCCCAAAGGCTATCCAACAATCCACAGGGATCACTAATCCAAGATTCCGCCCATAGACTAGTATGCGGGCCTCGAGATCCAATCCCGAGTCACGTTGGTCTCTTGTGCAGGGCCCGGAAGGTGAGGGATTTATGGCCAGAGTCCCCCCTGGCACCCAAGCGTCCTCCTGCTCCAAGTAGCGCTCAACGGAGAGACCTCTCGCGGGGGGTTCAGTCCACCTTCCCGGAGCGGCTAATAATGCCCTTGGTTAGGGTCAGTGGTTAGGGTCAGGCAGACAGTCAGGGGTAACTAAGGTTGCCTCTCCCTTCAAGCCTTCAACCTGAAGCATTAGATATCTTTTCATCCTTTAATTCCTTGAGCAAACAAAATAAACAGTGCTCTCTAAACTATTACAAGCACAATCATTTCCAGTGGTCGTTACTTTGGCCAACTGCTAAGGAGTGAATCCTTCTCTCCGAATGCATCCAACATTCAATTCGGGATCAATTGCGACTTGGCAAGATCCCTAAGGGTTTGTTTGTTAACCCGTATGTCCTTGGGTTAGGGCCGTACCCTATTAACCCAACTTAACCAATACCTTAGGTTCTATTAACAGTAAATATGTTGCTCTAAATTATTGATTGGTCCTTTGCTTCCAAGCAAATATCTAATTCCCTTATCTTGGTAACTTTTCCCAAGAAAGGTGATATAACAGGATGACTACTCATCCTCATGCAAGTTAAACTTGTGCAAAAATCTACCAATCTCATTCTGAGGAATTGGCCATTCTCTTGTGATCAAACCACAAGATCATGCGACGTTACAACTTGTTGCACAAGTGTCGCATCTAATCCATGGGACTATTTCACCCATCCAACGGCGTCTTCTAATCATGGAACCATGATTAGATAAGAGACAGGGTTTAGGGTGTCTTCATATCCAATCCATTCCCGATTGCATTAGGCCGACATCGTTCGGTCCTAGGGGTTCCAACTCAATCCGAGTTTCATCTTTTGAATGAGTGGTCCTTAGGGCAGAAACCCTAGTTTGTTTCTTGCAAGTATGTCCAATTGTCCCTACATTCCATGAATGTGGGCAAGACTTAGGGTATGAGAGTTTCGACTTGGCAATAAGTGCGACTATGTCAAGTCCTTAACGTGCTAAATCCTAGTTAGCACTTGGGGTATATTGTATCGATTTAACCATCCTAAATGAATCCTTTGCGGTTTAGTTGTTTTGGATAAACCAATTTACTTGTCTTACGACAAGGACGAACTATTCCTAAAGATATTGTCTTGATCAAAGAGGGAAAAAAACTAGTTGCATTACGATACCATTCTCATAAGCACACAATTTATTGCCTCTACATATGATTAGATTTACAAACCCTAACTTTTTTTGTTAAGATCAAAGTGCATGTTAAGTTACGGCATAATTTCCATTGATCCTACTAGGACATGCATTCATGATTCATGCCACTAAGCTTTTAGGGTTTTATGTTAAAACAAACCATACAACCTTTCCCTAACTACGTTTCTGAATGAATTTATTCATATGACGAATGGGCATTATGAAACCTTTCCTAACTACTACGCAGTTAAATGATATTTATGCCAATTGAAGCTAGAGTTAACCTACTTCATGCAACTTTAGAATCTTTCCATGCTTTGTAGTTTCCTATGGTTGATAATGACTTTTTAATGAATCATTACGAAGAAAGATTTGTCTAATAATGTGACATGCGATTTAATCTTTCCATGCGTAATCGAAGGTGTACTACAATAATTTCGACTTTGTAATGATAGTCATTAGTTGATCTAGATTCATTACTTTACAATGCACAAAAACAACTTGCTAAGAATGCATAGACATCTTATGTTCTTTTTCGTTCATTCCATTGAAAAATACAAATGACTGATCTTCAATCGTGAGTTACTTCCTTTAAAATAGCCAAAGCATTTCAATCACAAAAGTGCATCCTAATTCCATGGATTAACCATCCATAATTGCAATACTTTGACATAAATCAAAAATAGGAAGAAAAACCTAGACTTGTGGGTTCAGTGAAATATCCACATGAATATTAGGAGATGATCCTCCTGTGGTTGCACCTTGTGTCTTTTTAGGGGCCATCGTGAATTCGACTTCTAGTTTGCCTTCATGGATTCAAACTTCTTGCCTTGGCTCGCAGTCTTATGATCTTTGGCCGTCTCCCTCGTACACGCAAATCCCTTTGAGGTACGACTCCTTAACAAAAGTACCAACTTGCGGAATTTGGCTTTGGAAGGCCTTAGGGTTCAAAGCTTGGTCCTTCTTCCTTTCGGAAAAGAGGGATTTTTTGAAGGCCTTGCAGAAAAAGCGGCTTGAGAGATATTCTTCTCCTTGAAATTCCAGCTAGGAATGGCTTTATAGGGCCTTGCAGAAATGGGGATTTATGAACTTCTCCTTCCTCTCATAAAAATTCCGGGGGCAAAGATCTTGTGAACAGGGGTATAAGGAAATCCTCCTCTTCTCTACAAGACCCGAGGGGAAAAAAAATAGGGATGGCTTATGGGGAAATCGAGTGGGAAGGGGCTTAGAGAAACCCCTCTTCTTCTTTACAAGAACCGGGGGGGAAAATAAGGGATGGGCTTATGGGGGAAATCGAGTGGGAAGGGCTTTAAATCCCGGGGTAGAATGGTATTATGGAGATCCAATGGGAAGGGGCTTTAAAAAATCGGGGCTAATATGGACTTGTGGTGGATCCCAATAGGAAGGGGGCTTAGAGAAGCCCCCTTAGAAGCTTCTGGGGGGGTGTGTGCAGGGCCACGTGGACGAGGAAGAAGGCCAATATAATCGACGAGGGAAGGGCGGCGTCAGCAGCAGTAGTCGACCGTAGCATAGTGAAGGTAGAGCTGGCGACATGCTCGAGCACGGTGGCTCCATAGACTACAGCAACTCCTTCTTCCTCCACACACGGATTTTGTAGCTCTCCCTTCCTTTACTTCCTTCCACCCTCGTGTAGTCTGTCGCAACTCTCCCCTCTTCCACACCTACAATGGCAGCTTCAATGCCTCCACAGTCTGGCCCGTCCTCTCTCTTTTACCCCCTTAGAGGGGTGTATTTATAGTCTGGGGGAGAGGGGACCTCCCCCCTATGTGGCCCCCTTGCATGGCATCCTCCCCCCACCTCCTCAGGTTGCCCTTAATGGCCCATCCCCTTCCCTCAGCCACGCATCGGCTGGGGAAGGTAATTTTTTTTTTTTTGCAATAATCCCATCATTATCCTCTTAACTTGCTCCCAAGAGGATGTTTCCCCCGCAGATGATGCAGTTTTTAATCCTCAGTCCCAGTTGACCAATGCAGAGTACTCCATTTCTTGCATACAGTTATAGATCAACTGCCAGCATTGGAGATGATCTTTTCACGAGTTTACGGTGCGCGGGAGGTTGGTCTAGTAATATTTTTATTCAAACGAAAATATTACAAAGGGAGAGAGGGAGAGAAGAAAAAAATGAAAATTATGAGAAAAGGGAGAAGAAGAAAAGGGGGCGTAGAGAGAGAGAGAGAGAGGGAGAGAGAGAAAGAGAGGAGAAGAGAAAGAATATCAACATAAAGAGAGATTTATATATAGGAAAAAGATAAAATTTACATACTTTAAGAGAGATTGAGGGGGGGAGAAAGAAAGTGAAAGAAGAAGAAGAGAGAGAGAACATGTAGAGAGAATTATAGAGAGAGAAAATATAAAATTGAAAAAGAGAGAGAGAATAAAAAATAGAGGAGGAAGAGAGAAGGAAAAGAGAGGAGAGAGAGAGAGAGAGAGAAGAAAAGTGCAAAGAGAAGAAAAGGAGAGAGAGAGAAAAGAAAAAATTTAAAAAGAGAATGAAGAGAGAGAGAGAGAAGAAGAAAAAAAAGGAAAAAATAGGAGAGGGAGAGAGAAGGAAAAGACAGGAGAGAGAGGGGAGAATAAAAGGAGAGAGAGAGAGAGAAGAAAAGCGGGGAGAGAAAAGAGAGAGAGAGAGAGGGAGAGAGAGAGAACCAAGAGAGAAGAAAAAAACTAAAATAGAAAGCAAAGGAGGAAGAGAGAAAATTAGACATAGGGAATTTGGGGGAGCGAGAGAGAGGAAAAAGAGGAGAGAGAAATATGAGAAATGGATTGTTGATCGAAGTTGCTGTGCGACTTTGCTTGCGGCTTCGAGGCAAGGAACCTGCCGCGAAGCGGCCTAGCATTCTGTGCATGTGAAGCGCATGCGGAACGCTAGTGTATATATATATATATATGTATATATATATATATATATATATATATATATATATATATATATATATATATATATAAAGGGATGAGGGTGGGGGAACCAAGAGAGAAGAAAAAAAACTAAAATAGAAGGCAAAGAAGGAGGGAGAGAGAAAATTAGACATAGGGAATTTGGGGGAGAGAGAGAGAGGAAAAAGAGGAGAGAGAAATATGAGAAATGGATTGTTGAGCGAAGTTGCCATGTGACTTTGCTTGCGGCTTTGAGGCAACAAAGCTGCCGCGAAGCGGCCTAGCATTCTGTGCATGTGAAGCACATGCAGAACGCTAGTATTTATATATATATATATAAAGGGATGAGGGTGGGGGGTTGTTTGTTTGTTTGTTTGTTCTTTTAAGAGCGTGGTTTGTCTTATGATTTTTTAAAAAAAGGGTTCAAAGGTTAGGTTATGTTTGGTTTGTAATGAATTAATGGGTGTAATGTTTCAATTTAAAAAACAAAGGGGGGGGAGGGGAGTGTGTGTGTGTGGGGGGGGGGACGGGGGGGGATTTCTAGGCGGGTGGGAATTCTAGTAAAAGGTTAGGTTATGTTTGGTTTGTAATGAATTAACGGGTGTAATGTTTCAATTTAAAAAACAAAGGCAAGGGGGGATGTGATAAACCTGCACTCGTTACGCACTCAACACGGCACAGAAAGGTAACACGATATATGAGCTCAAGGTATACTCTTGTATTATTCAATCCAAAAGCGGGACAACATAGACACATCCCAAGACTACACCCTCGTGACGCCACACATAAGAGGGTTCACCACTGGGTATAGGGAATCACACGTAGAGTGGAAACAAGGCAAGGCTTTGAGTCACTACTACTCCCTATATAGGTGCAATCGGTAGCACCGGCATGGTATAGCTACAAAGCCCTTACACTCACCCCCGCTTATTGGATTGCTGACCTCAGTAATCTAAGGGTAGCGTTTGTTATTTGACTCATCCGGGGTCTTAACGGAGCTTTTCCTAGCAAGCTGGTCAGTGTCTGCCGGTCTAAGGGGACCGCGGGGTCTTAACACACTCTATACTATCAGACTAGCCAGTGTCTACCGCACTAGGACGTGGGGGCTTTTTGTTTGATGGAGTTATTTTTTGATGATTGCTACCATGCGGGTCCACCCTCGACTCGATTACATTTGAGGAGTGGAGGCATGCTTGGGGTCTATGCTTGAGAACCACATTATTTGTTGGAGTGCTGGAAAGGCTCAAGGGTCATTGGAAGTAGCAGGGGGGTTCTCCTCAAGCCAAAGGGCGAAGGCATTCTTTCCGCGTTCACTGGCCTCCGCTTCTGAGATCCAAGTGGCCTCCTTGAGTGGACGCCCACGCCACTTGGTGAGGTATTCGGGGAAGCCTCTTTGTTCCTAGCGTCGGAGGAATGCTTCTACTTCGAAGGGACCGTTGGAATGGAGCATTGGTATGCGCCATCCCCATTGGTTGTCGGGGTAGAACTTGCGCAAAAGATGAGCATGAAATGCATTATGAACATAGACACTGTCTGGCAGGTTCAGCTTGTAGGTGACTTCGTTCAACACTTGAGTGATTCGGTAGGGTCCATAGTAAACGGTGATTTAACTTGGGGGTCATGTTTTTGGGAAGTGACATATTCTTAGAGCTCACTAGGACCATGTATCCTTTGGCGAATAGTACAGCCTTTCTCTTTTTGTTTGCTTGCTCTGTCATGGTGATCTTTCTCTGCTCTAGGCTTTGCTTAGCTGCTGCATTGCGGTTTCTCCATTTCTTCAAGAATTCTTTTGCATCTTGATCTTCCGCTTTGGCCACTCCGGATACTAAGGCCAATGGTGTAATGACTTCTTTTCCTGTTGCTAACTCGAAGGGGGTGTACCCGGTTGCCAAGTGTATGGAGCTATTATAGTGGAATTCCAAAACATCAAGGTACAATGCCCAATCTTTCTGGTCCACTCGAGCATAGCTTCGGAGACAATCTTCGATGCCTTGGTTGACTCATTCTGTCTGTCCATCTGTCTCTGGGTGGAAGGATGATGAGAATCTCAATTGTGTTTCCAGAGTCTTGAAAAGTTCCTTCCACATGTTGCTCATGAATCTTCCATCTCTATCTGATACAATGGTCAGTTATAAACCCCAAAAGCCTAGCAGCATAAATCATGAAATGCATATTCTAGAAGGGTCAATGAAAAATTATGCCGTAACTTGACCTACGCTTTGATCTTAACCAGGAAAGTTAGGGTTGGTAAATCTAGTCATATGTAGGCAATGAATCATGTGATTATGAGAATGGTATCGTAAATATCTTCAAGATTAGACAAGTAAATTGGTTTACCCTAAACACCTAAACCGCGAGGGACACGCTTATAAATGGTTAAATCAAAGCAACATATCCCAAGTGCTAACTAGGATTTAGAACGTTGAGGACGTAACCTAGTTGTTCTTATTGCCACGTTAAAACTCTCATACCCTAAAGACCTGCCCACATTCACGAAATGTAGCGAAAATAGGACATACTTGCGAGAAACGATCTAGGGTTTGTTATCCTAAGTGTCGCTCGCTAAAAGGATGAAACTCGGTTTGAATTGGAACCCTAGGACCGACAAGGTTGGCCTAGTGCAATCAGAAATGGATTGGACATGAGGACACCCTAACCCTATTTCCTATTAATCATGATTTCGTAATTAGAAGACGACATTCGATGGGTAAAATAGTCCCATGGATTAGATGCGACACTTGTGCAATAATATATTTACTACTAATAGAACTTAAGGTATTGGTTAAGTTGGGTTAATAGGGTATGGCCCTAACCCAAGGATATAAGGGTTAACAAAAAAAAACCCTTGGGGATCTTGCCAAGTCGCAATTGATCCCGGATCAACTGCTGGATGCATTTGGAGAGAAAGATTCACTCCTTAGCAATTGGCCAAATAAACGACCACTGGAATTGATTGTGCTTGTAACAGTTTAGAAAGCACTGTTTGCATTGTTTTCTCAAGGAACTAAAGGATGAAAAGATATCTAATGCTTCAGGTTGAAGGCTTGAAGGGAGAGGCAGCTTCAGTTACCCCCGACTGCCTGCCTGACCCTAACCAAGGGGATTGTTGACCACGCCGGGAACGTGGACCGAACCCGCCGCGAGAGGTCTCTCCGTTGAGTTCTACTTGGAGTAGGAGGACGCTTGGGTGCCAGGGGGGCTCTGGCCGTAAATCCCTTGCCTTTCGGGTCCTGCACAATAGGCTAACATGACTCAGGATTGGATCTCAAGGCCCGCATACTAGTTTACGAGTGAAAGCTTGGAATAATGATCCCTGTGGATTACTAGATAGCCTTCGGGCGGATTATGGACAAGCCTATGGGCGGAACTCCTTGTATTCCAAAGATAAAATGATGAAATGTTAATAAAGAATTTGTTTGATATTGTTTTTCTATGTCACGTGATAAGATTACGTGAAGGAACTAGTGCTTAACGGATTAATTAAAGAAGCTGATTGCTACATGTCAAATTAATGTGATAGATAATTACATAACTAAAACAAACCGAGGAAAGTGCAGAGGATAGGCCATAGGTCCGCCGTCCTACGGTTGGGTGGTCCCGGTTAGCCGGGAACTTTTCTAAAAATCTCGAAGAACAGCTGAATGATCGTCAAAGAAAATGAATAAAGAAAGCAATAACCTAGAGTTATGTATTAACCGATTTACGCTGTTTTAGGGGAACGGAATGGGACTATGCCTTATGGTAGAGAGGTTGAGCTTTGCATCCCCCTCGTTTCCCATTCTCCTTGAACCAAGTGCAGCGTGAATCCGCTTTGGACCTGGCGTTTCTGCGTAAAGTAGTTCGCTTGAGTCAGACGCTAGTTGCTATTAGGTAATGACCAATCAAGAAAACCCTAATTCCGGTCGATCCTAAGTGGGAACGGTGAGGATACTTCCGCTACGTGGCAGACGCAGGAAGACCTAGATTGCAAATCCTATATCATTCCATGGGAGTGCCGGGCGGAGCTTTCTAGACATCCTTTCCGA
Source organism: Lygodium microphyllum (assembly GCF_053477565.2). Classification (NCBI taxonomy): domain Eukaryota; kingdom Viridiplantae; phylum Streptophyta; class Polypodiopsida; order Schizaeales; family Lygodiaceae; genus Lygodium; species Lygodium microphyllum. The sequence goes on from NC_141161.1 coordinate 35,855,722, forward strand.
TGGACTGCTAAGACTTGTCCTGGATGATACTAGTAGACACGTTACAGTTTTAGGGGAACGGAATGGGACTATGACTTATGGGCACAGAGGTTGAGCTTCACATCCCTCTCATTTCCCATTCTCCTTGAACCAAGTGCATCATGAATCCGCTTTGACCCTGACGTTTCTGCGTAAAGTAGTTCGCTTGGGTTCGACACTAGCTACCATTCTAGGAATTTGACTACTAGGAAAACCCTGATTTAGGTCGATCCTAAGTGGGAACGGCCGGAATGCTTCCGCTCGTGGCAAACTCGAGAAGACCTAGATTGCAAACCCCGTGACATTCCATGGGAGTGTCGGGCGGCGCTTTCTGGAGTCTCTTCCTGATGGATTGCTAAGATGTGTCCTGCAAGTGAACAGATGGACACGTTACAATTATGGTGTAAATGATATGCTTGGCATCCTCCTTTGGAAGGTGATGTTCTAGAGCCTCACCGTCGATAGAATGTATTTCACAAGTGAGATATTCAGTCCTTGAGATCCCAACCATTAGATCATATTTCTAGCAATCCTTTATTCATTGAGGATTTCTTTTCAACTTTTTATTCCCATTGTTCCATTTATCCTTATGATCCTCATGACATCCTATCATATTCCTTGATCTCCCATCAATTACATAGTATATTGCTATCATCCAATCTAATCTAGACAGTATCCCTCTTTTATCTTTTACCCCTACTATTTTCCCTCACATTCCAATTTTTATTACATGCCCACTTATTTCTAATCCTATATCATTTCCTACTCCTATTGAATCTACTTCTATTGTTCAACCTATTCCTTCTGTTTTTCCAACAGAATCCCTTCAAAATTTTCTACTTTCTTTCCCTTCTTTACCATTGTCATTATCCCTTGAGATATCTTTGTTCTACGATTTATCTTACCCCCCTCTTCATTGTTGTCGTATTATCCCTTTACCACCTCCCTATGATTATATTAATATTCCTTCTCAATCAACGATGGATACTCCTAGATATAATAGTGATATTCTCCATCGACGACAATGGACATTAAATGATTCTTTGACAGGACCAGTGTTTAATTGGCCCATCATTCGTGGTTTCTAGTAAAATTCAGTGCAATGTTTCACTCTTCTTATCTGCAATTTGTTAGAGCACATGCTTTGTCTGATGGTACTTTGGTATGCTTGGCATCTCATGTCTCATTTTTGTCAGTATCTTTCTTTTATGCATCAACAGTTTTACCTTGATTCTAGGAAAGTATCCCGAACTTGATGATTAATCCAAATGAGGATGTGGCTGCTGCTCAGATGGATGTTCTATATTATTTTTCACAAGCTTTTCCCACTAGGTTTATGGTCATGTTGGAAAGGATGTGTTACTTACAATTGCTTTAGAATGTGCCTCTACATTATGTGGATGAGAACAAGAGTTTGGAATGTCTCAAGCTCAGTATGAAGTTCAAGAAAAAAATATTCATCCTACATAGCTTGTAAACACTCTCTTGGATATATTGATCCTTTTTAATGAAATTTTTTATCTTTCTCTTTAGTTTTTGGGAGCATGTGCCATTTAGACTACATTGTCTTGCATCCATGTGAGTTCTGTATATATTTTATGGTGGATATGTGGTATTATATCCCTCTTACATGAAGTTGAAGATAAAGATGAAGTTGATTGAGAAGATAACTAATTGTGGTTCAAATTTTTATTTGATGGATGGATGCTTATGGTAGAAGAAAGTAAAACTCTTATATCCTTTAGCAATTTGTCATGCTTTTTTTTTTCTAAGCTATGATAATGAATAACGGTGTTTTCATTTCATTGTAATTACTTAGTAGATGCATGTTATAAGTTGGGGTCGTATTTGGATGGTGTTTCTTGAAGACGTTGAAGAAGATTGAGTTGAGATATATTTTGAACTTATATTCCCTTTTTCCTAGGTCGTGAGGATGCTCCCTCATTAAGTGTGGGGGTATGTTGAGGGTTGAGATGACTTGATTTTTTGACAAATTTTTTGTTGTTTCTTTGGATTAATGGTTGATTTTTTATGGATTTTGTATGTTATTTAGTTGTTTTAGAAGTTTTTGAGACTGTTTTGGATGAGGTTGATTATGTTTTGGAAGATCATGATATTTTATAGTCAAGATATGATCTTTTGTCATGTTTTGTTGATGTCATGTTAGTGTTTGATTTGTTTTGTTTTAGTCTATTGAGCTTCTGTTTTGCTATGTTTTTCTTCTGTATGAGGGGTTCGAATGATGCTTGATAAATTTTGAGTGTGTGTGGAATATTATTGATTGATTCTTGATAGTTTTGAATGATTTAAGTTGAGCTAAAGGCTTTTTGATGCCTTCTATTAACCCTCTATTGATCGTTTGGAGAGCCTCTATTTCTATTATGTTTTATTCTATTTGCCTCTATAAGTGTAGTGGTGGATGAATGTGTGGCTTGGGAAAGTTTTCTAACCTTGGAAAGAGATGAATATAAGTTAAAAATATCTCAAAGAAGTGGAAGAATTAGCTACTAAAGATTTGAAGGGAAGACTGAAGTGATAGTGATAATAGTGAGCTCTCAAGGGACACTGTAGTGGTCCTGGTGACCTTTCATACCAGACATACGTCTTGGAATGGGTATCCACAACCAAAGAGGGGTTATGAATGATTATTCCTGATGATATCATTGTACTATTGAGAGAGAGCATGTATGAGAGATAGTGTGAGAGATAGCTAAATCTATGTAAACAATGTATCTATGAGTAAGAGGTTGTGAGAGAAAGCTATGGAACCATTGAAGAATAATAATATGTGATGATTTCCATTCAAAGTGGTGTATTATCTTGTGTCTTTGTGGTATCTTGATGAATTATATGAAGAATATGAGGAGGATAATTAAGCTGGGGAGAATTGTTTCTATGAAGCTATAGGAAGATGTTTTGTTCTTGGTGTTCTTTGCTCTGTTAAGGTCACACTAAGTATGCAACATATATTTGTTGATGATACAAGATAGATTTTCTTGTAGTAGATTTACCATTTTCTTGGTTTTTCTCTTGGGGGTCTAGTTTCTTTATCCTCGTTAGAGTTAGACACATTAGGTGCTCCATCTAGTAGTGAGTCGTTATCAAGTGGCACCTCCAACAAGGGGTCCACTATAGAGGATATCTAAAAAATAACTTTGAATGAGCCAATGGAAGCTCAAGATAGGATAAGGGATGTGGATGTAATTGAGTTAGCCCTTGGTACAATGAATGATTCATGGCCAATCAAATTGGGGTCCATGCTTAGTTTAGAAGTGAGAAAAGACTATGTGTTCTTGATTTAGGGATTCCGCAATATCTTTGCTTGGAGTTAGGATGAGTTGATAGGTATTCATCCTAGCTTCGATATCCCCTTAAAGTAAGGTAGTCGTGAGAGGTGAGAAGGATCGAAGCTTTCTTAAAAGTGAGCTATGTCGGAGAGTAAGAGGAAGAAGAGAGAGAGACACAAATGGAAACTCCAACAGTCATAATGTGTGACTGGGCCTCCCTTTATTCAAACTGTCACTAAAAGAATAAAGAATAAAGTGACAGTGATGAGTGCCCGCCACCTGCACTATGCAGTGGCGGGTACTGTTAGTGTAGTAATATACGGGTGGCAAGGCAGAGGCGCCTATACCCCCAACAACCTCCCACTTAAAGGCGAACTTTCCCCAATGAGGAGGGAAAAGAAGAAGAAAAGACAGTACAATGTATGCATGTACAACAAGATGAGGAAAAACGTCATCTCATCCAATGCCCATCAACCTCCCTTCTGTACTACCCACACACTCACAGTCTCTCTCTCAAGCTCTCTCTCTCTCTCCCGATGTCTGACTAAAAAATGAGGCATCCCCTGACCTTTTGAGCCTCTTATTGGCTTGCTCAAGTCTCCTTTAACCTTATGGTTGCCTCTCTTGCAGTCATCTACTCAAGATTTAGATTTTATGCTCTTTCTTCTAGTTTTCAACCTATTTTGAGTAGCAGAAAATCCTTTTGGTTTCTCTATTTCCTTGGTCCTAATCCTATCCTAGCGCAACAAAAATAAAAAACAATGGCTGAGGTTGATTGACCTACTTGCCTACTCAACAACAAACCAAAATACTTACTTGTTTCGAAGATCAAACCACCTAAATCTCATATCTATCTCAAGCATCAGTTTGGGCTAAAAACCCTACCTCTATGCTCGACTTGAAGCATGCGGCGCTCAAAGCTCGATTCCATCGGTCCCGGCAATGGAACCAAAATGAAGGGAGCTTCAAGCTCAACCCCCAAGACCTACTGACCGCTCATTGGTCAAGCATTTCAACCCGAGCGGCCATGGCTACCTCTCACATAGCCGGCGTGCCCTCCCTACCTATGGGGTGTAGTGAGCTTACCTTGATGCCCGATTGAGTACCCTCCTCTCCCATGCACACCAGTAGCTCTACGATCCTTGAGGCAAGCTCAAGCAGCCTCAATCCCTCTTCAACAAGCTCCATCCTCCATAGCCGCGTGAGACAAGAGAATAGTAGAGAAGAGAAGAAGATAAAGAGAGGAGATGGCTCGAGGGGTCCACTAGGATTTACCATATGGTACCACGTGAGTGTAAGGGAGGGGGTTATTTAAGGGAAGGAATGTACATTTTATAAGGTAAGGTCCCATAAATAAAGGGTAGATAGGGGTGGTTCTTTTGCTAATTCCTACTTCACATCCTGAAAGAATACTTGACAAGATTCATTCCACTCAAGTAGACAATTAAAAGATAGGAGGTTCATCAATGGAAATGTTATTTTTGCCAGTGCATTGATGAATCTTCAATAATATCCTAATGATGATAGAAAGATATGTACCTCTTTTAGAGTCTATGGTGGGCTCAAAGCAACTATAACCTTTATGTTTTCAAGGCCAGTTGCAATACCAACCAAACTAACCACATGGCCCAATAACGACCCATAGGGTACCCCAAAGATAAACTTTTGTGGGTTAAGAGCAATGCCAAACTCTCTACAATACTCAAAACATTTTCTTAGAATAAATAGTTGTCTTTCCCTTGTGGTGGGTGCCCCCAGATCATCAAAAAATTATTTTAACTCCTCTAGGGAGATATCACCAAAACTCTTATCAACTACTCATTGCCAAGAATCAGGCCCATTTCATAATCCAAAGGCCATCACATGGTGCGCAAAGGTATCGAAGACAGTAATAAATGTCATTTTCAGCTTGTCTTTCTCTGCAATAGCTATTTGGTTGTATCCAATAAAGCAATCCACAAAGGAATAAATTTCCCTACCTATTAATTGATCCAAAATTTGATCAATGTATGGAAATAGATAGTAATCCTTAACCATGTACTTATTAAGCTCTCTAAAATCTACTCAAAGCTGAATTTGATTATTATTTTTATTCCTAATAACAACTGTTGAACACCATTCTGCGTATTGATTGAAAATATTAGGCCAACTATTTATAGTTTTGTTAATTCTTCAAATGTCCTGGCCCTTAGTTCATAAGTCATACGGCTTACTTTCTGATGCACAGGAGGGCGGCTTGTTGGAGGTAAAGGTGTCTCTACCTAGCCGCCCATGTATTACTACACTTACAGTACCTGACAAAAGATATTTGGGTATGGCAGCCTCTATACTATGCCAAACTCCCTTCTGCCACACAGTGAATGAGGTAAGGGCACCACCTAGTCATGGAAGAGCGGACTAGGATGCTATGCAAGAGGAAGAGGAGCTTGTGAGGGAGAAGAGAGGAAAACTGAGAGAGAGAGAGAGAGAGAGAGAGAGAGAGAGAGAGAGAGAGAGAACTACAAAAAATAGATGAATCAATAAAAATTAAGAGGTCACAAGAGATGGAGAACCCTTAAGAAATAACCAATATACACAATATGGACACCAATAGCATGGGCTTATTACACTGTAGAGCATGCATAAGCTATAGTAAGGGAATGAACTGCATGAGCTCATGAGAGAGAATGGGGAAGGCTCAATTGAGCCGAAGAAGGCCTCTTGGCTCTCTCTTTTGCAAATTACAAAGGAGAAGACCTCTTTATACATGCCTTGAGGGTGTTTAGGGAGGAGGTTAAGATAAAATAGGAATTAACACCACCAAAGTTGCATTAAGGCGGTTCCATCAATGTGGAAGCTCCATCTAGATGTTTTGTTGACCAATTTTGTGCTTAATCAAGTTCCATCATAGGTGAGTTGTCTCCATTTTCCCCCCCATAGCTTGAGTCCAAGAGCTCTCCTATAAAAAAATATAGAGAATATTCATAAAATAAGATCATATCTAGCAATAATGGAGTCTAGAGAGTAGTGAGAATTCATACATTACTACTACAATTAAGGATGATTTCAAGGTGATTTAGGAGGGAAATTCTAATTTCTTATTAGCTTGAGAGAGAGGAGAAGAGAGGGGAAAGGGTTGGGAGTCTAATGAATGATGTTTTCTGGAAGTGTTAAGTGTGGGAAAGAGAGTGTGGGTGTGTATAAAATTGGGAGGTGGTCTCCACCGCAGTCGGAAAAATTTGGCGTCCACCATTTTGGCCATACTTCCCGACACTTAGCTCCAAAAAATTATAAAAAATTTCCAGCCAAAACTTCAACTCACGTTCTACAACTTTTATCTCAAAATTTTTTTTTGGACTAGAGTGGAAGTATTTTTAAAAAATCTTACAAAATCATGTGCCTGATTTTTCTTCCACTAATGCTTTCAAGAAGGGTCCCATTTGTTTGAATTATCATAAGGCTCCAAAGCCATGACATTATGAGCCTCACATGCCCTTTGGATGACTCCAAATCCATTTTATGTCTTTTCTTTTCACATTACACATTTTCCCTTCACATTCCTCCATTGATCTTTACTCTTCATCTCCCCTTGGTAAACCGGTCCATGAAATATTTCTATCCAGTGATTTCTTGGATTTCCCAAGAGGTTGTTCCCACCCTCTTCTTTATTTCAAACCTCAAAATGTAAAAAAAATCAACAAAGTGTTAGACAAATATTTTTTTGTGATTTTCTCGGATCATATAGCCCCGCCCAACTTGGCTAGAGGTATTTATGCCTCTAGACAGTCTTTGGTATCTTGAGCTGGCCCCACCTTGATGTGATAGGGTTTTAAGCACCATACATTTACCCTGGTCTTGTGCACTTTTTCCTCAATGTCATGAAGTTTGTAGGAGCCATTGTTGAATTTTTTTGTGACCCAAAACGGTCCCTCCCACCAGTAGAGAAACTTGCCATCCTTTCATTTATCAAAGCGATTGCATCGAAGCACTAAAGATCCCTCCTTGATGTTTGTATCTATTAGCTTCTTGTTGAACTTTTCTCTACGCTTATCACTTTCTTGGGAGTAGTGGTTGATGGCTTCTTCATGATCCAATTGTAGCTGCTCTAGGTCTAGTAATCTTTGATGTAACTTCTCCTTTTGAGAGCCTATTGTGCCACCTAATACCCGAAGGCTAGCCAATTTCACCTCAATAGGCAAAAGAGCCTCTTGTCCATAAACTAGATGAAAAGGTGTGAATCCTAACATGGTTTTGAAGGAGGTTTTGTAAGCCCATAGGGCTCCACTAAGGTGCTTGTCCCAATCCTGGAGCCTGTGAATGTACCTATTCACTGATGATTCTACAAATCATTCCATTTACCTTATCCATCAATCCATTGCATTGAGGATAGTAAGGGGTAGAGTGGCATCGTTGAATATTTAGCTTTTGCATGAGTTCACCCACCACATTAGCTCTAAACCCTTGTCCTCTATTTGATAATATTTCAAGAGGGGTACCAAACCTACATCAAATGTGGTCAAATATGAATTCTAATATTTCTGCAAAGAAATATTAATGACTTTAGATCCCGTACAAAAGTGGTTTAAAGTAGTCTCTCGCAACATAAAAACTTTGGGCTAAGTGCTCCCTCTGCGTGCATCAATAAACACTAGCTCTGTGTCACGTACAGGAAGCCATGGCTCATATGCTGTAGTTCCACGCAGGAACACCCCTTCAAGGGGAAAAAAAGGGATAATTTTTGCAAATTTTTTTATGAATTAACTCCCTCCCCTTCAGCCATTGCATGGCGGGGAGAGGGAGTATGAGTAGGAGTATGTGTGAAGTAGGGAGGAGCATGGGGAGGGGAACATGCTGCCTGCCACGTGTGTGGCTACCTCCCCCTTTCCTACCTATATGAACCCCCCCCCCCCCCCAAGCTTGAGGAAGGAGAGAGGAGGATTGTGACGTGAAGCTGTTGGCACCGCCTAAGAGTTGCCGCCGTCACCACACTGCTGTACCATCCCTGCTGTCATCATCACCATCATCACCATCATCCTCCTCATCATCATCTTCTTCAGCATCGTTGTCATCCTCCCAATCATTTCCCACCTCCACGTCATTTCCTTGTACTTCAAAAGCTTGGAAGCTTCCATTAAGGCTTCCATAAGCCTTGTTCACCTGTACCATCCCCGGTTTTTAAAAAAACTGTGTCTTGCAAGGCCAATTTCTGCGCAGGGGAGAAATCTCAGCCTAGTAGGCAGTTTTGGAAATCAGAAAAATAGCAAGGAGAGTTCGCGGAGTCCAAGTCCATTGTGCCAATGGCTCCTAAGCAAAAGACGAGACGAGCACACACGGGAGCTTCCAACCCGAGTATGCGAGTGGACAACACTTTGATTCTTAATACCCATGTTCTGATAATTTTTCCGCATGAAAAGGATTCATTAAGCATATGTTTAACTCTCGTAGGCAAGTTTAAACACCTTGGGAAATTTATTCTATCTATAAGTTAGTAGCATGACGTGTATTTGCAATTGCTTGCACTTCCATGGTCAAGGGTAGCTGCAATTCTAAACGTATGATGCATAAGTTAAAAGATGAAATTGTGCATCTCCCAAAGGAAAAGATTTATGAACTTGATATTATAAAATTCGCATGCAATGTTAGTTATGATTTAGGTTGCGATAAGCGGTGGAAGAAGGATTAAATCAACCATGCATTAATTGGAATCTCGTCACGAAAGAATGATGCATCCATGCATAGAAGCTCTTTTATCAAAGAAGATCTTTGTAGATCTTATAGCTGCGTAGAAGGAAAAGGTCTATGGTCCTAAAATCACATATTTGCATGGAATGATGCATCTCACCTATCTTTTAGGGGAAAGTACTTGCAAATTTAGAAGAAAGTATCTGCATCTTTAAAAGGAAATATCATCTTAAATCATGGGTTGGTTAGATCAACTAAGTAATTCACATATAATTGAATAGCTTACATGAGAATCATAAGGGTATGATTAGTTAGCATATGACGATCACCTCAATGTGCTAGGTAGGGTTAAGCTATGATAAAATTCTGCCTAGTATCGCACTTGGGTTGCCAACTTAATACTTCCAATATCAAAGGTCCTATCCACATTCACGTAATGTTAGGGTTAGCTAAACGCCCATGCAAGAATGATCTAGGTTTCTCACCCTAAGGATCACTTGACCAAATGCTAGACTTCTGCAAGGAATCTAGGAGCCCTAGAGCCAAAACGTTTATCGGCCTAGTAGGGTTAGGTTTTGGATTGGGTCAATAGGACTCCCAAACCCTACAACTCGATCAAAGGTATTCTTGACCAAGAATACCATGTGATGGAAAAAATAATCCCACAAGTTAGGTATTGACTCCTATCTTGTGCAACAAGCTACAATGCCGTACGATCTTGTATCTAAATCACAAAATAGTATTACTACTCCTTAGACCAAGTTTGGCAAGTTCTAATCGCAAGTCAAATTTCCTAAGAATTGAGAAGACGTCCCACTTCAACACTCATCCATGAAGGCTGATTTGTCAAGCTAGGAAAGCAATGAATTTCCAAGGAAAGCAATTGACCAACTAAGTTTTGGTGACAAGGTTGCCCAGGTTTTTTTGTCTAAGACATAAAGATATCTAAGGTATTGACAAATTGGGTCAACAGGGTATAATTCCTAACCCAAGGAAAGAGGGTAAACAAGCAACTCAGCTTACAAAACCCTTGGGATCTTGCCAAGTCGCGACTGATCTCGGATCGAATGCTGGAAGTATTCGAGGAGAAGGAATTTACACCTTAGCAGTTGGTCGCACAAACAACCACTCAAATGTTCTTGATTGTACGCTTAGGTGCACTGTTTGTACTTCTTTGCTCAAGGAACTAATTCAGGAAAAATACATCTAATGCTTCAGGTTAAGAGCGTGGAGGGAGAGGCAGTTTCAGTTACCTCCGATTGTCTGCGTGACCCTATCCAAGGGCGTTGTTAGCCGCACCGGGTACATGGACTAAACCCACTGCGAGAGGTCTCTCCGTGGGTGCTACTTGGAGCACGAGGACACCTGGGTGCCAGGGGAGGCTCTCGCCATAAATCCCTAGCCTCCGGATCCTGCACAAGAGGCCGACGTGACTCGAGATTGGATCTCGAGGCCCGTATACTAATCAACGGGCAGAACTTGGAATAGCGATCCCTAAGGATCGATGGAATAGCCTTCAGGTAGGTTTATTTGATGTATTCCAAAGACTGATAAATAAAGATCAAATGTTGAAAAAGAACTTGTTTGACATTGTTTTTTTGTGTCCGTACCTAAGTTACGTAAAGGAACCAATGTTTAATTGGTTAATTAAGGAAGCACTTTTTTCTTGTTAAACTAAATGTGGTAGGTAATTAGATAACTAAAGCAACCTGAGGAAAGTGTGATGGATGTGACCCTGGGTCCGTCCTACGGAAGGTGGTTCTGGTTGGCCGGGAAATTTTCTCAAAGTAAATTGACAGTGAGGCAACAATGATCTAGAACCTATAGAGTTAGAGTCCTGATTTATGTTGTTTTAGGAGAACGGAATGGGACTATGCCTTACTGGCAGAGAGGTCGAGCTTCACATCCCTCTCGTTTCCCATTCTCCTTGAACCAAGTGCAGTATAAATCCGCTTCGACCCTGATGTTTTTGTGTAAAGTAGTTTGTCTGGGGCTCGTTGCTAGCTATCTTCTAGGAACTTGACCACTAGGAAAACCCTGATTCAAGTCGGTCTTAAGTGGGAACGGCCAGAATGCTCCCGCTTCATGGCAGACTCTAGGAGACCCAAATCGCAAACCCCGTGACATTCCTTGGGAGTGCCGGGTAGCACTTTCTAGACTCTCTTCCTGCTGGGCTGCTAAGGTGTGTCCTCCAGAGTGGACAGGGGAACACGTTACAGTGGGTATCAGAGCAAACCAACGGAATCTAATATTTACAAGGAAACTTAATGAGGGAAAGCAGAGAAAAGGTTGCTATTAAGAAAATTTTCTTACTTACTTATGGATGCTGGCCTGCAGAGTCGCAAAGCATGGAACAAATTCTTGGTGTTCCGCAATGCGTGCTTTAAATTATTGATGGAGGCTAGGCATGATGAATATTCTAGACCGTATCTACAATCCTTCACCCCTGTACATGGAACGTAGATGAATCAAGAATTTATTACATAGCCATTCTAAGAAGGATGGAGCTATCTTTTTGGATGCCTAGACCCAACCTCTCCATCAACTCTAAACTCATGATTTTGACGGAGGACCCAGTGTCTACGATAGCATGGTCTACTAATATTCCATCCATGTATGCTGGAACCCTAGGGAAATTCTTTTCAGCATGATCAAACCAATCTTCCCTTACTCTTGCTATGCTCAAAGGTTCTACAATATATCCAATACGCAGGATCTTCTTGAATTCCTTGCGTACTCTTGGAGATAATTTAATCAATTGTAAGAGGTTTACATATGGTTTGACTTTGCAAAGGGAACTTGCTAAATCAAAATTATGATAGGTAGCCAACACTCTCTTTTCTCGCCAAACCATTCTTTCTTTTGGTCTTGGGACCGGCTTTGGTGCTTCCCTTTTAGCTCTTGCCTTCTTTCTTGGCACTTCCTCATCCTTCTTAGGATAGTTTTTTTTGTCAACAGGCCTTAGAGGTCCACCTTCCATGCCAGGATTCAAGACTTGCGTCCCCTTATCCCCTTGCTTAGGGTTTTCCTCGACTGGTTTTGCATTATCTTTATCACCCCCTTTAGCCTTTTGTCCTCTTGTCACGGCTCGTAGGTTAGAGGTTTCAGCGCCATTGATGCGTATAGCCTCGATAAGGTTAAATCCATTGCCTTGTGGCAACTCTTCTATAATGGTCTTTCCCCTTTGCAATATTTGTCTTGGTCCATCATTTTGCTGGAGGTTATTACCTTGCACTCTATGATTAACTGGACCTAGCTGTTTACTCCCTTGTTGGAGGAAACTAATCTTACTCCAACAGGTAGCGGCTAAATGGCTTGACTTCCCACAAATATCACATTTAACATTTGGACAATTTCTAGGGAAATGTTGTCCGCCACACCACTTACAGCTGAATCTTGAGGGACCACCCTCTTCAGGGCGTCGACTCCCTATCAGATCCTGCTGCTTCTTCAAGAAATTAACATCAACAGCTATTTGCCGATATTGTTCAGAAATCATGTCAGTGTAGTACTTCATCATATACTTAACTTCTCCAAAGACACTAGATGCACTTGATTCATAGCCTTGATCGTCTATTCGTCGTTCCATTGGCCTAACAATTTGATTGGGCATTAATTGTTGACTCACAGGAACAACATTAGGGTTCGAAACTTGGCCTCCAACATTTGGTGGAGCCAAGTGACTAACCATAGGCATAGTCACACTTGGAGGAGCTGGCAACAAAGGTACATTTTGAACCATGCTTCCTCTCCCATTAGGGGTATTCATAGGCATCCCTTGACTTCTATTTATCAATGGTAAATTGCCTCCAGGTACTAAACCTGCATTAAGATTTATTCGAGAGGAGTAGGCCGTTTGTAATCGTGACTCTACTCCTTCTGTCCACGTGATGGCAGTGTCTATATCAATCAAAGCCACATTGCTCAATTGTACCTGAATATTGAATTCCAATCCATGCAAGAAGTATTGCAATTGGGCAGCCGACGGAATATGAATGTAAGTTTGTAACTTATGAAACACTTCCTTAAGCTTCTTAACATAGGCTTTCACATTCTCATGGGGGTCTTGGCGTGTTACATTCAAAACACGCAACCAGTATTGGCCACCTCTTCCAGGGGTATATTCTCCTCGAAAAGTGCATAAATTTAGTTGATTGTAGTGATGGTTCTAGTCTCTATGCTATGATACCATACTGTAGCCCTTCCTTTTAATGTCATGTTAAAGAATATCATGAGATGTCCCTCATCTTGGATGTGGTAATTAAACATTAGTCTCTGGAACTCACAAATGTGAAACTCCGCATCTTCTTCAGCTAACCCATTAAAAATGGACAAAGGAACTCCAAAAGCTGGCAGATCCGGCGTCCCTGCAGGAATTACAATGGGTTGTGCCATGACGACAATCGGATTAACAATAGGAGTTTGAACTGATGGAATCACACTCCCACTTGAAGTGGATTGACTTGGTGGAAGAGAGGAAGAACTTGCGCTTCCTTCTGCACCTAAAGGACTATGTGCAGCAGTTGGGTTACTAAGACCACTGCCTCTTATGCGTATCGGGCTACTCCTTTGAGGAGAATAGCGACTTAGAATCTCCAATCACCATCTAGCCCTCTTAGCACGTTCTGCTTTTTGTATTTCGGCTTGACGGTCCTTGTCAGAGGACATAAACCAAATTTTTAGTCCCTAAAAACCCTAGATTCGAGAACCACCACTTGTCGACAGCTCTGGCAGATGCACCACTGATGGGATCTCAAATGGGTTGGCACTGGATATGGCACTAGCCGGACCTCATGCTCATGACAGACAAACACACCCTCACGGCATCGCGGGCCAGGAGTGCCTATATACTACTAAAGGACGAACTGTCCTAAAGCCTAATCTATGCATTTATAGTTTTGTAATTTTGTAGTCCAACGTTTCCCTTTCTATAAACTCCACAGAGGGAGAACCCATACACATTGGTAATAAATACCACGATAATCACATACATGGGAGGCAACCTCTCGGTGGAATCATCGTGGCCCCACTGCAGCTCTTCTACATCGCAAGGATTAGCCCCTTGATGCGCTGCTCAACATATAAAACAAACAAACAAACTCCACTCTTTCATTTTTCAAGTAATCCAGGAGATACCATGTGTCCTTATACCAAATAATCCCCAAAGAAACAAACATCTATCCTATGGCTTAGGATGCCTTTCCACACTCAAGCGTGGGTCATTGTCATTGAAAACAGGTGCTATGCATCCAGTCATTTTTATTCTGACACCATGATCGTCATGCACAGGAAAAGGTGAATGATTGTAAAGTGTTCAAACATAATTTTAAATTAGAAACACGTGGTGCATAATCAGGCTTTCCAATGCATTTACTAACCCGTCGCGGCGATATAAGGATAGCACCAAGACAACACTTGTGCTACTATCCTCTTAATTAACATACCACGAACTCTATGTCATGATGTGCATCAAAAAACTAGCAACAATCATCACACAAATCACACCATCCAAACATCCCAACCCCCTACGTTTAGGTATTGCTTTCGTTGCATAGGTGTAGAGGTTCATTTTGTCATGTTTTGATGTATAAAAAGCGATAAATCACAAACTTTGACAAAGAAATAGGAAAAAATGAGGCTAAACCTCATGCTTTGCCACTACCACACATCCACAAACAATCATTATATTTTTTCTTATTTTTCTAAGATGTATTTCTATTTTTTCCCTTATTTTTCTCATTTTTTTAATTATTTGACAATAAAAATATGCTATTTTCTGATTTTTCTTGTTCCAATCACTTCAGCACACTAACATTCAATTTATCTTCCATATTCTCCCCATGGGAACACCTTTCACCCACCCGAAACGGAAAAACTACCATTTTACTGCTAAAAAACCGCATTTTGGGTTTACGGGAATTAAATAGAGCATGTAAATCATTGCAAAATCAAGATGTTCTGATGAACAACAATTACTCATAATGCAACCAATAAGAACATAATTATCATCATAAACTATCAAAAATCCTTCATTTTCTTCATAAAAATGGTCATACCGTGTTTTTATGTAACCCGAGACGCCTTCAATGACTGCATAACCAGCAAATGAGCCTCCACTGCTCTCAATCCAATGCTGCACTTCAATCTTCAGCATCTCCATCAATCTCCATCACCACTTTCTTCATTCTCCTTCCCGATTCCTCCTTCAAGATGGTACACATGAAGAGCCCATAGAGGGGAGAGAGAGAGAGGAGAGAGAAAGACCAGATTCTGATCTCTTCATCCAGACAACCATTCCTCGTGCGAAGACCGGCGATATGATCAGCCAAGAGGGAGAAGTTGAGCCCCAATGTCGGTTCTATAGGTTGCTCACAGCCAGGAATCATCATGTGGGAGGATGAGGGCAAAAAATGCGCCGCCCTACTCACACCATATCTTCCACGCCATGCTCCACGAATTGTTGCATAAAATTTGAGGGGGGGCGGGGGGGGGGGGTTAAAATTCCCAAAGGGCACCCCCCCTTTGGTCCAAGTTATGTCCACCTTTTCGTATCTTGGCCAACTTTTTGCCCCTTCCGCGTCCGGACTCCGTTTCGAGCTCTGAAAAATCCTGCGCGTCCGGCTTGACATCCCTCACTGACTAGCAGCTCCTGACATCCCATGCGGCAGTTAGCAAAATTATCAAAAATCCACAAGTGTCACTCAAGTGCCTTTTAAAAGCCGCCTTTCACTTCTTGGTGCTTAAAATCATCCTAGCTGCAGCCGCCACCTTCGATATTGTTAAATATTTTTCCCCTAAATTCTGGATTTTTAGCAAATTTTAGGCACATCCCGGGCTCAAAACTCCGCTCTCACTAAGTGCATATTGGTTAGAGTTAAAGGTTGAAATTGTTAAGTGCATCCTTGATTGGCCGTAAAAGAACAAGTGTATCTTGCATTTAGTCAATAACTTCCTTGTTATGACTTGCATGGAAAGAATTGTTAACATCCATTGCACGGCACAAAAATGAAACAATGGACATTGCATGTTGCATGCAAGGACACTTGTGGAATGGATTAAGGTTGCATGGTACATAATCGTCTTGCATGAACTTCATTAATGATGTTGTATCTAGAAAAGTGTTGCATGTTACATATTCGTCATGCGTAAGTTTCATTCATCAAAGTTGAAATTAGAAAAGATCGCATATCATATCAAAGCATGAAATTCAATGGCTTAGACAAAAGGTTGTAGGAATAATTCCTTGATGTAAAACCTAGTAGGTCCTATGTAAGTTACTCTCCAAATTATCATGCCTAATGACTTTAGCAAGAAAAGTTAGGGTTATTGCAAACCTTTTGGTGCGTAGAAGTAATGATTCGCATGTTTACATGTATTGTGACATCTTGCAAACTAGTTTAGCATCTCTAGGAAAGGATCGTCCTTGTCGCAAGACAAGTAGGTCAATTTACCCAAATCACTTGTGATATTATAACCGTTAGGGTTTTGTATAGGCATAACTGGTCGATACGATAAATACCTCAAGTACTAGCTAGGGCTTGGCACGTTGGAAGTGTTGTCTAATATTCAAAAATCCTTCCTCATAAGTTGCATAACCATAAGGATCACTTTGATGGAGGGCCAAAAGCCGTTGCCATAACTCTTCAGCTGAGTTACTTTGTTGAAATCTCTACAAGAAAGCTGCCTTCAATCCCTCCCATTCAGCTCTTTGGGCCAGATTTAGAGTTTGGAACCACATTCTAGCTTCTTCCTTGAGCATCAAAGGAAAAGCCCTCAACTTTAATGCTTCATCATCCCTCCCAAAGACAAGGAAGGCCATCTCAAGGTTGTCCAAAAAATCCACTGCATTTTTCCCATTGCGCCCAAAGAAGCTTGGAAATGCCATGTTGCCTTAGTAGAGTAAAAAGATGAACACGTCTAGACTTAAGTTGTATTTTATGAGGGGAAGGATGAATGGGTTCATAGATACATTGATTTCAGCAAGACGTCTAGGCCCCAGTATGCTTCTAATAACGCCTTGGAATCTAAGCTTTGTGCTGGCTACAATATGCACAGTTTGCATAGCAACAGGTTGGATTGGTCCATACAACTCGCGGTGATTCATGAGAAACTATTATAATAAAATAAAGATATGTACTTTGAAGGATGCACTGTAGTATAGCATTGGGAAGATTATAGGTTCTGGTGATACAAGAATCTCCCTTAATCTATCAATCCCAAAGTACATGACAAGATGTTGCTGGAAGAAAATCTTCCTACTGATGCATACATTAACTCGGATATTTTGTACAGAGTAGAAGGTGTAGAAATTCGGGCAATTATTATTATTCATAAGTGGATACTACTTAAGGGAATAGAGGGAATGCACTTTCTTGAATTATAAAGGATTTTCCCTAGAGTGTTTCTTTCTGAAACCCACCAACTTTGCTATATAGAGAATTTGCTCATCAGTGATTGTTTTTGCCTTAGTGTGTCCATCCTCGGCGATATATATTTCATAAGGTGTGATGGCCACCTTTTCAACCACACCCAACCTTCGAGCTAGCAACAATTGAAGGTAGTCTCCATACCTTTCACATCTACAAAAATCCACACCGTTCATGCATAGTTGTCCTCCTTTTATGTGGACTAGGCCACAGAGAGAGAGGGATTTAATGATTTGGAGACGAGGACCTCCCAGAAGGGCCTTCACTTTGTTTTCAAAATACTCACCACAATTATGAGAGCCTAGAAATTGATGGCATGAGCTCATGAGAGAGAATGGGAAAGGCTCAATAGGGCTGAAGAAGGCCTCTTGGATCTCTCTTTTGCAAATTACAAAGGAGAAGACCTCTTTATACAGGCCTTGAGGGTGTTTAGGCAGGAGGTTAAGATAGAATAGGAATTAACACCACCAAAGCTACATTAAGGCGGTTCCACCAATGTGGAAACTCCATCTAGATGTTTTGTTGACCAATTTTATACTTAATCAAGTTCCATCATAGGTGAGTTGTCTCCATTCTCCCTCCCATAGCTTGAGTCCAAGAGCTCTCTTATAAAAAAAATATAGAGAATCTTCATAAAATAAGATCATATCTAGCAATAATGGAGAGAGAGTAGTGAGAATTCATACATTACTACTACAATTAAGGATGATTTGAGGGTGATTTAGGAGGGAAACTCTAATGGTTTATTTGCTTGAGAGAGAGGACAAGAGAGGAAAAAGGGCTGGGAGTCTAATGACTGATGTTTTATGGAAGTGTTAAGTGTGGGGAAGAAAGTGTGGGTGTGTATAAAATTGGGAGGTGGTCTCCACCGCAGTTGGAAAAAGTTGGCATCCACCATTTTGGCCATATCTCCCGGCTCGTAGCTCCAAAAAATTATTAAAAAATACCAGTCGAAACTTCAGCTCACGCACCACAACTTTCATGTTGAAAAGTTTTTTTTGGATCGGAGTGGATGCTTCCAAGAAGGGTCCCATTTGTTTGAATTATCATAAGGCTCCAAAGCCATGACATTATGAGCCTCACATGCCCTTTGGATGGCTCCAAATCCATTTCATGTCTTTTCTTTTCACATTACACATGTTCCCTTCACCTTCCTCCATTGATCTTTAGTCTTCACCCCCCCTTGGTAAACCGGTCCATGAAATATTTCTATCCAGTGATTTCTTGGATTTCCTAAGAGGTTGTTCCCACCCTCTTCTTTATTTCAAACCTCCAAATGTACAAAAAATCAACAAAGTGTTAGACAATTTTTTTGAAAAAATTTCTCGGATCAGTACCCACCACTGCACCTTGCAGGTGTCGGGTGCCCATTTATTCTTTTAGTGCCAGTTTGAATAAAGGAAGGTCCGATCACACATTGTGATTGTTGGAGTTCCCATTTGTGTCTCTCTCTCTTCTTGCTCTTGCTCTCCGCCATAGCTCACTTCCAAGAAAGCTTCGATCCTTCTCACCTTTCAACTGGTATCAGATTGAAGCTTACCAACTTCTCGAGCTTGATTCATGGCATTCTTAGCTCCCATTCAAATACCTACAGCATTGAGTCTCCTTCTCGGTAGCCATAGTCGAACTTCCCAAGCTCCCGTCACTCCTCGGCTTTCTGAGCATCTTCCCAGCCTATTGAGGCACCCTTAGGGCATTGCTACAAAGGTATTGAAGTGCTCTCTTAGTGTTTTTATTTAGTTCTTAGGTTGCAATCAATTTGGGCAGCCATAGCTCAAACCCTTGGAGCTTGGATCTTGCTCCCTCTTGCATTTGGCCACTTGAGGCTTGTTGTGTGCCTCCTTGGGCACCCCCTAGAGCTTCCTTACCAACTTGACCAGCACAACAACAGCACTAGAATCCCTTAGCAGATCAGCATGATTTGTGCCTAATCTATAAGCTCCTTGGACAGCTCATCCCTCACTTGCTGAAGGTCATGCCCTGCTCTTGGATCAATTTGGCACCCTTGGCATTGATGCTTGACATGCTTTGAAGCCTCTTGAGTCTTGGACATTGACCTGATGTCTTGTAGCACTATTTTGCAATAGTTTACAGCAGCCTACAAACATTAAATATCAATGCTACACTAGCAGTTGATGCTTATGCTTGTTTGGTGCTTCCTAGTTAAGCGATTTGATACCTATTGATGATTGATTATTTGGGGATGCAAGGCACATGTTATGCCATCATTTTGGACTGATATTCTTGCTGCAAATACTCAATTTTGAATAGTAAATCATTGTTGTACGAGAGTGGACTGAAGCCTATTACCTCATGTTTGGCTATGCCTATTGGCTTCAGGCTATGTCTTTGGGATATGTAATGAAGTATTGGCCTTCGGGGTATGACACTTTCCAGAGTTGTATTTGTGATACATTTGATGTCTATGGATGCTATACTTAGAGGCTATAGAGTCTATATACTCATGATATCTTATTGATGTTTGGTCTTGGATCTTTCATCACTGGTGCTCTCATATGCCTTTCTTGAGCTTCTTGGCTTGATCCATATGGCTTTTGTGCCACTGGGAGCATCCTTGGATGTTTGATAAACATTGAGTAGGTGATTTATGCTATTGAGCTTTGAGTCTTCTGAGACTGGGATCTTCTTCACTTGGATGTTGCATGGCTGATATGTCGTTCGCACTTACTGAGCATACACCTCTTTGTGTTAGGTCCTGCCAGTGTTGTGTACACTTTGCCCTATTATACAGGGGGTGTGCCGGCTTACTGACGGATTTGTTTGACATGATTGGGTGTTTGCTCAATGTCTGTATGAATCTCATATGCTTATTTATGCCCGCTTGATGC
The DNA here is from genome assembly GCF_053477565.2 of Lygodium microphyllum. Lineage (NCBI taxonomy): Eukaryota > Viridiplantae > Streptophyta > Polypodiopsida > Schizaeales > Lygodiaceae > Lygodium > Lygodium microphyllum. The sequence continues at coordinate 35,875,963 of NC_141161.1, forward strand.
TGATTATGCTTTGGTAGTCCATGGTTGACTTGGTGCATTAATTTTGCCTACAGTTTGCTCTCATTGTACCTAGCTGTATTTTATTACAGCAAGCAGTTATATATGGACTAATGTGGAATTTTCATGCTAAATCATCCTGATTTTATGTACTTTTGATGGTACTTGGTGGGAAACATCATTAGCTATCAGTTTGTGGTCATTTTGCCTTTGTTTTGGTGGTATTTTGGCTGTTTACAAAAGAAAACAGCAAGCAGTTTTGAACTTTCTATACTCTTTTGGATTGCATTATGGGTTCTTCTTCCACTGATAGTGCAATCTTCAACATCACTAAGCTTGATGGTATGAATTATGTCTATTAAAAGATCCAAGTTTGGCAGGTATTGGTGTAGAAATCGTAGACCAAGCCACTAAGGATGCATGGCGAGCAGCCTAAAACTATGACTGATGATGAATAGGATGAGCTTGATGAGTTGTGCAAGCCCACCCTCATCTTGTCTCTCACTGAAAAGGTGTATTACAATATTTTTGAGGAATCATAGAGTGCTTGGCAGCTTTGGGATAAAATTAAGAACAAGAAGAGTTGAGCAAGTCAGATGTTATAGTTGAAGCAGCTTATAAATCTTTGCATGAAGGAGAATATGACAATGTTTGCTCATTTGAGCTAGTTCCATGCTATTCTCAAGAACTTGACTTCGCAGGGTATTACCTTTAATGATGAGAATGATCCATTGTTTTTGCTTGGGGCTCTCAGTGAGTCATTGGATGTATTGCGCACTACCTTCTGTGCTCCTGCTACTATTTTGAACTTGCATGATGTAGAGAGTGCTCTTCTGCATGAAGAGATCAACTGTAAGAACTTGGATGCCTCTCGTGTGTCACATGCTTTGACTGTTAGAGGCAGAGATGGTAATGGCAAGAATGATCGTGGGAATGGCCGTAGTAGAGACTTGCAGAAGTCTAGGTCTAAGTCGCGTGGTAAGTCACGCAGCAAGTCTCTTGGGAGAAATGTTAATATGACATGTCATCATTGTGGCAAGAGGGGTCATATACAACCACAGTGTCATAAGTTACACAATGAGAAGTGCAAAGAGAAGGGGAAAGACAAAGTATAGGAAAATTCCTCTGATTGCAGCATTATGCCTACAAAATCCAGTGTGAAAATCGAGGAGATAAATGTTATGCAGATTGATGACTCCGATGGGGAGTACATACTTGTAGCTTGTTCTTGTGATGCTACATCATTGACCATGTTCACTCTATGTATGTGTAGTGCTAGCTTTTGGATTTTGGTGCTTCATTTCATGTTACACCATGCCATCAATGGTTCCACTCTTATTGCATTGTCTTTGGTTCAGTTTGCTTGGGTGATGACAGGTCAGTTGCTATTGTTGGCATTGGGGATGTACGACTGTAGTTCTCTATTGGAAGTACTTTTCTCTTACAGGATGTACATTGGATGTACATCATGTACCTGCGCTTACACACAGTCTTATGTCTACAGGGTAGCTTGATGATGATGGGTTTCATGTTTCATTTGGGGATTCTACCTGAATGATCACCGATGGTAGACTTGTGCTTGCTAGAGGAACCAAAGCTGGTAGCCTCTATCCTCTTGTAGTTGATGAGTCTTCTATTGGCCATGTTTTATCAGAGGGTTCCATCCCACATGTATCTCTTTGGCATACCCATTTGGGCCATATGTCCTTGAAGGGAATGAAAATGCTTTCTAGTTTGCAGTACTTACCACCTCTTGACTACGCATGTTTTGATTCATGTGAGCATTGTCTTTATGGAAAATAGACTAGGAATACGCATAAGAAGTCTGGTAGGACACACATGAGTGAGCCCCTAGCATTGATACATTCGAACGTCTATGGGCCCATGCCCTATCTGTCTATGGGTGGTGCAAAGTATTTTGTGATGTTCATTGACGATTTTTCATGTAAAGTCTGGGCTTACTCCATTAAGCTTAAGTCCAAAGTCTTGGCTATGTTTCAGAGTTGGCTTGCATTGGTTGAGAACTAGATTGGGCATAGTTTGAAATTCCTTAGGACTAACAATGGGGGAGAATATGTGTCCCATACTTTTGAGCAAGTATGTGATGAGAGGGGTATTAAGCATAAGTTGACCGCCCCCTATATCCCACCCCAGAATGGTTTGGCTGAGCAGGTGAATAGAACCATCCTCCAGGAGTGTGTATGCAGTATGCTTAGCCATGCAGGCTTACCATATAGCTTTTGGACAGAGGCAGTTAGTATAGTTGTACATGTCATAAATAGATCACATTCTAGTGGTTTGGATTTCCAGGTTGTGGAGGAGGTATAGACTGCGAAACCTCCATCTTATGCACATCTACATGTCTTTGGATGTGAGGCATTCTACCATGTGTCCAAAGACAAGCATACTAAATTGGATCCTAAGATTTTAAAATGCATTTTCCTTGGCTATGGAGATGCGGGTGAGATGGGTTACCGCCTCTGGGATTTGCAAGCATGGAAAGTCATCTGCATCCATGATGTAGTCTTCCATGAAGACAAGATACATAGGCAGCTTGAGAGGGTGGTAGAGATATGCAGGGTTATATTCCGGAGGATCCACGTTCTCCTGCACAGCCAGTTGGACAGCCTGTAGCAGCAATTGCTACACATGGTTAGAGTGTTGGATAGGTAGCAAAGCGTGGCGTGAGAAGGTCTACTAGAGATAGATGTCCACTTGATAGATTTGAGCCCTCGATGCATTATGTCTTGGTTATAGATGCAAGAGAGCCTTTCACCTATGATGAGGCTATGTGCAGGGGTGACAGTTACTCCTAGGAGAGGGCTATGCAATCTAAGATATACTCCTTGCACAAGAATATGACTTGGTTCCATTGCTTCAGGGCAAGAGGGCTTTGCCATGCAAATGGGTGGACGAGCTGAAAAGTATCCCTGGAAATTGCAAGCTAGCTTATAAGGCAAGATTTGTTGCTAAGGGTTTTAAAAAAGAGCATGGAGTTGACTTTGATGAAGTCTTTTCTCCTGTGGTTAAGATGACCACCCTATGCTTGGTTTTTCTCCTAGTCGCGTAGCTTGACTTGAACATGTATCAGATTGATGTCAAGACTGCATTCTTGCATGGGGATTTGCATGATGAGATATACATGGAGTAGCCTAAGGGCTTTTCAGAACCTGGTAGGGAGAACTTAGTGTGCAAGTTGAAGAAAAGTATTTATGGCTTGAAGTAGGCACCTACAGAGTGGTATCATAAATTTGATGCCTTTATGTAGTTAGAGGGCTACAGTAGGAGTGCTATGGATCCGTGTCTTTACAACTTGATCAAATCGTTTTGCTGTCACCCAGCCATTCCAAGTATTCCTTGATCTTCTCTGAGTTGTGCTTGGCTGATCTGGAAAGTTGGAGCTTGTGCCAGGACCCCCATGTATAGTATTTGTTACTCGTGTCCTTGCAACTGTGCCATGGAAAACGTAGTTGGACCAAGCTACATGTTTCTGAGTCCCAGAATCAGACATTTGGACCGTCCAACTCGATTAGTCGGACCTCTTAGAAGCCAAAAATTGGAGAAGCCACACCTGGGCAGCCTAGAGTGAATCTCTAGTTGTAGGCCATAGAATAGACGAGACGTAGAGCTAAAACTGACCCTCAGATTCCAATCTGACCTTGATGGAGTGTAGAGTGTGAAGCATAGACCCTAGACAATACGAGAGGACAACCAAGAAATGCGCTTAGAGCCATATTAGGCTACAAACAAAAGGGGGAAAAGCGAGAACTGCATTGTTCATTTTGCATTTGCACCCCACGTTGCTTTCATCATTTAAAGCACACTAAAAGGGAGAAAGCCTGATTTGGCATTGTGCACTGGAAAGCACTAAGCATAAGTGTGAATAAAATTGACAGCTGCTTTCAATAACAATGAACTCACATAGAATCATAATAATTCAAAGAGCCCACCAATAGGAGCAGACCCTGAGACGTAGCTGGGTGCCACACAGCCCCATGAATAGGACCTTTAAGACCCCGAACAATTTGAAGATGACAGGATTGAGGGAAAGTCACTACCCGAGTTGATTGAAGTGATCGACAACTCGCCAATACGACCGGCTAACAAGGAACGTGTTCCACAATGGACCAATCAAGGAAGTAGTTACGAGCCTTGAGGAAGAGAGGAAGGCAGGTAGAAAAGTGCTACAAAGCATCACAACATATAACCGTGAGGAAAGGACGCGAGAAAATTGTGGCAAGACTTAGAGGTGCATGAGACACGATGCATTCTAGCCTTAGCTGCTAAGGCCATGTCAGGACCGAACGCAGAGAGGGACAGGGAGCTAGAGACAGACATGATGCTGAGCGAGCTTGTCACCAAGTGGCTCATAGACAACACAGTTGCAGAGTAGAGTGCAACTGTGCTATCCACCTCTTTGCTCACAAGCTTAGGAATCACGTAGGGAGCGAGGAGCCACAACAAGATCCCTACAGTGGCCAAGCAGCTGGAGAAGTACTAGCCCAAGAATGACCCCTATAGCTTCGTGGAGGAATTTGAGCAGGTTTGCAGAGCCAATGGTCTCATGGACCTCGCCCAATGCTCGTAGGGTTTTGGGCTTTGCTTGGGTGATAAGGGAAGGATGAGGTACACCAGCCTAGACACAACAGAGGAAATAGACTTCAATCGCCTAAAGGATCTCTTCATCAAGAGATTTTCAGAGACAAGGTATTCAGACAAACTCATAGTCCGACTGATGAATGTTAGTCAAAAGGACAAAGAGGACATTAGAGACTACGTTACTCGCATAGCCTGTTTAAGAGAATCCCTACCAACAAATGACCAAACAAGAGAGAAGTTTCTACCATTTTTTTTAATGGAATCCGCAATGATGAACTTTACAAGGTAGTGGCAAGCAAGTGGAGCTTGCAGAGAGATGTGCTCGCTAGGATTTTCGATGAGGCAATAAGGGTAGATGATGAGCTTAGGGAGAGAAGTGCTAGAAGCTCAAATCAAGATGGCTCTAGCCAAAGAACCACAGAGAAAGCCACAACCTATAGCAAGAGATCAGCCCCTGACATGCAGGATAAGGGCAAGAGCACGGCACAAGACTAAGAGCTATCCGAAGTTAGGATGGAGCTAGCAGGGTTGCAGGAGTTGGTAAAGAGACCCACTAGACCGCATGTCTAGTGTGTGCACTATGGAGGCAACCACATCCGTGCCGAGTTCCAGGATCCAAGATCCAAGCTTTGTGCAAATTGTAGAAGGTTTGGCCATGATGAAATGCATTGTGGATTGCCAAGAAGGTTTCCTTATGCACAACAGTACAACTCACCATACTACGTGAATAGCCCACCTAACTTCTTTGGAAGAGGAGCCCCATTGGCCCTTCTAGCACCTTATGATTCAAGAGTAGTCGTTCTTAGATTAGAGATCAATCCCACTGGTATACCTAGACCTCCTGGACCCTTCATGACACATCCATCGAGTGAGGCCCCCATCCACTACATGGAAGAGCCCAATGACAAGGAGTCATATGTGAACCCTTACATCTCGTATGATGAAGACGATAATCTAGTCCTCATGGACTATCGACTAATTCCGGTGATGGCATTAGGAAGGGGAAGAGGCAGAGGTTTTTCAGAGCCAACCCAAGACCTAGTCACGTGCTCGATTTGTGGTAACCTTGGTCACATATCGACAAGATGCCTAGAAAAAGAGCAGGCTGATAGGGAGAGAGCTGATATTAGGTGTGTCAAGTGCGGCATCACCCATCTCTTCAAGGAATGCCCTAGAAAAAAGTCATCCTCGAGCTCAAGCAATGTATCATGAGTACCTTTGGGGCTATTTGGCATTCAGACATTCGACAGTGAGGATACACCCATCCCGCTACATGTCATGACACATGCACAAACGCGATAGGCCGGCATATCATTGCATGGGCCTAGCAACCTAGGCGTTGCTTCAATAGGAAAGAAGAGTTGTAGGTGGAGAGGGAAGAAAACCAACGCTAAGATCACTCTCCAAAACTAATGGAGAGACGACGCTAGTGACTGGCAAGAAGGTTACTGATGTTGAGATTGAAACCACCACTACGAAAAACAGTAGAGCAAGGGAGTGCTAAGGTAGGGAAGCGCCAACTAGAAGCGATTGAAAAGGTAAAGGAGTGGGTAAAGGAAGCCCAAGAGAACCTAAAGGATGTTGAGGCCCTCATAGAAGATGGAACTGAGGACTTCTCTAGTGTGAGCACGCTAGTATCACCGACTCGACTAAGGTCAAGAGATGCGCCTACGCCACGGGCAGCACCACCCAGGAGAAGCTTATGAGCCACGGGCCAGCAAAACACCCAAGGCCAATGGCCTAGAGGTGTGGGAATGGAGGAGAGAAAAATGACGAGTAACCTCCTCACAACATTAGTAACCACCCTAGTCACCTTGAGCCTAGGATACCTGCTTAGGTAGCATCCGACGCTTTGGTTGGAACTGAAGCATTGGGTGGAGAAACCAATTGAGCAGATTGTTGTTGACCTACATAAGCATGATGCAGTCACATAGATACCGAGCTTGATGTTGCACTCAGTGCCCAAATCTATGCATGTAAATTCTTTTTGGGAGGGCACCGAGATGCATGTTGTGCTACCTATCCTGGCCCTAGGAGACATGACGTGGAAAGGAATTGTAGACACGGGCGCAGAGGTTAGTATCTTGAGCCACACAATCTTGCAGGCCCGGGGAAACCCTCCTATCGAGACTACTAGGTTCAATGTCACACTAGAAAATGGAATGAAGGTAAGGCCATTCAGAGTTTTAAAGAATTGGCAAGTGAAGATTGCAAGTGTCTAGTTCTCTGTACACTTCATTGTTATGAAGAGAGTGGACTACGACATCCTGCTAGGCCAATCCTGGATCAGGAATGCATGAGTCATTGAGGACTGGGGCAACGGTCTAATCTTAGGGAATCAGAAGGAAGTAGTGAGGGAGGAGATGGATACTTGGAAGACAACACGTGTTCATCTAGATGCCATCTTAGCCACATTGAAGGGTGACACGCAACCAACCACATCGTATGGGCCACTGACCATGTATATCCCATGCCCTAAGGATGAGCAAGATTGGATTCATGTCCTTGCAACCATCGATCTTCCATTCTCAAATGGTGAGGAGGAGTATAAGAAAGCCACACTAGCCATGTGCATACCAGATGAGGAACATTTAGTACCACTCTACATGATGGCAAGGAATGTGTGTAATCGGCCCAAACCTGTCACTTTCCATGTCCCAAATAATAAGCTAGAACTCCACGAGACCCTAGAGTATTTGATAGGTAGATTGGAGGGTAATCCTTCCACTAATCTCTTGCCCCTCAAGGACCTCCTAGGTGAGCACAAGTGAAAGTGGACCAAAGTTCATGACCTAAACTTGCTATACAATTGGGCTCTAGTCACCGACGAAAAAGAGGCTACAAAGGAGGACCCAAGAGACAAAGAGCAGTCAGGGAGCAATGGTTCTGACAATGAATATGAGGATTGTTCCACCATTAGTGAGGAGAGCAAGGAGAAAATGTATACCGTGGAGTACGATACTGATGAAAGGGTGATAAAGCAGATAAGAGCAGACTCCAGGCCCTGAGAGAGGAATGCATATGAGATCAAGACAGGAGTTATGAGATTGGACTTTGATCACTCTTGGTTGGAACACATAGGGGTAGTGGATTATGAGCATGCTAGAATTGTCCAACCATTAGGGGCATCTGTGTTTAGGACAGACGCACCGACTGAACTACGACCACTCAGGGAGACTCCTTCCTCTAGTGAGGGGTGTGAGTTCAACTCGGACTCTAAAGTCAGTACGAAGAGCAACCCTGAAATAACCATGCATTCCAAAACCAAACGCATCAAGTGGGACTTGCTGGTCCACCTAAGGTGCAATCGGCTAAAGGATGAAAGAAAGAAACAAACAAAACAGTCAAACATAGAGCGACAGAAGAAACTGCAAGACCTACCCAAATTTTTCACTAAGTTCAAGAAGGTGATAGAGTGGTGGTCCTGCTGGGAGCAAAGAGGCAAGGCCAGACCAGTGAGCCTATTGAAGGACCCGCCAAGGTCAAGGAAGTCAAGCCAGCAAGGGAAAGTGAGAAGCCTCGACTTGCATTCATAGCAAACGACCTAACCAAGGATGAGGAGGCTAACCATGTTGCTCTCATATGAGAGTACATGGACGTGTTTGCCTGGTCTCTAGATGAATTTAAGGAAGTCGACCCAAGGGTTGTGACCCACAATGTCCGTATGGTCCCTGACGTTGTTCCTGTAAAACAACACCCTTACCCCATGAATGCAAAGTATGCCCATGCAGTAAAAGAGGAGATTGATAAACTCATGAGAGAAGGATTCATCTACAAAATAGAGCACATGGACTAGGTATCACAAATAGTGATCGTTATTTTAAAAAATGGAAAGATCTGAGTGTGCATCAACTACAAGAAAGTCAATGCTGTTAGGAAGAGAGATAACTACCCACTGCCATACACCGAGCACATGCTTGAGAGGGTGGTAGGTAAAGAAGCCTATAGTTTCTTGGACAGCTTCTGGAGCTACAATCAAGTGCAAGTACACCCCAGCGACCAAGATGGCCTTCACTACAGAGTGGGGGTGATTCACCTACATTGTTATGCCCTTTGGGCTAATGAACGCACCCGCAACCTTTCAAAACCTGATGTGCATGATCTTTGAAGACATGCTCAAACGTGAGTTAGAGGTGTTTGTGGACGATCTATACGTATACTCTAGCTGGGCCTCTAGCTGGGCAGAACACTTAGAGAAACTATGGGAAGTCTTTGGGCGGTGTTGACTTTATAACCTCTCATTGAACCCCCTAAAGTGCCAATTCTGGGTGAAACATGGATGCATCCTAGGGCACGTGGTGTCCAAGAATGGCATTGCCATTGATTTCTCAAAGATCAGGGTTATTGTCGACTTGCCACCACCCAACAATTATAAGGGTGTTTAGTGCTTCTTAGGTCACACAGGGTACTATCAACGCTTTGTACTAAATTATGCACTAATTGCAAGACCATTGTACAAGCTGCTAATTGTATTTGAGTGGACCAAAGAATGCCAACATGCTTACGAAGAATTGAAGAAGACTCTTATCACTGCATACATCTTATGAGCCCTAGATTAGACCAGAATGTTCCATGTGCATATAGATGCATCTAAGTTTGCCATTGGAGCTGTTCTGTGCCAAACTAGCAAACACAACTTTGATTACGCAGTGAGCTTTGCTAGCAGGCAGCTCATCCACACGAAGATGAACTATTCCACTATGGAAAGGGAGGGGCTGGCCATGGTGTTTGCCATTAAGAAATTTAGACATTATCTTTTGGCCACACCCTTCACCTTTCTTGTTGACCACAAGCATTGCTCTATCTAGTGAACAAGCCTTGCACTACAAGACGCATTGCAGGATGGTTATTGTTTCTTTTAGAGTTTGACTTCTATGTGGTTGTACACAAAGGGAAAGAACATTACATGGAAGATCACATGTCCCGCATACCCACAGGTGAAGCCGTTGGACAAGGCATAATGGACAACCTTCCAGATGTGCATCTCTTTGGCCTGTCTAGTGACAAGGAATTATTCAAGGCTGATATAACACCATATTGGGCTAACGATGTCATCCACATGCTCTAACACGGTCTACCCAAGAGACCTATCGAGAAGGCCAAGATTAGGAGGCTTATTGTGAAGATCCAACCCTATCAACTAATTGCCGGCCAACTCTATAGGTTAGGGAAAGACGAGTTGCTACGCAGGTGTGTTTGCAAACATGAGATGCATGACATGTTGAGAGAGGCACACGTTGGAACCGCTGGGGGGAATTTCAGTGGAGACACAATAGCCCGCAAGGTGCTGCAGTCTCAACTCTGATGGCCTACACACATCTGTGATGCATCTAGATTTGTCAAGCATTGTGATAAGTGCCAAAGGACCAAGTTCCCTATGTGGAAGGACAAAATGGAATTGACCCCTATAATAGCACTACAACCTTTCGAGAAATAGGGCATTGACTTCATCGGACCCATTAGTGCTGCGGCCCAGTATTTAGAGGCTCGATATATCATTGTGGCAACTGAATATTTGACAAAATGGGATAAAGCAAGAGCCACAAGGAAGAAAGACGCAAGGACCACAACAAAGTTCTTATGGGAACATGTCATCTCGAGATTTGGTTGCCCTATTGAGATAGTGAGTGACCAAGGCACCCACTTCATCAATGAGGTGATTGCCCACTTACTCTCAACCTTCTTGATCATCCATAGGAAGTCTTCACTATACTATCCCCAAGAAATTGGCCAGTCAGAATCAAGGAATAAGATATTTGTCAATGTGCTTGCAAAGGTGGTTTCCACTTCTCGGGGCTACTGAGATAACAAGCTCATGGCAGCTTTATGGGCCTATCAAACAGCCTATAAAAATGGCTGTGGGACAAATGCCCTTTAGGCTAACATACGGAATTGAGGCTATCTTGCCTTTAGAAGTTTTTATCCTCAGCTTGAGGAAAGTGGTGCAGGAGCATTGTGAAGGGAAAGAGGCCCTAGGAGACATGACGTGGAAAGGAATTGTAGACACGCGCGCAGAGGTTAGTGTCTTGAACCACACAATCTTGCAGGCCTCGGTAAACCCTCCCATCGAGACTACTAGGTTCAATGTTACACTAGCAAATGGAATGAAGGTAAGGCCATTCAGAGTTTTAAAGAATTGGCAAGTGAAGATTGCAAGTGTCCAGTTCTCCGTACACTTCATTGTTATGAAGGGAGTGGACTACGACATCCTGCTAGGGCAATCCTGGATCAAGAATGCATGAGTCATTGAGGACTGCGGCAATGGTCTAATCTTAGGGAATCGGAAGGAAGTAGTGAGGGACGAGATGGATACCTGGAAGAAAACACCTACTCATCTAGATGCCATCTTAGCCACATTGAAGGGTGACACGCAACCAACCACATCGTATGGGCCACTGACCATGTATATCCCATGCCCTAAGGATGAGGGAGATTCGATTCATGTCCTTGCAACCATCGATCTTCCATTCTCAAATGGTGAGGAGGAGTATAAGAAAGCCACACTAGCCATGTGCATGCCAGATGAGGAACATTTAGTACCACTCTACATGATGGCAAGGAATGTGTGTAATCGGCCCAAACCTGTAACTTTCCATGTCCCAAATAATAAGCTAGAACTCCATGAGACCCTAGAGTATTTGACAGGTAGATTGGAGGGTACTCCTTCCACTAATCTCTTGCCCCTCAAGGACCTCCTAGGTGAGAACAAGTGAAAGTGGACCAAAGTTCATGACCTGAACTTGCTATACGATTGGGCTCTAGTCACCGACGAGAAAGAGGCTACAAAGGAGGACCCAAGAGACAACGAGCAGTCATGAAGCAATGGTTCTAACAATGAATATGAGGATTGTTCCACCATTAGTGAGGAGATCAAGGAGGAAATGTATACCATGGAGTACGATACTGATGAAAGGGTGATAAAGCAGATAAGAGCTGACTCCAGTCCTTGAGAGAGGAATGCATATGAGATCAAGAGAGGAGTTATGAGATTGGATTTTGATCACTCTTGGTTGGAACACAAAGGGGTTGTGGATTATGAGCATGCTAGAATTGTCCAACCATCAGTGGCATCTGTGTTTAGGACAGACGCACCGACTGAACTACGACCACCCAGGGAGACTCCTTCCTCTAGTGAGGGGTGTGAGTTCAACTCGGAGCCTGAAGTCAATACGAAGAGTGACCCTGAAATAATCATGCAATCCAAAACCAAACGCACCAAGGGGGACTTGTTGGTCCACCTAAGGTGCAATCGGCTAAAGGATGAAAGAGAGAAACAAACAAAAGAGTCAAACATAGAGCGACAAAAGAAACTGCAAGACCTACCCAAATTTTTCACTAAGTTCAAGAAGGTGACAGAGTGGTGGTCCTGCTGGGAGCAAAGAGGCAGGGCCAGACCAATGAGCCTATTGAAGGACCCGCCAAGGTCAAGGAAGTCAAGCTGGCAAGGGAAGGTGAGAAGCCTCGACTTGTATTCATAGCAAACGACCTGACCAAGGATGAGGAGGCTAACCATGTTGCTCTCATATGAGAGTACATGGATGTGTTTGCCTGGTCTCTAGATGAATTTAAGGAAGTCGACCTGAGGGTTGTGAAGCACAATGTCCCTATGGTCCCTGACGCTGTTCCTGTAAAACAACACCCTTACCCCATGAATCCAAAGCATGCCCATGTAGTAAAAGAGGAGATTGATAAACTCATGAGAGAAGGATTCATCTACAAAATAGAGCACATGGACTAGATATCACAAATAGTGATCGTTATTAAAAAAAATGGAAAGATCCAAGTGTGCATCAACTACAAGAAAGTCAATGCTGCTACGAAGAGAGATAACTACCCATTGCCATACACCGAGCACATGCTTGAGAGGGTGGTAGGTAAAGAAGCCTATAGTTTCTTGGACAGCTTCTCGAGCTACAATCAAGTGCAAGTACACCCTCGCGACCAAGACGGCCTTCACTACAGAGTGGGGCGTATTCGCCTACATCGTTATGCCCTTTGGGCTAATGAACGCACCCGCAACCTTTCAACACATGATGTGTATGATCTTTAAAGACATGCTCAAACATGAGTTAGAGGTGTTTGTGGACGATCTATACGTACACTCCAGTTGGGCCTCTAGCTGGGCGAAACACTTAGAGAAATTACGGGAAGTCTTTGGGCAGTGTTGACTTTATAACCTCTCGTTGAACCCCCTAAAGTGCCAATTCTGGATGAAACATGGATGCATCCTAGAGCACGTGGTTTCCAAGAATGGCATTGCCATTGATTTCTCAAAGATCAGGGTTATTGTTGACTTGCCACCACCCAACAATTATAAGGGTGTTTAGTGCTTCTTAGGTCACACAGGGTACTATCAACGCTTTGTACTAAATTATGCACTAATTGCAAGACCATTGTACAGGCTGCTAATTGTATTTGAGTGGACCAAAGAATTCCAACATGCTTACGAAGAATTGAATAAGACTCTTATTAGTGCACCCATCTTATGAGCCCTAGATTGGACCAGAATGTTCCATGTGCATGTAGATGCATCTAAGTTTGCCATTGGAGCTGTTTTGTGCCAAACTAGCAAACACAACTTTGATTACGCAGTGAGCTTTGCTAGTAGGCAACTCATTCACACGGAGATGAACTATTCCACTATGAAAAGGGAGGGGCTAGCCATGGTGTTTGCCATTAATAAATTTAGACATTATCTTTTGGCCACACCCTTCACCTTTCTTGTTGACCACAAGCATTGCTCTATCTAGTGAACAAGCCTTGCACTACAGGACGCATTGCAGGATGGTTATTGCTTCTTTTAGAGTTTGACTTCTATGTGGTTGTACACAAAGGGAAAGAACATTACATGGAAGATCACATGTCCTGCATACCCATCCACATGCTCGAACACAGTCTACCCAAGAGACCTATCGAGAAGGCCAAGCTTAGGAGGCTTATTGTGAAGATCCAACCCTATCAACTAATTTCCGGCCAACTCTATAGGTTAGGGCAAGATGAGTTGCTACGCAGGTGTGTGTGCAAACATGAGATGCATGACATGTTGAGAGAGACACACGTTGGAACTGCTGGGGGGAATTTCAGTGGACACACAATAGCCCGCAAGATGCTGCAGTCTCAACTGTGATGGCATACACACATATGTGATGCATCTAGATTTGTCAAGCATTGTGATAAGTGCCAAAGGACCAAGTTCCCCATGTGGAAGGACAAAATGGAATTGACCCCTATAATAGCACTACAACCTTTCGAGAAATAGGGCATTGACTTCATCGGACCCATTAGTGCTGTGGCCCAGTATTCAGAGGCTCGATATATCATTGTGGCAATTGATTATTTGACGAAATGGGATAAATCAAGAGCCACAAGGAAGAACGACGCAAGGACCACAACAAAGTTCTTATGGGAGCAGGTCATCTCGAGATTTGGTTGCCCTATTGAGATAGTGAGCGACCAAGGCACCCACTTCATCAATGAGGTGATTGCCCACCTACTACCTTCTTGATCATCCATAGGAAGTCTTCACCATACTATCCCCAAGAAATTGGCCAGTCAAAATCAAGGAATAAGATATTTGTCAATGTGCTCACAAAGGTGGTTTCCACTTCTTGGGGCGATTGAGATAACAAACTCATGGCAGCTTTATGGGCCTATCAAACAGCCTATAAAATGGCTGTGGGACAAATGCCCTTTAGGCTAACATACGGAACCGAGGCTATCCTGCCTTTAGAATTTTTTATCCTCAGCTTGAGGAAAGTGGTGCAGGAGCATTGTGAAGGGAAAGAGGCTTGGACTAACCATCTTATCAAGTTGGAACACCTCACTGAAACTAAACTCATCGCCACCCATGCTCTAATTTGCGAAAAGGCGCGAAGAAAGCTGTGGTTTGACAAGCATGTCAAATAATGTGATTTTGACCACCACAGAGACCTTGTGTTGTTGTACTCTGTGAAGGGCCATAAGCAAAAAATGAAGTTTCGAGGGTTAGGACCTTATAGAGTGCATGCAATCAGTAGGATGGGCAATGTCAAACTTGAAACACTGGAAGGTGAAAGCATAGGCTTTTTCAATGGCAATCGCATGAAGAAGTACTACCCTCCCACACATCCTTTACATGAGTTGCCTCATATCAATGTCTGCATCACAACCATCACCAAGATAGAGGATGATGAGGAAGTTGTTGCTCCAGCTTATTTATGAATCACGGCCATAGCCCAAAAGATACATTCTTTTGATGCTTTGATCGATAAAGAGCTGACGTCAATATCCTAACCCATGCTCATTGGACCCTCATTGGTCAACCCCAGTTGCAGCCAGTTAACGCTAAACCTAGCTCATTTGGGGACGAATCCTATGCACTCCTTGGGAAGTGCAAAGTCATTATCTCTATTGAGTCTGAAAGTTTGCCAATCATCTTCTATGTGTTACCCAACACAAAGGAGGCAGACAAGGTGTCACTGCTAGGGGGCACTTTCAAAATAAAAACCCATTGTTACATTGATTATGACCTACACCATATCCACCTCGCCATAGGAAATGTGCGCATCGTGACAACCTTCAGCAAGGGTAGTATGGGTCCCTCCAAGTCCACCACTTCACCAATAGAGAAGACCATGCCTAAGGCTAAGGAGGGGGGTCGTGATGTGTCACACCCCACTCAGCCCACAAAACACCACCCCACCTAAGATTAAGCAACCTACATTTCAATGGGTACCTAAACATCAAGGCAAGCCTTCCCACACAATAAGAAAACATGACCCCACAAACCTAGAAACTCTCATGCAAAGCCTAGAAAGTAGCCTAGACGCCAAAGCCGTAAACGCACCCTTAAGCTGCGATGGGTCCCCATAACCCTATAACGTGCTCAAGGATACTATGAGGGCAATGTTAGATATGCTCAATGCCCCACCCTCATAAGGTGTCAACAATGATCCATGGTGCTCAAAGTTATAAGGCCCCCATTATGAGGAGAATCCAAATGTGAGCCCGTACATTAGTTCACTCCTGACTTGTATATCAGATGAGGTCTATGTGACGTGATGGGAAAAAGGTTACCATTGCGGGTCTAATATTTGGGTTTCACTAAGTAGTTACGCTGGTAGCAATTAGAGGCACATTGCATCGAGTTGTGGGATGAGAGAGTTAAAAGGGGCCCCTATTTTGGGGTCCAAGGGCTACTTTCATGGTGCTTAGCTGGGGGGTCCTAGGGGGCTTGTGGCACCGCCCCTGGCCCAATGGTAAAGGGAATATTCCTTGGAATATTCCCTGGTCCACTAGTGGAGGCTCATATGGTAGGTCGGTCATGCCGAACTAACTTTCCTCATGGGCTATAAAAGCTAAACCCCTTCATAGCCATCCATTATCTATCTTTCACCTAGTCAGAGTTGTTCGAACTAGCCTTAAGCTCTTCACCTATTGTAATATTTCCGCAACAAAATATTAATGACTCTGGACCTCGCGCAAAAGCAGTTCAAAGTATTCTCCCACAACAGAAAAACCTTGGGCTAAGTGCTCCACCCTCGCGTATTAACAAACACTAGCCCCACATCGTGTGTAGGAAGCCGTGGCTCGAATCCGTAGATGACCGCAGGAACACCCCTTCAAGGGAAAAAGGATAAAGGAATTATTTTCAAATTTTTTTAAAACTCCCTCCCCTTCAGCCATTGCATGGTGGGGAGAGGGAGTATGAGTAGGTGTTGGAGGAGCATGGGGGAGAGGAGGCATGGAACCCGCCACTTGTGTGGCTATCCCTCCCCCCCCTTAGACCCTATATATGAACCCCCCCTCCCCAAGCTTGAGGGGGGAGGATCGCGTGCTGCTGCCACCGCCCTGTGGAGCTACCTACCGCCATCCAATTACTGCCACCGCCGCTGCCTGCTGCTGCATCCCCATCATCCTCATCATCATCATCATCATCATCATCGTCGTCGTCGTCGTCCTCGTCGTCCTCGTCATCGTCTTCGTCATCCTCATCATCCTCATCGTCATCTTCACAATCATCTCCCCATCCACATCTCCACGTCATCTCCCTGCTCTTTCAGAAGCTTGGAAGCTTCTATTTGAAGCTTCTAATTGTAGCTTCCCTAGGTCTAGTTCACACGGTGCCTCCCGGGTTTTTAATCTGTGCCCCTAAGGCCTAATTCTCCTGTCGCGAGGGAGATCCCGAGCTGAAGGCAATTTCAGAAATCAAAAAGGGGGGACCAAGGGAGAGTTTGTGTTGAGATGACAAGCTCAACACATGTGGACATGGATGATGGACCGCTTGGTTAGATGGGTCCACACGTCTACACTTAGCACGTCGGTGGTCATTATGACTCTCACATGGCCACTGACTCATTACTTATTATATTCAGGTTGTTACACCTATTTACAGCTGGCATAGTTATAGCGCCAGTCGACTAGTATAGTCGGTTATGCATTGTTTGACTTAGTAGGCCACTTTCCTTTATGTTGTATCTTATCTATACTTTGTGTATATTGAAAAGTGTGTGGAAGAAGAAGAAGAAATCAGCAAGAAAACGTTTTGGCCTCCATCTCTCTTCTTGTCTCTTGAGTGAGCTTCTCCTTGTGCATTCTGTGTGTGTTCAGTGCATCATCTCGAGCAAGTCCCCCCACCACGCTATTCTTGACAGTTTGCTGAGCCAAGATTTAATTCGTCAATGGCTCCCAAGCAAAAGTCGAGAGAAGCACATACACACGGGAGCTTCCACCCAAAGTACGAGAGTAGACAACACCCCGGTACTGAATGCCCAGGTTCTAAAAATGAACCCCACATGGAAAGGATACATTAAGCATGTTTTAATCTTCGTAAGGAAGTTTAAATGCATTGGGAAATTTATATACTCATTCGATCTACAAAGTTTAGTTGCGTGTCGACTTGCAATTTCTTGCAATTTCGTGGTCAAGGGTAGTTGAAATTATGAACGTATGATGCATGGGTAAAAAGATGGACTTGTGCAAAGGCATCCTTGTTGCATTGTGCAAAGGGCAGGGCATATAACACATAATGCACTTATGAAATAATTTCCTAGTTGTGACCCATAATCGTAGACGCCCATTAAATGAGGTTCGAATAGTTGCAATGCATGGAAATGATTTATGTACTTTGCAAATCGCGTGCGATGATAGTTATATTCTAGGTTGGGTTAAGTGCTAAAGGAAGTATTAAATCAATGATGGACTCATGGCATTTGCTCATGCATGGAGTTATTTTATCAAAGTTTGAATGCATCTTAAAGCTTTGATTTCGTTGCATCAACATAGGGTTTATAAGAGTTAGCTCTGAATGTCAATCATTATAGTATAGGGAAAGGAAATGAAAGATCTCTGTAGATCCTTTAAGTTGCATAAAGGCAAAAAGTTCTATGGTCTCAAAATTACATGGAATGATGCATTTGACCTATCTCGCAATTACTTACATCTTTTAGGGAAAAATACTTGCAAAATTAGAAGAAAGTATTTGCATCTCTAAAAGGGAAGATCATCTTAAATCATGGGTTGGTTAGATCAACTAATTAATTCGTGTATAATTGAGTAGCTTACATGAAAGTCATAAAGGTATGATTAGTTAGCATATGAGGATCACCTCAATGTGCTAGGTAGAGTTAAGCTATGTTAAATTTCTGCCTAGTATCACACTTAGGATGCCGATCTAATATTTCCAATCTCAAAGGTCCTACCCATATTCTCTAAATGTTAGGACTATCTAATCACCCATGCAAGAATGATCTAGGGTTCTCACTCTAAGGACTAGACCTCCACAAGGAATTTAGGAACCGTAGGGCCAAAAATGACTATCAGCCTAGTAGGGTCAAGGTTTTGGATGACGTGACTCGAGATGGGATCTCAGGCCCACATACTAGTCAATGGGCGAGACTTGGAATAGCGATCCTTGAGGATTGCTGGAATAGCCTTTGGGTAGGTTTATTGATGTATTCCAAAGACTGATAAATAAAGATCAAATGTTGAAAAAGGAACTTGCTTGACATCGTTTTTCCGTGTCAGTGCTTAAAACACCATATTGGGGAATATGGGAATTTCCCATAATTTTGGGACATGTGGTCAAATCTTTGGATTTCTCATCACTTGAACAGTATAACTCCAAATTGAGCGCTCTATAGCTCAATAGATTCCATTTTTCAAGCGATTTCCAATGATAGGTCACATCACATGGTTTTGAGAAACTTATGGGCATATTATCTGGGTGCCACCTTTTTAGTATTCAAAAAATGGGAATTGGGAGATTCTCACTAATATTGTGTTTTAAGTTACGTGAAGGAAGCAATGATTAATTTGGTTAATTAAGAAAGTTGTTTTTACTTATCAAATTAAATGTGGTAGGTAATTAGATAACTAAACTAACCCAAGGAAAGTGCAGTGGACGTGACTCTGGGTCCGTCCTACGGAAGGGTTGTCCTGGTTGGCCGGGAACTTTTCTCAGAGGATTTGAGAGCAAGGTAACAATGACCTAGAAACTATAGAGCTAGAGTCCCGATTTATGCTGTTTTAGGGGAACGGAATGGGACTATACCTTACGGGTAGATAGATCGAGCTTCGCATCCCTCTCATTTCCCATTCTCCTTGAATCAAGTGCGGTATAAATCCGCTTCGACCCTGATATTTCTACGCAAAGTAGTTTTTCTGGGGCTCAACGCTAGCTACCTTCTAGGAACTTGACCATTAGGAAAACCCTGATTCAGGTTGTTCCTAAGTGGGAACGGCTGGAATGCTTCAGATTCGCGGCAGACTCAGGAGGTCCTAGATCGCAAACCTGGTGACATTCCTTGGGAGTGCCGGGCGGTGCTTTCTAGACTCTCTTCTTGATGGGCTGCTAAGACGTGTCCTACAAGTAGACAGGGGGGCACGTTACAATTGGTATTAGAGCGAATCAACGGGATCTAATATTTACAAGGAAATTTAATGAGGGAAAATAGAGCAATGTTGCCGTTAAGAACATTTCTTTACTTACTTATGGATAATGGCCTACAGAGTCGCGAAGCATGGAACAAATTCTTGGTGTTCTAAGTTATGTTTATGACTACAATGTGTGCTTTGGATTATCGAGGAGGCTAGGCATGATGAATATTCTAGACCGTATCTACAATCCTTCACTCCTGTACATGGAATGGAGATGGACAAGTGAATTAGGAATATATTACATAGCGGCCCACCGACTTGTGTACCTTTGGACCAACTTGAAGAGAATCAAGTGGATGGAGTATTTAAAGATCGTGAAGCTGTACATCTCTGTCGAGGCTCAAGCAAACGCAACCCTACATGTCGGCGGTCGGAAAGTCAAACAAAACAAGTATGTGTACAAGGAAGCGACTCGAATAATCCCTGCCGACAGAATCAAGGTGCTGGGATGTTATGAGAAGAACGGATATCAAAGGAAGGGATACCCCAAGCTTCCTATGACCTATTGATTCCTGAAAATTCATGACCCCACTCCATATTGCTACTCAGTCCCCGTAGCCGAATGTAACACAATCCTATTTTCCCCAAACTAATGTATCAG
This sequence comes from Lygodium microphyllum, assembly GCF_053477565.2. Lineage (NCBI taxonomy): Eukaryota > Viridiplantae > Streptophyta > Polypodiopsida > Schizaeales > Lygodiaceae > Lygodium > Lygodium microphyllum. The sequence continues at coordinate 35,896,076 of NC_141161.1, forward strand.
CTTGTTCTACCTCCCCAAAATAAATGTACTCGAAAGGGCTATGCCCACATCAATGAATAATAAATTTTTTTATCACTATCTATCATGGCTCTAAGTGTTGGTAAAGGAGTTAAGTGATTAGGTCACTTGGCTAAAAGCTGAACTGGGAATATTAATGTAATGTGAGAAATGTTTAGCAAGTTTTTAACATAAAGAATCTTATTGCCCAGGCGCAACCTCAAGTGCAGATTTCTAGTCCGACCCCTGCACTAAGTACGACTGTAATTCAAGAGAAGAAGTTTCTTCTCAAACAAATCAAGCTACCTGAATTCGATGGTAAGGGAAGGACCGTCCAAACTGACGCCGAGGTCTGGATCGAATCCATGGAGGATTATTTCGAGGCAGCAGGAATTGCACCCGCCAACCAAGCAATGCTCGCCAAACTGAAGCTTACTGGTGAAGCAAGGCTTTGGTGGAAACAATGGTGCAGAGACCAAGGGATCTTAGAAGGGTAAGTTACTTGGGAGAAGCTTAAGAGAGCTGTGCGAGGGAGATATCTGCCACCTACCTACCGCACATAGAAGATGAACAAATTCTATGAATTAAAGCAGCTCGGACTATCCCTGGATGCATACTATTCAAAGTTCATCTCTCTCCTAAAGTAGGCGCCACAAATGGATATGACACAACAGGTGTCAAAGTTTTTTGTTGGGCTAAATCCACCCATTAACACCCGCTTGGAATCAATGCATCCAACGGATCTACAAGACGTGCTCATTCGAGCTGCACCGATAATATAGGAGGTGCAGACCAAGCCAAGGAATAACAGGACTTGGTCTTACAAGGATCAAAACAAGGGGGTGTATAGGTCTCAGGCTAAGAGAGCGCAGGGCCAAAAACAGGGACAAAGGAACAAAGCTAGGGCCAACGCTGTTAACAACTTCGTTCCTACACAAGGTAATGGCCGCAATCTCCATTTCTTCCATTATAACAAGCCTGGTCACTTTAAAAGGAAATGTCCCAAGCTTAGCAGAGGACAATGTCAAGGGCCATTCCAAGAAGCCGCCCATGGACAAGGAGCCATCGCCAGGGCTGGAGGGAGAACTGCTAGTGTTGCCAACAAGGAGCTGAGTGATGAAGAAGATCCATCCATGGAAGCAGACATTGAGAGGGCAATGGTTCATGCCGCTCTTCACAAGAAATGCCCGAATCGCCAATTCTCGGTGATTCAAACTCCTTCAGATTATCAAGGTAAAAGCTTCAAAACCTTGATTGATTGTGGCAGTACACATTCCTACATTTCACCAGTCTGTGCAAGAAGATTATAAATAACCACAAAATATGCACCTACCTTACTTATGGAATTAGCAAATGGTCGTGAGATATCTTATACCAAGCAAACTGCTAAGGTGAAATTCCTACTGGATGGAAAGTCAACTTTGGTCAGATTCAGGGTAATGAACCTAGGTATCCACAAATGTTTGCTCGGAATGGATTGGCTAATACCCAATGATGCCCACATTCATTGTGGAAAAGGCCAAGTCTCCTTTCGAAATTCTGAAGGGGAACTAGTTACAACTCAAGGAGAGGCTGGGAAGCCAAAAATTCAACTGGCCAAAGCAACACGGATAATAAAAAGAGTTAGAAAGGGGCTACTTGTTTATTTGATTAAATTAAATAAGCTAGATCAGAATCAGGAATCTACGGAAGAATGTTCATGGCTAAAGGAATATGCAGACGCATTTCCTAAAGAGTTGATAGAACTTCCTCCTCAAAGGGAAGTCGATCACGAAATCAAGCTAGCGCCAGGAGCTGCACCAATCGCAAAGAGACCATATAGGATGTCCATCCCAGAAGCGATTGAGCTGAAGGAGCAACTCAAGCAACTGTTAGACCAAGGCTACATCCATCCTAGCAGTTTGCCATGGGGAGCTCCAGTGCTATTCCAAAAGAAGAAAGATGGAACGCTCCAGCTATGCATTGACTACAGAGGGTTGAATCAATCGACCATTAAAAACAAATACCCCATTCCAAGAATAGATGAACTTCTTGACCGTCTTCAGGGTGCGAAGATCTTCTCCAAGATAGATCTCAGGTCTGGATATTATCAGATAAGGATCAAGGAAGAAGATATCCCGAAGACTGCATTCAACACAAGGTATGGACACTTTGAATTCCTGGTCATGTCATTCGGGCTGACAAATGCTCCTGCTACCTTCAATAGGCTAATCCATGATATATTTAGGCCCTATCTTGATGACTTTGTACTCGTCTTCTTTGACAATACCCTAGTCTACTCCAAGTAGGAAAAAGATCATGAACCCCAGCTTTGCATTGTCCTCAAAATAATGAGAGCACACAAGCTTTATGCCAAGAAGAATAAGTGTGCATTTTTCAAGCAACTGATTGAATATCTGGGATTCATTGTATCAGCGGAAAGAATTTCAGTAGATTCAGCCAAGGTTAGAGACATTCTGGGGTGGCCAACACCAAATTCTATCAAAGAAATATGTAGTTTTCTTGGATTGACAGGATGGTACAGGGTTTTTATCAAAAACTATGCTTTGATTGCTGCACCTCTGACTGATCTACTAAAGAAGCAAGTATCAATTGTATGGTCACCTGCTGAACAGACTAGCTTTGACAAACTAAAGCAAAGCTTGGTATCAGCACCCATCTTGAAACTTCTTGATCTTAGTAAGAAGTTTGAAGTGATAACTGATGCTAGCACACTTGCCTTAGGATGTGTGCTTATGTAAGAAGGTCATCCCATAGCATACTCTTCAAGGAAACTGAAGAGCCATGAAAGTAACTATGCTACCCATGATCTAGAGCTGTTGACTGTCATCCATGCTCTCAAACTTTGGAGACACTACTTGCTGGGTAACAAATTTGCCCTAGTGATGCACCACAAGAGTCTTAAATGGATTTTCACCCAGAATGAGCTCAATATGAGGCAACATCGATTGATTGAAGTATTGGAAGAATATGACTTTGAAATCAAATACCGGCCAGGAAAGGAGAATGTAGTTGTCGATGCACTTAGTCGCAAGGCATTTCTGAATTCTCTGATTTTGCAAGACCCATCAACAGCCAAATCTCTAGCCACAAAGGTATCCATGCCAAACAACCCAATTCTTGAGCTAGCTAGAGAAGAGGCATGCCATGACCCAACGTATTAGAAAATGCTAAGGGAGATCCCCATCAAAGATCAAGACCCAAAGCTACAAACAAAGTATCAAGAATTCTCTATCAATAGTGGACTTGTCTACTATAGGACAAGATTATGTATCTCAGCAAGAAAATCACTCATGCAGAAGATACTTTGGGAAGCCCATGATTCCCCTTTCTCAGGACATCCTAGCTATACCAAGACCCTTAATGCGGTCAAGAAGAGCTATTATTGGGATAGGCTGAAAGGTGACATTCTCAAATATGTCACGGAATGTTTGTCTTGTCAATGCATTAAGGCAGAACATGTCAAAATTCTAGGGAAATTGCAACCACTTGACATTTCCCAAATGAAATGGGAATTCAGTAGTATGGACTTTGTTGTTGGCCTGCCCCAAGTTCAGGGAGGATACAACTCCATTATGGTCGTGGTAGATATGCTCACCAAGGTTGCACATCTTATCCCTATTAAGACAATCTATAAAGCCTCAGACATCGCAAGGTTACTCATCAAGGAGATTTTCAAACTACATGGATTACCCAGAAGAATCATTAGTGGTCATGACTCTCTCTTCACATCACACTTCTGGAGGGCTATTTTTGAGGCCATTAGGACTCAACTCTATTTCAGTCTAGCTTACCATCCCCAAGCCAATGGACAAACAAAACGAGTCAACAAAGTCATTGAGTATATGCTTAGGGCACACTGTTGCCGCGAATCCAAAAAGTGGATTTAATATCTGCACTGGTTGAGTTTTCCTACAATGCTTCTTATCAACAAAGCATTCAAATGACCCCTTTTCAAGCATTGTATGGGCATGACTATCGTACTCCTTTAAGCTTTTCGGATCCAACTTTGAGAATTGAAGCTTCAAAGCAGATGCTGGAAGACATGGATGACCAAATCAAATAAATAAGACAAGACATCTAAGATAGATCCTTCGTTAAAGGTGATATGGTCTTCATTCGTGTACGTCCGAAGATGAGTTCCCTATCCTTGGGTGAATACAAAAAGCTAAGTCCAAGGTATTGTGGACCCTACAAGATTCTCAAGTGCCTAGGGCCTAATGCTTACAGATTGCAACTCCCTGAAAACCTAAAAGTTCATAATGTATTCCATATCAGCCTATTGAAAAAGTATGTGCCCAATCCTAGTCACGTGCTTGATGATCAATAAGTTGTAATACCAAGCCAAGGATTCCTTGAGCTACGGCCTGATAGGATCTTAGATGTTAGGGAGAGGCATTTGAGATCCAGGACCTTGAGAGAATACCTCATCCAGTGGAAAGATTACCCCGAAGAGAATGCCACTTGGATGGATGAAATTACTCTCAATCAACAATACCCCCAGATCTTCTCGAGATGAGGATATCTTGATTCCTCTAAGGGGGAGAGAATAATGTAATATTTCTGCAATGAAATATTAATGACTCTGGACCTTGTGCAAAAGCGGTTCAAAGTAGTCTCCCGCAACAGAAAAACCTTGGGCTAAGTGCTCCACCCTCACGCATTAACAAACACCAGCCCTGCGTCGTGTGTAGAAAGCTATGGCTCGAATCCGTAGATCACCGCGGGAACACCCCTTCAAGGGAAAAAGGATAAAGGAATTATTTGCAAATTTTTTAAAAACTCCCTCCCCTTCAGCCGTTGCATGGCACGGAGAGGGAGTATGAGTAGGTGTTGGGGAAGCATGGAGGAGAGGAGGCATGCAACCCGCCACTTGTGTGGCTACCCCCCCTTAGACCCTATATATGAACGCCCCCTCCCCAAGTTTGAGAGGGGAGGATCGCGTACTGTTGCCGCCGCCCTGTGGAGCTACTCGCAGCCGTCGAATTGCTGCTACCACCACCTGCTGCTGCACCCCCATCATCATCATCATCATCATCATCATCATCATCATCATCATCATCATCATCATCCTCATCATCATCTTCACAATCATCTCCCCATCCACGTCTCCATGTCATCTCCCTGCTCTTTCAAAAGCTTGGAAGCTTCTATTGGAAGCTTCTAATTGAAGCTTCCCTAGGTCTAGTTCACACTGTGCCTCCTCGGTTTTTAATCCGTGTCCCCAAGACCTAATTCGCATGCCACGAGGGAGATCCCAAACTGAAGGAAATTTTAGAAATCGAAAAGGGGGACCAAGGGAGAGTTTGATGAGCTGAGATTTAATTCGTCAATGGCTCCCAAGAAAAAGTGGAGAGGAGCACACGTGGGAGCTTCCACCCGAAGTACAAGAGTGGACAACGCCTCGGTACTAAATGCCTAGGTTTCAAAAATTAACCCCACATGGAAAGGATGCATTAAGCATGTTTTAATCTTCGTAGGGAAGGTTAAATGCATTGGGAAATTTATATACTCATTCGATCTACAAAGTTTAGTTGTATGTCGAGTACTTGCAATTTCTTGCACTTCCATGGTCAAGGGTAGTTGAAATTCTGAATGTATGATGCATAGGTAAAAAGATGAAATTGTGCAAAGGCATCCTTGTTGCATTGCGCAAAGGACAGGTCATATAACACATAATGCACTTATGAAATAATTTCCTAGTTGTGACTTGTAATCGTAGACGCCCATTAAATGAGGTCCGAATAGTTGCAATGCATGGAAAGGATTTATGTACTTTGCAAATCGTGTGCGATGATAGCTACATTATAGGTTGGGTTAAGTGGTAAAGGAATAATTAAATCAATAATGGACTCATGGCATTCGCTCATGCATGGAGTTATTTTATCAAAGTTTGAATGCATCTTAAAGATTTGATTTCGTTGCATCAACATAGGGTTTATAAGAGTTAGCTCTGAATGTCAATCATTATAGTATAAGGCAAGGAAATGAAAGATCTCTGTAGATCCTTTAAGTTGCATAAAGGAAAAAAGGTATATGGTTTCAAAATTGCATGGAATGATGCATCTCACCTATCTCGCAGTTACTTACATCTTTTAGGGGAAAATACTTGCAAAATTAGAAGAAAGTATTTGCATCTCTAAAAGGGAAGATCATCTTAAATCGTGGGTTGGTTAGATCAACTAAGTAATTTGTGTATAATTGAGTAGCTTACATGAAAGTCATAAAGGTACGATTAGTTAGCATATGATGATCACCTCAATGTGCTAGGTAGAGTTAAGCTATGTTAAAATTCTGCCTAGTATCACACTTAGGATGCCAATCTAATATTTCCAGTCTCAAAGGTCCTACCCACATTCTCGAAATGTTAGGACTATCTAATCACTGGTGCAAGAATGATCTAGGGTTCTCACTCTAAGAACGAGTTGACCAAATACCTACGCAAGGAATTTAAGAACCCTAGGGCCAAAAACGACTATCAGCCTAGTAGGGTCAAGGTTTTGGATTGGGTCAATAGGACTCCCAAACCCTACATCTTGATCAAAGGTATTCTTGACCAAGGAATACCATGTGATGATAAAATAATCCCACAAGTTAGGTGTTGACTCCTATCTCGTGGAACAAGCTGCAACGTCTTATGGTCTTGTGTCTAAATCACAAAATAGTATTGCCACTCCTTAGACCAAGTTTGGGCGAGTTCTAAGTACTAGTCTACTTTCCTAGAGGATGAGTAGTCATCCTGCTACATCACTCTTCCTTGGGTCTGATTTGCCAAGCTAGGGGAGTTACAAATTGCCAAGAAAGCAGTTGACCAACCAATTTAGGGTGATGAGGTTGCCCAGGATTTATTGACCTTAATATAAGAGAACCTAAGGAATTGACAAATTAGGTCAACAGGGTATAAACCCTAACCCAAGGAAAGAGGGTAAACAAGCAACTCAGCTTACGAAACCCTTGGGATCTTGCCAAATCGTGATTGATCCAGGATTGAATGTTGGAGGCATTCGGAGAGAAGGAATCACACCTTAGCAATTGGTCGTACAAATGACCACTGGAATGCTCGTGATTGTACATTTAGATGCATTGTTTGTACCTCTTTGCTCAAGGAACTAATTCAGGAAAAACATCTAATGCTTCAGGTTAAAATCCTAGAGGGAGAGGCAGTATCGGTTACCTCTGACTGTCTACCTGACCCTATCCAAGGGGTTTGTTAGTCACGCCCGGGTACGTGGACCTAACCCACTGTGAGAGGTCTCTCTGTGGGTGCTACTTGGAGTAGGAGGACGGTTGGGTGCCAGGGGAGGCTCTGGTCGTAAATCTCTTGCTTCCGGATCCTGCACAAGAGACCGACGTGACTCGAGATGGGGTCTCGAGACCCGCATACTAGTCAACGGGCGGAACATGGAATAGCGATCCCTAAGGATTGCTGGAATAGCCTTTGGGAAGGTTTATTGATGTATTCCAAAGACTTATAAATAAAGATTAAATGTTGAAAAATGAACTTACTTGACATTGTTTTTCCATGTCAGTGCTTAAGTTACGTGAAGGAACTATTGATTAATTTGGTTAATTAAGGAAGCTATTTTTACTTGTCAAATTAAATGTGGTAGGTAATTAGATAACTAAAGCAACCCAAGGAAAGTGCCGTGGACATGACTTTGGGTCCGTCCTATGGAAGAGTAGTCCCGGTTGGCCGAGAACTTTTCTCAGAGGATTTGACAGCAAGGTAACAATGACCTAGGAACTATAGAGCTAGAGTCCCGATTTATGCTGTTTTAGGGGAATGAAATGGGACCATGCCTTACGGGTAGAGAGATTGAGCTTTCCATCCCTCTCATTTCCCATTATCCTTGAACCAAGTGTAGTATAAATATGCTTTGACCCTAATGTTTCTGCGCAAAGTAGTTCATCTGGGGCTCGATGCTAGCTACCTTCTAGGAACTTGACCATTAGGGAAACCCTGATTTGGGTTGGTCCTAAGTGGGAACGGCTGAAATGCTTCCACTTCGTGGTAGACTCAGGAGGTCCTAGATCGCAAACCCCGTGACATTCCTTGGGAGTGTCGGGCGGCGCTTTCTAGACTCTCTTCCCAATGGGCTCCTAAGACATGTCCTACAAGTAGACAGGGGGACAAGTTACATCTATCTTCTGTCTAGATCACCATCTAAGCTTCACTATGGAAGCGCACTGGTGGACAGAGCCATCTCTGTATCAATTGTTTGGAGCTAAAGAAAATTTCTAATTGTCCTCTTATATGTTGTGTACTCTCTATCTCTATGTCTTTCTTAGATTCTATTCGATGCGCCGTGTAATTTTTACATGGTATTAGAGCCCAGGGGGCTTAGGGATCAAAAAGTACACAAAAAGAGGCAAAGGATTCAAGATAAAAAAGGAACAATGTCGTCTTTCGGAAGAGGTTCTGGCACATCAAGAACTGCAGGAGGTGGTGCTGTTGTACCAACTATTCAAACACTGAGGATTCGTCCACCAACCTTCATCGAACGAAAGTTAGATGATACAAAATATACCTTGTGGAAGTTCAAAATTACAACTATCCTTGATTCTTATAAGCTTCTGAAGACTGTGCTAGGGACTAATGTAGAACTATAGCCTACCCTCGACCCATCAAATCCTAGTGTGATGATTCCTCCAAATGCAAATCTTCTATGAGCTTGGAAATAAAGGAATGTAGATGCATTGTGTGCCTTAGTTACAAGCTATTTTGACAATGTTTTGACTTTGATTCAGCATACAACCAAAGCATCAGAGGCTTAGAATATACTGAGGAGTCAGTATGAAACACGAAACCAAACAAGGATTCAAAACTTGGAGAATCAACTAGCAGCAGAGAAGTTTGTTGAAGGAGAGACAGTTGAAGCATTCATCACTCGAATTAAGAATCTGCGTGACCAGATGGCTGGTGCTAGGATACAAAAGACTAGTGAGGAGCTAGCTTGGAGGTGTCTTCGGATTTGTCCACAAAATTTTGATGGACTAGTAACCGCCCTTATAATGCTCAGGTGAGACCTCAAGCTTTGAGTTTTAAGGAGTTTTGTGCATTATTTCTAGAGGAGGAGTTGAGGCTGAAATCCCGAGAAGGAAGCAACAATGGATATGCTACATTCTCTGCCAATGCAAAAGGCAAAGGTGGTTCCTCCACCAAAAATGATGGTGACAAAAAGAAGAAGGACAATAAGAAGGTTTCAAGGAGAGTGCTTCTACTGCAAGAAGAAAGGACGCAGATTGTCGTGTCAAGAAGGCAGAGTTGGAGTCAAGAAGAAATAATGGTACCCTTAAAAGTAAAGGGAAAGAGAAAGCCAATATGACTTAAGCAGAGTTGGAGTTATTCATGGTGACCATTGAAGAGGTGTGCTCCTTGGTGCAAGAAGAATCTACCACTGACTCATGGGTATTGGATAGTGGGGCCTCTCGTCACATGACCAACAAGAAAGGTCTATACAGTTTTATGCAGCCTCTACAAGAATCCATCACTATGATGGTTGAAAATGATGCAAAATGCCCTGCTGTGGGCACATGTACTATTTCATTTGTTGCTGCAAATGGTGATGTCAAAAAGCTTTCAAATGTGTTGTAAATTCCTGAAATTAGGAGAAATTTGTTATCAGTTGTTGCCATAACTGATCTTGGTCATGAAGTGAGGTTCAAGAAGACAGGTGCACAAATTCTTGACAGTGATGGCAAAGTTGTTGGCAAAGGAGAAAGAAGGAACAACCTATATGAGCTTAGTGCTCTTACAGCCACCATTGGAGTGGGCACAAGTAAGCTTTGGCATGAAAGGTTTGGACACATTGGATTTGTAGTGTTGAAGGAGATGCACAAGTAAGGTATGGTTACTCACCTACCTACAATGACTGAATTGAAGGAACCATGTGAAGCTTGTATGATGGGCAAGCAACAAAGAAAGGCATTTCCACAAGAAAGCAAGAATAGAGCACAGGCTTCTCTAGAGTTGGTGCATGCTGCCTTGTGTGGAAAGATGCCTACATGGGGGGATCTTCTTATTTTCTATTGATTGTTGACGACTACAGTAGGAAGATGTGGGTGTACTTCCTTCATGATAAGGCTCAAGCTTTTAGTCAATTTAAAGAATGGCTAACACTTGTTGAGAATGAAATAGGGAAAGATGTGAAGAAATTTAGAGCAAATGGTGGTGGTGAGCTCAACTCAAAGGATTTGAAGACTTTTGCAAGAGCAAAGGGATCAAGCATCAATTGACGACGCCTCACACATCTCAGTAGAATGGTGTTGTGGAATGCAAGAATTGCACCATTATGGATATGGCAAGATGCATGCTAAAGGGTAAGGGATTGCCTAACCATGTTTGGGCTAAAGCTGTTAATACTGCAGTCTACATTTAAAATCAGAGCTACACAAAGGCTCTGAAGGGAAAAAAATCTCATGAGGCTTACAGTGGTACAAAACCATTTGTCTCACACTTTAGAATTTTTGGATGTGAATGTTATGCACATATTCTAGATGAGAAGAGAAATAAGTTACAAGCAAAAAGAAAAAAATGTATCTTCTTGGGTTATAGTGATGAGCAGAAGGCTCACAAATTATATGACCAAGAGGCAAAGAAGATCATCGCGAGCCGTGATGTGTTTTTCAAGGAGCAGCTACATACAGTGGAGGAGGAGAATGCAAGTTCTTCCACTTTATCATCAAGTGAAGAAGTAGTCCAATATGAACCTATCTCGAGAGCTGTCCCCATCCTTAAGGAGGAGTGAGAATCATCTTTAGATGATGAGGAAAAAGTTCACCAACTTGACCTCACCCCATTGAAAAATCCATTACCGTGTTGGGTGAAGCAGCTCTATGACCACAATAATCCTATGTCCACATCTGTTGAGGAGTGTTGAGAATCTGCCAATCACACCCTATGTATGCCTCTTTGTATGGAACAACTAGGCTAGGAAGGTACAGTTCATTCTAGGAAGAGAGACAGATCCCATAGGCATAGTGATGAAATGTGCTACCAAGCAATCCTATATAAAGATGTACTTGACTATCACTTTCATATGATGATAATGCAATAGTACTTGTCTCTTTCTATCAAGTCTCTGTGTCATTGTCAGTCCTACACAAGATTGTGTTTATGAGTTCAAGTCTCAATCTTGAAACCTAATTCACTTGTGTAACAGTTGTCTTCTTTGTCAATGTCAACATGAGTAGTATCTTCATCTTCCATCCTCCATAGCTTCCGCCTTTGCCATGCTGTAGATCACGCATTTTTCACATGGTATCAGAGCCCAGTTGGGCATGGCATTGCTTCTCCAGCCTCTCTTGATTCCTCTCAACCTCTATCCAGCTCACATCCAACTCAATGTCAGTTCATGACTCCATTTTTCAACTTGACCTTCATCTTGAACTGTGTCTGCCATAGCCAGGACTGCACCCTGCCTCCTTGGAGCTTCTTGATCTCCTTCCACACTCAATATTTTGACCCGCTTTCTTCTTGAGATATCTTGTCTAGGTCAGGGCGAAGCCTCCTGGTATGTCACAGTCTGACATTGGTCCGTCTATGCTCCAGCATTGCTCAGATTCGTGATTGCTGTCCAGATCTGCGCCTGTGCTGGTCGTACGTCCGACTCTACCTCTGTGCTGTGCGATTTACCCTGCGGGCTTAGGGCTTTTGAAGCTTACCCCATAGGCTTTCTTCTCATCAACCAGCACGCCGAATAATCCGTCCCACGAGTTGCAGCAGCCCAAAAACCAGTCGGCCTGACTGCAAAAACCCTAAATCTCCACCATAGCAATGTTAAGTTCAAGCTCATGAACCACTTGAAATTTTTCACTCCTATCAAGCTATTGGCACTTAGACAAGGCTATTACAACTCAGATCTGAAACTTCCAGCATCAAATCAGTAAAGGAAGATTCGAAGACATTAACACCAAGTCTCAAGCTTCTTCCTCCATTTGGCAAAGCAAGTACTATCACTCTGATCTGAGTATTTATTCAGTGTTCAGCAAGATTTTACCAGCAAGGAGGGGACTCAAACAACGGGTTCATCAAGCAAAGGATCGGCATCAAGAATCACCATCTTCAACTCTAGTATCCCTTGATACTTAAGAGTGTTGATTTAACACTATTTTCACTTGTGTTTTTTAACACATTGAAGATCAATTTGGTTGCCACTTACTCACAGATTTGAAGCAGATTCTTGGTCATATCTATGATAACCAAGAAGATTTCTATGTGGATACACTTCATGAAAAGTAATATGACTTGTGTTGCTTATCTACACTACATAGAAGATTTTTATGATCTACTTGCAGAGAGACATGGAGTTGCTCATACTAAAGTACAATCAATGATTCCATCTAAAGTTTTTGAAGACACTCCAGTTACCTTGGCCATCATGAAGAATGAGATGTCTTTGCTTGAGGGGGACAAAGACATGGACATGAAGACTAAAGTTGCAAGCAAAGTCAATAAAGGAGCAGACCAAGAAGATCATGAAGAAGAGAAGAAAGATAAGAAGATTTTCCATGATGCTGACAAAGAAATAGCATATGCTGAAAAAGACCATAAGGGCCTATCGGTCCTTGTCTCTCATTTTCTGTTTTAAAAGCATTGTACCTGCCTTAATGTTCCTTTCATAAGCTTTGTAAACTCCTCATGTAAGCCTTGTACTACAGCCTCTGTACACTTTGTGAGGCCCCTGTTACAGCCTCTGGATGTCCACCATGTTTATGGTACCCACACTTAGCCTTTTTCTGCGACAGCCTCTGGTGTTTTGCCATGTTTGTGGTATGCCCACACTTTGCAGGTACTGCTCTCACTAAAGCCTCTACACACTTTGTACTTTCAGGTTGTGATTGAGGAGGGGTGTTGAGAATCTGCCAATCACACCCTATGTATGCCCCTTTGTATGGAACAACTAGGCTAGGAAGGTACAGTTCATTCTAGGAAGAGAGACAGATCCCATAGGCACAGTGATGAAATGTGTTACCAAGCAATCCTATATAAAGATGTACTTGACTATCACTTTCATATGATGATAATGCAATAGTACTTGTCTCTTTCTATCAAGTCTCTGTGTCATTGTCAGTCCTACACAAGATTGTGTTTATGAGTTCAAGTCTCAATCTTGAAACCTAATTCACTTGTGTAACAGTTGTCTTCTTTGTCAATGTCAACATGAGTAGTATCTTCATCTTCCATCCTCCATAGCTTCCGCCTTTGCCATGCTCTAGATCACGCATTTTTCACAAGGAGAAGGCAGACGGACCAAGGAGGTCTCAGAGAATAGAGAAGTAAAGGAGGGCTTCTGCTCACATAGTCAATTTGGCCTTGATGAACTGAGATTATGAGAGAAGTAAAGGAGCCAAATGACTTAGAAGAAGCACTTGCAGATCCAGCATGGAAGGCAGCTATGCAAGCTGAGTATGATAGCATAATGAAGAATGACACTTGGGAGCCAGTGGATCAGCCAGCAAAGTGGAAGGTTATTGGCACCAAGTGGCTCTAGAAGGTAAAGTACAAGGCTGATGGTACCTTATAAAATTACAAAGCTAGACTGGTTGCACAAGGATTCTCATAGGTTGAAGGGTTTGATTTTCAAGAGTCATTTTTTCCAACTGCCAGAATGACCACTATTCGCACAATACTTGCAGTGGTCACCCACAAGCAGTGGCCAGTTTACCAAATGGATGTTAAGTCACCATTCTTAAATGGTGACCTGAAGGAGGAGGTGTACGTGGCTCAGCCACCAGGATTTGAGGCTCCCCATTCTAAGAATAAAGTGTGTAAGCTGAAGAAGGCATTGTATGGGCTGAAACAAGCCCCAAAAGCATGGTACTAGTGGATAGATAAGTTCTTTTTAAGCTTAAACTTGTCCTATATGTGGATGGCCTTCTTATTACATGTGACAATGAAGATATGATCAACCAAACTCGAAAGGCTTTGAGTTCTAAGTTTGAAATGATAGACTTGGACTTGCTGCACTATTGTTTAGAGATTGAAGTCTGGCAAGAGCCAAGAAAGATCTTCATCTCTTAGAAGAAGTATGCATGGGAGATCTTGAAGGCATTTGGCATGACCGAGTGCAAGGAGATAGCTACACCTATGGAGGTGAATGCAAAGTTATCAGTTGAGGATGCATCAGTACTAGAAGACATTGGGAGGTAAAGGAGGATGGTCGGTAATCTGATCTACTTGTGTAATACCAGACCAGATATCAGTTTTCTTGTTGGTGTTTTGAGCAGCTTCTCAAACAAACCTCATGAGAATCATTGGAAGGGTGGGATGCGGGTGCTCAGATACTTGAAGGAAACTCTTGACTATGGTTTCAAATACAGTTTCGGAACTTCTTTTGTTTGGAATTGTGACTAAGATTGGGTAGGAGACAGTGATTCGAGGAAGTCAATTTCTGGTTATTGTCTCTCTTTGGGTTCAAAATTTTTCTCTTGGATTAGTAAGAAGCAACCAATAGTGGCATTGTCTTCTACTGAAGCAGAGTACAAGGCAGCTTGTTTTACTGCATGTGAAGCAGTATGGTTGAGAAAGATCCTATGGCATATGGGAGTGCAGGATGAAGGACCAACTGTGCTGAGATGTGAAAATCAAAGTTGCACTGCCATTGCCAAATTTCTAGTGTTTCATGTACGCACAACTTTGCTTCATCCAAACGAAAGAGTCATTTGCTCTTCATCGACACTCAACTCTGAATTTTTATCCTTTATCATCCTGCAAGTCCACCAAGAATTGTCATGTGTAGAATCCCCAAAAACCAATACCTCTGCTAGCCATCAGTGCAATTCCCAACAAAGAGCAGCCTTAGCACCAACTCCAACAACCCTACCACCAACCACCCAGGCCAATAGCGTGCTCCCAATGACCTTCATTCGCACCACCACTAAAACTTCTCCAATGCCCACTATAGCAGTCCCTTCCACCCACATCTTTGGTGCATGCCAAGGCTTGCTACCTATGATGGTAAGTGCCATGGGACTGGCGCTCGACTAGGAGGGGGTAACGTTTACTACAACACCAACAATAGGAAAAAAGTGAGAAAATAGAAAAAATCTAAGAAACAGGAAAAGGCGTAGGGCAGGCATGGAGAAGGTGATCAGTAGAATAATAAGTCCCGAAAAAATCCAAAAGCATGGAAAAAACCGCCAAAAGTCCAAGGTGCACCCACCAAAGTCTAGAGGAGTTAAAAGCAAGAAAGCACACCTTTAAATGCAAAGCCACTCTCAAATCCTTATAAAAGAGCGTCAGGCTCCCTCCTGTGCAAATTGTAAAGGTAGATGAGCGGTAGGACTAGCTAGCAAGTGAAAGAATGGAAAAAAAGGGCCTAGGCCATGGTCGGTCATGTAAAAATTGAAGATGACCGCCTGTGGGAAGTAGAGCATGTATATAAAGTTGAAAAGTGAATGAGAAGCTCATTCTTGTGTGTGGCAAAAATATTATTATTATTCTTCTCTTCTTCTTGCCTGCTTGCTTGTGCTTGAGTGAGGGAGTGAGGGAGTGAGTGTATGAGAGTGAGGGATCAAGGAGAAGAAGCTCCCCATCTCCTCTCTTTATCTTCTTCTCTTCTATACTCTTCTCTTGTCTCACGTGGCTATGGAGGATGGAGCTTGTTGGAGAGGGATTGAGGTTGCTTGAGCTTGCCTCAAGGATCATGGAGCAACCGGCGTGCACGGGAGAGGAGATACTTAATCGGGCATCAAGGTAAGCTCACTACAGCTCATAGGTAGGGAGGGTGCATTGTCTATGTGAGAGCTAGCCATGGCCGCTCGGCTTGAAACGCTTGACCAATAATTGGTCTGTAGGTCTCGAGGGTTGAGCTTGAAGCTCCCTTAAATAGTATTTTTCACAAAGGCAGAAGGCCTTAGATTGTTGCTCAATAAGTTGCAGCTATTCAGTAAAGCGATTAATCACTGTTTAGGATTTTGATTATGAGATTATGAGTAAGCCACTGAAGCTACAGGGTATTGTTGAATATATTGTGGATTTCAAGGAGCCAAAGGAAGTTTTGGCTAAAGGAAGTGACATCAAAGGTTTATTCAAGTTTGATACACCTTCCATCCATTCTTAGTATGTAGCTATAATACATTATTTATCTATGGGAGGATTTGGAGCTACTTTATCAAGGTTAGAAAGGAGGAAGGTCAAGCAACAAGCATTACACTTTTTGATTATAGTGGGTGTTTTGTATTGGAGAGGTGTACATTATATCTATTGACGTTGTATAGTACGTGATGAGTTATCATTCATTCTTGAGGAGTGCCATGATTTGGCATGTGGGGGGCATATTTCTAGATGGCTTACCACTCAAAAAGCCCTTCAGCTATTGGTGATGGCCATCAATTTTCCAATATGCTTTTAGTTATGTTAAGCGTTGTGATGTCTATCAAAGACATGATGCAAGACAAAATCATAAGTGGCCTTTAAACCCTATTTTGGTTACATTACCCTTTGAGAAAAGGGGTATCAATTTTGTGGAAGCAATATACCCTTCATTGACTACGTGGAAGTGGTATATTATCGTAGCGATGGACTAATTTTGTAATATTTCTACCAAAAATATATTATGAGGCCATGTGAATTCTCAGCAAAAGACAATGTCGGCATTGGGTCCCGGATGGTACGAACTTAGATACGATGTATCATTATCTCCTTTGGCAAAAACCGAGACTATGAAACTGCATATGTCGCATGAATCCCCTCTTGGGAAGAGGTCATGGGGATAATATTTGAAATGATTAATGAAATTTTTTTAAAATAATAATCCCTCTCTCCTCTAGCCGACTGTCGTGTTGGAGGAGAAGGGAATAGCATGGGGTGAGCAAGCTCCTTGCTGGAGCTTGCAGAAGGAAGTAATCATGCGAGATGCTGCGTGGGGAGGGAGGATCCCCCTCCCCTCACCTATATAAATGCTATGGGACATACCCAGGGGGTGCGGCCATGGAACAAGAAGTGGGCACCGCCTTGAGAGAGAGGAGTGGACACTGAGCTGCGAGAGCTAGAGGAGGAGCCGCTACGCTACGTCGAGAGGAGGGCATCGAGATGCTGAAGGATCGCCAGTAGTGCAGCATGCTGCTGCTGCGCCCAATCGAGCCCCATTCGACCTCCTTCCACGTGGGATTTTGAATTCTCCAGAAGCTTTGGAAGCTTCCGAGGATGGGCCTCCTAAGCCCCCTTCCACATTACATCCCCATTCCTCTTTGTGGGTCCTCTTAGCCCTTGTCCATGTGGGTTTGGTAAACCCCCCCACATAAAATCCCCTTTTTTTATAAAAGGGCTTATACACCCTTGTTTCCCCCCCACTTTCCATGGGGTCTCTTCACAAAGTGATTCTCCTCACAAAGTTTTAAACCCGTTTCTTTCCAAGTGATTCTCCTCGAGTTCAGTTTATCCACTGGATTAAAAAAAACATATTTCCTATTGCAACTCCCACAAGTCTTTAAGGCCTTGTAAAGTCGATTCACAAAGGGAGTTTCGCGTATGAAGAGACGGACAAGATCATAACTCTGCGTCCAAGGCAAAAAGGCGGAATTCGTGACAGCCCCTAAGAAGGCACAAGGCGCAACCACAGGAGGATCGTCTCCTAACATCCATGTGGACATTTCACCACAAGTCCAGGTTTTTTTTCTAATTTTTGATTTACGTTGTTATAATCCAATCGTGCATGGATCATTTTTGGAGATAGGATGCATCTTTCGCTTAAAATACTTTGACTAATTTAAAAGAAATAGCTCACGACGAAGAATTCGGTCATTAGTATTTTCAATAAAACGAACAAAATAAAGTGAGCAGAAGATTGCTATGCATTTCTAGCAAGTAGTTTTTATGCATTGCAATGAATTGAAGTTAGATTAATGTCCATTTTTACAAAACGGAATTATGATAGTACACGTTGATTAAGCATGGAAGAAATAAACCACATATTGCATTATTGAACATCTTTTTTGAAATGATTCCTAAAGAAAGTTGCTAACAACCGTAGGAAATTGCTAGGGATGCATGAAAAAGATTTAACTCTAGGCAAGTGGCCTAAAAACTTAAATCAAGGAAAGGATGTGTAAGTTCAGCATATGACAAATTCATTCGGAAAAGAAAGTAGAAAAATGCTGCATGTTTTAAGCATGAATCTTGTTTGCATGTTATAGGATGATCAATTAGAATTAGGCTATAACTAAAACTATGCTTTGACCTTAAATTGAAAAGTTAGGGTTTGTAAATCAACTTATACGTAGACAATGAATCATGTTTAAGACCAGACAAGTTAAACTAGTTTAAACCTAGACTCCTAAAACCGTGAAGTACTCATTTAGAAAGGGTTAATTCAATGCAACATATCCCAATGAGCTAACTAGGGTTAGCACATTGGGGACATTACCTAGTCGCTTGTTTTACCAAAGATGAAACCCTGATACCCTAAAGACTTTCCCACATTCACGTAATGTAGGGACAGTAGGACATACTTGCGAGAAAAGATCTAGGGTTTTTACCCTAAGGATCTCTCGTTAAAAAGATGAAACACAGAACCCTAGGACTGACAATGTCGGCCTAATGTAATCAGGAACGGAAGTGCGTGGTGGACTCATAGCGACTATGACCTTGATCTTTTCAGGGTCAGTTGCTATCCCTACTGAACTGACCACATGGCCCAGTAATAGCCCATAAGGTACTCCAAAGACACACTTCTGTGGGTTAAGAGCGATACAAAATTGTTTGCAGCGCTCAAAGCACTTTCTCAAAATAATCAATATCCTTTCCCTTACAGTGGCTGCCCCCACGTCATCAATAAATACTTTTAGCTCGTCTGGGAAGATGTCACCAAAGGTCTTGTCCGTTGTTCGTTGCCACGATCCAGGTGCATTGCACAGACCAAAGGCCATCACATGGTACGAAAAAGTACCAAAGACAGTAATAAAAGTTGTTTTCAACTTGTCCTCCTCTGCAATTGCCATCTGGTTATATCTTGCAAAGCAATCCATGAACGAATATATTTCCCTACCCGCTAATTGATCCAAAATCTGGTCAATAAATGGCAACGGGTAGTAATCTTTAATTGTCTGCTTATTCAGCTCTCTAAAATCCACACATAATCGGATCTGGTTATTTTTCTTCTTCCTGATAACAACTGGGGAACACCATTCTGTGTGCTGAATAGGGAAGATTAAACTAGCTTTCCTTAGCTTCTGGAACTCCTCAAACAGCCCATCCCTCAGTTCAAAAGGCATACACCTTACCTTCTAATGCACAGGACAGGTACTCCAACCAAGGAAGAAGCTTGCCAAGAAATTATCCTAAAGACTGAGAAGGATTCCCTTTGGATGATTCAGTGAGAACATTGTTAAGAGCCGCTACACTATCTTGCAAGTGACCTCCAAATTTTCTTGACCATTGAAAACTAGGATTAGCTCTTGCTGCTCTACTGATTACTCCTACTAATCAAGTTGATATGCTGCTAATGTGGCTCTGTGCTACTACTAAAATCAAGTCAGAAGATTCACTTCTTTATATAGTTGTACTTGTAGTCGTTCTAAAGTAGCTGCCTTCTTTTACAAGAATAGTATGAACAGCTAGGCTGGGAGGAATGCCTCTTAGCTCATCATAACTCCAAGCAAAGATATCGCGGAATTCTTGGATCAAGGACATATAGTCCTCCCTTTCTGTGGATCCTAATTTAATTGGTCGCGAATCATTCGACGTGCCAAGGTCCAACTCAATCACATCCGCGTCTCTTATCCTATCTTGCGGCTCTATCGGCTCATTTAGAGTTATCTGATAAATATCCTCTGTAGTGGACCCCTCTTTAGATTCATCGCTGGATGATGTCTCACTACCAGATGGATCATCTACTGTCTCTAGTTCAGTAGAAGATAAAGGAGCTCTCTCACTTTGAGGAGACTCAGGGTAAGCATCGACTATTACTCGATTAGCACCTCTACCTAACACCACACGACCGGCGGGTATATCAACTTGATAGTCTATTTGTAAGATCCAAGGCCTACCTAGCAAGACTCGATAGCTAGGACATCCTGCAAATCTTATCACCCTAAAGTCCAAGAAACATTCTACACTCGCAACTATAACATGGACTCTAGTAACGCAACGCAACCTTCTAGCTGTCTTACACTATCATTAGCCATTCTAAGAAGGGTGGAGCTGTCTTTTTGGATGCCTAGACCCAACCTCTCCATCAATTCTGAACTCATGATATTGACGGAGGATCCAGTGTCTACAATGGCATGTTCCACTAATATTCCATCTACATAAGCTGGGACCCTAGGGCAGTTCTTTTCAGCATGGTCAAACCAATCTTCCCCTACTCGTGCTATGCCCAATGGTTCTACAATATACCCAATACGTAAGATCTTCTTAAATTCCTTGCATACTCCTGGAGATAATTTGATCAATTGTAAGAGGTTCACATCTGGTTTGACTTCGCAAAGAGAACTTGCTAAATCAAAATCATGATAGGTAGCCAAAGCCCTCTTTTCTTGCCAAACCATCCTCTCTTTTGGTCTTTGGACTGGTTTTGGTGCTTCTTTCTTGGCACTTCCTCATCCTTCTTAGGGTCGCCTTTCTTGTCAACCGGCCTTAGGGGTCCACCTTCCATGCTAGGACTCTGGACTTGTGTCCCCTTATTCCCTTGTTTAGGGTTTCCCTCAACCGGTTTTGCATTATCTTTGTCAACCTCTTTAGCCTTTTGGCCTCTTGTCACGGCTCTTAAGTTGGAGGTTTCAGCATCATTGACTCGTATAGCCTCAATAAGGCTGACTCCGTTGCCTTGTGGCAACTCTTCTATAATTGTTTTTCCCCTCTCCAATATTTGTCTTGGTGCATCATTCTGCTGCAAGCTATTTCTTTGTGCTCTATGATTCACAGGACCTGGCTGTTTACTCCCTTGTTGGAGGGAACTAATCTTACTCCAACAGGTAGCAGCTAAAAGGCCCGACTTCCCACAAATGTCACATTTCACATTTGGACAGTTTCTGGGAAAGTGCTGTTCACCACACCATTTACAACTGAATCTAGAGGGTCCTCTTCAAGGCGTCGACTCCCTATCAAATTTTGTTGCTTATTCAAGAAATTAACGTCAATGGCTATTTGTCGGTATTGTTCAGAAATCATGTCGGTATAATGCTTCATCATATCCTTGACTTTGCCAAGGACATTAGATGCACTCGACTCATAGCCTCGATCATCGACCCGTCGTTCCATTGGCCTAATGATCTGATTTGGCATTGGCTGTTGACCCACAGGAACAACGTTAGAATTCGAAACTTGGCCTCCAACATTTGATGGAGCCAACTGACTTGCCATAGGCATAGTCACACTAGGAGGAGCTGGCAGTAAATGTACATTTTGAACCACACTCCCTCTCCCAATAGGGTTAGTCATAGGCATCCCTTGACTTCCATTTGTCGATGATGGATTGCTGCCAGGTATTAAACCCCCATTAACATTCATTCGAGAGGAGTAGGTCGTTTGTAATCGTGCTTCTACTCCCTCTACCCGTGTAATAGTGGTGTCTATATCTACCAAGGTCACACCGCTCAATTGTGCTTGCATATTAAAATCCAACCCATGCAAAAAATATTGCAATTGGACAGCCGGCGGAATGGGAATGTAAGTTTGTAACTTACGGAATACTTTCTTCAGCTTCTTAGCATATGCTTTCACATTCTCGTGAGGATCTTGGTGCGTTACATTCAAGACCCACAACCAATATTGGCCACCTCTTTCAAGAAAAGCTGCATAGAATTGATCAATGGTGGTTATGCTTCCAGACTCTATGCTGTGATACCATACCGCAGCCCTTCCTTCTAACGTCATATTGAAGAATATCATGAGATGTCCCTCATCTTGGATGCGATAATTGAACATCAATCTTTGAAATTCACAAATGTGAAATTCTGCATCCTCTTCTACTAACCCATTAAAAATGGGCAAGGGAACTCCTAAGGCTGGTAAATCTGGTGTCCCTATAGGATCTAAAATAGGCTATGCCATGGTGACAATCGGATTAGCAATAGGAGCTTGAACGGGTGAATTCACCCCCCCACTTGAAGTGGGTAGACTTGGTGGAGGATAGGAAGAACTTACGCTTCCTCCTTCACTTAACGGAATATGTGGAGCAGTTGGGTAACTAAGACCACTGCTTCTTATACGTACTGGGCTACTCCTTTGAGGAGAGTAACGACTTACAATCTCTAACCGCCGTCTAGCCCTCTCAGCACGTTCTGCTCTTTGGATTTTGGCTTGATGGTCCTTGTCAGAGGACATAAACCAACTTTCTTTTGGTCCCTAGAAACCCTAGATCCGAAAACCACCACTTATAAGTAGCTCCCGGCAGACGCACCACTGATGGGACCTGAAATGGGCCGTCACTGGCTATAGCACTAGTCAGACCTCATGCTCATGACACACAAATACCCTCACGGCCTCGCGGACCAGGAGCGTCAATCTAATGCTAAAGGACAAACTACCCTAAAGCTAAATTCATGCATTTATAGTTTATAGTCCAACATTTCCCTAAAACTCCTCAAAGGGGGAACCCAAAGTACATAGGCATAACGCCTCGTCACACACACATAGGAGGCACTCCAGCAACTAATAGTCGGAGCCCCACTATAGCTCTCCTACGTCTCAGGGATGGGCCCTTTGATGCGCTGCTAGACATATAACACATACGAACACAAACTCCTCTCAAGGTACCAATATTTTACGTTCCAGGATGTACCGTTCCTCACAACAATTTCCCTTTAGGACCCAATGACTAACCTACAGCTTGGGACATCCTCTCACGCTCATCGTTGGTCACAACCTAAGGAAGACAGGTGCCATGCATCCTGGAGGTTTTTTCGATACCTTTTAATTATTATGCTTAATGCAAACCGTGTATGGCTATGTGCTCAGACAAAAGAAAAATTAGCATCGTGCATAGTTCATAAAGCATTCTTTTCATGAATTTCATTAACGCATACGTTGAAAGGAGGCACCGAGCCATGTGCTCATGCTACCATCCTCTTTATTTAAACCGTTTCCTATTGGCCAAGTGTAATGCATAAATCAAATCTTTTCTTATCTTTCAATGTTTCAGCCCCTTTCCATCCAACTCTTAGCATTTTGCATCATTGATCAGTTGGATAGGATTTCTATGCATTTTTCCCTTTCAAAAGAACAATAAATACACACAAAACATAGAAACGGGGACAAACCGAGGCCAACCGCGTGCTTTGCCATTGTTATACATTGCACAAACATAGATATAATTTTCTCTAATTTTTCTCAGCCCATTTTTCATTTTTCCCTAATTTTAAACCCATTTTCTCCATTTTTGGGCATTTTTCCCTATTTTTCTGTAATAAATAATGACTGAAAATGAAAATTGATTGTGGACTATGGCCCTTAGGTTCATTGACAGGCAAAAACTTAGATTTAGTTGGTGTGACATATCATATTTCTCATTTATATAGCAAAAAACCCCATTTTACCCTTAAAGCGCGTGTTTTCTTATACTTTAACACTATTTCCGACCATGTAGCCTTATATTTTCTGATTTTCAGGTTGCAGACAGTTAAACTCATGGCAAACAATGTCATAATGAGCTTTCATCCCATAAGAACAAGATTTCATAAAGCAAATAGCATAAAAAGATCATTTTTCTTCATAAAAATAGCATTACCGCTTATTTTTGGGTCTCGATTTCTTGGTCTTGATTACAGGACTCATTTCCAGCATGCATTTAATGCTCAACATCTTCTAGAATAGCACTCTTCAAGTCTTCATCCATTTGGAAGCAATTCGGTCTCATCCGGACAAGCTTTCCTCCACCATTCTTCATTGTTTTCATCCACACAAGAACAGCCCCTTAAGGGAGAGAGAGGGAGGAGAGAGAAAGACTAAAATTAGATATCTCCATTCAGGCCACCATTTGACGGGTGAGAGGCGGCGATAGAGTCAACATACAAGAGGGAACCAAGGCCCAATGTCAAACAGGGGGGTTGTTTGCAGCCACCCATCATGATCCATCAAGATCGTGGCACATTTTTCGACGCCTTCCTGCACGTCCTCTTCCCACGTTTTTTTCATCACGATTTTTCCCCAAATTTTCATGCTACATCCCCCCCAAAGGTCATGACCATTTGGCCAAACCTCTTCAAATCTTACCCATTTGTTGGCCATTTCCTCGTCCGGTGTCCAAATTGAGTGCTGTAAATTTTTGCGCGTCCGGCTTGACATCCCGCATTGGCCGGTAACTCTTGACAACCTGCATGGCAGTCTGAAAAATTATCAAAAATCAAAAAGTGTCACTTGGGCACCTTTAAAGCATTTGACGCTTAAAATCGTCCTAGCTGGAGCCGCGGCCTTCGACGTTGAATATTTTTCCCTTGATATTCGTAATTTTTAGCTATTTTTAAGCACTTCTTGGCATCAGAACTCCACTCTCATCATACTCGGAAGTCTTGATGGCACGTCATTGCTATGTATTGGTCATGATTTGGCAACCTTCTTGAGCCCATGAAAGGTGCAAATTATACCACTTGCGTAAGAAATTTTACTTTTCTTATAGGAGGTCATTAATATTATTGCCTCTTCTTGTGAAATTTCATTGCTAATCATCTCATCTGCAATAATAGTGGAAGCATTATTAAAAATGAATTCATATTCTTCCCAAGAACACAGCAAGGAATGTACCTCCTTTGCTATGGGCTCATCAAGTAGGCCTAGGTCCAAACATTCATAACTTCTAGCAAACAACATGAAGGTTGAGTCTAGTTGTTGGATGCATGTTACCGAGTCATCCCTTGTGTCCATGGCAAAGTGGGAAGTTACTTCAAGAATCAATCATCGAGGCTGCAATGGCCTAAGGCCTACCAATGGTTTGGCTTTAGTTGAACACGACAAGTTGATGCATGGTACATCTACTTGAGGATTCTCAATGGGTGTGGCAAGCTTGTTTTGAGAGGTTTGGAGTTCAATTAACACTGTGTCATCATGTTTTGCAGTGGTAATTACCTTAGAGTCACTAGACAAGGGCCTGCTTAGGGATTGAGCACCCTTACTTTTGGATTTTATCCTCCCTTGTTTTGGTTGACATTTCTAAAGCTTAGTTTTTGGGGCGTGAGATTGAGGATCATACATAGTATTTGAGATTTTAGGTAACCATAATAGGGTGTTACCCTCGTAGTATCCTTGGGCTCATAGTAAGGCTTTTGGAATAGAGTACTACTTAGTCACATGTGAAATATAGGAGTACCAACTCCATCATTTAGGCTAGCATTTGAGGCATGTAAACTATGCATTTCCAATTATTGAGGTTTGTGAGATTGTGGTCTATGCTTAGGGACTCACTTGAGTGTTTGGACTATAGCTTTTGGTGTGGTTCCTAGATATGATTGTGAAGTTACGATGGGAGCACATTTTGATGTACTATCCCCCTCCTTAGGGTGGATACTAGGTTTACCTACAGATGATACTATAGGGTATGGGACAATCACAGTGCCCTTTCTAAAAGCCGTTACTATTCTAATGTTACCAATGGCAAGGTGGATGCACTACCATGGGTATTCAACATTACAATGAACTTATTTTTTAAACATGCACCCTAGCAATGATTCCTTGTTAGCACTCTGCTTGTTAGGCAGTACATAGAATATGAAAGATAGACTCTTAGTCTTGCTAGAAACGATTAGTTTGCATTTTTGCAAAAGTGTATAGGACTGCCTCTCCTAAATAGGCTAAGTCTTGCATTGGTTGGTTGCAACTAGGGTTGACCCATGGCAAGCCAATGCTCCAACTAAGAGCGGATTTTTAAGACCATTTTTGAAGCAAAAAAGAGCTTGTGTGTCAAAAACTAAATTTTGATGCAAAATGAAATGGTTTTGTGAATAAATGAGCTGGAGTTTTCCTAGATGGAGTTTGCTGCTAGGAAGCCAATGCAATTATCACTTTGGTGATCAGAGTCCATTTGACCCCCCATTTAATCCCTACAAGGTTTCGTGTTATGAAGTAGCTACATGATCCGTGAGTCAAAAAGTGCATGCGGGTGCGAACACTTCGATGTAACAAAGCCAACTATTTAGATAGATCTTAATTCCAAGCACATTTTCCCCCTCAAAAGTGAAAAAACCACGTTTCTCGTAGTGTGAAACTAGCCAAGTGAACGATGTTTTTGGGTTTTAAGCTTGGTTTAGGCTTGTGGAATAAAGGGACATGAAGAAAAAACGTTTTTTTTTGTTGGGGGGAGGGCGCCATTTTTTCAGTGTTCTCTCCAATCATTAAAGAATGATTTTTTGAGCCTGTAACCATCAGAGAAACCTTTTTGGCTTTGAGATGGTCCATTTTTTCACCAGTCATGGTTTCATAAATGATTGAAGCGGAGCATCCTCTCTCTCTCTCTCCCTCTTCGACCGGGAGCACGTCGTCTGCCTTCGCATATAGGCTGCTGTTACAACTATATATATCATCTCTCACTTGACTTGGGTCTCACCTATATATACTAACTCTACATCAATATGAATCATTCTTTGGGAGCATGTCTTGTGTATCTCTCTCGTACTCTCTCTCTCTCTCAACATGGTATCAGAGCTATGGATGCGTAGGAACAACAAGGAAGATAAGTTGTTTCATTGTTTATACTTGATTGAATTCTTTGCACAAGTGATGATTTGATACATGAACTTGTCAAAACCGCTTGTCAATCGGAGTTCTGGATCAAAAGTTATGACAGTTCAGGATTCAAGACAGCAATTCTACTCGAATCTGCGATTCTTTATTTAAAACTGTAATTCTAATTACAGCTCGTTAATCCCCAATTACAGTTTATTAATCGCTCGTCTTCGTTAATGATGTTGATTATGATAAGCAAACATCTTGCTATTTTTAGCGATGTTTTATTATCGTTCACGTTCTTTGCTCGACCGAAATAGCACTTTTCTTATATGTGTCATCTCGTCTTGCACGTTATGCCTCTCTATTTCGGGCTTTCTTTTTAGTCACTCAATACTTTTCGTCGTTCTTACGTGCATATCCCTATTTTGATTGTCATGCATCTCAACTATGCTCGTCTTGATCATGGTTTGCAGATTCTGCGATCTCAACTTATTTGTTTTCTCTCGACATACAGGCATGGCCAATTGCGTAATTGTTAACGAATATCCGTCTGGCCAACGTTCAGTTCCCTTCTTCCAAGGACAAGGCTTTCCTGGGTGGAAAGCAAAAATGATGCTAATTCTTGAAGGTGACGAATTATTTGATATTGTTTTGGGCGACCTGTCTTGCCCAGTTCAACCTATTGATGTGATGAATAACAATTCTGTGATTACTGATGGTCCATTATTTGAACAATGGAAAATTGATCATAGTAATTGGATTCGTCGTGACAAAGTGGCTCGTCGTTATATATTGTCTGCACTTCCTGACTCACTTATGTTGGATGTCTTTCATTTGGAAACCTCTCATGCTATTTGGGAGTATCTTATCTCAACGTTTGAGAAGAAATCGGTCACCGAAATTTTATATCTCGAAACTTGTTTGAAGAATCTTCAATATAAGGTTTACTTCTATGCACTCTCATATCGAGGCTTTTAAAGACATTATCAATCAGCTTGGTGCTGCCGGCGCTCCTGTTGCTAAAAATCAGATTGTTACTCAACTTCTTCATACCATCAAAGATCCTTTATATGACAATATCATCACTATTTTGTCTAACAAGGATGATATCCACTTTGACAAAGCATGTATATCTCTTATTGAATATTCTCAACGTCATGAGCATCATTTGGAAAAATCTGATGCTGTTTTGGTCACTCGCGAACAAAGGGATTTTGATGATGCTTTTGTTGCTCGCAAGCGTCCTGCTTCACATTTTCAGCAGGGTGGACGCACTAATCCAGGTAGTAAATCTTCTCGTCTTGCTTATCCTAGCAAACATTGTTCTTATTGTGATAAGAAAGGTCATGTGGCTTCTGATTGCTGGGCACGTCAATATGACGAGGAGCATGGAGTTACTACAAAGCAACCTCGCTCGTCCAAAAGTTTTCCTTCTTGTGATTATTGTGCACATACAGATCATCCATCTCGTCGTTGTTATAAACGCATATATGATGAAGAACGTTCTCGAGCTTATATTGTTCAACAAACTACAACTGATGATGATCATACTCATCAGGAGCTCAATTTCGTCCATTATGATATCTCTCCAGAAAAGGTACTTCATGTTCATGATGGTTCTCTATTCATCGTTGATTCAGGTGCCACTGGAAACATGACATACCAATCGCAGTGACTTCACAATTATCATTCTCTTCCTATCAAGAAGTTTGTTTACCTTGCGGATGATACGACTTGTCAAGTCAAAGGAGTGGGTGATTTATATCTGGGGACTGTTTCATCCACTAGAATATTAAGAGAAGTTCTTCATGTTCCAGATTTGCAAAGAAATCTTCTTTCTGTTGCTCGTCTAGTTGATCTTGGTTTGTTTGTTGGCTTTGATCATAATCAATGTCGTATAGAGAAAGACGGGCATACTATAGCAGTGGCTCCTCGACATGGTAATCTATTTGAGCTATCATTGAATGATATCGTTGCAAATGTTGTTACTGCCCCTGGAGATGCAGATTGCAAATTATGGCATCAACGATTTGCACACTCCGATTTTGCCAAAATTCTTGATCTTCATTGTCATGGTCTTGTGCAAGGTATGGATCTTAAATCTCATCCACGTATGGGAATATGTGAGTACTGTGCACTTGGAAAACACCATCGTTCGCCTTTCCACACTTCTACTTCATCACATTCCTGTGCTCTCTTGGATTTGGTTCATACCGATATTTGCGGTCCTTTTCCTGCCTCAAAGTCTCAATATCAATATTTTATAACTTTCATTGATGATTTCTCACGGTACACACATGCCTATCTTCTTCGACATAAGTCTGAGGCATTACCTATATTTAAACAATACAAGATAAGTGGGGAGCTTCAAACTGGATTCTCTATAAAGACGCTGTCGTATTGCTACGCATTCGAGGTGTGAAAACCACCTAAAAGTCGTGTGTGTGATTTGATACTTTGTACATACTTAGTTGTTATGTTTGCTCTTTCATTCTATGCTGAAGACGGAGAAGAATAAGGAATTTTGGTAGATTGGTGACTCGAGATGCAATCTCATGGGCCACTTTGATTGTGACCAAGGGTTCGTTTGAAAGCCTGTGGCAGCATAGGAGCATTTCCAATGGGTCAAGAGATACATGTTGAGATCATCCTAAGGGTCTAGAAAGAGACTCTGTTGTTGGTGACATGCTCGTGGACATGTATGGAAAATGTGGTTTCATCAAGGAAGGACGAGAAGCGTTTGAGAAATTGACTGTCCATGATGTTATATCGTGAACAATAATGCTAGATGCCTATGTTCATAATTGTGAAGGTGATATGACTATGTGATGCTATGAGGAGATGCAACATCAAGGGGTGTGCATGCCAATTCTATTACATATGTTATCTACTTGAAAGCTTGTGCAACCATAGGAACAGGATAAGTTGACAGAAATTTGATTGAGTTCTTCATTAAAGGAAACGACAAAGATATGGTTGTGCCTCTTTGTTGTGCCAAAGAGGCTCACGAAAAGAACAAATTTAAAGATGGTTATTTTCAGGAGCCGCTTTACTGGAGGGGCAGAAAAGGTATTCTGGGAGCTACGAGACAGAAAAAGAAAAGAGTTTTTTTTTGAATGGGACAAGGGGGGAAAAAGCAGATTTGAAAGGGGAGAAAAGAAAGGGCCGCTTTTGGAGAGGAATCGTGAAGGAGGGAAATAGATGGTCTGCGCTGGACGAGGAGGAAAATAGCTGGAGACGAAGAGGGATCATCGGAAAAGTCTGCAAGAAAAAGGAGAATCGGAAGTGATGGGGGCTTCAGGAGCAGCACGTATCAAAAATGGAATGGAAAGTCGTCATCTGGAGGGCAAACATTACTCAGTCGATGAGAGGGAAGAGTTCAGTTCCTTAAGTGCTGTCAAGTCTTCGTTCTCGCTTTGGCATGCCAGTTATGGTGTCTTGGACGTTTGCTCTACTCGAGACGAAAACAATCCTCAGAGGCGATTTTCGAATTACAATCCGAATTCCCTCTAATCAGATGCTTCAGACTAAGCTTTCGGAATGTCTCCGTGCGAGTAATCCAGGGATTAGGCATGTTTGTATGCGGGCAATCCAAGAATTAGGTAGGAATCTGAGATGGGTTTCTCCCATGAGGACATTCTGCTGCATTTGAATGGCTTAGCTCATAGAGCATTGTCATGCATCTGAATGGCTGGAAGGCAGCAGGGAGTCTCCAACCAAAAGTCCTAATGTATTTGTGCGAGTTGTAGCAGCGTCAGAAGAACCTGGATTTGCAGCATGGCCTGTCTGTATAGTTGCAATGCAGTCTTCTGAAGATCAAACCACACTTTTTGGATCAGGCACTCGATGTGAAAACTGAAGACAGTTCTGTGAGAGAGGTCAATTCACTCTCGTGGCCCCCAAAACTGGTCATGGGACCACTCAACGTGATGCGTAAGGAGGCCGCAACAAGCATGGCAGAGGCCATACCAACCCAATCAGGTGTTCCAACTGCGGTCGCTGTTGTCCCAAGGACAAGGCTGTGAAGCGGTTCCTTATCAGGAATATTGTAGAGCAAGCTGCTGTTCGGGATGTTTAGAAAGCTTGTGTTTACGATGGGTACACTCTGCCCAAACTGTATGCCAAGATGTAGTATTGTATCTCGTGTGCTATCCACTCCCATGTTGTTCGAGTACGATCTCGCACTGCTCGCAGGATTAGAGAGCCTCCACAGCGCTTCAGGCGAAAGGAGGATATGCAAAGCCAAAACCCTCGTGTGAATGTTCCTGCTGTCAGGAACTAGATGACGAGTGCCATCTTAAATTTTGCAGGACTTGGATGCCATTGCTCTATGCCTGCTGTCATATGGAGGCATAGTCCTGTTTGTGGGGAGACTCTTTTTCCTTGTTGGATTGAACAGAGACCCTAGTGTACAGAAATCAGATGTGCAGAATTCAAAATATGAGCTTTCAAAAGTTTATTAGGCAGAGGAAAGAAGGGCTTTCAGAAATCCATTGAGCTCTTCTTTGTAAACTTCTCCATCGACTAAAGATCGATAACCCAATACCTGTCTGGATTGATGCTGAAATATGAACCATGAATCTTTTGTAAAATTCTGGAGTTCATATAGAAAACTTGAAGACAAATTGATTACAGAATTGGAATGCTACCCTATCTGAATAAGATTGTTATTTCTCTTTAAAATATCAAGAGTCCAATCTTCTGTATACAAATTATCTTGGTGTTTCTTATACAGTACCAATCAGCGAAATTCTTTTCGAAATAACAAGAAGGGACGTGAAGAACTTCAATTTTTGAATAACCAGTTGGTTATTAAATCAGAATTGATTCCTTTGTGAAAACTGAAGCTGTTGATGTTGATTAAGGTTGTAAATGTCACACTTGATTGATCTTTTATCCTGAAATTTAACAAGGACTTCTGAAGTTGCGACATTGCTTTCGAAAATCTTCGACATCTTTGGTGAACCCGACGTGAAAGCGTCGCAGAAATTTCAGGATGGGAGATACTTCAGCCTCTATTTCAGCCACTTCTACAATTCCAGCTGCCTCTACTTCAGCTCCATCAATGACTGCTGCGTCAAGTACCTCAACGGAGGATCTAAAGCAGATTTTGCAGAATATGTCCATGTATATGCAGCTCCAAAATCAGCAAACACAATTGTATATGCAGCAGCAACAACAATTGCATCAACAGCAGTTGTCTCAGCAAAGGCAACTTTATTCGGAGCAGGAGAATGCAAACAGTGTGACTAAAGCTATTGAAGCAATTGAAAATGAGAAGAAGCTATTTGACGGGCGTAATGTTTCAGCATATTTGAAGACATATGAGATCAAGATGGGGTTTTTCGGAGTTCCAGCTGGACTTATGAGTAAGTACTTCCTTCATCTTGTCACACCTACTTTGAGGACAAAAGTGACTGATCTTTTTATTCAAAATACACATTGGCAAGACTTTAAGAAGGCCTTGAAAGAAGAATACTTCCTTGAGGACTTTGGTATGGCTACTCGGCGATCATTCCGAGAGTGGGTCTACATGCCAAACAAAGGTCTAGCTGCTTCGGAGTTGATTCGAGAATTCGAAGAGAGGTATAGTCAGCTTGATGCCATTGAACAAAGAGCATTGGATGTTGAAAAAGTTGAGCTTTTCTTGCAAGCTGCAGATCCTGCTCTTCAAGAAGAATTGGGTGAGCTTCTTGAGGATCGCACGAAGCCTATGGGTCTTAAAACTGATTGGCAGGATGCTCAGGATGCAGTCTCGACTTTGACCAAGAGGAGGATATGGAAGACTCGCCTACAGAATGGTTCCATGACACCTACACCATTATCAGCTCCTATGCCTACTTCTATCCCTGCTATTTATTCTCCTCCTCAGCCAGTTTCTTGGCCTATGCCAGTGCCTACTGTTGCCACTCCACCTATTCCTCCTGTTCCACGACCGATGCCTACACCTTCTGCTCCAAAACCATCCGCTCCATCGGTGCCTACCTCTCTTGATGACATAATCAAAGGCATCACAGATTTGACACTGGAGTCAGTCAAAGCGGAGTTGGTGGGAAAGTTGAAGGAGCAGTTTTCTTCGACTACGCCTACTGCTTCTTCTAGCGCTCCTACTGCACCTAGGAGTGCTCCTAGTGCACCTAGGAGAGATCAGAGATGTATTTGGTGTGATAGTACGGAGCATCAGCATTGCAGGGATTGTGACTCTTTCTAGGATGCAAGGAGGAAGAATTTGGTATATTGGGGGCAAGATGGAAAGATTTGGTTGACTGAGACAGGAGCTCCACTTGCTACCAACTTTGGTAAAGGTGGAATGAAGAAGTTAGTGGAGGACATGGCTGCGCGTACTTCTTATGTGACAACTAGAGGTGATGCTTCTGCATATGGAGTACAGATTGAGAAGGGATCAGAGACTCAGTCCGCACTATGGAATTATGCTATGGAGACTGCAAACAAGGGGAAAATTCAGCAAACTGTTTTGACTAGTGCAGGCTCTAGCATCAGATCAGAGACAGGTTGGGACTCGCCTGTTGACAGGTATTCTATTTATGCTTATTTGGCTAAATCTCATGGTGCAGATGTATTTGTTGAGGAGAAGCGTAAGAGGGATGAAGAAAATCCAAGTGAAGCTAAGAAGACTAGAGGGGGTGAGTTTGTTACTCCACCTACTGCAGGACCGTCTTCAAGACCAGGGCCAGATCAACAGATGGAGGATGCTCAAAAGAGAGAAAAGAGGCAAGAGCCTAGAGAGAGAAAGCAGCCAGGATTCAGATTGATGTCCGATATTGAGACATCTACAGACATGAAGAAAATCTTTAATGATAAGATACTTGGCAGTGAGGTGACTTTCACTATTTTTGAGATTTTGGGCATCTCAAAAAGAGAGTTTCAGGATCAGTTTCAGGAGGTCTTAAAGAGGAAAAGACATGCATTGTCTACCACTGATACACAGGGAGTTTTGATTGGGGAGTTGGATGAGGATGAGGATGAGGTTATGGTTGATAATGCTTCTGTTTTTCCGCAGGTAGAGAAGAGGGTTCAGCCTATGCATTATGCTGAAATTGATGAGCCTGTCATGATACCGCGTAGTCACTTTTCGCGGAGCCATTGGGCTAGGGCAACTACAGAGACGATGGTAAAGATTGGAGAGAAACAGGTGCCTTATGTTGCATTGGTTGATCATGGTTCAGAGATTAATCTCATAGTTAGTGGAGTTTATGAGAGTAACAGATGGCCTATGGATGTAGAGCATGGGTGGCGTATGAGAGCCGCCAATAACACTGCAGGTGATTTGTATGCTGCTTGTCCTAGTGTCAGGGTTTCTATTGGTGATGTAGAGGAGGATTTTCATTTCTTTGTGCAGGATTCATGCTCTTATCCCATAATTCTTGGTCAGCCATTCATTACAGAGATGCGCATGGAAACAAAGGTCATGGATGATGGATCTGCTTATGCACGGATTCGCAGTAAAGATGGTATGAGAGCAGTTCAGTTTATGATTGTATGTGTGAACCATGTTAGAAACAGGGATACTCTCAAAGATGCACCTTTGCCCACTGTGAGGGATTTGGGTTTTCATTAGGTACCGCCGTTTCGCGAGATGATGGTGGTACAGAGGAGAGGAGATTGGAGTTCTCGCCTCCTGGCAGCAGTGTTTTCTCCTCTGGTTTTGTTGGGATTTCAGCAAACAGTTCGATGAGTTATCAGAAGACTTCTAGGTTGCCTAGAGCTGCGAGGCAGTATATATGCAGGAAGGAGAAAAATTTGAAAAATGCAGGAATTTTGGAGGATGATCAGTACATAGATGGGATGTATGACAGTGTGATTTGTGCAGATACGATGACAGAGATGGGAGATATGCTGAAAACTGATATGCTGAATTGTCACGGTAATGTATTAGTGCAGTCCCTGGACATGTTTCATTAAATTGCAAATTTTATGTCACAGATTGAGTCAGAGGCTGAGGTAACTCAGCAAAGAGTGTTGAGTGCTGAAGAAATTCAGCAAACAAAGTTTCCAGTTGGTTATGATCACCTTTCAGAGAGACAGAGGGCTGAAAACTTTCAGCCAACAGAGTTTACTGCTGAGATATTTCAGCATTCAGAGTTTGGGGCTGTTCCTATGCAGTCCATAGAGCAGAGGGCTGAGAATATTCAGCCATTGGAGTGCAGAATTGCTAATTTACAGCAAGGTTTATGTAATGCAGAAGAGCATAATGAAGCCAGGGTTGACACGAAATACAAAACTGTGGATAAGAAGGTGAAGTCGGTTGCTATACCGCTTCCACCTGATAGTGATCAGCAAATAGAGAGGGCTGCTAAATAGAAAATTTTGAGGAATCCGGAGCATATTGGTCATAAATTTTCAGCCGAGACTCTTGCTGAATTGAAAATTGGAAATGATGATTTCTTGCTACCCATAGAGAAGCAATGCTTTCAGGATATGCTTGAGCGACATGGAAGGGGATTTGCTTTTTTCCCGCATGAGATTGGATGTGTGAATCCTGATATTGTTGCTCCTATGGTCATTTTTACTATTCCTCATATTCCATGGAATCTCCGACCTATTCCAGTGCCTAAGGCACACTTGCCAAAACTGATTGATTTATTGAATGAGAAAACAGGATGGGAATCCTTGAGCCTTCATCTGCACCATACTCAAACAGGTGGTTTACAGTTCCAAAGAAGAATGGTACTCTCCGATTTATTCAGGACATGCAGCCAGTGAACAGAGTTACTATCAGGAATGTTGGTATAGGTCTAGTTGTGGATGAGTTTGCAGAGGCATTTGCTGGACGTGCCATCTATTCTTTGGGTGATTTGTATTCAGGATATGATCAGTTTCAGCTGGCTTTGGAAAGCAGGGACATAACCACCATGAGAACTCCTATTGGGCTTGTCAGGATGTGTACCTTGCCTCAAGGTGCCACTAATTCTGTTGCGCATATGATGAATGCCATGCATAAGGTCCTTCGTGATTACATACCTCAGCTTACAATGCCTTTCTTGGATGATGTGCCCATTAAAGGGTGTGCAGAAGAAGAGAAGAATGAGAGTCTAAATGAGCAGGGATGCAGATACTTTGTGGCTGATCATATTTCAGCATGTGAGAAGATTCTGGCCAGGTTAGAAGAAGTGAACTTGACACTTTCAGGGCAAAAATCTATTTTTGGAGTGAATGAGGTTGTCATTGTTGGACATATGTGTGGATATTATGGCAGGAAACCCTCACCTGATAAGGTGAATGCTATAGGAAAGATTGCAGAGTATTGTTCTACCACTTCGGAGGTACGGAGATTCATTGGTGCTTGTGTGTTTTATATGATTTGGATACCTCATTTTGCACACATAGCAGATTGTTTGTATCAGCTGCTTTGAAAGGGGCAGAAATTTTATTGGGATGAGAGTCACACTAGAGCCATGCAGAAATTGAAGAAGTTATTGCAGAATGCTCCTACTCTCAGGAAAGTGGATTATAATTGTGAAAGGCCTCTTGTATTGACAGTTGACACTAGTCCAATTGGCATAGGTTGGGCTGTGGGTCAAGATGATGCAGATGGAAATAGGTATGCTATTCGGTTCGGGGCGAAAGTCCTAAACGAGAGATAGAGGGGATATCCGCAAATCAAGAGGGAGTTATTGGGGATTGTCACGGCTCTCAAATGTGACAAGGAGTACTTTATTGGAGCTTCAGTTGTGGTAGAGACAGATTGCTTGCCATTGATTGGCATGATCACGAGTTGCTCTACTCCGGATATAGCCATGTTGAGATGGATTGCATACATCAAGTCATTAAATCTGGAATTTAGACACATAGCAGGGAAGGATAATCCAGTGGCAGATATGTTGTCTAGAGCTAGATATGATGATGAGGAGACTCTACTTGCAGAAGAGGATGATGCAGAAATTTCAGCCACTATGGTTGATCATGTTTGTCATGTCTATGATATTGTGGCTTTTACAGAAGAACTCTATGTTGAAGATTGGTTGCAGATTGGCAGGTACCTTAGTACACTAAACAAAAGAGATGAATGGACAG
The DNA here is from genome assembly GCF_053477565.2 of Lygodium microphyllum. NCBI lineage: Eukaryota > Viridiplantae > Streptophyta > Polypodiopsida > Schizaeales > Lygodiaceae > Lygodium > Lygodium microphyllum. Next base: position 35,932,707 of record NC_141161.1, read on the forward strand.
ATGAAGAGTTCAAGAAGATCAGAAGGAAAGCCTATGGTTATTTTCTCAAGGACGGATTTCTTTGGAAGCATCCGAAGAAAAGAGGCGGATTACCTTTGCGGGTTGTCTACGATAGAGAGACACAATTACAGGTGATGAGGGAGTTTCATGAGAGTCCTTGGGCTGGTCATAGAGGAGTATGGGCTACTTATGAGAAAATCAAGGAGAAATATTGGTGGAAAGGCATGTATAGAGATGTTTCTCACTTTGTTGAGACTTGTAGAGACTGCCAGATGTATTCAGCAGTGCGTCATCGAGATGAGCTTCATCTGACCTATCCGCTATGCATTCATTATAAGTAGGTAGTTGATTTGGTTACCATGCCTATGGGTCTATGGCAGATGAGATACATTGTTTTGGCTAGAGAGGATCTTACTAATCATGTTGAGGGCAGATCTTTGAGAACGAAGACCACTAGTGCAGTGTGTAAGTTCTTATTGGAGGAAATTTTTTGCAGGTATGGTTGTGTGGGTAAGATCACTGCGGATCGCGGTGAATTGGATGCAGATGAAGCTAGGGAGTTTTTCTCTCAGCTAGGAATCAAGTTGGCTCTAACAACAGCATACAATCCAGAGGGAAATGGAAAGAGTGAAAGAGGGCATCCGCCGATAGTGAAAGCATTAGCCAAAGCATGCAGAGGATGGATTGGAGAATGGCCAAGACTTCTACCATTTGCTTTATGGGCGGATCGTACGACTCATAGTGTTACCACAGGATATATGCCTGCAGAGTTGATGTATGGTCAGAAACCTGTTATGCCGATTGAGACTTGTGCTTTGACTTGGTCAGTTTTACCTTGGCAGGAGGATTTGACGAGAGAGGAGCTCTTAGCTCTTCGGATTCGACAGTTGGAGAGGAGACCAAAGGATATTCAGCTAGCTATTGATAGGTTGAAGGTTGCTAGACTAAGAAATAAGGACAGGTTTGATAGCAGGCATCGCTTGCGGCCTAGAGCAATAGAAGAGGGAGATTGGGTATTGGTCTTTGATAGCAGCCTTGAAAATCAGCATACTGCACTTCGGAAGATGGTGAAAAGATGGTTTGGGCCGTACATAGTCAGACATGTCTTTGATAATGCAACATATGAGCTGACAGAATTGGATGGAACAGTGCTTAGAGTGCCTATTGCTGGAAAAAGAATCAAGATTTTCAAGAAAAGAGATGATGAGGATTATGCATTGGAAGAATTTTCAAGAGAAGAGCAACGACAAGAAACTCCAATGGAAGAGACAGATGATATGACAGATAATCTTGTTGATCTACCGGAAATGCATAATGAAGAGATTGATCTGTTTGTGGATCTTGATGATAATGATTATGGGTAGTTGGCCCATCCGGAGGATGCTCAGGATTAGAGGGGGTGGATGTCGTATTGCTGCGCATTCGAGGTGTGAAAACCATCTAAAAGTCATGTGTGTGATTTGATACTTTGTACATACTTAGTTGTTATGTTTGCTCTTTCATTCTATGCTGAAGACGGAGAAGAATAAGGAATTTTGGTAGATTGGTGACTCGAGATGCAATCTCATGGGCCACTTTGATTGTGACCAAGGGTTCATTTGAAAGCCTGTGGCAGCATAGGAGCATTTCCAATGGGTCAAGAGATACATGTTGAGATCATCCTAAGGGTCTAGAAAGAGACTCTGTTGTTGGTGACATGCTCGTGGACATGTATGGAAAATGTGGTTTTATCAAGGAAGGACGAGAAGCGTTTGAGAAATTGACTATTCATGATGTTATTGTTGAGATATCGAGCTCCACTCGTGATACGCCAGGGTGACCGTTGTGTATTTATATCATCGACTTGTCAGTTGCAGACGCGGTTGGTACACCGCCCATGAATAATAGCTACATGATAGCTATCCTTATCTACTCTAGTTCGTGGCCCAGTTAGTATGCCACCTTAGTTAGTTGAGTTTGGTTTGAGACCCATATATAGGGTTCTTCTATTTCTTTGTATTAGAGTTCTTTTGGCTTACACAACTAAGAAGAGGAAAACTGTTTTCAGCCTCCACCGTTGTGTGTATTCTCCCATTGTGCAAGCAAGAAAGCTACAAGTGAGACTCCTTCCTTCTCTCCCATAATCTTGACATGGTATCAGAGCCTTCTTCGTGGTAAGGAGCTCAAGAAAGCAAGCTAAGCTCGCGGTGTTCTGGTAAGAGGAGCAGTGTTGCTTTCATTTTCTGTTTTGGGAGCAGATCTCTGCAGGTAGCACAGCCGAAAATTGCAAGAGTTCATTGTCTCAGATTGAGACGCCCTTCGTGGTGAAGCAAGAGGGCAGTATATGCTGCGGGAGTGAGCTTTAGCTCTTGGCGACCCTGTTTTTTTGATTTGAGGCCATTTCGGGGCCTGTTTTGGAGGCGGAAGTTTTCTGCACGCACTCAGGAAAAGGCCCTGTTTTATGCTGTGCGACCACTGTTCTACAGGTCGGTGAAAAGTTACTGTAGAAATTGCATCGTATGCTTGTGCGCAGAGACATTGGGAGTTTCAGAATCATCCTTGGTTCATGTTTATGCAAAATCGTCACTAGGAAGTGACTGTGTGGTCAAATACCACTTTCGCCAGTTTTGCAGATTTGCCCTTGTGAGGGTGAAGCTGAGGTTTGCAGTGATAGAATTTTTCGCAGTGTTCTGTAATGGCGTCTGATTCTCTTTCACAGATTGTAACAGAAAAGCTTGACAAGAACAACTTCCAGGCATGGAAGTTTAGAATGACGAATTTCCTTATGGGAAAAGGATATTGGGAATTTGTTGCAGGAAATGAAGAAGAACCAGTTCTTCCTGATGTTCCCAATCAACAGCAAATGCAGACATTCAAAGCATGGCATGAGAGAGCCAGGAAAGTTATGTACTGGCTGTCTATCAGTATTTCAGACTCTATGATTGTGCATATTCAGGATGCAAGTACGCCAAAGGAGGCATGGGATACTTTGTCAAAAATGTATAGCACAAATACGCAAGCCAGGAAAATGCAGCTCAAGCAAGAGTTGCATAATGTACAAAGAGAAAATATGAGCATCAATGACTACCACATGAAGGTGAAGAAGATTGCAGATGCACTTGCTTCCATTGGGTCGCCAGTGGAAGATGATGATTTAGTTTCTGTGACCTTGAATGGTCTAGGAAAGGATTATGCACAGTTTCGGACATCCATTTCAGTTCGTGAAAGATTTCCTGATTTTGAGGAGTTGATTGCTCTTCTAATTTCTGAGGAGCAGAGAAATGGTGGTGCATCTTCTTCAGGAGGAACTTCAAAAGAAGCTGTCTTCTACTCAAATGCTGGAAGAGGTAGAGGCAGAAGTAGAGGAGGCCGATTTGGAGGCCGTGGTAGAAATTAGAATATGCAGCAAACTCAAGAAAACCAGTCCTATGGAGGAGGACGTGGTAACTCTAGAGGCACGGGGAGCCAAAGAGGTCGTGGTGGATGGCAAAGAGGCCAAAATGCAAACAACAATGTTGAATGCTACTACTGTGGTAAAATGGGTCATATGGCTAAATACTGCTATAAAAAGCAGAATGACATCATGAATGGAAAACTGCAAGAAGGGAATTATGCATCTTCTAGTAGACAGGGTGATGATAGAAATGAGCATTTGTTTATGGTGCAGCACATGAATAATTCTGTGACAAGTGCAGAAGAAAGCAACGATGTATGGTATGTTGACTCAGGTGCATCAAACCACATGACAGGTCATGCAGAATGGATGGAGGATGCAAGGAAAATGGAAAAACCAGGATTTGTGGAGACTGGTGATGATACTGCACATCCTATTGTGCAGATTGGAAAAATTCCCTTGTCTATGCAGGATGGGAAAAAGAAATACCTGTCCGATGTATTTCATGTCCCAAATATCACCAAGAATCTGGTTTCTGTTGGTCAAATGGTTGAGCAGGGCTTGCAGGTCAGATTTAATCCTCACATTGGATGCAGACATGTCTGAATTGAGTGCAGTAATGTTTGCACATGGGACCGGTGTAGTTGCATATATTGATATCTGGCATAAACGCATTGGTCATGTTAATGTACAGCGACTTAAATCAATGCAGGCCCAAAATATTGTTGCAGGATTGCCCAAATTCAAGGTTGCAGAAATGCATAAGGTATGTGAAGCCTGTCAGTTTGGAAAACAGGCAAGAAAACCATTTCCTAGACATGTTCAAGAGAGTGAGAAGCCATTGGAATTAATCCACTCTGATGTGTGGACTACTAAAGCTGCATCTCTTGGAGGCTGTCATTATTTTGTCACTTTTATTGATGACTATAGCAGAAAAGTTTGGGTATATTTTATGAAAAAGAAAAGTGAAGTTTTTGGGCATTTCAAAACTCTTAAAGCTATGGCTGAAAAAGAAACAGGTCTGCAAATAAAATGCCTAAGGTCAGATGGAGGGGGAGAGTACCTCTCAAATGAGTTTGCAAGGTTCCTGCAGGAGCATGGCATAAAGCAGCAATATTCATGCAGTCATACCCCACAACAAAATGGAATTGCAGAAAGGAAAAACAGGCATATTGGAGAGGTATCTCGTGCCATGCTCAATGAAAAAGACCTGTCAGATTTTTATTGGGCTGAAGCAGTTGCTACAGCAGTCTACATAATGAACAGGACTCCCACTGCAGCAATACATGGGATGACTCCAGAGGAGAGGTATACTGGTAGGAAACCAGATATTTCTCATTTGAAAATTTTTGGTTGCATTGCCTATGTACATGTGCCAGATGAGTTGAGATCCAAGTTGGATCCAAAAGCTGAGAAGTGCATCTTTATTGGTTACTCTCTGCAGCAAAAAGGGTATAGATGCTATAACCCTTCTACTCGTAAGTTTACAGTGAGCAGAGATGTTGTTTTTGATGAGATGAGTAGCTGGTATAAACAAGTAAATGTGATTGATGATGTAGATGCACAAAATGGTAATGCTGCACAGAATTCACAGCAGCAGTCACAAAATATTAGTGGACCTGGAGCGTCCTCTAGCAGTGGTTCACATTCTTCGCCATGGACAGGCAGATTGAGATCAGGAGAATCTTCTCAAAGCAATGCAGATAGTGGTATGGAGGTATCACGAAAAGGAAAAGAAAAGGTTGATCAGCCCATGTTTGATGTGAATGCAGGTCACTCTTATGTGGATGGTGAATCCAGTGGCTCAGAATAGAGCATTGATGATGAGTTGGGTATTCCTTCTATTGTTACACCTGGAGTAAGGAAGACCAGGGATGTTTTGAGAGCACCTGGGAGTGAACCTACTTTGCGCAGGTCTACAAGAGCTAGGTATCCTGTGGATAGGCTGAAATATGATGGATTTACAGCCATTCACTATGCATATATGGTTAAAGTGATACAGGAACCAGAACCCACTTCTTTTGAGGAAGCCATGGGAAAAGAAAAATGGGAGAAAGCCATGGATGAAGAAATGGATGCCTTGGAAGCAAATGCTACATGGGAGTTGGTACCTTTGCCTAAAGGTAAGAATGCAATTGGCTATAAGTGGGTTTATAAGGTGAAGCACAATGCAGATGGTTCTGTGAACAGATACAAGGCAAGATTAGTAGTCAAGGGGTATGCACAAACATATGGCATTGACTATGAAGAAACATTCAGTCCGGTTGCAAGGATGGCAACCGTAAGAGCAGTCATTGCTATGGCTGCATCAAAGGGATGGTCTTTACATCAGATGGATGTAAAGAATGCCTTCTTGCATGGTGATTTGCAAGAAGAGGTCTATATGGAGCAGCCACCAGGTTATGTGCATGCTGTTCATCCTGAGTTTGTTTGCAGGTTGAAGAAAGCCTTGTATGGCTTGAAGCAAGCACCTAGAGCATGGTCTGACAAGATAGGGCAGTATCTTGTCACTATTGGCTTTCAAATTTCCAAGGCAGATTTCTCACTTTATGTGAGAAAAACAGAGAAAGGTATTATGCTACTTGTCATTTATGTTGATGATTTGATTATGACAGGTGACAGTGATGAAGATATCCTTCATGTGAAAATGCTATTGAAGCAGAAGTTTGAGGTGAAGGATTTGGGAGAGCTGCGTTATTTCTTGGGCATTGAGGTGATTAGATCACCAAGTGGGATACAGCTCTTGCAGAGGCAGTATGGATTGGACATGCTGTCCAAATATGGGATGACAGGCTGTAAGCCTATTTCAGTTCCTTTGGACCAGAATGTGAAGCTGAGCACAGATGCAGGTGAGCTTCTGGAAGACCCTACTATGTACAGACGCATAGTAGGAAGTTTGATTTATATGACTATTACCAGGCCAGATTTGAGCTATGTTGTTGGATTGGTAAGTCAGTCTATGCAGGCTCCAAGGAAACCGCATTTGGATGCGGCTAGACGCATACTCAGGTATGTGAAGTCCACATTGCAGTATGGACTATTTTATGAGACTGGGGTTCAGATACAGTTGCATGGATACACTGATGCTGATTGGGCTGGTAGCATTTCTGATAGACGATCTACCAGTGGATATGTGTTCTCTTTTGGGAGTGCTGCAGTCACTTGGAGCAGCAAGAAACAGCCTACAGTTTCCTTGTCGAGCACAGAGGCCGAGTACAGGGGTGCAGCAATGGCTGCATTTGAGGTAGCTTGGTTGCATAAGCTACTTTATGATATGCATCAGTCTACAGATGGGCCAGTTGTCATTTATTGTGACAACATGAGTAGTATACACTTGGCAAATAACCCAGTCTATCATGCTAGAACAAAGCACATTGAGGTGCATTATCACTATGTGCGAGAGAGGGTTTTACTAGGTCTTATTGATCTAGTTTATGTCAGCACAGAGGATCAGGTAGCTGACATATTTACGAAGGCATTGGGCACAGAGAAGCTGCGCAAGTTCAGAGACCTGCTTGGTGTGTAGGAATTGGGATTGAGCTCGAGGGGGAGTGTTGAGATATCGAGCTCCACTCGTGATACGCCAGGGTGACCGTTGTGTATTTATATCACCGACTTGTCAGTTGCAGACGCGGTTGGTACACCGCCCATGAATAATAGCTACATGATAGCTATCCTTATCTACTCTAGTTCGTGGCTCAGTTAGTATGCCACCTTAGTTAGTTGAGTTTGGTTTGAGACCCATATATAGGGTTCTTCTATTTCTTTGTATTAGAGTTCTTTTGGCTTACACAACTAAGAAGAGGAAAACAGTTTTCAGCCTCCACCCTTGTGTGTATTCCCCCATTGTGCAAGCAAGAAAGCTACAAGTGAGACTCCTTCCTTCTCTCCCACAATCTTGACAGTTATATCGTGAACAATAATGCTAGATGCCTATGTTCATAATCGTGAAGGTGATATGACTATGTGATGCTATGAGGAGATGCAGCATCAAGGGGTGTGCATGCCAATTCTATTACATATGTTATCTACTTGAAAGCTTGTGCAACCATACGAACAGGATAAGTTGACAGAAATTTGATTGAGGTCTTCATTAAAGGAAACGACAAAGATATGGTTGTGCCTCTTTGTTGTGCCAAAGAGGCTCACGAAAAGAACAAATTTAAAGATGGTTATTTTCAGGAGCCGCTTTACTGGAGGGGCAGAAAAGGTATTCTGGGAGCTACGAGACAGAAAAAGAAAAGAGTTTTTTTTTTAATGGGACAAGGGGGGAAAAAGAAGATTTGAAAGGGGAGAAAAGAAAGGGCCGCTTTTGGAGAGGAATCGTGAAGGAGGGAAATAGATGGTCTGCGCTGGACGAGGAGGAAAATAGCTGGAGACGAAGAGGGATCATCAGAAAAGTCTGCAAGAAAAAGGAGAATCGGAAGTGATGGGGGCTTCAGGAGCAGCACGTATCAAAAATGGAATGGAAAGTCGTCATCTGGAGGGCAAACATTACTCAGTCGACGAGAGGGAAGAGTTCAGTTCCTTAAGTGCTATCGAGTCTTCGTTCTCGCTTTGGCATGCCAGTTATGGTGTCTTGGACGTTTGCTCTACTCGAGACGAAAACAATCCTCAGAGCCGATTTTCGAATTACAATCCAAATTCCCTCTAATCAGATGCTTCAGACTAAACTTTCGGAATGTCTCCGTGCAAGTAATCCAGGGATTAGGCATGTTTGTATGCGGGCAATCCAAGAATTAGGTAGGAATCTGAGATGGGTTTCTCCCATGAGGACATTCTGCTGCATTTGAATGGCTTAGCTCATAGAGCATTGTCATGCATCTGAATGGCTGGAAGGCAGCAGGGAGTCTCCAACCAAAAGTCCTAATGTATTTGTGCGAGTTGTAGCAGCGTCAGAAGAACCTGGATTTGCAGCATGGCCTGTCTGTATAGTTGCAATGCAGTTTTCTGAAGATCAAACCACACTTTTTGGATCAGGCACTCGATGTGAAAACTGAAGACAGTTCTGTGAGAGAGGTCAATTCACTCTCGTGGCCCCCAAAACTGGTCATGGGACCACTCAACGTGATGCGTAAGGAGGCCGCAACAAGCATGGCAGAGGCCATACCAACCCAATCAGGTGTTCCAACTGCGGTCGCTGTTGTCCCAAGGACAAGGTTGTGAAGCGGTTCCTTATTAGGAATATTGTAGAGCAAGCTGCTGTTCGGGATGTTTAGAAAGCTTGTGTTTACGATGGGTACACTCTGCCCAAACTGTATGCCAAGATGTAGTATTGTATCTCGTGTGCTATCCACTCCCATGTTGTTCGAGTACGATCTCGCACTGCTCACAGGATTAGAGAGCCTCCACAGTGCTTCAGGCGAAAGGAGGATATGCAAAGCCAAAACCCTCGTGTGAATGTTCCTGCTGTCAGGAACTAGATGACGAGTGCCATCTTAAATTTTGCAGGACTTGGATGCCATTGCTCTATGCCTGCTATCATATGGAGGCATAGTCCTGTTTGTGGGGAGACTCTTTTTCCTTGTCGGATTGAACACAGACCCTGGTGTACAGAAATTAGATGTGCAAAATTCAAAATATGAGCTTTCAAAAGTTTATTAGGTAGAGGAAAGAAGGGCTTTCAGAAATCCATTGAGCTCTTCTTTGTAAACTTCTCCATCGACTAAAGATCGATAACCCAATACCTGTCTGGATTGATGCTGAAATATGAACCATGAATCTTTTGTAAAATTCTGGATTTCATATAGAGAACTTGAAGACAAATTGATTACAGAATTGGAATGCTACCCTATCTGAATAAGATTGTTATTTCTCTTTAAAATATCAAGAGTCCAATCTTCTGTATACAAATTATCTTGGTGTTTCTTATACAGTACCAATCAGCAAAATTCTTTTCGAAATAACAAGAAGGGACGTGAAGAACTTCAATTTTTGAATAACCAGTTGGTTATTAAATCAGAACTGATTCCTTTGTGAAAACTGAAGCTGTTGATGTTGATTAAGGTTGTAAATGTCACACTTGATTGATCTTCTATCCTGAAATTTAACAAGGACTTCTGAAGTTGCGACATTGCTTTTGAAAATCTTCGACAACGCGTCGTAGTGACATTGGCGGTGAATATGTATACAATCTATTTGATGACTTCTGTAAGGATCAAGGTCTTCATCATGAGTTTACAGTTCCTTATTCTCCTCAGCAAAATGGTGTTTCTGAGTGCAAAAATCGCACTATTCTTAGTGCTATATGTTGCATGCTTATACACTCTGGTTTGTCTCGAAAGTTTTGGACTGAAGCACTTCTAACAGCGGTTTTTATTCAAAATCATCTTCCAACTACTGTACCTGCTGGTAAAATTCCTATAACAATTTGGACAGGAAAGACACCTTCAGTCTCTCACTTTCGCACATTTGGCTGCATTGCTTATATTCATGTGCCCAAGGACACTCGACATAAGTTGGATCCTCCAGGTTTGAAGGTTATTTTTCTTGGTTATTCAGATCATTCCAAAGGTTACAAATTTTATGATCCTTCTTCTCAAAAGGTTATCATTAGTCGTGATGCTATATTTGATGAGAAGAATATGGGTGGCACATGGTCGTCAGATGTTTCAGATGATACACAATCATTTCCTTACTTGCTTTGTGATTCTACTAATTCTGATGATCATAAACCTCCTTCACCTCCAAAGAAGATTGATGAAAATTTGGAGATCTATGTCGATCTTCCTATTGAGATAGAGCATGGATTCTATTCTATTGAATATGATGTCTTTGATGATGCTATGTCTGTCCAAGAGGATCCAATATCGTATATGGAAGCTATCAATTCGTCTCAAAGGGATCAATGGCAAGAAGCTATGCAAGCTGAGTACGATTCTTTAATCTCCAAAGGTACATGGATTCTTACTGAACTCCCCCCAAATCGTGTTCCTATCAAATGTAAATGGGTTTATAAAACCAAGACCAAAGCTGATGGCTCATTTGATAAGTTCAAAGCACGACTTGTTGCAAAAGGTTACTCATAGATTGCAGGAGTAGATTATCAAGAAACATTTTCTCCCGTTGTGCGCTCCACAACTGTTCGTATGATTTTGGCTTTTGCAACACTATTTGATCTAGAAATTCACCAAATGGATGTTAAAATGGATTTTCTCAATGGAGATCTTGAAGAAGAAATCTATATGGAGCAACCTGAAGGTTTTATGATTGCAAGAAAGGAGCATCTTGTATGCCAACTTCATCGTGCATTATATGGATTGAAGCAAGCCTCTCGTGCTTGGTATATTAAGATTGATCAGTTCCTCACATCTAAAGGTTTTGTTGCATGTTTTGCTGACCCAAATCTTTACATCAAAAGGGAGGACAAATATTTTATTATTCTTGCTCTATATGTTGATGATACTATTCTTGTGTCAAATAATATTGCTTTCTTGGATGCTATGAAGAAGCTTTTATCGACTGCATTTGAAATGGTGGATCTTGGTGAGATACATTCTTGTTTGGGTATTCAAGTTCAACGACACCGACAACAAGGCATTCTTCTTCTTCACTAGACAAAGTTTATTAATGATATTGTTAAGAAGTTTGGGTTGACAAATGCGCACTCTGCCAACACTCCCATTCTTTCAAGCTCTACTAAGGGTACATCTACAACACGCAATGAAGAATCAGCCATTCATCAACCTTTTGCTAATCTTGTTGGTTGTCTTCAATTTATTGGTTTAAACTCAAGACCATATATTTTATTTGCAGCTAACTTTTTGGGACAGTATCTTTCTTCCCCTTCCACTATTCATTGGAGTGCTGCAAAACGTATTCTTAAGTACCTCAAGGGTACTAAGGAATTTGGTCTTATTTATCATCGTCGAGAGGATTCTTCTTTATCTTCTTCAACTTCTCTTGACCTTATTGGATATACAGACGCTGATTGGGCAAGTTCACACTTATCCATGCGATCTACAACTGGGAATTGTTTCTTTGTAAATGGATGTTTGGTTTCTTGGTCCAACAAGAAACAACGATGTGTTGCGGTTTCTACAACTGAAGCCGAATATGTTGCTGCATCATTAGCAGCTCGCGAGCTAGTTTGGCTTCGACAACTACTTGCAGATTTGGGACATCCTTTATCATCTAGTACACCTCTTTGATGCGATAACCAAAGTGCTATTAGTCTTACCAAAGACTATATACAACATAGTAAATCAAAGCATATTGCTATTCATTATCATTATGTTCGACATGAAGTCAAGAAAGGTTCCATTATGGTGGAGCATTGTCCCAGTGATCAAATGGTTGCAGACATCTTCACAAAAGCTCTTAGTGAAGCTCGCTTTAGCTCATTAAGACATGCACTTGGTATTGTTCCAAGTTCTTGTCTCACTGATTAAGGCATGTATCATTGTATTCAAGAAAACTTTATAGTAAATCATTTTTGTATCGTAGATATGTGTAGGGGCTCGGGTTTTTCCCTTGTTCTCCCCAAGGGTTTTTTCACTCACAGCCAAAGACCTTTGTTTGAGTGGGGATGTTACAACTATATATATCATCTCTCACTTGACTTGGGTCTCATCTATATATACTAACTCTATATCAATATGAATCATTCTTTGGGAGCATGTCTTGTGTATCTCTCTCGTACTCTCTCTCTCTCTCTCAACAGCTGCCAGCTGGCCACGAAGCCATCAAATGGCTCAAAAATTTACCCTCCCCCCCGTAAGCTTCTGGAAGCTTAGAAGTTAGCCCCTTTTTCCTTGCACTACAAGGATTTGAGCTAGTAGCGACGCCGATTAGCGATGGAGGATAGTGGCGTCGCTATTGGCGTCGCTAATAGCGTCGCTATTTGCAAATAGCGATGCAAATAGCGATCTCCACAGGGAAAAAAATGGCCAAAACCGGGCGCGGTTTTCATTTCGCATTTGCGGCTTGTGAGTTTTGAGAGCGAGAGCGAGGGAGAGAGCGACCGTCGTGAGAGAAGGAGAGGAAGAAGACTTGCCGCCGCCGCCGCCGCTGCCGTTGTTCGTGAAGGAGAGGAGGAGCCTTCATCGCAAAGAGGAGCTGCCCCACGCTCGCCATATCTCATCGATGAGCCTCCCTCTCTCTTTCTTTTGCTTGTTTAAGGTTTGAATCACTCTCTTTTGCTTGTTTAGGAGAGGAAATGAGAGAGAAAGAGAGGGAGAGGGAGAGAGAGGGAGAGAAAGAGAAAGAGAGGGAGAGGGAGAGGGAGAGGGAGGGGGAGGAAATGAGAGAGGGAGAGAAAGAGAAAGAGAGGGAGAGGGAGGGAGAGGGAGAGTACATTCTCTCTCTCCCTCTCCCTTTTGCTTGTTTAATGTTTAAATCACTTTCTTTTTTGCTTGTTTAGGAGAGGAAATGAGAGAGTAAGAGAGAAAGAGAGGGAGAGGGAGAGGGAGAGCGAGAGAGAGGGAGAGAGAGAGAAAGAGAAAGAGAAAGAGAAAGAGAAAGAGAGGGAGAGGGAGAGGGAGGAAATGAGGGAGGGAGAGAAAGAGAAAGAGAGGGAGAGGGAGGGAGAGTGCATTCTCTCTCTCCCTCTCCCTTTTGCTTGTTTAATGTTTAAATCACTTTATTTTTTGCTTGTTTAGGAGAGGAAATGAGAGAGAAAGAGAGGGAGAGAGAGAGGGAGGGGAAGGAAATGAGAGAGGGAGAGAAAGAGAAAGAGAGGGAGAGTGCATTGTCTATCTCCCTCTCCCTTTTGCTTGTTTAATATTTAAATCACTTTATTTTTTGCTTGTTTAGGAAATGAGAGAGAAAGAGAGAAAGAGAGGGAGAGGGAGAGGGAGGGAGAGTGCATTCTCTCTCTCACTCTCCCTCTTGCTTGTTTAATGTTTGAATCACTTTTTTTTTGCTTTTTTAGGAGAGGAAATGAGAGAGAAAGAGAGAAAGAGAGGGAGAGGGAGAGAGAGGGAGAGAAAGAGAGGGAGAGGGAGAGGGAGAGGGAGGGAGAGTGCATCCTCTCTCTCCCTCTCCCTTTTGCTTTTGGAGAGTGTTAAGATATATTGTGAGAGGGAGAGGAAATATGAGAGAAAGAGAAAGAGAGGGAGGGAGAGGGAGAGAAAGAGAAAGATAACATATATTGGAATGATAGCATATCCATGATTATGGTAATGGTATCGACTTTACTTTTTTTATGGGTACATTACATCGACTCCTTAAGGGGGCTAAAAATTAGTCATACCGTTTATAAAGTCTAATTAGGAGATTTAAGATGCACAACAATAAACTTATCGATAATGGTATGCAATGTGCTTTGCCATGGGCCACGTACATTGGTGACTCTTTAAGATGGCTTAAAATTGGTCATGTCCTTCATAATGTCCAAGTAGGGGATCTAATTGTGATATGCATAATTCATTGTTTTTGTATTAACTTTATAGGCATAACAAATTAGAAATCATGCCAACTAGTCAATGGAAGGACTAAAAGAAAATGATATCCTAGCTAATGGTCATTATGGTACTTCATCAAAATGAACCCAAAAATATTGTTATAGAAGAAGAATCCCTTAAATTGAGTATAGGATATTTTCTCTCAAGTCTTATGACTATGAGTAGAATTGATTGAAATAAATTTTATTACTATAGTTGATAAATTTCATAGATGGCATTAATTTTAATACGCGATCCTAGGATAAAAAAACCACATTTCTAAGATGCTTTTTGTTGAGACTGATTTATTATTAGACTAAGAGATCCTCAACGATGCTCATAAATGGATTACTTATACTCAAAGCCCTCTAGTGCAGTTTTTTACAATAACGAATAATTATCTACCAGGACAAACAAATCCTTGAGCATGATACAAGGCTGAGATATAACATCAAAAAATCTCTCAACTACTATGTACAATGCAAGATTTATGGTCAACTTGCAACTTGACGTACATCTCCATAAAGCTATCCATTTAAGCCTCGTTTGTTGTAATGTAGATAAGATTGAAAACGAAGGTCTTATTGTTCAAGATCGCGAGACGTATCTTAATCAGCGTATCCCATGTCCTTGCTCTCAATGCAAGTTGGCAATTAGACGAAAACTCCGACTGTCTATAGAATACGTACGACGATTTGGCGAGTTTCAATCTGAGATCATTGATCAGGCGATTGCGGATTTTCAGCAAACGATAATTTGAAGTTAATATTAATAATGCATTGTACTTGCAAGCTAATTGAAAACCATACACAATAAGATTGGGTCTTGTTGGCAAATTTTCTATCCAGGGGGGTGATGTCTCGACCCAAGGGGGAGTGCACCCTTTGTGGCCAATTAGAAGAGTTCGTGGACGTGCGATGGATGGATTGCAGGAGCCAATCCACCACTCGCAAGGCCCATCTATACCGTCAATGCTAGAGGAGACAGACAACCTTCCCGACCTACCTACAACCTTGGAGCCTGAGATGGAGGCAATGATTGATGCATTGATTCCCATGGATGTTGAGACATCTGACCCACTTAGAGAGGAAGCATCCATACCATTATATGATGGGTGCCAAGTATCTCCATTGAAGACATTGCTTGCACTCTTAAGTGTGCAAGCAAAATACGGTTGGAGCGATACGAGTGTGACTGAGCTATTCAGGTACCTTGCACATAGCTTCATTGATTTTTATTTTTTACAGTATTATTGCAAACATTTGTGCTTCTTCAAGGTGTTTTATGATTTTTTTGAGGTTATTGAAATATCATATATTACCACCTGCAAATACCATGCCTGAGTCTCGTGATGATGCACGACATGTTTTACGGAAGCTTGGTATGGACTACAATAACATCCATGCATGTATCAACGACTGCATACTGTTTCGAGATGAATACGAGACTATGGAGACATGTCCAAAGTGTGCTGCTCACAGGTATCGACAGGACTTGCAAGGGCAAACCATCCCTCAAAAAGTTCTCAGACACTTTCCGCTCATCCCCCGCATAAACCACATGTTTCGCACGTCTGGCATGGCAAGCTTGACAACGTGGCATGTGGAGAATAGGTCCACGGATGGATTTCAACGAATATCAGCGGATTCGCACGCATGGAGCCACATTGACTCTACCTTCCCAGGCTTTGCGCGAGAGCCAAGGAATCTTCGGCTCGGTCTTGCCATGCATGGTGTGAACCCATTCGGTCTGCGCTCGACTTCTTACAGTGTGTGGCCTATAGTGCTTGTCAACTACAACATCCCTCCATGGCTTTCTACGAAGAAAGGACATCTCATCCTTAGCTTGCTCGTCCCAGGCCGCTACAAAGTAAAAAATATGGACGTGTATCTTCGTCCATTAGTCGATGATCTTAAGATTTTGTGGGAGGAGGGGGTCACTGTGCAAGATATGAGCAAGCGCGATGGTCGGCGGTCAGACAACATTCGAGCCATTCTCATGTGGACGATGCATGACTTTTCGGGATTGGGAGAGTGCTCAGGTGAGCAAACCTCCATTCTCGCTGGTAATATCTATATTTTATTTCATTCAATCAAGTATTCACTAGGTCATGGCTCGCCTTACAAGTCTAGTTACCTCAGGTTATCATGCATGTCCATTGTGTGGGCCACAGTTTGACTCCCGAAGGTCACAAACCATGAAGAAGATGGTATATCAAGGACATGCCACTTTCTTGCCGAAGGATCATGAACTCAGGGAAGGTTTTCTTGGACGACCTCCAACACGTATGAACGCTGCAAGCTGGTACGAGCTGAAAATGGTAAACCCGGAATCACATCCAAATGGAATGCGATGGTTCTCAGTTTTCTACGAGTTGCCATATTGGACCCACTTACAGGTCAACCACTTGTTGGATCCCATGCATATTTTCAAGAATGTGGGCAGCTTGCTATGGGACCACATCACAGGAAAGAGAGACACTATAGGGTCACGAATGGATTTGAAGGAGGTAGGTGAGATGGAGGCGCTTTGGCCGCAGTCGAGTACTGAAGGGGGAGTGCAGCTTCCTCGCGCTCCTTGGGTTTTGTCCACCAAAGAAGAGCGCATTGTGAAGCAAGTAATCAAGTCTATCCGCACTCCGACGGGTATGATGCGTTCTCTCAGGTCCGCATTTTCTAAAGATGACCAATTGTCAGGGCTAAAATCCCATGATTGGCATAAGATATGTAAGGCTTGTGGACAGAATGGATTGTAATTAGCGTGGGCATTTTGCAATTTGAAAAGTGGCCATTATTCATAATGCTTTCTCATTTGTGGCAGTTTGTCCTACCGATCGCGATCGCAGGATGCCTTGCTCCAGAAATTCGCGGGGCCATTTATAAGTTGTCGACTTTGGTGCAATGGATCTCACAGAAAGAGATTAAGACGTCCTCTATTGAATCCATAAGGCAGGGAGCAGTGGAGATGGTCTGTCTCTTTGAGAAATACCTGCCCATTAGCATGCTCACGATACAAGTTCACCTTCTTGTGCATCTTGTGGATGAAGTGGAGATTGCTGGATCTGTCCATATGCAATGGATGTTCTTCCTGGAGCGCTTCATGAAAACCCTGAAAGGCTTTGTGCGACAACGAGCTCGTCCAGAAGGTAGCATGGTGGAAGGTTGGTTGGTGTCAGAGGCGTTAGTGCATATCTCATAATGGCTACCAACGGTGGAACCAGACAATGAAATGCTATGGACGCTAAAGGATGATGATAGACTGACTGGAGATGTGGTGGTTGGAAATGGGGTAGAAAAAAGAATGGATGCCTCAATGGAAGAGAAGGTGAATCGCTTTTGTATGTTGCACCATGCCTCCATGGAGACGTGGCTCGCCAAGTACCAGATTGCAAGGCAAGATCGAGTGGAAGCGCGAGCTGAATTCCAACGCAGTACACGTCATCGACCGATTCGATATCCCGAAGGCATGGAGGAGATGCCATGGTTTATGTCAACACGATGGTTGCATGGAGCCTTGACCGCAGCATCCAGCGAAGGGACAGAGGTCTCAATGGAGGAGTGGGAGTTCTCGAGGGGATGTAGTCCAAAGGTGATGAGGGGTTTAGAATATGTCGTATCTAAATTTTATATGCGGCATCTAATTTGAGTGTTTCAATGTACAGTACAAAATATATAGTGCAGCGTGGTTATGCGGACGGCATTTTCGCGTGGAGCGTATTGACAAAATGCGTTCCACAATGGACTGTGGTGTCATGGCAAGGTTTGAGTAAGAGAGCCGGCGACGAGCAACGGATCCGAACACGGTTGTGGATGAGATGGAGTATTTTGAAAACTTGCAAAGTATTATTACGGTGGATCATAACCCCCGACAACCTCGATGGTGGTATGTTATACCTTCAACTCCTCGAAGTGCGAGAGTATATGATCAAAGCGATGTTTCGGGCATAGATGAAGATAATATGCAAATAGAGGGGTCGATATTACAAGGGGTGGAGGCCACCACAAGCTTGGAGCCCGCATCGGCTAACAATGATAAAAATACAGTAGTCCAAGAATTTTTTGAGAACAAGGCAGACTCGTTCTTTTGTGGTGACATATCTATCGACCTTCCAGTGTATGCAGAGTTGTGTCAGGAGATTAACATGGGACCATAGAATACTTCATTCTTGGAGAATTGTATTACTCAATTCATTGTTTAGATCTTCCATAAAGGTACATAAGATATGCATTTTAAGAGGGATTTTTCAAAAATGATATATATTACTGTGCTTTGTATAGTTTAAATTGATTACTCTAACACCATTTTTTATCTGTGCAGGTGACATTTTCAGGATGAGTCGAGGGATGAGCGATGAGGAGTTTCAGGACATGATGGCACGCATGTCTCCAGACCAGCTCGCGAGATTCAGAGAGATGGCAGACCAGGAGCTGTCTCGTTCTTCGTCAGGGCGCTCTGCTAGATCTGCTTCAGTGCGATCAGATGCTTCAGCTTTGAGCAGATGATCTCAACGCTCACGACTTGGGCCAGAGGGAGGGACTGCATCGGGATCAGGGGGGTACTGCTGTGGAGACACGGATGTGGTGTCTCCATCTCGTGGTTCAGCTGGAGCTGCGTCACCTCTAGGATTTGTCACACCTGTGGGGACGTCTACTCCAGTTACTCCGGCTTTTGCACAGTCGTCAGCAGGTGGCACCCCTTTTGGTGGCACCCCCTTTGGTGGCACCCCTTTGAGTGCCACTCCGAGAGAGGTTACCCCCGTCGGTACACTGGATATACAGGGGTCTCCTGGATATACCCAAGAGCGTGGACGGAGATGGGAGAGGACCCATCTTAGGCAGACTCCTAGGGGTTATGGATACCTGGTTGATAGTAGGTCAGGAGCCATCATCATGAATGATGAGGGGAGGAGGGTGATGGCTCGCATGAGAGAGTTGTGCCAACAAGTTTTTCGACACAACGTCCTGGATCATTGGAAGAACATACCGAAGAGGAGCAAGGACTACATAGTAGCATTCGTGCACGAGGAGTTTCCAGTGCCAGCCGTAGTAGATAGATTCTCTACGGGTTGGATAATGGATTGCATGCGTGCATACATGTCACATAGACGATCCGACGCACGCAAGGCAATCAAGAGTGGGGCTGCAAAGCCCGAGTGGTTAGATGTAAACGATTGGCACCGACTGAGGGAGGAGGCTACAGATTCGCCAGGACGTTGGAGTCAGTAACGGGAGGTGGCAAGGGCACAACTCGAGGCCGGAGTAGTCCATCATCTTGGGAGTGGCGGCCACAGGACATATTTGGAGGGCTTTGTAAGTTTCTCTTTTGTTTTGCTTGTTTTTTTTTTTTGAAATATTCTTTGTACTGACAATCATGTTTCTAACAGTTAGCATTTTGTTTTCTTTGTAGCACTCCATTACAAATCGCGATCCGCAAGGCCTTGAGACTCGATATGCAGAGAGGCACGATCTCAATTCATTGATCGACCGATTGTATAGACGCGGCGGCCCTGTAAGTCACTCATCTTTCTTGTCCGTAGTTACCATGAGATATTTGAATGCATTATTGTATGGTGGATTGATATGTTGTTTCTTTTTCTGCAGAATCCGTTCGATGCTCCTTTGCGGCGGGACGAGCTTTCGGGGGACGAGGATTTATAGCTTGCCCTTGGATCCTTGGAGCTCACACACCTTTAGTTTTTAGTCGCCTGATCTATGTAGACATTTTCTATGTATTAGTTATATCCTTTCATGATTGTACCAATCGCATATTATGCGATCATGTATTTATTTCATGTATAAGTTTTATGATTTCAGTATACATTCTTTTTGTTTACAAGCGCTTTGTATGCAGGAGTGCAGAAACTATTTTATATGGCTCTCATACAGCACACAGTGCTATATGTGGCACTGCCACAATTTTTTTTTCCCTGTTACCGTCGCTATTTGCATCGCAAATTTACTGCTCGCGTCGCTATTGGCCTCGCTATGTGTGTCGCAAATTTACTGGTTGCATCGCTATATGCATCGCAAATGCGACGCATATAGCGACACCAATAGCGACGTTTCTATGGCGTCGTCAATAACGATGCTTTTTGCGACGACGGGGGCAAATTTTGTTGTTTGTATTTTCGTCACTTTAAACATCGGTATAAGGTCTATATCTTGTAGTGTTGGGCTTAAAAACCACACTCACCCCCCCTCCCCCCCCCCCCCCCCCCGTGTCTAAACCCTTAAGCCCCCCTTCCCATGGGTGTTAGAACCCCCGTGTTTATCCCTTAAGCCTTTCCCTTAGGCTTTAAAGGTCTTATCACACCCCCCCCCCCGTGTTTTATCCATTAAGCCTGTCCCTTAGGCTTTAAGAACCTTTTCCCCCCGGTTTTAACCCCCTATAAGCCCCTTTTCCTTGGCTTCAAAACCACTCACCCCCCCGTGTTTTATCCATTAAGCCGTCCCTTAGGCTTTAAAACCCCTTTTCCCCCCGATTTTAACCCCCCTATGAGCCCCTTTTCCTTGGGCTTCAAAACCACTCAACCCCCCCTGCCCTCCCCCCCCGTGTTTAAACTCATAAGCCCTTTTTTCTTCCCCTTAGCCCCTTTCCCATGGCCTCTTGAAACCCTTTCCTCCAAACTTGCCTAAGGGTCCTTAGACCCTTACTTGTAACATTTGAGGTTACTTTTTCCTTGGAGTTTCCCCCCTAGGGTTTTTCTCCCATAAAAGGTTACTTCAAATAACCTTTCTTTTTCCCCCCCATGTTTTGTTAAAATCCCCCTTAGGCCATGCAAAAATACCCGTTCGAACTCTCCCGCACCTTGTTTCTTTTCCCACACGTAAAAGAAAGAGGAATGTTAAGGGTCATTTGACACCTTCCTTTTCCACTCAAAAATCCTCGAGGGAGCCTTCTAAATTACTTTTGACAGACGGTGCAAGGGAGAGACGGTGGAATTCCGAAGAGGAGTTGTAAAGATGCTTCCACATCCGAAAGACTACAATTGCGATGCCTCCCAAGAAAGTTCAAGGTGCAGCCGCGGGAGGGTCATCTCCAGGCATCCATGTGGACATCTCACCCCAATCCCAGGTTTTCCGTCCTAGTTTTTAAATGTTGAAATTCAATCATGCAAGGTTAATTGTTGGGTATAGGATATATTTTTGTCCTAGATGTTCACGACAAAGGAACTTAGTCATTAATACTTTTATTGAATCATGCAAAATAAAGAAAGCATAAATGCATTTCTGGCAAATAGCTTTATGCATTGAAATGAATTATAAACTAGATTATTGTCCATTAAAATAGTATACTTCGTTTAAGCCTAGATGTATAAACTACGTATCGCACTATTGACCCATATCCTCTTCGCAATAAATCATCATGGAAAGTGCAAAGCATGAAATGATTCTTACGTTGCATAAACTCTAGGAAATTATCGTTTGTCAACTGCATAAATTATCAAATAAAAGGTTGCTTGTTTAACATGAAATTTGTTCACAAGATATAGGAAGGTTAGTTGGAATTAACCTAACCTATGCTTGGCCTTAATCAGTAAGTTAAGGTTGAAAAATTTAATTTACGCATAGACAACGAGTCATGTGGAAATGATCACATAATTATTTTCTAGAGTTAACCAAATTGATATAAACCTAATAATGTGGAGTACTCGTTTAGAAGAGTTGAATTCCAAGAAATTCACTAGGAAATTAACGCGTGACCTAATCGTACGTATTGCTAAAACCGATATTCCTTTACCTTAAATACTTGCCCACATTCACTAAATGTAGAGACAGTGAAAAATGTAATTGGAAAGTGAGCTAGGGTTTGTCCCTAAGAATCTTACAAGATGAAACTTGGAAACCCTAGGTCTAACGTCGTCAGCCAAAAAAAAAACCCGAAACAAATTGTTTCGTGACTCCATTCAATGCGACACTTGTGCAACAAGTGTGGAGTCATATGATCTTGTGATTGGATCACAAGGGAATGGCCAAATTCTCGCAACAAGGATGGCAAGTCCTTAAGCAAGTTATCTTGCAAGAGGATGAATAATCATCCTAATTTAGTGATCTTTCTTGAGTAAAGAAGATTGATTGGAAACTAAAGACCAGCTGATAAACTGAAGTAACCAATGAACTTAAGGTTTGACCAAGTTGAGTTAATAGGATACGCCCTAACCCAGGATATAGGGGATCTTGCCAAGTTGCAATTCATCCCGGATCAAGTGCTGGATACATTCGAAAGGAAGGATTCATTCCTTAGTAGTTTGCCAACAAAAACGATCAATGGAAATGTTTGTGCTTGCTACAGATTTTAGAGCACTGTTTGGCTTTGTTTGATCAATGAATTAAAAGATAAATGGATATCTATACTTTAGGTTGAAGTCCTGAAGTGAGAGACATCATCAGTTACCCCCGAGTGCCTGCCTGACCCTAACCAAGGGGGTTGTTTACCACGTCAGGCAAGTGGACTGAACCCGCCGCGAGAGGTCTCTCCCTTGAGCGCTACTTGGAGCAGGAGGACGCTTGGGTGCCAGGGGGGCTCTGGCCATAAATCCCTCACCTTCCGAGCCCTGTACAAGAGGCTAATGTGACTCGGGATTGGATCTTGAGGCCCGCATACTAGTCTACTAGTGAAAACTTGGATTAATGATCCCTGTGGATTGCTGGATAGCCTTCAGGAAGATTGTAGATAAGCCTATGGGCTGGAGTCTTTGTATTTCAAAGATAAATATGATAACCTATTAATAAGGAACTTGTCTGATATTGTTTTTCTATGTCAAGTGATAAGATTGCGTAAAAGAACCAGTGCCTAACGGGTTAATTAAAGAAGCTAGTTGTTACATGTCCAACTAATGTGTTAGGTAATTAAATAACTAAAACAACCTGAGGAAAGTGCGGAGGATGGGCCATAGGTTCTTCCTACGGATGGGTGGTCCCGGTTGACCAGGAACTTTTCTCAAATCACGATGGACAGCGGGAAGATTGTCAAAGAACACGAACAACAAAAGCGTTGACCTAGAGTTATGATTGAATCCGATTTACGTTGTTTTAGGGACTATGCCTTATGGCATAGAGGTTGAGCTTTGCATCCCTCTCATTTCCCATTCTCCTTGAACCAAATGCAGCGTGAATCAGCTTCGGACCTGGCGTTCTACGTAAAGTAGTTCGCTTGGGTCTGACGCTAGTTGCTGTGAGAAAATGACCAATCAAGAAAACCCTATTTCAGGTCGATCCTAAGTGGGAACGGCCGGAATACTTCCGCTACATGGCAGATGCAGAAAGCTCTAGATCGCAAAACCCGTAACACTCCATGGGAGTGCCGGGCAGAGCTTTCTAAACATCCTTTCCGATGGACTGCTAAGACGTATCCTGAAAATACAAGTGGACACGTTACATATTAACACTTTGGTTATCAGCATGACGATTGATCCAAAGAATCCCCATAACCCAAAATATACTTTGTCTATCCTAAATGGTTTAGTGGCATCTTTGGTTAGTCATGTGGTGACTATTTAATCATTTTCCTTGAAAGTAACACCATGCTCGAGTTTGGGCGACTATGGGGAAGTACCAATGGAGTAACTTTTGAGATTAATAAGCCATGGGAGTTAGGGAAAAAATTAGAAAGTAAAAGTGAGGCTAAGAGGGCACAATCACCCACTAATGATGATGACTTTTTGGATGATGATCTCCTAAAAATTTCAGCACGTCGCCTAGCTCTTTCGTCTCTTTCTTGCTTTTGGATTTCTGCTAGACGATGCTTATCAATAAATAACGGATCAATCTTAGTATCCTTTGGCATAAACTACTAGTTGGTCCCTAAACAACCAGGATTCGAGAACCGCCACTTTTAAGCGGCTCCCGGCAGACGCACCACTGATGGACCTAAAAACGGGCCGGCACTAGCTCATGCACTAGCCAGACCTCGTCACTACGCACAAGACAACCCCTCGGCCTTGCGGCCAGGAGCGTCTATCAAAATCTCTGCCTTCCTAAACATTGCGTTTGTAATACGTTGTAGTCCAACTGATCCTAACCCAATATTACTCCTCAGAGGGAGTCCCTTTCACATAGCCAAAAGACTCGAATCACATACACATGGGGTTCCTCCTACGGCTAAATGCCGTCAACCCTCTGCAACTCTCCTACACCTTGGGGATTGGCCCCTCAATGCATCGCTCAACATATAGACATTTCGCACAAACGTCGCTCAAGGTACCAAATAAGCGTGTCCAGGAATGTACCATTGTCCTTACTTGATTTCCCCTTTAGGATCCACGTCTACCTACAGCATGGGTACCTCACTGCCTCTCAACGTAGGTCATGTTCTAATAAACCAATTGCGATGCATGTCCAGGAGCTGGTCACTGATACTTTTAAATTCTTTTCATGCTCTATGCATTCGGTGGATGCCTAGTGCTCAAACATTTAGCAAAACAGTATCGTGCGCAAGTGCAAAAACATTCTTTTAATGGTTTCCAACTACCGTTCGTGCTTCGTTGCATGGGCTTAGCACCGAGGTGATCCTCGTGCTACTAAGCTCTTAATTTTAATTATCATCCGTCCTAAATGCTATGCATAGAAATAAACAACTTTTCCATCATCTCACATGGCATTTAGACATATTCCAACTTCTCTACCCTTCCCCCGTTTAAATATTGCATCGTTGCATAGATTTATAGGGTATTTTGACATCATTTTATGTGGAAAAAAACGGAAAAAGACACACTAGAACAAGAAGGTGGGGTTGAACTGAGGCAAATCCTCATGCTTCAGTCCCCACAAACATTCACAAACATTGCTCTTATTTATCCCTATTTTTCGGAATCCAAAATGTATTTTTCCCCTATTTTTTAGGGTTTTTCCACCATTTTCTTGTATTTTCCTTTGTTTTTTCATGTTTTACGTGTTTTAGCATACTATTTTGAACCATAAAATGCATATTTTTCTGATTTTTTTGATTATGACCAGCAAGAACTCATAGAAAATAGTAACATGAACAATTTTTATCCCACATGAACAACATTTCATCCATCAAATGTCATAAAAGCTCAAATTTCCTTTGAAAATTTTAAATTACCGCTTATTTGCGTGTTTGGGGTTTCATGTCCATGGCTGCAAATTTGGAAATCAGCAGCACTTCATGTCCAGCACAATCACCAATCACCATTTCCAGCCCGTGGAGCAATCCGATCCATGCCGGACAAGCCTCCACCATTCTTTCTTCTTCCTTCTTCCCCCCACATGAACTTGCCTTTAGAAGAGAGAGAGGGAGGAGAGAGAAAGACTGAAATCAGAGATCTTCAAAGAGGGCATCATTGCACGAGTGAAGGGCGGCGATAGAGTCAGCATCCAGAGGGGAATGAATGCCCATGATCATTGGGGGGGTTGTTTGCAAGCTGGGAGAGGCATGATCAACAAGAGGGCGAAAAAATCGGCGCCCTCCTGCTCACGCCTTCTCCACGATTTCATGCATCTCATTTCATGTGAAATGTCATGCTACATTTAAATTTTGGGCTCCCAAGGGTCACTTGCCCATTTTGGCCAAATTTTGTCCACCCCTTCGCATCTTGACCGGTTTCTTGGCCATTTCCCCGTCCGGCCTCGGAATTGAGCTCTGAAAAATCCTGGGCGTCCGGCTTAGCATCCCGCATTGGCCAGTAGTTTGTGTCAACCCGCAAGACTGTCTGAAAAATTATGAAAAATCAACAAGTGTCATTTGGGCGCCTTTAAAGCACTTTGGCGCTTAAAATCGTCCTAGATCGAGCCGCCGCCTTTGACCGTGAATATTTTTCCCTTGATGTTCATAATTTTTAGCTATTTTTAAGCACGTCTCGGCACCTAAATTCCGCTCTCATTGGCGACCACGGGATAGGGCGACTCAGCCCGTCGAATCCACGAACATATCTGCACATAAACAACCAAAGAAGCATCAAACGGATACAAAACAAATATATAATAAAACTCAGCACAATGCTTCCCCTACCCCTGGACAGAACCAAGGCATGACATCCACAAGGAGTAGGCCTAGTATCATCTAATAGAAGATCCGAAGTGAGTCACTAACCAGCTGCTCCAACACAGCCAAACTAAAAAGAACTATCAAAGAGGTTGCCCTCAATGGTAGTCTGAGCTACTTACCAACTAAAGACAACACAACTAGGAGTTCCTACAAGGCGAGGACTCCTATAGCCTGATCAAAGAGTATTTTCTTCCAGTACATGTCTTCTTTTAGGGTTTTGATTTTATGAACAGATTTGGGCATGTAAAAAGGAGGGAGCTGAGCGTAGTGACCCAAGGAGAACAGGGCATCGGCCTCAGGACCTGTCTCGGCACCCAAGAACCTACCAAGCCCTCGCAAGGCGACACTTAATCCTTTTCTAATGCTCACTTTTATTTTCGCTCCAACCTTCCTTGTTTTGGTATTATTTTTTTCTAGCAAGTAGCCACCCCTAGGAAGACAAGGTATCGGCCCCGGGTCTGATTCGTCCCCAGGAACCTACCAGGCCTTCGCAAGGCAATGATCAACTGCTTATATCTTTTCATTCCTTTTCTTTTCTTTGATAGGGGTTAGAACCCCTTTTTACACACCTTCGTATTTATATTCATCTTTTAGGATGTACAGAGTTTCTGGGCATCATCATTATTAGCTTCTGGCAGGCTTCTCTAACTGCCTCACTACTAAGAAGAACTCCTAGAACGGCTGCCTAGCAGGCTAGCAGAGCAGGACCACTAAGACTTCCTTCTAAAACAGGTCTTTCAATGTCTAACAATGTCTTTACAGGAGGCAATGACTACTCTGACCTCCCTCAAACATACACAACCAAAACCTGGGACTTCATGCCTTGGTTGCCGGTCCCCAACAAAAAGTATCCCCTTGACAAGTACAAATACAAATATAACAGGAAAGAAAGATACTCGTAAAGGAGAGGTATCACCTGGATTGGCCACAAGAAGCTTCCATCGCAGCAAAGGCTCCTCCAGGCTCCACGAAATTCCACTAACCACGAAATCTGTCCAGCACAACACTTAAAACAAAAACCCGATTAAACGCACCCGCACTAGGCAAGGAAATGGCCCTCTTGGCCTAATGAAATGAAACACTTCACTACAAAATTGAATCGGCCCTCTTGGCATAATGAAATGAAACGTGACTTTGCTAGAAAACTAAATTGGCCCACTTGGCCTAATGAAATCAAACAATACTACGCAGAACATCCTCCTGGAAACAACCATGATGGACATCAAAGCATACCCTTCCCAGGGGAACAGGGCTCGTAGCCCTACACTAGGTGCATTAAATTATGACCCATCCCTCCTGCGTATATCGCAAGAGATGTTCGCATCACATGTCATCTAATCAGTCTATGGGTCCAAGATAATAAAGGCAGATGAGTCTCGCTTACCCTCTGCATCACCCAAATCAACCATCGTCTGCCAAAGAGGGCATGTTCAAAAAGCATACCCCACAAACGACCGGGTCCTGTCTCACCATCAATAGATATATCGGGACAAGGGCCACAGTTGAAGAAGAGATCTTCTTCATAAGCAAAATTAGCCGAAGAATCGGCAAACTGATTCCAATTCCGTGGAATCAGCTGAAAAGACACTCTATCGAATTCGTCTAGCAGGGCTATGGCAGTATGATGGTACATACAAAGGATGGGGTTTCGTACCATGTACGTCCCATTGAGTTGATTTAAAACCAACTGAGAGTCCCCTTTCACCAATAACTGGCGGATACCACCCTTCTTTGCAATATTCAAACCCATAATCAGAGCTTTGTATTCGGCCATATTATTGGTAAAATTCGCCCCGAGATAAACGGCTAACTTCATGACAATGCGTCGTGGGGGTCTCGGATGATAACTCCTACACTTCCTTTTTTGCATGGACCCTTGGACGCCCCATCAAAGTACAAGGTGTACGTCCATAAAGGGTTTACATATCCCGCTATCCTGAACACTACTCGTAATTATGGTAATCGAAATTCATCATATTCAATGGCTGGACTGTAGGCTCCATCCCTCCATCATCATTAAATTCAATGGGGATGCTCGTCAAATTTTGTAAGCAGTGATGGCAGAAGACCTTGATCTCCCAAATAAATGTCCCACCTTCTTGCTCAATCACCTTGTATCCTTTGCTCCACCAAATGAGCTTCCCCTGATGATACCTTTATTCTAAATAGGGGTATTCTAAATAAGGGATCAGACGACCCATCAACCTCTATCACGATTTCCTTGCAGATATTTGATTGATCTCTCCTAAACCTGCAAGGCAATCATAGCTTTAGTGCAATCAGAAGTAATAAGGTTTAATCTTATTAAGATTAACCTTATTTTTAAATTCTATCCCCTCAAGGTCAGCTAACAAAACTGTGGATTTATTCTTTCCTATTCTAACGATCCTATAGGGCCCATCCCATTTGGGTTCTAGCTTGCCTGGAAATAATTCTCGTCGTGCGACATAATACAGAACAAGCTGTCCTTTCTTGAAGGTGTATTTCTTGGCTTTGAGGTCGTGTAGCTGCTTCATTCGGCGCTTCGCCACTTCTTGGTGCAATAAGCTCTGCAACTTAAGCTCATCTAAATGTGCCAGTGTCGTCAAGCGCTCAAAAAGTGCGTCTTCATCGCTCAAAGAATGATTGATGGCAAACCGAATAGTTGGCAGCTCAATCTCTAAAGGCAAGACACACTCCTCCCCATATACTAACTTGAACGGGGTATGGCCAGTGGCTCATTTGAAAGTCATATTATAGGCCCACACTGCCACGGATAACTTTTTATCCCAATCTCGTTTCTTTTCCGACACAATTTTGGACAGGATGCCCACAAGTTGCTTGTTGGTACTTTCAACCTGACCATTGGCTTGCAGATTATATGGGGTTGTCTTGTTATGCTTGATTTGCCACATCTTTGTCAAACCTTTGATCACCTTATTCAGGAAATGGGTTCCGCGGTCCAACACTAATTCTTTCGGCGGACCAAACTGGCATATTATCTGCTCTAAAAGGAAACTAGCAGTTTCTTTAGCATCATCTTTCCTTGTTGCACGTGCTTTTGACCACTTTGTGAAGTAGTCAGTTGCGACAATGATGTACCTCTTTTGCATAGTCGACGACGGAGTAATAGGACCCACAAAGTCTATTCCCCACTTCTCAAATGGAAGTATTGCCATAATAGGGGTGAGTGGTCATTTCCTATTCTCTCGACTATCATGTCGTTGGCAAATATCGCATCGCTTAACATACGCAAACGTATCCTGGAAGATGGCAGGCCACCAATAACCTGCCCTTAAAGCCTTTTGTGCTGTAAGCCGTCCAGCAAAATGGCCACCGCAAGCAGAATCATGGCACTCTTCCAAAATGAATGGCACCTCATCAGGCATCACACATCGGCGATAGATGTCATCAACCCCTTGCCGATATAATGTACCTACGATCAAGGCAAACTTTAACGCTTGCTGCTTAATTTTCCTTCTCTCAGCTTTAGATAATTCGGATCCCGCCTCTCCTGTTGATAAATAATGCGTTATTGCAGCATACCAGGAGGGAATAGATGCCGTATCTATCTTAAGTAACAACTCCATGTCACTACCTTCAGCCACAGATTCTTTCGGCTCCCCAAAGTCCACAAGACATTCCACGATGCCTTGCAACCTTGGTGGCTTACTCTTGATTTCATAATCAAATTCCTGCAAAGTGATTAACCACTTCGCTAAACGATCAGGCGGCTGTAACTTATTCATCAATAGTCGAAGTCCCTCCGCCTTCGTATAAAGCACGACTTTCTCATAGAGAATATAATGCCTGAATTTCTTGGTCCCAAAGACCATCACTAGACACAGCTTCTCCATGTAGGTGTAATTGATTTCGGATACCCCCAGCTTTCGACTAGCAAAAGCAATCGGGTGGTACCACTTCTCCTCCCAAATTTGGGCTAAACAGTAGCTGATACTATACATCGTGGCTGCTGAAAATATATAAAACACCTCACCTCTTTTAGGTGCTTTTAAAACGGGCGCTCTTGCTAGCTCTTGTTTCACATCCTCGAATGCTACCTTACAAGGGTCACCCCATACAAACGAACAGCTAAAGGACAATAAATTTGTAAGCGGCAACGCTCTTTCTACTAAGGCGTTGATGAATCTACGGTAGTAACCAACTGAAGACAGAAAGCTATGAACCTCCTTCGGAGTGCGTGGTGGACCCATCGCAACTATAACTTTGACCTTCTCGGGGTCTGTCGCAATTCCTACCGAACTGACCACATGACCCAGCAATAGCCCATAAGGTACTCCAAAAACACACTTCCGTGGATTTAGGGCCATGCAAAATTGTCTACAGCGCTCAAAGCATTTTCTTAGAATGATCAACTGCCTTTCTCTCAAGGTGGCAGCCCCTAAGTCATCAATAAACACCTTCAACTCTTCAAGGGATATGTCACCGAATGTCTTATCTGCTGTTCGTTGCCACGAACCAGGTGCATTGCATGAACCAAAGGCCATCACATGGTACGCAAAAGTACCAAATACAGTGATAAAAGTTGTTTTCAACTTATCCTCTTCTGCAATTGCCATTTGGTTGTATCCTGCAAAGCAATCCATAAACGAATATATCTCCCTACCCGCTAATTGATCCAAAATCTGGTCAATGAATGGCAACGGGTAGTAGTCCTTAACTGTCTGCTTATTCAGCTCCTTAAAGTCTACACATAAACGGATTTGATTATTCTTCTTCTTTCTAATCACAACTGGCGAACACCATTCCGTGTGTTGTACAGGGAAAATCAAACCCGCTTTTCGAAGCTTCTGTAACTCTTCAAACAGGCCGTCCCTCAGTTCGAAAGGCATACGCCTTACTTTCTGCCGTACAGGACGACTGCCCTCTTTCAACGGAATTGTATGAACAGCAAGGCTAGGAGGAATGCCTCCCAACTCATCATAACTCCAGGCAAAGATATCACGGAATTCCTGGATCAAGGCCACATAGTCCTCCCTTTCTGCTGAGCTGAGCATAGAACCTAATTTGATCGGCCGCGAATCATCAGGCGTACCAAGGTCTAGCTCGATAACATCTACATCTCTTATACGATCTTGGCCCTCTATCGACTCATTCAAAGTGATCTGATAGATGTCCTCTGTGGTGGATCCCTCTTTGGACTCATCACTCGATGATGTCTCACTGCCAGCTAAATCTTCTAATGTCTCCAATTCTGTAGAAGATAGAGGAGCTCTCTCACTCTGCGGGGACTCAGGATAAGCATCAACCACCACACGCTGGGCACCTCTGCCAAATATCAGTCGATCGGCGGGTATATCTACTTGGCAGTCCGCTTGCAAGATCCAAGGTCGTCCAAGTAATACTTGATAACTTGGCCGGCCTGCAAAACGAATCACCCTAAAGTCCAACAGGCATTCTACATTTGCAACAGTGACATGGACCTTAGTAATGCAGCCTTCTGGCTGTCTCAAACTATCATCTGCCATTCTGAGAATTGTGGAGGTATCTTTCTGGATCGCTAGACCCAACCTTTCCATCAGTTCGGAACTCATAATGTTAACAGATGATCCTGTGTCGACAATAGCATAGTCTACTAATATCCCATCGACATAGGCTGCAACCCTTGGGCAATGCTTCTCAGCATGCTCAAACCAGTCATCACCAACTCGCGCAATTCCCAAAGGTTCTACGATATACCCGGTACGCAGGATCTTTCTAAATTCCTTGCGTACTCCTAGGGAAAGCTTAATAAGCTGTAAAAGATTCACATCCGGCTTGAATTCGCAAAGAGAGCTCACCAAATCGAATTCATGATAGTTTGATAGAGCTCTCTTTTCACGCCAAACCATCCGCTCTTTAGGTTGCTGAACCGGCTTTATTGCCTCTTTCTTAACTTTCACCTTCTTCTTTGGTGGTTCCTTATTAGCTTTACTCTCTACGGGCTTCAAAGGTCCCCCTTCCATGGAAGGATCCAAAACTTGCGTCCCTTTGTCGCCTTGTTTAGGGTTTCCATCGATAGGCTTATCCTTGTCGGCCTCTCTACCCTTTTGACCTCTTGTAAGAACAGCTCGTAAATTAGAGGTTTCAGCATCGTTAACACGTACAGCCTCAATCAAACTAACCCCACTACCACTTGGTAGCTCCTCCACTGTAGTCTTTGGTCGTTGAAGTATTTGTTTAGGCCCATCTTCTCGCTGGGAATCATTTCCTTGCACGCGATGATTAACAGGCCCTGGTTGCCGACTTCCTCGCTGGAGGGAACTGATCTTACTCCAGCAAGTAGCTGCTAAATGGCCGGATTTTCCACAGATGTCGTACTTAACATTTGGGCAATTTCTTGGATAGTGCTGCCCACCACACCATTTGCAACTAAAACTCAACGGCGCACCCTCCTCTGGGTATCTACTTCCTATCAAATTTTGTTGTTTTTTAAGGAAGTTGACATCAACGGCTATTTGCCGATACTGCTCCGTAATCATGTCAATATAATGCTTCATCATGTCCTTAACCTCGCCAAGAACATTGGAAGAACTCGACTCATAGCCTTGGTCATTACCATGTCGTTCCATCGGCCTAACAATTCGATTAGGTACTGGTTGTTGAGCCACAGGCATGGTATTAGAATTGACCGCCTGGCCTCCACCACTTGGAGCCATTTGACTGCCCGTAGGCATCAACATGCTAGGGGGAGCTGGTAATAAAGGGACATTCTGTATCATGTTCCCTCTCCCATTAGGGTTAGCCATCGCTATCCCTTGGCTACTACTGCCATTGGCCATTGATACATTGTTTCCCAATACTAAACCCATATTCGAATTGCCTCAAGAAGCATAGGCTGCTTGTAGTCGGGATTCCACCTCTTGGGCTCGTGTAATGGCAGTATCTATATCCCCCAAGGGGACACTACTCAACTGCAATTGGATATTAAAGTCTAAACCATGAAGGAAATATTGCAATTGGGCAGCTGCGGGGATAGGAATAGAGGTGTCCAACTTACGGAAAACCTCTTTTATCTTCTTCGCATAAGCACGAATATCCTCGTGTGGTTCTTGGCGGGTCACGTTGAGTACACGCAACCAATATTGCCCACCCCTTTCAGGGGCAAACTCCCTTCGAAAAGCTCCATAAAATGCATCAATGTTCAATATGGTTCCGGCTTCTAAACCATGATACCATATAGCGGCTCTTCCTTTGAGAGTCATATTGAAGAATATCATTAAATGTCCTTCTTCTTGGATGCGACAATTAAACATCAGCTTTTGAAACTCCCTAATGTGGAGTTCCGCATCTTCCTCAACTAGCCCATTAAAAATGGGTAGCGGGTAACCTAGAGCCGGCAAATCCGTCGTTCCTGCTGGAATTGCAATAGGCTGCGTCATGACGAGGATAGGATTTGCACTAGGAATAGGGGACGGTGGGGTTACACCTCCCGTACTTGACGTGGACTGGCTTGTAGAAGAAAGGGGAGCACTAGAGCTTCCACCTTCTCCTAACTTACTGCTTGTGGTACTAAGACCACTAGATCCACTCCCTCGTAAGGGTTCAGCACCACTACGCTTAGGGGAATATCTCCTAAAAATTTCAACACATCGCCTAGCTCTTTCGTCTCTTTCTTGCTTTTGGATTTCTGCTAGACGATGCTTATCAATAAATAACGGATCAATCTCAGTATCCTTTGGCATAAACTACTAGTTGGTCCCTAAACAACCAGGATTCGAGAACCGCCACTTTTAAGCGGCTCCTGGCAGACGCACCACTGATGGACCTAAAAACGGGCCGGCACTGGCTCATGCACTATCCGGGACCTCGTCACTACGCACAAGACAACCCCTCGGCCTCGCGGCCAAGAGCGTCTATCAAAATCTCTGCCTTCCTAAACATTGCATTTGTAATACGTTGTAGTCCAACTGATCCTAACCCAATATTACTCCTCAGAGGGAGTCCCTTTCACATAGCCAAAAGACTCGAATCACATACACATGGGGTTCCTCCTACGGCTGAATGCCGTCAACCCTCTGCAACTCTCCTACACCTTGGGGATTGGCCCCTCGATGCATCGCTCAACATATAGACATTTCGCACAAACGTCGCTCAAGGTACCAAATAAGCGTGTCCAGGAATGTACCATTGTCCTTACTTGATTTCCCCTTTAGGATCCACGTCTACCTACAGCATGGGTACCTCACTGCCTCTCAACGTAGGTCATGTTCTAATAAACCAATTGCAATGCATGTCCAGGAGCTGGTCACTGATACTTTTAAATTCTTTTCATGCTCTATGCATTCGGTGGATGCCTAGTGCTCAAAAATTTAGCAAAACAGTATCGTGCGCAAGTGCAAAAATATTCTTTTAATGGTTTCCAACTACTGTTCATGCTTCGTTGCATGGGCTTAGCACCGAGGTGATCCTCGTGCTACTAAGCTCTTAATTTTAACTATCATCCGTCCTAAATGCTATGCATAGAAATAAAAAACTTTTCCATCATCTCACACGGCATTTAGACATATTCCAACTTCTCTACCCTTCCCCCGTTTAAATATTGCATCGTTGCATAGATTTATAGGGTATTTTGACATCATTTTATGTGGAAAAAAACGGAAAAAGACACACTAGAACAAGAAGGTGGGGTTGAACTGAGGCAAATCCTCATGCTTCAGTCCCCACAAACATTCACAAACATTTCTCTTATTTATCCCTATTTTTCGGAACCCAAAATGTATTTTTCCCCTATTTTTTAGGGTTTTTCCACCATTTTCTTGTATTTTCCTTTGTTTTTTCATGTTTTACATGTTTTAGCATACTATTTTGAACCATAAAATGCATATTTTTCTGATTTTTTTGATTATGACCAACAAGAAGTCATAGAAAACAGTAACATGAACAATTTTTATCCCACATGAACAACATTTCATCCATCAAATGCCATAAAAGCTCAAATTTCCTTTGAAAATTTTAAATTACCGCTTATTTGCGTGTTTGGGGTTTCATGTCCATGGCTGAAAATTTGGAAATCAGCAGCACTTCATGTCTAGCACAATCACCAATCACCATTTCCAGCCCGTGGAGCAATCCGATCCATGCCGGACAAGCCTCCACCATTCTTTCTTCTTCCTTCTTCCCCCCACATGAACTTGCCTTTAGAAGAGAGAGAGGGAGGAGAGAGAAAGACTGAAATCAGAGATCTTCAAAGAGGGCATCATTGCGCGAGCGAAGGGCGGCGATAGAGTCAGCATCCAGAGGGGAATGAATGCCCATGATCATTGGGGGGGGTTGTTTGCAGGCTGGGAGAGGCATGATCAACAAGAGGGCGAAAAAATCGGCGCCCTCCTGCTCACGCCTTCTCCACGATTTCATGCATCTCATTTCATGTGAAATGTCATGCTACATTTAAATTTTGGGCTCCCAAGGGTCACTTGCCCATTTTGGCCAAATTTTGTCCACCCCTTCACATCTTGACCGGTTTCTTGGCCATTTCTCCGTCCGGCCTCGGAATTGAGCTCTAAAAAATCCTGGGCGTCCGGCTTAGCATCCTGCATTGGCCAGTAGCTCGTGTCAACCCGCACGACTGTCTGAAAAATTATGAAAAATCAACAAGTGTCGTTCGGGCGCCTTTAAAGCACTTTGGCGCTTAAAATCGTCCTAGATCGAGCCGTCGCCTTTGACGGTGAATATTTTTCCCTTGATATTCATAATTTTTAGCTATTTTTAAGCACGTCCCGGCACCTAAATTCCTATACTTTAGTTGTTGTGTTTATACTTTTGTTCTACGTGGAAGAGGGTTTGGAGCAAGAGGAACTTATTAATAATGCTCTAGTTGGTATGTCTTGTCAAGTGGTGGAGGAGGTTTTGATCAACCAACTGCTCCTTTCTTATCTATTTACCATCTGGATGAGGTGGATCCTGTTTTCCTCAAGTTTGATGTCTTGGGTGCTATGCAACATCTTACTAAAGCTATGCGGACAGAATCAAACAGCTGCTTGCAACAATGCATCTGCTACAACCGAGCTCAGAAACTGTCTATTTCAATCTCGCTAGGGTATGCTGTCCAAGTCTATCCTTACATCCTTCTTCCAAGGGATTTACAAAGACCAGAAATCACCTTCAAGGCTTGGAATTCAAGAGATAGTGGAACTGATTTTGATGTGGACACAAGAAGGTCCTTGAGGTCAATCTGCAACAGTTCGTTTATTTCCTTCTTGGAAGACATAGTCATGGAAAAGAATCAGTGTGGTAAAGAAGAACAAGAACCATTTGCATTGACAACAGATGTGATAATACACTTGCTTTTCCTCCATAGGCGTCATGTACAGAGATTTGTACAAACGAAGAGAGAGAGAAGGTCCACCATTATGGACCAGGAAATGGATGATAACGAGATTCATTATGGGGATGACTATTTTTAAATGTGGGCTTTTTGGAGGGAAGAAAAAAAAGAGTGGCTTTTCTGGTTGGAGGGAGGAAGTTTAAAAAAAGAGGATGAAGGCGAAAGGAAGCGTAAGGAACGGATCCAGAGAGGTCGATGAGAACTGTGGCATGTTTGTTTTTCGTGGGGAAAAAAGCTAAAACTTTGATGGCAACGGACCGGAACGGCAGACTGGGGGATTATCTTGTCATTATGCACTTCATCCTCGTCACGCAGGCACCCGCTCTTCCCTACTGATCTAAACGAAGATGCTTCTTTGGTTGCAGAAGACCAAACAGTTCCTTCAGATAGGATTGAGGTTGATTAGCAGCCGCCGACTGGTATGAATACTGCTCAGGAGCCTCTTGCCCAGACGGAGGCTGAAAATCAAAAGAGTAGTGGAATTAGCAGTCAGTAGCTTGATAAACAAATACAAGTAAAAAAAAAAAGGACATGGAAAGTACTGGTGACAAGTATCATAGACAGGTAGACAGTGGGAATCAACAGGCTGATGGAAGTAATAATTAAGAGACTCAAGGAGGACAGCGGGGAAAGCAACTGAATTGGAGCGTGAGATTGAGAGACACAGACTTATTGAAAGGGAACGTGCTTCAAAGGAAAATCCCAATTCAGGCATTCCTTTGTGCAGAGCTTCGAGGGATCTCTGTCACTTCTGCCATGGAGGATCTCACGATACCAGGGTTTTGGTCAGAGCCTGACGGCAATGGACTGAGGATTTCAACATCGCAGGTTGGAAGAAAGGATGCATCTTGATAGACTTCGATAAGGATTACAAATTCTGCAAAGTCCTTCTTGACTCTTTGGAAAATCCCTCTGTGAACCACGTTGTTGAGAGATATTTCTCCTGTATTTGCATAATATCGTATGATCAGATTCTATAGTGTGTGACCTGACTATGCCATAGCACCACCATTTCTTCAAGTCATGAAGAAGATGCCAAGTGCAGTAAAGAATCTTTTGACAGACTGGCGGATTTGATATGACAAAAGACAATCTTCAAGATGATGTCAAATTTCGACTGTCTTCCCGATGGAGTAGTATGCGCTGTCGTATTGCTGCGCAATCGAGGTGTGTAAACCACCCAAAAGTTGTGCATGGGATTTGGTACTTTGTACATATTTAGTTGTTGTGATTACATTTATTTTCTGCGTATGAGTATAGTAGCGAGTATGAAGGATTGCTTTCAGTCTATGTTGAACAGGATCAAGGAGACAAGACATTACAATTATTCAAACAAATGCATGAGGAGGATATCTCTTTGGATAGTATCACAATTGTCTACACCTTAAAAGCTTGTGGCATGGCTGGAGCTATAAACAAGGGCCAAGAAATACATGCTGAGATTGATAAGATAGGGCTATTGAAGACAAATGTGGATGTGGGTATTGCATTAGTTAATATGTATGCTAAATGTGGCTGGCAGAGGCACAAGCAGTGTTTGATATGTTTCCTAATCGAGATCTAGGCACATGAATGCCCTAATCACAAGATATGCACAACTTGGAAAGGCTAAAGATGTATTTTATATATTTGACAAAATGAGGGCATAAGGCATAAAACCAAACTTGATAATATTCAGTAGTGTGCTGAAAGCATGCAGTCACACAGGTCAACTGGGTAAGGCACAAATCGCCGTGCTTTGAGGGGAAAAAGGAGAAGCTTTTGGGCTATTTTTAAAAGGGGGCTTTTTGGAGGGAAAAGGTATGATTGCCATGAAAATTTTGGGTGGTGGGGAGGTATGGATCTGACACAGGATGCGCGGAGTAGAGGAGAGGGAAGATACGACTGAAAATTCTGGGTGATACAAAGTGGCATTCTGAATCATATCCTTGCCGCCAGAATAAGGATGATGACCTTAGCTTGGAATGGGGCTTAATCAGAAAATAGGGAAATGGAAAACAGGGAGGATCAATGCTTGATGGAGAGAAGGAATGAAAAGGGATGATAGGAAGTCGACGGACAAAAACGGCGATCTAGGAGGTGAAAAAAAAAAGAAGCCAAGGAATTAGAAGAAGAAAAACACTTCGCAATTGAGGTCTGATGGCGTTTTTCAAAGATTTTGATACGAGGAAGATTGGGAGGATTGAATGCTGAGTCGGGAGAGAAAGCAAGAGAATGGGTAAGAGGATCGAATTGTGAAGACAAGCTTTGGTCCAATTTCCATTTTTGTCTGTGGAGATCAACGCAATCCAGCAATCGCAACTTATATAATCATCACTTTAAGATATATGTCGGACTTCAAAGCTCTGTTCCTATCTCCTGCGGCCATGAATTGCGA
Source organism: Lygodium microphyllum (assembly GCF_053477565.2). Classification (NCBI taxonomy): domain Eukaryota; kingdom Viridiplantae; phylum Streptophyta; class Polypodiopsida; order Schizaeales; family Lygodiaceae; genus Lygodium; species Lygodium microphyllum. The sequence continues at coordinate 35,971,151 of NC_141161.1, forward strand.
AAGAGAGGGAGCACCAAAACTCTCGTGAAGACCACAGGAATATATTTCCACCGAAACGACCGAAGGAATCAGGGTGACGGTAGTCCTTGAGCTAAATCTTTATGTCTGTTGTCGTTGATGGCAAATCCATGGTGCAGGACTCGGGCCTCCTCGCGCACACAGGCAGCTGCTCTGTTGACCATACCCTTAATTCTGACCCGGTCGTTCACCTGACAAGTGTTTATGAATCACAGCAAGTGGATTCAACAAGCTAAGTCTGGTCTGGCAGCATCGTTTTTAAGGAAAATCCAATCTCGAGTTTGTGATTGCATTGCGGCAACTAGCTGAATTCATCGACAGAACAGTTCCAATAAATTTGTGATTAGCAAAGCTGCAGAGGTTATCTATAATCTTGCTGATCCTAATGCAAACTTAACTTTTGGAGCTGTAGTAGATGAATCTTACAGTGGCCAGGTCGTAGAAGGGCACAACAGGCTCAGGAAGAAATTGCAGCCTTGAGATACAGTGTCGACACACTGATTAATATCCTCAATGATAAGCTGTTAACTGCAGTGTCTCAGTCCACTCCTGTTACAGAGGCTTTCAACTTGGCGGATGACATTCTTCGTCAAGGTGTCAAGGGCATCTCTGACATTATCACGGTGCCTGGCCTTGTGAATGTGGATTTTGCTGATGTTCGTGCTATAATGACTAATGCTGACTCATCTTTGATGGGTATTGGTACTGCAAGTGAAAGTTGAGAAGAGAGGAAGAGCTTCTTCAGATCGACGCTGAGGGTTGAATTTTACAGGAAAATCCAAGACAAGGGATGCAGCTTTGAATGCAATTCAATCACCTTTGCTAGATGTGGGAATAGACCGAACTACTGATATTGTGTGGAATATAATGGGAGGTACAGATTTGACATTGTTTGAGGTGAATGCTGTTGCTTTAGACCAGGCTTCTATTCCAACTGAAGTTGCACAATTTAAGGCCTTGCGTCGAGAATTGTTGCAGCTTGACTCTCCCATCCGTGCTTGTGCTAGAGAGGGCTCTTTGGAAAGTGGAGAAGATACCATTAGAAGCTTATCTCAGATTGACAAAACTGCTGAGGAGAAAGGAAAAATATGGGATTTTATTCACTGAAGATCTTGAAACTGTTATCTACAGCTTAATCATTCATAAGAGTTAATGATGTTGCAAACGTATCGGATATAACAGAGGAAGATGTCATCCCTTACTCTATTTCGGAGGGTGATTTTTTTTTATCATGCTGATATTGTATGAGCTTAGTTTTTAGCTCTTGTGGAGTGGAAAAGCTTGAATTGCTTAATCGGAAAGTTCTGAATGTTGCTGTTATACAGTTACCCTTTTATGCAACCATTATTGGCTGATTGTCAGGATTGTTGAAGAATCAAGACCTTTTTGTGGAAAAACACGGAAGGCCTTGGTTCAAAAAGTAAAACAGAGTTGATATCATTTTCTCATCTTGATTATTTGCTTAACTGAACTTCTATCCTGAAATTTTCCAAAGTCCTCTGTGGTTGCGACATTGTTTTCACAAACCTTTCGACATCTTTGGTGAACCCGACGTGAAAGCGTCGCAGAAATTTCAGGATGGGAGACACTTCAGCCTCTATTTCAGCTTCCTCTACAACTCCAGCTGCCTCTACTTCAGCTCCCTCAATGACTGCTGCGTCAAGTACTTCAACGGAGGATCTAAAACAGATTTTGCAGAATATGTCCATGTATATGCAGCTCCAAAATCAGCAAACACAAATGTATATGCAGCAGCAACAACAATTGCATCAACAACAGTTGTCTCAGCAAAGGCAACTCTATTCAGAGCAGGAGAATGCAAACAGCGCGACTAAGGCTATTGAAGCAGTTGAGAGTGAGAAGAAGCTATTTGATGGGCGTAATGTTTCAGCATATTTGAAGACATATGAGATCAAGATGGGGTTTTTTGGAGTTCCTGCTGGACTTATGAGTAAGTACTTCCTTCGTCTTGTCACACCTGCTTTGAGGACAAAGGTGACTGATTTATTTATTCAAAATACACATTGGCAAGATTTTAAGAAGGCTCTAAAAGAAGAATATTTCCTTGAGGACTTTGGTATGGCTACTCCGCGATCATTCCGAGAGTGGGTCTACATGCCAAACAAGGGTCTTGCTGCTTCGGAGTTGATTCGAGAATTCGAAGAGAGGTATAGTCAGCTTGATGCTATTGAACAAAGAGCATTGGATGTTGAAAAAGTTGAGCTTTTCTTGCAAGCTGCAGATCTTGCTCTTCAAGAAGAATTGGGTGAGCTTCTTGAAGATCGCACGAAGCCTATGGGTCTTAAAACTGATTGGCAGGATGCTCAGGATGCAGTCTCGACTTTGACCAAGAGGAGGATATGGAAGACTCGCCTACAGAATGGTTCCATGACACCTACACCATCATCTGCTCCTATGCCTACTTCTATCCCTGTTATTTCTTCTCCTCCTCAGCCAGTTTCTTGGCCTATGCGAGTGCCTACTGTTTCTACTCCACCTATTCCTCCTGTTCCACGACCGATGCCTACACCTTCTGCTTCAAAACCATCCGCTCCATCGGTGCCTACCTCTATTGATGACATAATCAAAGGCATCACAGATTTGACACTTGAGTCAGTCAAAGCGGAATTGGTGGGTAAGTTGAAGAAGCAGTTTGCTTCAACTGTGCCTACTACTTCTTCTAGTGCTCCTACTGCACCTAGGAGTGCTCCTAGTGCTCCTAGGAGAGATCGGAGATGTATTTGGTGTGATAGTACGGAGCATCAGCATTGCAGGGATTGTGACTCTTTCCAAGATGCAAGGAGGCAGAATTTGGTATATTGGGGGCAAGATGGTAAGATTTGGTTGACTGAGACAGGAGCTCCACTTGCTACCAACTTTGGTAAAGGTGGAATGAAGAAGTTAGTGGAGGACATGGCTGCGCGTACTTCTTATGTGACGGCTAGAGGTGATGCTTCTGCATATGGAGTACAGATTGAGAAGGGATCAGAGACTCAGTCCGCACTATGGACTTATGCTATGGAGACTGCAAACAAGGGGAAAATTCAGCAAACTGTTTTGACTAGCGCAGGCTCTAGCATCAGATCAGAGACAGGTTGGGACTCGCCTGTTGACAGGTATTCTATTTATGCTTATTTGGCTAAATCTCATGGTGCAGATGTATTTGTTGAGGAGAAGCGTAAGAGGGATGAAGAAAATCCAAGTGCAGCTAAGAATACTAGAGGGGGTGAGTTTGTTACTCCACCTACTGCAGGACCATCTTCAAGACCAGGGCCAGATCGACAGATGGAGGATGCTCAAAAGAGGGAAAAGAGGCAAGAGCCTAGAGAGAGAAAGCAGCCAGGATTCAGATTGATGTCCGATATTGAGACATCTACAGACATGAAGAAAATCTTTAATGATAAGATACTTGGCAGTGAGGTGACTTTTACTATTTCTGAGATTTTGGGCATCTCAAAAAGAGAGTTTCAGGATCAGTTTCAGGAGGTCCTGAAGAGGAAAAGACATGCATTGGCTACCACTGATACACAGGGAGTTTTGATTGGAGAGTTGGATGAGGATGATGATGAGGTTATGGTTGATAATGCTTCTATTTTGCCGCAGGTAGAGAAGAGGGTTCAGCCTATGCATTATGCTGAAATTGATGAGCCTGTTTTGATACCACGTAGTCACTTTTCGCGGAGTCATTGGGCTAGGGCAACTACAGAGACGATGGTAAAGGTTGGAGAAAAACAGGTGCCTTATGTTGCATTGGTTGATCATGGTTCAGAGATTAATCTCATTGTTCGTGGAGTTTATGAGAGTAACAGATGGCCTATGGATGTAGAGCATGGGTGGCGTATGAGAGCCTCCAATAACACTGCAGGTGATTTATATGCTGCTTGCCCTAGTGTCAGGGTTTCCATTGGTGATGTAGAGGAGGATTTTCATTTCTTTGTGCAGGATTCATGCTCTTATCCCATAATTCTTGGTCAGCCATTCATTACAGAGATGCGCATGGAGACAAAGGTCATGGATGATGGATCTGCTTATGCACGGATTCGCAGTAAAGATGGTATGAGAGCAGTTCAGTTTATGACTGTATGTGTGAATCATGTTAGAAACAGGGATACTCTCAGAGATGCACCCTTACCCACTGTGAGGGATTCGGGTTTTCATTAGGTACCGCCGTTTCGCGAGACGACGGTGGTACAGAGGAGAGGAGATTGGAGTTCTCGCCTCCTGGCAGCAGTAGTGTTTTCTCCTCCGGTTATGTTGGGATTTCAGCAAACAGTTCAATGAGCTATCAGAAAACTTCTAGATTGTCTAGAGCTGCCAGGCAGTATATATGCAGGAAGGAGAAAAATTTGAAAAATGCAGGAATTTTGGAGGATGATGAGCACATAGATGGTATGTATGACAGTGTGATTTGTACAGATACGATGTCAGAGATGGGAGATATGCTGAAAACTGATATGCTGAATTGTCATGGTAATGTATTAGTGCAATCCCTGGACATGTTTCATGAAATTGCAGATTTTGTGTCACAAATTGAGTCAGAGGCTGAGGAAACTCAGCAAAGAGTGTTGAGTGCTGAAGAAATTCAGCAAACAGAGTTTCTAGCTGGTTATGATCAGCTTTCAGAGAGACAGAGGGCTGAAAATTTTTAGCCAACAGAGTTTACTGCTGAAATATTTCAGCATTCAGAGTTTGGGGCTATTTCTATGCAGTCCATAGAGCAGAGGGCTGAGAATATTCAGCCATTGGAGTGCAGAATTGCTGATTTACAGCAAGGTTTATGTAATGCAGAAGAGCATAATGAAGCCAGGGTTGACACGAAATACAAAACTGTGGATAAGAAGGTGAAGCCGGTTGCTGTACCGCTTCCACCTGACAGTGATCAGCAAATAGAAAGGGCTGCTAAACAGCAAATTTTGAGGAATCCGGAGCATATTGGTCATAAATTTTCAGCAGAGACACTTGCTGAATTGAAAATTGGAAATGGTGATTTCTTGTTACCCATGGAGAAGCACTGCTTTCAGGAGATGCTTGAGCGTCATGGAAGGGGATTTGCTTTTGTCCCACATGAGATTGGATGTGTGAATCCTGATATTGTTGCTCCTATGGTCATCTTTACTATTCCTCATATTCCATGGAATCTCCGACCTATTCCAGTGCCTAAAGCACACTTGCCAAAGCTGATTGATTTATTGAATGAGAAAATCAGGATGGGAATCCTTGAGCCTTCATCTGCACCATACTCAAACAGGTGGTTTACAGTTCCAAAGAAGAATGGTACTCTTTGATTTATTCAGGACATGCAGCCAGTGAACAGAGTTACTATCAGGAATGTTGGTATTGGTCCAGTTGTGGATGAGTTTGCAGAGGCATTTGCTGGACGTGCCATCTATTCTTTGGGTGATTTGTATTCAAGATATGATCAGTTTCAGCTGGCTTTGGAAAGCAGGGACATAACCACCATGAGAACTCCTATTGGGCTTGTCAGGATGTGTACCTTGCCTCAAGGTGCCACTAATTCTGTTGCGCATATGATGAATGCCATGCATAAGGTCCTTCGTGATTACATACCTCAGCTTACTATGCCTTTTTTGGATGATGTGTCCATTAAGGGGTGTGCAGAAGAAGAGAAGAATGAGAGCCTAAATGAGCAGGGATGCAGATACTTTGTGGCTGATCATATTTCAGCATGTGAGAAGATTTTGACCAGGTTAGAAGAAGTGAACTTGACACTTTCAGGGCAAAAATCTGTTTTTGGAGTGAATGAGGTTGTCATTGTTGGGCATATGTGTGGATATTATGGCAGGAAACCCTCACCTGATAAGGTGAATGCTATAGGCAAGATTGCAGAGTATTGTTCTACCACTTCTGAGGTACGGAGATTCATTGGTGCTTGTGTGTTTTATATGATTTGGATACCTCATTTTGCACACATTGCAGATTGTTTGTATCAGCTGCTTCGAAAGGGGCAGAAATTTTATTGGGATGAGAGCCACACTAGAGCCATGCGGAAATTGAAGAAGTTATTGCAGAATGCTCCTACTCTCAGGAAAGCGGATTATAATTGTGATATGCCTATTGTATTGACAGTTGACACTAGTCCAATTGGCATAGGTTGGGCTGTGGGTCAAGATGATGCAGATGGAAATAGGTATGCTATTCGGTTTGGGGCGAAAGTCCTAAACGAGAGACAGAGGAGATATCCGCAAATCAAGAGGGAGTTATTGGGGATTGTGACGGCTCTCAAATGTGACAAGGAGTACTTTATTGGAGCTTCAGTTGTGGTAGAGACAGATTGTTTGCCATTGATTGGTATGATCACGAGTTGCTCTACTCCGGATATAGCTATGTTGAGATGGATTGCATACATCAAGTCATTAAATCCGGAATTTAAACACATAGCAGGGAAGGATAATCCAGTGGCAGATATGTTGTCTAGAGCCAGGTATGATGATGAGGAGACTCTACTTGCAGAAGAGGATGATGGAGAAATTTCAGCCACTATGGTTGATCATGTTTGTCATGTCTTTGATATTATGGCTTTTACAGAAGAACTTTATGTTGGAGATTGGTTGCAGATTGGCAGGTACCTTAGTACACTAAGCAAAAGAGATGAATGGACAGATGAAGAGTTTAAGAAGATCAAAAGGAAAGCCTATGGTTATTTTCTCAAGGATGGATTTCTTTGGAAGCATCCGAAGAAAAGAGGCGGATTACCTTTGCGGGTTGTCTGCGATCGAGAGACACAGTTACAGGTGATGAGGGAGTTTCATGAGAGTCCTTGGGCTGGTCATAGAGGAGTATGGGCTACTTATGAGAAAATCAAGGAGAAATATTGGTGGAAAGGCATATATAGAGATGTTTCTCACTTTGTTGAGACTTGCAGAGACTGCCAGATGTATTCAGTAGTGCGTCATAGAGATGAGCTTCATCCGACTTATCCGCTATGCATTCATTATAAGTGGATAGTTGATTTGGTTACCATGCCTATGGGTCTATGGCAGATGAGATACATTGTTTTGGCTAGAGAGGATCTTACCAATCATGTTGAGGGCAGATCTTTGAGAACGAAGACCACTAGTGCAGTGTGTAAGTTCTTATTGGAGGAAATTTTCTGCAGGTATGGTTGTGTGGGTAAGATCACTGCGGATCGTGGTGAATTGGATGCAAATGAAGCTAGGGAGTTTTTCTCTCAGCTAGGAATCAAATTGGCTCTAACCACAGCATACAATCTAGAGGGAAATGGGAAGAGTGAAAGAGGGCATCCGCCAATAGTGAAAGCATTAGCCAAAGCATGCAGAGGACGGATTGGAGAATGGCCGAGACTTCTACCATTTGCTTTGTGGGCTGATCGTACGACCCATAGTGTTACCACAGGATATATGCCTGCAGAGTTGATGTATGGTCAGAAACCTATTATGCCAATTGAGACTTGTGCTTTGACTTGGTCAGTTTTACCTTGGCAGGAAGATTTGACGAGAGAGGAGCTCTTAGCTCTTCGGATTCGACAGTTGGAGAGGAGACCTGAGGATATTCAGCTAGCTATTGACAGGTTGAAAGTTGCTAGACTAAGGAACAAGGACAGGTTTGATAGCAGGCATCGCTTGCGGCCTAGAGCAATAGAAGAGGGAGATTGGGTATTGGTCTTTGATAGCAGCCTTGAAAATCAGCATACTGCACTTCGGAAGATGGTGAAAAGATGGTTTGGGCCATACATAGTCAGACATGTCTTTGATAATGCAACATATGAGCTGACAGAATTGGATGGAACAGTGCTTAGAGTGCCTATTGCTGGAAAAAGAATCAAGATTTTCAAGAAAAGAGATGATGAGGATTATGCATTGGAAGAATTTTCAAGAGAAGAGCAACGACAAGAAACTCCAATGGAAGAGACAGATGATATGGCTGATAATCTTGTTGATCTACCGGAAATGCATAACGAAGAGATTGATTTGTTTGTGGATCTTGATCATAATGATCATGGGTAGTTGGCCCATCCGGAGGATGCGCAGGATTAGAGGGGGTGGATGTCGTATTGCTGCGCATTCGAGGTGTGTAAACCACCCAAAAGTTGTGCATGGGATTTGGTACTTTGTACATATTTAGTTGTTGTGATTACATTTATTTTCTGCGTATGAGTATAGTAGCGAGTATGAAGGATTGCTTTCAGTCTATGTTGAACAGGATCAAGGAGACAAGACATTACAATTATTCAAACAAATGCATGAGGAGGATATCTCTTTGGATAGTATCACAATTGTCTGCACCTTAAAAGCTTGTGGCATGGCTGGAGCTATAAACAAGGGCCAAGAAATACATGCTGAGATTGATAAGATAGGGCTATTGAAGACAAATGTGGATGTGGGTATTGCATTAGTTAATATGTATGCTAAATGTGGCTGGCAGAGGCACAAGCAGTGTTTGATATGTTTCCTAATCGAGATCTAGGCACATGAATGCCCTAATCACAAGATATGCACAACTTGGAAAGGCTAAAGATGTATTTTATATATTTGACAAAATGAGGGCATAAGGCATAAAACCAAACTTGATAATATTCAGTAGTGTGCTGAAAGCATGCAGTCACACAGGTCAACTGGGTAAGGCACAAATCGCCGTGCTTTGAGGGGAAAAAGGAGAAGCTTTTGGGCTATTTTTAAAAGGGGGCTTTTTGGAGGGAAAAGGTATGATTGCCACGAAAATTTTGGGTGGTGGGGAGGTATGGATCTGACACAGGATGCGTGGAGTAGAGGAGAGGGAAGATACGACTGAAAATTCTGGGTGATACAAAGTGGCATTCTGAATCATATCCTTGCCGCCAGAATAAGGATGATGACCTTAGCTTGGAATGGGGCTTAATCAGAAAATAGGGAAATGGAAAACAGGGAGGATCAATGCTTGATGGAGAGAAGGAATGAAAAGGGATGACAGGAAGTCGACGGACAAAAACGACGATCTAGGAGGTGAAAAAAAAAAGAAGCCAAGGAATTAGAAGAAGAAAAACACTTCGCAATTGAGGTTTGATGGCGTTTTTCAAAGATTTTGATACGAGGAAGATTGGGAGGATTGAATGCTGAGTCGGGAGAGAAAGCAAGAGAATGGGTAAGAGGATCGAATTGTGAAGACAAGCTTTGGTCCAATTTCCATTTTTGTCTGTGGAGATCAACGCAATCCAGCAATCGCAACTTATATAATCATCACTTTAAGATATATGTCGGACTTCAAAGCTCTGTTCCTATCTCCTGCGGCCATGAATTGCGAAAGAGAGGGAGCACCAAAACTCTCGTGAAGACCACAGGAATATATTTCCACCGAAACGACCGAAGGAATCAGGGTGACGGTAGTCCTTGAGCTAAATCTTTATGTCTGTTGTCGTTGATGGCAAATCCATGGTGCAGGACTCGGGCCTCCTCACGCACACAGGCAGCCGCTCTGTTGACCATACCCTTAATTCTGACCCGGTCGTTCACCTGACAAGTGTTTATGAATCACAGCAAGTGGATTCAACAAGCTAAGTCTGGTCTGGCAGCATCGTTTTTAAGGAAAATCCAATCTCGAGTTTGTGATTGCATTGCGGCAACTAGCTGAATTCATCGACAGAACAGTTCCAATAAATTTGTGATTAGCAAAGCTGCAGAGGTTATCTATAATCTTGCTGATCCTAATGCAAACTTAACTTTTGGAGCTGTAATAGATGAATCTTACAGTGGGCAGGTCGTAGAAGGGCACAACAGGCTCAGGAAGAAATTGCAGCCTTGAGATACAGTGTCGACACACTGATTAATATCCTCAATGATAAGCTGTTAACTGCAGTGTCTCAGTCCACTCCTGTTACAGAGGCTTTCAACTTGGCGGATGACATTCTTCGTCAAGGTGTCAAGGGCATCTCTGACATTATCACGGTGCCTGGCCTTGTGAATGTGGATTTTGCTGATGTTCGTGCTATAATGACTAATGCTGACTCATCTTTGATGGGTATTGGTACTGCAAGTGAAAGTTGAGAAGAGAGGAAGAGCTTCTTCAGATCGACGCTGAGGGTTGAATTTTACAAGAAAATCCAAGACAAGGGATGCAGCTTTGAATGCAATTCAATCACCTTTGCTAGATGTGGGAATAGACCGAACTACTGATATTGTGTGGAATATAATGGGAGGTACAGATTTGACATTGTTTGAGGTGAATGCTGTTGCTTTAGACCAGGCTTCTATTCCAACTGAAGTTGCACAATTTAAGGCCTTGCGTCGAGAATTGTTGCAGCTTGACTCTCCCATCCGTGCTTGTGCTAGAGAGGGCTCTTTGGAAAGTGGAGAAGATACCATTAGAAGCTTATCTCAGATTGACAAAACTGCTGAGGAGAAAGGAAAAATATGGGATTTTATTCACTGAAGATCTTGAAACTGTTATCTACAGCTTAATCATTCATAAGAGTTAATGATGTTGCAAACTTATCGGATATAACAGAGGAAGATGTCATCCCTTACTCTATTTCGGAGGGTGATTTTTTTTTTATCATGCTGATATTGTATGAGCTTAGTTTTTAGCTCTTGTGGAGTGGAAAAGCTTGAATTGCTTAATCGGAAAGTTCTGAATGTTGCTGTTATACAGTTACCCTTTTATGCAACCATTATTGGCTGATTGTCAGGATTGTTGAAGAATCAAGACCTTTTTGTGGAAAAACACAGAAGGCCTTGGTTCAAAAAGTAAAACAGAGTTGATATCATTTTCTCATCTTGATTATTTGCTTAACTAAACTTCTATCCTGAAATTTTCCAAAGTCCTCTGTGGTTGCGACATTGTTTTCACAAACCTTTCGACAGCGCGATATTTTCCAAGCTATGTTGTGATTAATCTGTGGCACGATGCTCGATGGTCTACATGCGCTGGAGTACCCTATGCCAATATATGGACATCTCTGAAGTAGATTGCTATCTGCAATTCATGTTATCTATGCTAGAGGGCTCAGGAGGTTTAAGATCTGTTTGCAACTGCACTAAGATGGGGCTACATTCTAATGGATTTTGAAAGTCGTCACAGGCTGTCATGACTTTGACAATGCCTAATCTTGCCACTCAAACTCAACCCCTATCGCCACTACAAATAGTATCAACCAGGCTCATATCAATTGTTACCTGGCTGCTTCTATTCTAATTAAAATCTCATATATGTTGTTCTGTTACTAGTGCCCTGTAAGTATTGGAATTGCTTTTTTGCTGAAATGAAGCAAATTTACAGCAGACACATGATATATACCATGCAGAACTGAAAATGAACCAGAGATGCCAAAAAAAATATTGATATATGATAGAAAAATTCATAGCAGTGAATAAGACTGCTATGTGTACTTCTTCCTCGTTTATGAAGGACTGTTGGTTCACTCAATACAAAAGGTTGTGTATGACCATGAACATTATTGATCTTTCCAACTGATCAACATCACAGGAGGCAATTGCAGTCATATCAGGCCTGGAATTGAAACTAAATGTTACTGGACATGATTGTTAAAAATATTCTTTTGCTCAATGCACATTATGTTGGAGTTACTGTTATAGATTTGAATTCATTCACTTGCTTGATCTTCCATCTTGAAATTTAACAAGGTCTTCTGGAGACACGACTTTGCTTTCGAAAAACCTTCGACAACGTTAAAAGCGACGAAAATGTTCATAAAGAAATTTGCCCCTGTTGTTGCAAAAAGCATCGTTATTGGCAACACCATAGAACAATCAGTATTAGCATCGTTATCAACATCGCTATTTGCATTGGTATCATCGTCGCTGATACCAATGCAAATAACAACGCTGATAACAATGCTTTGCAACGCATTTTGCGACGCTAATAGCAACGCGTGCAGTAAATTTGCGATACTATTAGCGACGGTAACAGGGAAAAAAAAATTGTGGCAGAGCAGTACTATGTGCTTTATTTGGGCCATACAAAATAGTTTCAATAATGTGTATCATGCTCATATAAATAAAGGCAAAGTGTACTTAAATCATAACATTGATACATGAAATAAATACATGATCGCAAAATGAAAGCGACCGGTATAATCATGGCAAGATTACATAGAAAATGTCCACACAGATCACGTGACCAAAAAAGAAGGGTATGTGATCTCCAGGGATCCAAGGGTGAGCTATAGATCCTCGCCATCAGAAATCTCATCCCGCCGCAAAGGAGCATCGAACGGACTCTGCAAAAAAAGAAACAACTACACATGAGTCTACCATACAATAATGCATTCTAATTATACATAGTAACTACAGACAAGAAAAATGAGTGACTTACATGGCCACCATATCCATACAATTAGTCAATCAATGCAATGAGACCGTGTCTCTCTGTATATCGAGTCTCAAGGCCACTGGGATCGCAATTTGTAATGGAGTGCTACAAAGAAAACAAAATACTACTATCAAAAATACGATTGTAAGTACAAAGGATATTGCAAAAAAATAAGCAAGCAAAACAAAAGAAAAACTTACAAAGTCCTCCAGATATGACTTGTGCCCGCTACTCCCAAGATGATGGACAACTCCAGCCTCTAGTCGTTCCCTCACCGCCTCGCGCTGCTATCTCCAATATCCTGGAGAATCTGTAGCCTCCTCCCTAAGTCAGTGCCAATCATCCGCGTCTAGCCACTCGGGCTTTGAAGCCCCACTCTTGAGTGTCTTACGTGCGTCCAATCATCTGTGTGACATATATGCATGCATATACTCTATCATCCAGCCCGTAGAAAACCTATTTGTTGCAGTTGGTACCAAAAACTCCTCATGGAAGGATGTTACTATATAGTCCTTACTCCCCTCTGGTATGTTCTTCCAATGATCCAAGATGTTGTGTCGAAAAACTTGTTGGCATAACTCTCTCATGTGAGCCATCACCCTCCTCCCCTCATCATTCATGATGATGACTCCTGACCTATCATCTACAAGGTAGACATACCCCTTTGGGGTATGCCTAAGATGGGTCCTCTCCCACTTGCGACCATGCTCCTGGGAATATCCAGGAGATCCCTGTACATCTCCTGTATCTACTAGGGTAGTATCTATCAGAGTAGCACCCATAGGGATGCCACCTGCTGCAGATGGTGAGCAAAAGATGGAGTGAGTGGAGTAGACGTCCCCACAGGTTTGACGAATCTCGGAGGTCAAGCAACTCCAGCAAAACAACGAGACCAAGACAGTGCGTCCGTACCTCCACAGCAACCACTTGAGCCACGCTCTCTCAAACCGCCACGAAAGTGAGGAGTAGCACTTGTATCCCAAGCCGATTGCAAGCTCACTTCATCCGGATCTCTACAACATCCCCGTGAACCACTCCCTCCATCTGGCCCAAGTCTGGAGCATCCACCTCATCTGCTAGAAACTGAAGCATCAAAGGGCACCGAAACAGATCTAATAGAGCAGCCTGATAGTGTCCGAGACAGCTCCTGGTCCGCCATATCTTTGAATCTCACCATCTAATCTGGAGACATACACGTAAAGATCTCCTGTAGCTCCTCGACACTCATCCCTTGACTCATCTTGATGATCTAAGTATCCACAAAGGTCACCTGCACATACAAAAAATGATGTTAGCATAATCAATATAAATCATACAAAGCAGGGTAATATAAATCTTTTAAAAATGATCTTACTTAAAATTCATATCTTATGTACCCTTATAAGCGATTCATAAACGAATTGAGTAGGTGGATGCTCCAAGTATGAAGTACCCTATGGTCCCATATCAATCTCCTGACATAACTCCGCATACATTGGAAGGTCGATAGACATGTCACCACAAAAGGATGAGTCCACCTCATTCTCAAAGAATTCTTGGACTCCTGTATTTCCATCATTGTTACCCAATGGTGGCTCCTCTACATGCTCCAATCTTTCGATGGCCTCCACCTCTTGCAATATCGACCCCTCTATTTGCATATTATCCTCATCTATGCTCAAACATCACTTTGATCATATACTCTCAAACTTTGGAGAGGTGAAGGTATAGCATACCACCATCGAGGTTGTCGGGGGTTTGGATAGAAAATTACCTGCTCACAATCACGTACAAGAGAGATTTAACTATTGTGACATATACCATGTCATAATACAATTAAAATTCACAATGGGCTGGCAACACAAGCGTGTCGCGCAAATCCATCCATTTTTTTTGGGAATCTATTTCGAGAAATCTAGATGGACCTCATCGAACTATTGCTCCAGCTCCTTCAAGTACCATTTTGAACCACTGCACATCGAATAGGATCATGGAGAAGCTACGATAATCCACCGTGACAATACTTTGCAAGTTCCCAAAATACTTCATCTCATCTATAACCGTGTTTGGATCCGTTGCTCATCATCAGCTCTCTTGCTCGAACCTTGCCATGATACCACAATCTGTTGTGGAGCATATTTTGTCAATACGCTGTCGTGATGTTATGAGGACACAGTGTGAAAAAGTATGGAATGCATCATCATCCGACTTCTTATTAATCAAGAGAGTCAATGTGATCTGAGTCATTAGTATTAGTGTGAGTTGCATGGATTATCCTAAAATACTAGATTTTTGGATAATTTTAGCATATATTTCATATTATTTATTATAAAAATCTAAAAATTTTAGGAAAGCTTCTAGATTAGAATGGCATGCAATAAGCAAGTGGCTTTTTCAGCCACTTAGGAGATTTTTCATAAAAAAGAAAAATGGACAAAATCACGCGCATCGCGATCGCTGTAAACAGGCTGAAAACTGCATATTGAACTCAAAGAAGAAGAATGAGTGATCTGGGAGATCCATGATCAGGTGTCCTATGGTTTTACCCTCCTTTCGGAGCCAATGGAGCCATCAAATTTGGGTTCCAAGTAGTAGAGAAGGAGCTGTAATTTTTATGCACGTTTTGTTCTACGAAGAAGAACGAGTAAGCTAAGGATGAGATGTTCGTAGAAAGCCATGGAGGGATATTGTAGTTGACAAGGACTATAGGCCACACACTGTAAGAAGTTGAGCGCAGACCAAATGGGTTCATGCCATCCATAGCAAGACTGAGCCAAAGATTCCTTGGATCTCGAAAAAAGCCTAGGAAGGTAGATTCAATGTGGCTCCATGCACGTGAATCCACTGATATTCATTGAACTCCATTTTTGGACCTATTCTGCGCATGCCATGTTGTCAAGCTCGCCATGCTGGATGTACAAAACATGTGGTTTATGCGGGGGATAAGCAGAAAGTGTCTAAGAACTTTTTGAGGGATGGTTTGCCCTTTCAAGTCCTGTCAATACCTGTGAGCACCACACTTTGGACATGTATCCATAGTCTCATATTCTCCTCGAATCAATATGCAATTGTTGATACATGCATGGATGCTGTTATAGTCCATACCAAGCTTTTGTAAAATATGTCGTGCATCATCATGAGACTCAGGCATGGTATTTACAAGTGGTAATATATGATACTTCTATAACTTGAAAAAAAATCATAAAACACCTTGAAAAAGCACAAATGTTTTTAATAATAGTGTCGAAAAGAAATCAACGAAGCATACGTACAAGGTACTTGAACAACTCAATCACACTCGCATCGCTCCACCCAAATTTTGCTTGTACACTTAGGAGTGCAAGCAATGTCTTCGGACGAGATGCTTGGCACCCATCATATAATGGTATGGATGCTTCCTCTCTAAGTAGATCAGAAGTCTCGACATCCATGGGCATCAATGCATCTATCATTGCCTCCATCTCAGGCTCCAAAGTTATAGGTAAGTCTGGAAGGTTGCATGTCTCCTCTAGTATTGACGGTATAGATTGGGTAGTACCTTCCAAGTGGTGGATTGGCTCAGGCACTCCATCCATTGCATGCCCACAAAATCTTCTAACTGGCCACAAAGGGTGCACTTCTCCTTGGGACGAGACATCACCTCCTTGGATAGAAAAATTTCCAGCCACACCTTATGTTTTTGTATATGGTATTCAATTAGCTTGCGAATACAATGCCTGATTGATATACACTTAATGATTACACAGGAAAATTGGTTGTGCTTGTAGCAGTTGGATATGATTGTAAATATATAATTAGGATAATAAGATGAAAGATCATACTATGCCTCCCCTACAGCCAGACCTGGAACCTTGCTCTAAGGGGGATTGTTTTGTACCACCGCCAGGAGCTTTGGAATGACCTTGATGGCGAGAGGTTGCTCGATGAGGCATTCATTAGGCACGAGGAGGAGGGAGTGCTAGGGGGATCTAGCGATAAACCTCTCGATCGCTCTTAGGACTGCCTGACTCTGACATGAATCAAGATGGGATCCTGGAGTCCCTAGTACTAGTGAAGGGATGAAAATCTTGGAGGGTTTGTTTTCTTTTGCAAAGATAGAAGGGATTTTTCAATGACAAGAGGTATATCTTCTACGTAGGAAAAATGGGAAAAGCATTGTAAATAACTTTGCAAAATAATAAATAAACATATTTTGCCAAAAGATTATTTTTCTCTATCTTTGTGTTGTGCTGTGAAATTATGTGAAGGAACCTGTGATAACGAATTAATTAATGAAGCTGCTTTCATATGTCATAAATTAGTGTGATAGATAATTAGAAAACTAAAGAAAACCATTTGTGGAAAGTGGGTGGACGTGATCCCTGACGGATCTGTCCTACAAATGGGTGGTCCCGGTAAGCTGGAAGCTTCTCTCAAGAGATTGATTGAAACATTAATTAGGAAAAATTAGGTAGAGCCAAGCATTGACTTACCTAGGGTCAGGTATTAAAACCTTGATCAATAATTATCTTAGGGGAAAGGTGCGGAGGTTGTGCCAAAACTCTGTTAAGGTTCCATGAATCCTAACCAGTTGTTGGAAAAGAGCGTTGCACTCCATGAACCAAGGGTAACTATGATCACTCCAGTCAGATGGGAAGCCCTTGTGGGACGCCTCTGATGGAGCTAGCTCATGCAATGAGACCTGAGTTATCAAATGAGGACCCTGAGCTTGCAAGTTGATCCTCGTGGGAATGGCTGATACCTTCTGTTACGGTGACTTTGGAAAACCTAGACGATAGACCTGGTGCATTGTCCTGAGTGCCAAGGCGAAGCCGTCTAGGATAGTTCCCTGATGGACCACTAAAATGTGATGCCATGGAATTATTAGGTAGACACGTGACATGTGGTATCATAGCATAATTGAAATTAAAAATATCTATAGTTTTGAAGACCAACTATTCTAAGTAATAATCAGCTTGCTAATTGTTAAGAGATAAACTTTGGTAGAATAATGAAGTTTGGAACTAATTCCTTGTTTTTCGAGCAATGTACACATCTTGCTAAACACCATGGATGAGGAGTGGAGAAGAGAAATGATGAGGATATTCAATCACCTATATGATCCATCCCTTGTGAATCATGAAAGAAGCATTATTGTTACATCGAGGACGATTGATTCTTGAACATGCATACTAATCTAAAACGCCTTGAATGGATAGAAAATTTTAAAGTAGTTGAACCCTTTATCTTTTTTCCATCCAAAAGGAATCCACTTGTGACTACCAGTGGTTGGTAGATACGTCTAGACCATTATTTCTATGACAAAGTATTGAAGGTAATCCCTACCGACAAGATTATTATCCAAGTATCACAAGTATCAAGATTACTGTATCCATGGTTTTCCAAATCTGCCATTCCCACAGTACAGGTTTCTCTGGACATAGACGACAATTGTCCTACTTTTTTCTACATGAATGTAGCTAATATCCATCCTTGAAAAAGAAAGATATAATTGTGTGCATAGCATCCAGCCTATCTTATCGATGTTGATGTATCTCTACTTGTAAACATCTACCATTTGTAAATATCCCTTGTAAAAACCATAGCATATGGTTACTGATAATAAAAGATAACAACAGCTAGATTTTGTAAAAATATTGTGCTCTTTGGTCCATCATTGTTTTAAGAATCTAGTAAGATATGTTAATGTGAAAACAAAGTTGAAAATTTTAAGTGCTAAACTAATTTGTAAAACTTATGATAACCCAGGGTAATAGAGCTATCGCTAGTCTGATTGAAACTAAGGAGAAGAAGTATCTCCTTAAGCAGCTTAAGCCATCGAAATTTGATGGCAACGGAAAAGACATTGAAGACAAGGTAGAGATTTGCATTGAGACCACGAAGGACTACTTTATTGCCATAGGAACTACCCTTGCTAATCAGGCTATAATCGCCAAGTTGAAATTAACCGATGAGACATGCTTGTGGTGGAAACAGTGGTGTAAAGATCAAGGATTTCTGAGACAACTATTACTTGGGAAAAGCTGAAAGAAGATGTGTGTGGTCGATATTTGCCACGAGCTTACCACACACTAAAAATAAATGAGTTATTTAACTTAAGATAGCTAGGAATGAGCCTAGAGGCATATTACTCAAAGTTTATTTCACTGCTTAAATATGCACCTTCCTTGACTATTTCTGAGTAGGTGTCTAAGTTTTGTCACGGATTGAATGCTCCTCTGAACACACGGCTTTAATCTATGTGCCCAACTGATTTGCAAGATGCTTTGATTCACGTAGCACCTCATGTTGAGGAGATTGAGTCAAAGCCAATGAGTAATAGGCTTTGGAATCAAAACAAAAGGCTTTCATTAGGCTATGTTTAGCAAGCCCAAGGTTAGCGTCTACCTTGTGAAGGAACTACCCGTGTATACTGTGACCGCCCATTCTTTATTCATATATAATGTGATAGTGCAATAAGGATGTCAGTTCAGTTGGACAGCACCTACATTGTGTGTGCTCTTCTCTCCGGCATCTTCCTCTTCTCCTTCTCCACTGCCATTGCATCCCCTTCAACTAGTATCAGAGTGGGTCTTCAAGGGCTCATCCCGGCCTTCCACACGAGGTATGAGATCTTCATTCTCACTCAATTTTCAGCTCAATAGGGTTTTCACAGGTTGTGGGCAGCCATAGCTCACACCTCTTGGAGCTTCCTTCACCTGGATCTTGCTTCTAGCCTATCAAGGCTTGCTGAGGCTTGGTGTAGGTCTCTTTGGCCCCCATTTGTGCCCCATTGTTGACACATGGGACAGCAGACCCCCCCAGCTAGCTCACGTTTTTTTTGCACCTGTTTCAAAATCTGGCCCAAAAATCACTCATTTTGTCATATCTCGGGCATTCGGAACCCGATTTAGGCAAGGTAAGAGTCTAACTTGCAATGTTGGCACGCTCCGGACGCAATGGTGATGTCGAATTTTCCAAATTCTGATGACAAAATATTTTGCAATAGATTTCAAGTCTGAGACATCATGTATTTGTATGCCTATAGCTTATGTGATGCTTCTACTGATGTCTATTGATATCAGATCACTTGTGGATGCTATGTCTCTTATGTGAGACGCATTTGGAGCTGATTTAGCTCAGCCATTGATTTGTTTTTAGCAATCCTAGATCTATCCAAAACAAGGCAGCCACCTATTACTTCAGTTTCATGCTTACAGTGTTGAGATATCGAGCTCCACTCGTGATATGCCAGGGTGACCGTTGTGCATTTATGTCACCGACTTGTCAGTTGTAGATGCGGTTGGTACACCGCCCATGAATAATAGCTACATGATAGCTATCCTTATCTACTCTAGTTCGTGGCTCAGTTAGTATGCCACCGTAGTTAGTTGAGTTTGGTTTGAGACCCATATAGAGGGTTCTTCTATTTCTTTGTAATTGAGTTCTTTTGGCTTACACAAGTAAGAAGAGGAAAACTGTTTTCAGCCTCCACCCTTGTGTGTCTTCCCCCATTGTGCAAGCAAGAAAGCTACAAGTGAGACTCCTTCCTTCTCTCCCACAATCTTGACATGGTATCAGAGCCTTGTTCGTGGTAAGGAGCTCAAGAAAGCAAGCCAAGCTCGCGGTGTTCTGGTAAGAGGAGCAGTGTTGCTTTCATTTTCTGTTTTGGGAGTAGATCTCTGCAGGTAGCACAGCCGGAAATTGCAGGAGTGCATTGTCTCAGGTTGAGACGCCCTTCGCGCTGAAGCAAGAGGGCAGTATATGCTGCGGGTAAGAGCTTTAGCTCTTGGCGACCCTGTTTTTTTGATTTGAGGCCATTTCGGGGCCTGTTTTGGAGGCGGAAGTTTTCTGCACGCACTCAGAAAAAAGCCCTGTTTTATGCTGTGCAGCCACTGTTCTACAGGTCGGTGAAAAGTTACTGTAGAAATTGCATCGTATGCTTATGTGCAGAGACATTGGGAGTTACAGAATCATCCTTGGTTCCTGTTTATGCAAAATCGTCACTAGGAAGTGACTGTGTGGTCAAATACCACCTTCGCCAGTTTTGCAGATTTGCCCTTGTGAGGCTGAAGCTGTGTTCTTTGCAGTGACAGAACTTTTTGCAGTATTCTGTAATGGCGTCTGATTCTCTCTCACAGATTGTCACTGAAAAGCTTGACAAGAACAACTTCCAAGCATGGAAGTTTAGAATGACGAATTTCCTTATGGGAAAAGGATATTGGGAATTTGTTGCAGGAAATGAAGAAGAACCAGTTCTTCCTGATGTTCCCAATCAACAGCAAATGCAGGCATTTAAAGCATGGCATGAGAGAGCCAGGAAAGTTATGTATTGGCTGTCTATCAGCATTTCAGACTCTATGATTGTGCATATTCAAGATGCAAGTACGCCAAAGGAGGCATGGGATACTCTGTCAAAGATGTATAGCACAAATACACAAGCCAGGAAAATGCAGCTCAAGCAAGAGTTGCACAATGTGCAAAGAGAAAATATGAGCATCAATGACTACCACATGAAGGTGAAGAAGATTGCAGATGCACTTGCTTCCATTGGGTCGCCAGTGGAAGATGATGATTTAGTTTCCGTGACCTTGAATGGTCTAGGAAAGGATTATGCACAGTTTCGGACATCCATTTCAGTTCGTGAAAGATTTCCTGATTTTGAGGAGTTGATTGCTCTTCTAATTTCTGAGGAGCAGAGAAATGGTGGTGCATCTTCTTCAGGAGGAACTTCAAAAGAAGCTGTCTTCTACTCAAATGCTGGAAGAGGTAGAGGCAGAGGTAGAGGAGGCCGATTTGGAGGCCGTGGTAGAAATCAGAATATGCAGCAAACTCAAGAAAACCAGTCCTATGGAGGAGGACGTGGTAACTCTAGAGGCAGGGGGAGCCAAAGAGGTCGTGGTGGATGGCAAAGAGGCCAAAATGCAAACAGTAATGTTGAATGCTACTATTGTGGTAAAATGGGTCATATGGCTAAAGACTGCTATAAAAAGCAGAATGACATCATGAATGGAAAACTGCAACAAGGGAATTATGCATCTTCTAGCAGACAGGGTGATGACAGAAATGAGCATTTGTTCATGGTGCAGCACATGAACAATTCTGTGACAAGTGCAGAAGAAAGCAATGGTGTATGGTACGTTGACTCAGGTGCATCAAACCACATGACAGGTCATGCAGAATGGATGGAGGATGCAAGGAAAATGAAAAACCAGGATTTGTGGAGACTGGTGATGATACTGCACATCCGATTGTGCAGATTGGAAAAATTCCTTTGTCTATGCAGGATGGGAAAAAGAAATACCTGTCCGATGTATTTCATGTCCCGAATATCACCAAGAATCTGGTTTCTGTTGGTCAAATGGTTGAATAGGGCTTGCAGGTCAGATTTAATCCTCATGGATGCTTTGTTGAGGATATGAAAAATAAAGGTCGCTTGATAGCAAAAGGAAAGAAGAATGGCAGAATGTTTACATTGGATGCAGACATGCCTGAATTGAGTGCAGCAATGTTTGCACATGGGACTGGTGTAGTTGCAGATATTGATATCTGGCATAAACGCATTGGTCATGTTAATGTACAGCGACTTAAATCAATGCAGGCCCAAAACATTGTTGCAGGATTGCCTAAGTTCAAGGTTGCAGAAATGCATAAGGTATGTGAAGCCTGTCAGTTTGGAAAACAGGCAAGGAAACCATTTCCTAGACATGTTCAAGAGAGTAAGAAGCCATTGGAATTAATCCACTCTGATGTGTGGACAACTAAAGCTGCATCTCTTGGAGGCTGTCATTATTTTGTCAGTTTTATTGATGACTATAGCAGAAAAGTTTGGGTGTATTTTATGAAAAAGAAAAGTGAAGTTTTTGGGCATTTCAAAACTCTTAAAGCTATGGTTGAAAAAGAAACAGGCTTGCAGATAAAATGCCTCAGGTCAGATGGAGGGGGAGAGTATCTCTCAAATGAGTTTGCAAGGTTCCTGCAGGAGCATGGCATAAAGCAGCAATATTCATGCAGTCATACTCCACAACAAAATGGAATTGCAGAAAGAAAAAACAGGCATATTGGAGAGGTATCTCGTGCCATGCTCAATGAAAAAGACTTGCCAGATTTTTATTGGGCTGAAGCAGTTGCTACAGCAGTCTACATAATGAACAGGACTCCCACTGCAGCAATACATGGAATGACTCCAGAGGAGAGGTATACTGGTAGGAAACCAGATATTTCTCATTTGAAAATTTTTGGTTGCATTGCCTATGTACATGTGCCAGATGAGCTGAGATCCAAGTTGGATCCAAAAGCTGAGAAGTGCATCTTTATTGGTTACTCTCTGCAGCAAAAAGGGTATAGATGCTATAACCCTTCTACTCGTAAGTTTACAGTGAGCAGAGATGTTGTTTTTGATGAGATGAGTAGCTGGTATAAACCAGTAAATGTGATTGATGATGTAGATGCACAAAATGGTAATGCTGCACAGAATTCACAGCAGCAGTCACAAAATATTAGTGGACCTGGAGCGTCCTCTAGCAGTGGTTCACATTCTTCGCCATGGACAGGCAGATTGAGATCAGGAGAATCTTCTCAAAGTAATGCAGATAGTGGTATGCAGGTATCACGAAAAGGAAAAGAGAAGGTTGATCAGCCTATGTTTGATGTGAATGCAGGTCACTCTTATGTGGATGGTGAATCCAGTGGCTCAGAACAGAGCATTGATGATGAGTTGGGTATTCCTTCTATTGTTACACCTGGAGTAAGGAAGACCAGGGATGTTTTGAGAGCACCTGGGAGTGAACCTACTTTGCGCAGGTCTACGAGAGCTAGGTATCCTGTGGATAGGCTGAAATATGATGGATTTACAGCCATTCACTATGCATATATGGTTAAAGTGATACAGGAACCAGAACCCACTTCTTTTGAGGAAGCCATGGGAAAAGAAAAATGGGAGAAAGCCATGGATGAAGAAATGGATGCCTTGGAAGCAAATGCTACATGGGAATTGGTACCTTTGCCTAAAGGTAAAAATGCAATTGGCTGTAAGTGGGTTTATAAGGTGAAGCACAATGCAGATGGTTCTGTGAATAGATACAAGGCAAGATTAGTAGTCAAGGGGTATGCACAAACATATGGCATTGACTATGAAGAAACATTCAGTCCGGTTGCAAGGATGGCAACCGTAAGAGCAGTCATTGCTATGGCTGCATCAAAGGGATGGTCTTTACATCAGATGGATGTAAAGAATGCCTTCTTGCATGGTGATTTGCAAGAAGAGGTCTATATGGAGCAGCCACCAGGTTATGTGCATGATGTTCATCCTGAGTTTGTTTGCAGATTGAAGAAAGCCTTGTATGGCTTGAAGCAAGCACCTAGAGCATGGTCTGACAAGATAGGACAGTATCTTGTCACTATTGGTTTTCAGATTTCCAAGGCAGATTTCTCACTTTATGTGAGAAAAACAGAGAAAGGTATTATGCTACTTGTCATTTATGTTGATGATTTGATTATGACAGGTGACAGTGATGAAGACATCCTTCATGTGAAAATGCTATTGAAGCAGAAGTTTGAGATGAAGGATTTGGGAGAGCTGCGTTATTTCTTGGGCATTGAGGTGATTAGATCACCAAGTGGGATACAGCTCTTGCAGAGGCAGTATGGATTGGACATGCTGTCCAAATATGGGATGACAGGTTGTAAGCCTATTTCAGTTCCTTTGGAGCAGAATGTGAAGCTGAGCGCAGATGCAGGTGAGCTTCTGGAAGACCCTACTATGTATAGACGCATAGTAGGAAGCTTGATTTATATGACTATTACCAGGCCAGATTTGAGCTATGCTGTTGGATTGGTAAGTCAGTTTATGCAGGCTCCAAGGAAATCGCATTTGGAAGCGGCTAGACCCATACTCAGGTATGTGAAGTCCACATTATAGTATGGACTATTTTATGAGACTGGGGTTCAGATACAGTTGCATGGATACACTGATGCTGATTGGGCTGGTAGTATTTCTGATAGACGATCTACCAGTGGATATGTGTTCTCTTTTGGGAGTGCTGCAGTCACTTGGAGCAGCAAGAAACAGCCTACAGTTGCCTTGTCGAGCACAGAGGCTGAGTACAGGGGTGCAGCAATGGCTGCATGTGAGGTAGCTTGGTTGCATAAGCTACTTTATGATATGCATCAGTCTACAGATGGACCAGTTGTCATTTATTGTGACAACATGAGTAGTATACACTTGGCAAATAACCCAGTCTATCATGCTAGAACAAAGCACATTGAGGTGCATTATCACTATGTGCGGGAGAGGGTTTTACTAGATCTTATTGATCTAGTTTATGTCAGCACAGAGGATCAGGTAGCTGACATATTCACGAAGGCATTGGGCGCAGAGAAGCTGCGCAAGTTCAGAGACCTGCTTGGTGTGCAGGAATTGGGATTGAGCTCGAGGGGGAGTGTTGAGATATCGAGCTCCACTCGTGATATGCCAGGGTGACCGTTGTGCATTTATGTCACCGACTTGTCAGTTGTAGATGCGGTTGGTACACCGCCCATGAATAATAGCTACATGATAGCTATCCTTATCTACTCTAGTTCGTGGCTCAGTTAGTATGCCACCGTAGTTAGTTGAGTTTGGTTTGAGACCCATATAGAGGGTTCTTCTATTTCTTTGTAATTGAGTTCTTTTGGCTTACACAAGTAAGAAGAGGAAAACTGTTTTCAGCCTCCACCCTTGTGTGTCTTCCCCCATTGTGCAAGCAAGAAAGCTACAAGTGAGACTCCTTCCTTCTCTCCCACAATCTTGACATACAGGTCTTGGCATTTGATGCCCGATTATGCCCGGTTGGTGCCTATACATACGGAATGTATGCCTATGGTTTGCCTATGGATTTGAGCTTGGATTGAGCACTAAATTACTCAATTTATAGAGGTTATATACTGCTGGAAACTTCAAGGCTGAAGCTATTTATGCTACAGTTGGGTTATGCATTGGTTACAAGGTGCTCCCGGCTACTCGGTATGATGTCATGATGTATTTGGACTATGCCACATGTCTTGTTTATGCTCCAGAATGCTTTTGAGCTAAGATTAGAGCTTGATTTGGGTTTGACTGTCACTTCTTTGCAGCTGGCATTTCATCTATGACATGGTTTATGCCTAGGCTACCTAGTACGGGTTATGATGTCTTGGTGAGTGCTTTATGCTTTGGCTGTGGATGGCAGTTGTTTGAGCTCGTCTCGACATTCATTTGAGTATTCCCTTGAGAAGTTGGACATTGACTTGGATTTTTCTATTATGACTTGGCTTTTTTCACGACCTTGGATGCTATATGGGATTTGATGCTCCGATTATGGATCTTGGCTATTACTTGGATGCACTTACAAGTATTGAGCAGTGAACTGCTCCCTTGTTTTGGCAGTTGCCTATTGAGCTGTGATTGCTCGTTTGCATTTGATATGCAGGATACTTACTGATCAGTGGACTTGGATAGTGCTTGGGATTTACAGTTATGGCTTTCTTGCTACTCTGTTGTCTAGCTTCTATGCTAGTTGGGCTCCTGTTGCCCGTCCATGTTAGAGAGTAGATGCTACGTATGCTTACCCGTCTATGGACATGGTCTACTATTGTATACCTTACAAAGCCACTTATTTTGATGTTGTTGTATACATGTTTGGGCTTCACCTGGAGCTTGACTCTTGCAGGATACTTTGCCATTTGTCGATCTTTACTTGACTTGGATGTTCCTTGGTGGCTGTTGGATATGATCAATGCCCCACCCTCATTAGGTGCTACCAATGATCCATGGTGCTCAAAGTTGTAAGGCCCCCATTATGAGGAGAAGCCAAATGTGAGCCCGGACATTGGTTGAGTCTTGACTTGTATATCAGATGAGGTCTATGTGACCGGATGGCAAAAAGGTGACTGTTGTGGGTCTAATCTTTGGGTTAGACGGAGTGGTTAAGCTGGTAGCAACTCGAGGCACATTGCATTGAGTTGCGTGGTAAGGGAGTTAAAAGGGGCCCCTATTGTGGGGTCCGGGGGGTCCCAAGGGGGCCAGCGGCCCCCCTGGCGGGGGTCCGGGGGCAGCGCCCCCAGCCCGATGGTAAAGGGAATATTCCCTGGAATATTCCCTGGCCGACTAGTGGAGGCTCATATGGTAGGTCGGTCAGCAGGCCGACCTAGCGACCTTCGCAGGCTATAAAAGCTAAACCCCTTCGCAGCCATCACTCACTCATCTTTCACCCAGTCAGAGTTGTTGTTCCAGCTAGCCTTAAGCTCTTCACCTATCTTCTGTCTAGATCGCCATCTAAGCTTCACACAGTGGAAGCGCACGGGTGGACAGAGCCATCTTTGTATCAGTTGTTTGGAGTTAAAGAATTTACTGATTCTCCTCTTATCTGTTGTGTACTCTCTATCTCTTTCTCAGATTTTGTTCGCTGCGCCGTGTAATATTTTACATGGTATCAGAGCCCAGGGGGCTCTAGAGATTGGAGAGCGTGCAAGAGGCAAAGGCTTCAACAGCAAAGAGAAACGATGTCGACTCCGGGAAGCGGTTCTGGCGCATCAGGAAGCGGTGCAGGAGGTGGTGCTGCTGTACCGGCTATTCAAACACTGAGGATTCGTCCACCAACCTTCAGCGAAGGCAAGTTAGATGGTACAAACTACACCTTGTGGAAGTTCAAAATTACAACTATCCTTGATTCTTATGAGCTTCTGGAGACTGTGCTGGGGACTGACCCAGAACCACAGCCTACCCCCGACCCATCAAATCCTAGTGTGATGATTCCTCCGAATGCAGATCTTCTACGAGCTTGGAAACGAAGGAATGCAGATGCATTGTGTGCCTTAGTTACAAGCTGTTCTGACAGTGTTTTGACTCTGATTCAGCATACAACCAAAGCGTCAGAGGCTTGGAATGTACTAAGGAGTCAGTATGAAACACGAAACCAAACAAGGATTCAAAACTTGGAGAATCAACTAGCAGCGGAGAAGTTTGCTGAAGGAGAGACGGTTGAAGCATTCATCACTCGGATTAAGAATCTGCGTGACCAGATGGCTGGCGTTGGGATACAAAAGACTAGCGAAGAGCTAGCTCGGAGGTGTCTTCGGATTTGTCCACAAAAGTTTGATGGACTAGTAACTGCCCTTAATACTCAGGTGAGACCTCAAGCTTTGACTTTTGAGGAGTTTTGTGCATTATTAATGGAGGAGGAGTTGAGGCTGAAAGCCCGAGAAGGAAGCAACAATGGAGATGCTGCATTCTCTGCCAATGCAAAAGGCAAAGGTGTCTCCTCCACCAAAAATGATGGTGACAAAAAGAAGAAGGGCGGCAAAAAGAAGTTTCAAGGAGAGTGCTTCTACTATAAGAAGAAAGGACATGCAATTGCAGATTGTCGTGTCAAGAAGGCAGATGAAAAGAATGGTACCCTTAAAAGTAAAGGGAAAGAGACAGCCAATACGGCTGAAGCAGAGTTGGAATTATTCATGGCGACCATTGAGGAAGTGTGCTCCTCGGCGCAAGAAGAATCTACCACTGACTCTTGGGTGTTGGATAGTGGGGCCTCCCATCACATGACCAAGAAGAAAGGTCTATACAGTTCTATGCAGCCTCTACAAGAATCCATCACTGTGACGGTTGGAAATGATGCTAAATGCCCTGCTGCGGGCACAGGTACTATTTCTTTTGTTGCTGCAAATGGTGAAGTCAAAAAGCTCTCAAATGTGTTGTATGTTCCCGAAATCAGGAGAAATCTCTTATCAGTTGCTGCCATAACTGATCTTGGTCATGAAGTGAGGTTCAAGAAGACAGGTGTAGAAATTATTGATAGTGATGGCACAATTGTTGGCAAAGGAGAAAGAAGGAACAACCTGTATGAGCTAAGTGCTCTTACAGCCACCGCTGGAGTGGGCACAAGTAAGCTTTGGCATGAAAGGTTTGGACACATCGGATTTGCAGTATTGAAGGAGATGCAAAAGCAAGGTATGGTTGCTCACCTACCTACAATAACTGAATTGAAGGAACCATGTGAAGCTTGTATGATGGGCAAGCAACAAAGAAAGGCATTTCCACAAGAAAGCAAGAATAGAGCACAGGCTCCTCTAGAGTTGGTGCATGCTGACTTGTGTGGTAAGATGCCTACACAGGCCTTGGGGGGATCTTCTTATTTTATGTTAATTGTCGACGACTATAGTAGGAAGATGTGGGTGTACTTCCTTCGTGATAAGGCTCAAGCTTTTGGTAAGTTTAAAGAATGGCTAATACTTGTTGAGAATGAAACATGGAAAAGTGTGAAGAAATTTAGAACAGATGGTGGTGGTGAGTTCAACTCAAAGGAGTTTGAAGGCTTTTGCAAGAGCAAAGGGATCAAGCGTCAATTGACGACGCCTCACACACCTCAGCAAAACGGTGTTGTGGAACGCAGGAATCGCACCATTGTGGAGATGGCAAGATGCATGCTAAAGGGCAAGGGATTGCCTAACCATTTTTGGGCTGAAGCTGTTAATACTGCAGTCTACATTCTAAATCGGAGCTATACAAAGGCTCTCAAGGGAAAAACACCTCATGAGGCTTACACTGGTAAGAAACCATCTGTCTCACATTTCAGAATTTTTGGATGTGAATGTTATGCACATGTTCCAGATGAGAAGAGAAACAAGTTACAACCAAAAAGCAGAAAATGTATCTTCTTGGGTTATAATGATGAGCAGAAGGCTTACAAATTATATGACCAAGAGGCAAAGAAGATCATCGCGAGCCGTGATGTGGTGTTCAAGGAGGAGCGGCATACAGTGGAGGAGGAGAAGGCAAGTTCTTCCACTTTATCATCAAGCGAAGAAGTAGTCCACTATGAACCTGTCCCGAGAGCTATCCCTATCCTTAAGGAGGAGGAAGCATCATCTTCAGATGATGAGGAAAAAGTTCACCAACCTGACATCACCCCATCGGAAAAGCCATTGCCGCGCTGGGTGAAGCAGCTCTATGACCACAATAATCCTATGCCTGCATCTGTTGAGGAGAAGGCAGACGGACCAAGGAGGTCTCAGAGAATAGAGGAGCAAAGGAGGGCTTCTGCTCACATAGTCAATATGGCCTTGATGGTTGAGATTATGAGAGAAGTAAAGGAGCCAACTGACTTAGAAGAAGCACTTGCAGATCCATCATGGAAGGCTACTATGCAGGCAGAGTATGACAGCATAATGAAGAATGACACTTGGGAGCTAGTGGATCGACCAGCAAAGCGGAAGGTTATTGGCACCAAGTGGATCTAGAAGGTAAAGTACAAGGCTGATGGTACCTTAGAAAAGTACAAAGCAAGACTGGTTGCCCAAGGATTTTCACAAGTTGAAGGGTTTGATTTTCAAGAGTCATTTGCCCCAACTGCCAGAATGACCACTATTCGCACGGTACTTGCAGTGGCTGCCCACAAGAAGTGGCCAGTGTACCAAATGGATGTTAAGTCAGCATTCTTAAATGGTGACCTCAAGGAGGAGGTGTACGTGGCTCAGCCACCAGGGTTTGAGGCCCCCCATTCTGAGAACAAAGTGTGTAAACTGAAGAAGGCATTGTATGGGCTGAAACAAGCCCCCAGAGCATGGTACCAGCGGATAGATAGGTTCTTTTTAAACCTAAACTTCAAAAGATGTGCCTCAGATGCTAACTTGTATGTTTACCGGGATGGTAAAAAGTCTGTAGTGATTTTCCTATATGTGGACGACCTTCTTATTACAGGTGACTATGAAGATATGATCAACCAAACTCGAAAGGCTTTGAGTTCAGAGTTTGAAATGACAGACTTGGGCTTGCTGCACTATTGTTTGGGGATTGAAGTCTGGCAAGAGCCAGGAAAGATCTTCATCTCTCAGAAGAAGTATGCATGGGAGATCTTGAAGGCATTTGGCATGACCGAGTGCAAGGAGATAGCTACACCTATGGAAGTGAATGCAAAGTTATCCGTCGAGGATACATCAACACTAGCAGACATTGGGAGGTATAGGAGGTTGGTCGGCAGTCTGATCTACTTGTGTAACACCAGACCGGATATCAGTTTTGCTGTTGGTGTTTTGAGCAGGTTCTCAAACAAACCTCATGAGAGTCATTGGAAGGCTAGGATGCGGGTGCTCAGATACTTGAAGAGAACTCTTGACTATGGTATCACATACAGTTTCGGAACTTCTCTTGTGGGGAACTGTGACTCAGATTGGGCAGGAGACATTGATTCCAGGAAGTCAGTTTCTGGTTATTGTTTCTCTTTGGGTTCAGGAATTTTCTCTTGGATTAGTAAGAAGCAACCAACGGTGGCATTGTCTTCTACCGAAGCAGAGTACAAGGCAGCTTGTTTTGCTGCATGTGAGGCCGTATGGTTGAGAAGGATTCTATGGCATATGGGAGTGCAGGATGAAGAACCAACTGTGCTGAGATGTGACAATCAGAGTTGCATCGCCATTGCCAAAAATCCAGTGTTTCATGCACGCACCAAACATATAGAGATCCAGTATCACTATGTGCGTGATTTGATGGAGGATGGGATAGTGGAATTGATCTACTGTCCAACAGAGGAGAATGGAGCAGATATCTTCACCAAAGCACTTACGAAGGATCTGCTTCAAGTTCATCTTCAGAGACTCGGCATTGGGCCGAGGAGATAGTTCACCTATGGGTGGACATTGAGGGGGGGTGTTGGATATGATCAATGCCCCACCCTCATTAGGTGCTACCAATGACCCATGGTGCTCAAAGTTGTAAGGCCCCCATTATGAGGAGAAGCCAAATGTGAGCCCGGACATTGGTTGAGTCCTGACTTGTATATCAGATGAGGTCTATGTGATCGGATAGCAAAAAGGTGACTGTTGTGGGTCTAATCTTTGGGTTAGACGGAGTGGTTAAGCTGGTAGCAACTCGAGGCACATTGCATTGAGTTGCGTGGTAAGGGAGTTAAAAGGGGCCCCTATTGTGGGGTCCGGGGGGTCCCAGGGGGGCCAGCGGCCCCCCTGGCGGGGGTCTGGGGGCAGCGCCCCCAGCCCGATGGTAAAGAGAATATTCCCTGGAATATTCCCTGGCCGACTAGTGGAGGCTCATATGGTAGGTCGGTCAGCAGGCCGACCTAGCGACCTTCGAAGGCTATAAAAGCTAAACCCCTTCGCAGCCATCACTCACTCATCTTTCACCCAGTCAGAGTTGTTGTTCCAGCTAGCCTTAAGCTCTTCACCTATCTTCTGTCTAGATCGCCATCTAAGCTTCACACAGTGGAAGCGCACGGGTGGACAGAGCCATCTTTGTATCAGTTGTTTGGAGTTAAAGAATTTACTGATTCTCCTCTTATCTGTTGGGTACTCTCTATCTCTTTCTCAGATTCTGTTCGCTGCGCCGTGTAATATTTTACAGTGGCATGATGTATTGCATAGCTATGCGTATGCATATGGTTATGGGCTGATTTCATGACTGAATATCATATGCTCTTATGACACATGTCTTATGCTTTACTGTACTGTGGTTGGTTATGTCATGCAGTTGGCTACGACTCTTCTTCATGTGGTAGCTTTTGCATCCTTGATTGATGCCTTTATGTCCTCCCATCCATTGAGGTTTCATGAGCATTTGAAGCATGCTTCTACCACTGATGTACTAGCAGATAATTGTCTTTATGAGTAGGTTCCCTATGTTAGGGAACCCCTCAACTGCTTGAGCTCCGTGGATGCTATGGATAGCCCTATTCATGATGACTTGGATTCCTTGTCATCTTCTACAGGTTCTTCTACTTCAGATGTTGTTTGCTTCCATTGTGGGAAGCTTGGGCATGTTCAAAGAAAATGCTTTAGATGGATTACAGAGCAGCAAAGACAGAGACAGACTCGACATGAGCAAAGAGTCAGTGATGCAGTAGGTATTACCACTCTTTCTAGTGGTGAGGTACATGTAGTTACCCATGATGATGCAGTTGAGCATGTCCTCCTATCATCTAGTTTCCCTACAACTTACTTGCTCAATGATCAGGCCCATGCCTTTGATTGGCTTTTTGACTCTATGGCATCTTGTCATGTTACCCCTCATAGAGCATGGTTCTCTTCTTACAGGGAGGTTGATGGATGTATTGATCTGGGCCTTGAGTAGACTTATGCTATTGTTGGTACAGGGAACATACACCTAGCTTTGCCTAATGGGACTTCTCTTATGCTTAGGGATGTTCTACATATTCCCATGCTCAGTAAGAGCCTATTTTCTGTCAGTCAGTTGCATGATGCAGGTTACTCTGTTTCTCTTTAAGATAGATCATGGAAGATCTGTCATGGTTGCTTGGTTTTGGCCAGAGGTTCTCGAGTTGGTTCTCATTACCCAGTGCATGTCTCTCATGTGGGAGGTTCTATGGTTGTAGTTATACGGATACCACATGCATTGGAGTGCTATTATTTAGCAAGCTCTTCATTTGGAGCTTTTTAAGTGCTTCTTGAAGCTTTTTGGTCATCACTTGGATTTTTTTGGTTATTTCATGGAGCTTTTTGTTTGATTATGTTATCGCTTTGAATTTAATTATTTTGCAATTGCAAACTAATTAGATCAATTATATTAGGATGTTGAATTGCAAACTAATCGCAAACTATTGAATGCTTTGATCTCTAACAAAAAATAGGTATGCAACTACTTCTAAAGCATGAAGTTTTAGCATAATTTTATAAGTTTATGAAGTAATCCCAATTTAAGTGAGATCCAAAATCCATAGAGTCATACATAATTCCCGAGCATCATCAAGCCCCATGGCATGCACTACCAATACAAGGCATCATATTAAAAATAATGCAACTACAAATCATGTGAAATCATCATCGTCACTAGGATGAACAGATGGCAGTCCGCATGCCACATCAACCAAGCACTGGTTGTAGAGGCTAAAATCACCCTCAAGGCACATGCAAAAGTGATGCATCTCTGTGCATGCTCTACCAAGGCCGCCACAACCTGAAAAAATATCCAGCACATAGTCGAGATCCTCTATGAACGTAGCAAGGAGCCACCTACAAAAGAAACCATTTAGTAACATCCATAACAAAAGCATAACAAAAAAACATCAAAGCCTCCTGTAATCTTAGTGCCATCAACTTGTAAGCTCCTGATCAATAAGGAGCATTCTCCAATCATATGAAACCAATACACCTCTTGCTTCATGTAGCTACAAAATCTCCTTACATCTGCAAAGTGTGACATAGTGGAGTCCTTTACCTTTGTGACAGTCATGAGAAGTAAAATCTCCCTTTTTCTAATATATTGATTATTGAACCAAACATAACTTCAATATTGTTGAACCAAATTATGTTCAATTCCAAAAAATAAGAGAACATTAGTCCATGAGGAAAACATACCTCTCCGCAGCAATATTAGCACTACAAATGGCATACAATTTGTCCTTGGTAATAGCCATCATGTTCTTTTCATCCCAATTCAATACAAACAAAATAGAAAAGAAATCCTCTCCATGCGCAGGATTAGCTATTCCAAGGTACTTGTATCCTTTGTCCCTCAATTTATCTTGCTCTTTGTTTATGAATTGTTTTCTTTTTGCCTCATAATTTGCCTCTGGCAATGCAAGCTCCTTGAGGTGGGCCTCCTCTTTGAGTATGGCAGAGTTATAGTCATCCTAAATAGAAAAACCAATACACTATTCTTAGTTATGGTTAAATTCAAGATACCACAATTTGTTATGCTGAAAACTAAAATACTATACCAAACTTTTTACCTTCCACGCCAAAAGCGATATTAGCAAACATGGGTTCTTGTACCATGAATCATTGCCATGGTTACTTTTTCCCTCAATTTCATACTCTATTTCAGCCCACCGTCTTTGAGAAGGGCTCATCCTTTCCAAAATGCTTTGTTTATCAGCGATGCCAAACTTTTGGAACATGAAAATTTCATGGCCTAGGTTGGGTTTGACATGTGCTCTTGTTACACTACAACATTGAAAATTGTCTTTAAATTTTAAGATTCACACATAAATAAAACCTATTCACATTCACATAACTAATAAATGAAACCTTTTGGTATAAATAAAATATCTTGACATTCACACATAAATTATCTTTATATTTTGAGATTCACACATAAATAAAAACTATTGGCAATATTCACACACAATTGATGATCTATTAACCCATATGAAAAAGTTAATAGTGATAAGTATACTTATGCATTTGATGTATCCAATGCTAACAATAGTTCTCCTTCTTTCTTCTTCTCCACTTGAATGAATTGACATAGAACTCTAACATGTCGCGAACTATCTTCATTATAAACTACATACATCAAATAATAAAATAAATAATTAGTCAAAGAAGGAAGTATCATCACAATAAACAAGAGAAAGCAAGACAATGCATAGTTACCTTCCTTTATCCTCTTCATCCATGTCTTCAACCTATGATTACCATCCCAAACCAAAAACTTGCGCCCTCTTAAATCAGCCCACTCATCAGTCAATTCATCTTCAAACCTTTGGTTAACTTCTCTCCAAAGAGAGCCCCACTCTTCCAAATTTTGGGGAGATACATCCATTAGCTCACCAGTGGGCCTTCTCAAAGAGACCAAAAATTTCCCCATTGTTTCCATATACGAAGCATTATCGAAAGATGAAATCAACCATGTAGCAAAACTAGATGCAAGCCTTATAGCCTCATAGGGCACAAGTCTACACAAAGGGATAGGAGGAGAAGAAGTAGACCTCATTACAAAAAATGAGGCCAACACATCTGACATAAGCCCAAACTTGACATTCTCTCCAATGTGTCTATCATGCTCACTGGCCTCTTTCTTTTCTTCATTAGCAACATCCTCATTCACCTCTTCATTTTCCTCATGTACAGTTTGCAAATCTAAAGACCTCCCCTGTGTTATTTCACCACACTCCATGGTGGTAGTGTGGGTGCTCATAGGATCAGCATGAATGTCATTGCTTGCTTCATCCATGCTATCCTCAAGCGCTTCATCATCAATGAAAGGACATTTTTTCCTTGGTTTTCCACCCTTGTTATTTGGAGATTCAGAGAATGCACGGGAGGATGCTTCTTGATCGATACTTACTAGTCTATTGCATATACCAGATCTTAACCTTGTAATTGGAGTATCTACAAAAATAATTTGAAAATAGAATATAACATTTATATGGAACTTTAAAAGAGTTGCTTAACCATTAAGAATAGAATATGTAAATTTAAAAGAGTGGTTGAATGACTTACTTGGACGGCCCCTTTTTCTTTGACCTCTCCTACCACCACAACGCCGACCTCTAGCCATGCTTAGAAGCACTAAAACAAACCACAAATCATTTTAAAAATGAAGACAACTCAACGAAATCACATGTTCTATTAATTAATCTCCACCAAAATATGACCATTTGATGCAGACAACACACTTTAATATCATTTGTTATTTGGTTTTAATAAGTGTATTAAATTTTCTTAATCATTTGAACCTCCTGACCACATTTTCACCCTCGCACCCCCAAAGGGGGGATACTCCCAACCCCTTGTTCCTGTCTGCGTTGACGCAAACAATGCTGAGTGTTTGACAATTCCTGTTGAGATATCGAGCTCCACTCGTGATACGCCAGGGTGACCGTTGTATATTTATGTCACCGACTTGTCAGTTGCAGACGCGGTTGGTACACCGCCCATGAATAATAGCTACATGATAGCTATCCTTATCTACTCTAGTTCGTGGCTCAGTTAGTATGCCACCTTAGTTAGTTGAGTTTGGTTTTGAGACCCATATATAGGGTTCTTCTATTTCTTTGTACTTGAGTTCTTTTGGCTTACACAACTAAGAAGAGGAAAACTGTTTTCAGCCTCCACCCTTGTGTGTCTTCCCCCATTGTGCAAGCAAGAAAGCTTCAAGCGAGACTCCTTCCTTCTCTCCCACATTCTTGACATGGTATCAGAGCCTTGTTCGTGGTAAGGAGCTCAAGAAAGCAAGCCAAGCTCGCGGTGGTCTGGTAAGAGGAGCAGTGTTGCTTTCATTTCCTGTTTTGGGAGCAGATCTCTGCAGGTAGCACAGCCGGAAATTGCAGGAGTGCATTGTCTCAGGTTGAGACGCCCTTCGCGGTGAAGCAAGAGGGCAGTATATGCTGCGGGAGGGGGCTTTAGCCCTTGGCGACCTTGTTTTTTTGATTTGAGGCCATTTCGGGGCCTGTTTTGCAGACGGAAGTTTTCTGCACGCACTCAGGAAAAGGCTCAGTTTTATGCTGTGCGACCACTGTTCTACAGGTCGGTGAAAAGTTACTGTAGAAATTGCATCGTATGCTTGTGCGCAGAGACATTGGGAGTTTCAGAATCATCCTTGGTTCCTGTTTATGCAAAATCGTCACTAGGAAGTGACTGTGTGGTCAAATACCACTTTCGCCAGTTTTGCAGATTTGCCCTTGTGAGGGTGAAGCTGTGTTTTTTGCAGTGACAGAATTTCTTGCAGTATTCTGTAATGGCGTCTGATTCTCTTTCACAGATTGTCACTGAAAAGCTTGACAAGAACAACTTCCAGGCATGGAAGTTTAGAATGACGAATTTCCTTATGGGAAAAGGATATTGGGAATTTGTTGCAGGAAATG
Organism: Lygodium microphyllum; assembly: GCF_053477565.2. NCBI lineage: Eukaryota > Viridiplantae > Streptophyta > Polypodiopsida > Schizaeales > Lygodiaceae > Lygodium > Lygodium microphyllum. Next base: position 36,007,981 of record NC_141161.1, read on the forward strand.
AAGAAGAACCAGTTCTTCCTGATGTTCCCAATCAACAACAAATGCAGGCATTTAAAACATGGCATGAGAGAGCCAGGAAAGTTATGTATTGGCTGTCTATCAGCATTTCAGACTCTATGATTGTGCATATTCAAGATGCAAGTACGCCAAAGGAGGCATGGGATACTCTGTCAAAGATGTATAGCACAAATACACAAGCCAGGAAAATGCAGCTCAAGCAAGAGTTGCACAATGTGCAAAGAGAAAATATGAGCATCAATGACTACCACATGAAGGTGAAGAAGATTGCAGATGCACTTGCTTCCATTGGGTCGCCAGTGGAAGATGATGATTTAGTTTCCGTGACCTTGAATGGTCTAGGAAAGGATTATGCACAGTTTCGGACATCCATTTCAGTTCGTGAAAGATTTCCTGATTTTGAGGAGTTGATTGCTCTTCTAATTTCTGAGGAGCAGAGAAATGGTGGTGCATCTTCTTCAGGAGGAACTTCAAAAGAAGCTGTCTTCTACTCAAATGCTGGAAGAGGTAGAGGCAGAGGTAGAGGAGGCCGATTTGGAGGCCGTGGTAGAAATCAGAATATGCAGCAAACTCAAGAAAACCAGTCCTATGGAGGAGGACGTGGTAACTCTAGAGGCAGGGGGAGCCAAAGAGGTCGTGGTGGATGGCAAAGAGGTCAAAATGCAAACAGTAATGTTGAATGCTACTATTGTGGTAAAATGGGTCATATGGCTAAAGACTGCTATAAAAAGCAGAATGACATCATGAATGGAAAACTGCAACAAGGGAATTATGCATCTTCTAACAGACAGGGTGATGACAGAAATGAGCATTTGTTCATGGTGCAGCACATGAACAATTCTGTGACAAGTGCAGAAGAAAGCAATGATGTATGGTATGTTGACTCAGGTGCATCAAACCACATGACAGGTCATGCAGAATGGATGGAGGTTGCAAGGAAAATGGAAAAACCAGGATTTGTGGAGACTGGTGATGATACTGCACATCCTATTGTGCAGATTGGAAAAATTCCTTTGTCTATGCAGGATGGGAAAAAGAAATACCTGTCCGATGTATTTCATGTCCCGAATATCACCAAGAATCTGGTTTCAGTTGGTCAAATGGTTGAACAGGGCTTGCAGGTCAGATATAATCCTCATGGATGCTTTGTTGAGGATATGAAAAATAAAGGTCGCTTGATAGCAAAAGGAAAGAAGAATGGCAGAATGTTTACATTGGATGCAGACATGTCTGAATTGAGTGCAGCAATGTTTGCACATGGGACCGGTGTAGTTGCAGATATTGATATCTGGCATAAACGCATTGGTCATGTTAATGTACAGCGACTTAAATCAATGCAGGCCCAAAATATTGTTGCAGGATTGCCCAAATTCAAGGTTGCAGAAATGCATAAGGTATGTGAAGCCTGTCAGTTTGGAAAACAGGCAAGGAAACCATTTCCTAGACATGTTCAAGAGAGTGAGAAGCCATTGGAATTAATCCACTCTGATGTGTGGACTACTAAAGCTGCATCTCTTGGAGGCTGTCATTATTTTGTCACTTTTATTGATGACTATAGCAGGAAAGTTTGGGTGTATTTTATGAAAAAGAAAAGTGAAGTTTTTGGGCATTTCAAAACCCTTAAAGCTATGGCTGAAAAAGAAACAGGTCTGCAAATAAAATGCCTGAGGTCAGATGGAGGGGGAGAGTACCTCTCAAATGAGTTTGCAAAGTTCTTGCAGGAGCATGGCATAAAGCAGCAATATTCATGCAGTTATACCCCACAACAAAATGGAATTGCAGAAAAGAAAAACAGGCATATTGGAGAGGTATCTCGTGCCATGCTCAATGAAAAAGACTTGCCAGATTTGTATTGGGTTGAAGCAGTTGCTACAGCAGTCTACATAATGAACAGGACTCCCACTGCAGCAATACATGGAATGACTCCAGAGGAGAGGTATACTGGTAGGAAACCAGATATTTCTCATTTGAAAATTTTTGGTTGCATTGCCTATGTACATGTGCCAGATGAGCTGAGATCCAAGTTGGATCCAAAAGCTGAGAAGTGCGTCTTTATTGGTTACTCTCTGCAGCAAAAAGGGTATAGATGCTATAACCCTTCTACTCGTAAGTTTACAGTGAGCAGAGATGTTGTTTTTGATGAGATGAGTAGCTGGTATAAACCAGTAAATGTGATTGATGATGAAGATGCACAAAATGGTAATGCTACACAGAATTCACAGCAGCAGTCACAAAATATTAGTGGACCTGGAGCGTCCTCTAGCAGTGGTTCACATTCTTCGCCATGGACAGGCAGATTGAGATCAGGAGAATCTTCTCAAAGCAATGCAGATAGTGGTATGCAGGTATCACGAAAAGGAAAAGAGAAGGTTGATCAGCCCATGTTTGATGTGAATGCAGGTCACTCTTATGTGGATGGTGAATCCAGTGGCTCAGAACAGAGCATTGATGATGAGTTGGGTATTCCTTCTATTGTTACACCTGGAGTAAGGAAGACCAGGGATGTTTTGAGAGCACCTGGGAGTGAACCTACTTTGCGCAGGTCTACAAGAGCTAGGTATCCTGTGGATAGGCTGAAATATGATGGATTTACAGCCATTCACTATGCATATATGGTCAAAGTGATACAGGAACCAGAACCCACATCTTTTGAGCAAGCCATGGGAAAAGAAAAATGGGAGAAAGCCATGGATGAAGAAATGGATGCCTTGGAAGCAAATGCTACATGGGAGTTAGTACCTTTGCCTAAAGGTAAGAATGCAATTGGCTGTAAGTGGGTTTATAAGGTGAAGCACAATGCTGATGGTTCTGTGAACAGATACAAGGCAAGATTAGTAGTCAAGGGGTATGCACAAACATATGGCATTGACTATGAAGAAACATTTAGTCCGGTTGCAAGGATGGCAACCGTAAGAGCAGTCATTGGTATGGCTGCATCAAAGGGATGGTCTTTACATCAGATGGATGTAAAGAATGCCTTCTTGCATGGTGATTTGCAAGAAGAGGTCTATATGGAGCAGCCACCAGGTTATGTGCATGATGTTCATCCTGAGTTTGTTTGCAGGTTGAAGAAAGCCTTGTATGGCTTGAAGCAAGCACCTAGAGCATGGTCTGACAAGATAGGACAGTATCTTGTCACTATTGGCTTTCAGATTTCCAAGGCAGATTTCTCACTTTATGTGAGAAAAACAGAGAAAGGTATTATGCTGCTTGTCATTTATGTTGATGATTTGATTATGACAGGTGACAGTGATGAAGATATCCTTCATGTGAAAATGCTATTGAAGCAGAAGTTTGAGATGAAGGATTTGGGAGAGCTGCGTTATTTCTTGGGCATTGAGGTGATTAGATCACCAAGTGGGATACAGCTCTTGCAGAGGCAGTATGGATTGGACATGTTGTCCAAATATGGGATGACAGGTTGTAAGCCTATTTCAGTTCCTTTGGAGCAAAATGTGAAGCTGAGCACAGATGCAGGTGAGCTTCTAGAAGACCCTACTATGTACAGACGCATAGTAGGAAGTTTGATTTATATGACTATTACCAGGCCAGATTTGAGCTATGCTGTTGGATTGGTAAGTCAGTTTATGCAGGCTCCAAGGAAACCACATTTGGATGCGGCTAGACGCATACTTAGGTATGTGAAGTCCACATTGCAGTATGGACTATTTTATGAGACTGGGGTTCAGATACAGTTGCATGGATACACTGATGCTGATTGGGCTGGTAGTATTTCTGATAGACGATCTACCAGTGGATATGTATTCTCTTTTGGGAGTGCTGCAGTCACTTGGAGCAGCAAGAAACAGCCTACAGTTGCCTTGTCGAGCACAGAGGCTGAGTACAGGGGTGCATCAATGGCTGCATGTGAGGTAGCTTGGTTGCATAAGCTACTTTATGATATGCATCAGTCTACAGATGGGCCAGTTGTCATTTATTGTGACAACATGAGTAGTATACACTTGGCAAATAACCTAGTCTATCATGCTAGAACAAAGCACATTGAGGTGCATTATCACTATGTGCGAGAGAGGGTTTTACTAGGTCTTATTGATCTAGTTTATGTCAGCACAGAAGATCAGGTAGCTGACATATTCACGAAGGCATTGGGCGCAGAGAAGCTGCGCAAGTTCAGAGACCTGCTTGGTGTGCAGGAATTGGGATTGAGCTCGAGGGGGAGTGTTGAGATATCGAGCTCCACTCGTGATACGCCAGGGTGACCGTTGTATATTTATGTCACCGACTTGTCAGTTGCAGACGCGGTTGGTACACCGCCCATGAATAATAGCTACATGATAGCTATCCTTATCTACTCTAGTTCGTGGCTCAGTTAGTATGCCACCTTAGTTAGTTGAGTTTGGTTTTGAGACCCATATATAGGGTTCTTCTATTTCTTTGTACTTGAGTTCTTTTGGCTTACACAACTAAGAAGAGGAAAACTGTTTTCAGCCTCCACCCTTGTGTGTCTTCCCCCATTGTGCAAGCAAGAAAGCTTCAAGCGAGACTCCTTCCTTCTCTCCCACATTCTTGACAATTCCCAATCCAAAAAAATCAAATCATGTCACACTTATTTCTTTAGGATGATTTGTGTACGATTTAAAAATGGTTTAATTTTTCATGCCTTGGACTCACGCGGTTTACACCCGCTCTATATGGAGGGGGGGTGGAGGGGGGGCATCAGCCCCCTACTACTGTCGCCGGGGGGTTCCAAGGGGGGCCGGCGACAAAATTGTAGGTAACTTGGCTATAGAAGAGGTTTAAGGGGCGGTTTAGGGGAGAGCAGTGGTTTAAGGATGATGGGCTGAGAGGGGAGTGGTTTAGGGAGCAGGGACTGAGAGGGGAGTGGTTTAAGGAGGAGGGGCTGAGAGGGGGGCGGCTGTGCACTACCCGCCCCATTTTATAAGGTACCCCGCCCCCCCACCAGGTCGTCTACGTTGACGCAGACAGTGGGCGGGTATTGAGGGTTCCCCCTCCTCGCCTTCTCCCTCTCCTCCTCCTCCCTCCAAAGGGGGCTGCGCCAAACCCTCGAGAGTTGTCTGCGTTGACGCAGACAGCCCTGAGTGTCCCAAAGGTCTCCTCCTCTCCCATTTTTTCAGTTTACCGTCTCCTTCTCTACCTCCCCTTTCCTTCTCTCCCTTCCCATTGTTGTCCTCTCATTGTGCACCTACTCTTCCATTTCTTTCAGCCATGGAGGAAAAATGAAACTTGAAATATAGATTTTCAGCCATAAGGATGGAGTGTGGAGCTTACCCAGTGAGTTTGATGGAGAATGTTGATCTTGTTTGAGCTTGTTGCAGGGGCTGCTCTCCTTCTTGCTTCTTCTTTATGCCTTCCAACTTGCAATGGGAGAGAAGAAGAGGGAAACAAAAGAGAAAAGGAAGAAGAAGAAAAAGAAGAAGAAGAAGAAGAAGAAGAAAAAGAAGAAGAAGAAGAAGAAAAAGAATAATAAGAATAAGAATAAGAAGAAGGACAAATAAGAAGATATGTTTAAACCGTTACACACAACTTTCAATGGCAAGAGGTACGTGCATATTGAACATCCATCATGAGAGAATGTTTCTCTCGAACACCGAAAAATTATTTACTAAAAAATGTAAATGCTGATGGTGCTTGACATCTAACAAAATAAAACATGCTTATAAAAATATGTGCTACGACACGACATGATTTTCGAAAAGACATGATTTATTTTCAAAAAGACATGTTTTTTTAAAATTTATTTAGCTAAATATTGTGATTTTTAAATATGTAGACTTTTTTTAATGATTTGGTTCATTAATGGACTGATTCGCAACTTCAACCGTCACTAAGAACTTGCCCATGGAGTAAGAGCTCATTTAATCCATATTTGGTGGGGGTAACGGACTATTATTTCTACGTTCAAAGAAATTGATAAACAATAGGCATGCTATTAGATATAATATTTCGCCTTCATAGCTCCATTGTTTACTGAGTTTCAAACCGGCTTTTGTGAGAGACGATGGCAGAAGTTACTCTTCAATGGTCAATCGGCTCCGAATCACTGGAACATGTTGTGCCCCTGAGGGATGGAAAGATTCTTGTTAGCTCTTATTTTCTTCAATCACTTCTACCCTCTGACTGGAAGCTGGTAGGTTTGTATGCTATTTTCCAACTTGATGCTTACAGTGAAGAGATCACGGTTCATGGCTGTTGAGAGAGAGAGAGAGTACGAGAGAGATACACAAGACATGCTCCCAAAGAATGATTCATATTGATGTAGAGTTAGTATATATAGGTGAGACCCAAGTCAAGTGAGAGATGATATATATAGTTGTAACATCCCCACTCAAACAAAGGTCTCTGGCTGCGAGTGAAAAAACCCTCGGGGAGAACAAGGGAAAAACCCGAGCCCCTACACATACCTATGATACAAAAATGATTTACTATAAAGTTTTCTTGAATACAATGATACATGCCTCAATCAGTGAGACAAGAACTTGGAACAATACCAAGTGCATGTCTTAATGAACTAAAGCGAGCTTCACTAAGAGCTTTTGTGAAGATGTCTGCAACCATTTGATCACTGGGACAATGCTCCACCATAATGGAACCTTTCTTGACTTCATGTCGAACATAATAATAATGAATAGCAATATGCTTTGATTTACTATGTTGTATATAGTCTTTGGTAAGACTAATAGCACTTTGGTTATCGCATCGAAGAGATGTACTAGATGATGAAGGATGTCCCAAATCTGCAAGTAGTTGTGGAAGCCAAACTAGCTCGCGAGCTGCTAATGATGCAGCAACATATTCGGCCTCAGTTGTAGAAACCGCAACACATCGTTGTTTCTTGCTGGACCAAGAAACCAAACATCCATTTACAAAGAAACAATTCCCACTTGTAGATCGCATGGATAAGTGTGAACTTGCCCAATCAGCATCTGTATATCCAATAAGGTCAAGAGAAGTTGAAGAAGATAAAGAACAATCCTTTCGACGATGATAAATAAAACCAAATTTCTTAGTACCCTTGAGGTACTTAAGAATATGTTTTGCAGCACTCCAATGAATAGTGAAAGGGGAAGAAAGATATTGTCCCAAAAAGTTAGCTGCAAATAAAATATATGGTCTTGTGTTTAAACCAATAAATTGAAGACAACCAACAAGATTAGCAAAAGGTTGATGAATGGCTAATTCTTCATTGCGTGTTGTAGATGTACCCTTGGTAGAGCTTGAAAGAATGGGAGTGTTGGCAGAGTGCGCATTTGTCAACCCAAACTTCTTAACAATATCATTAATAAACTTTGTCTGGCGAAGAAGAAGAATGCCTTGTTGTCGGTGTCGTTGAACTTGAATACCCAAACAAGAATGTATCTCACCAAGATCCACCATTTCAAATGCAGTCGATAAAAGCTTCTTCATAGCATCCAAGAAAGCAATATTATTTGACACAAGAATAGTATCATCAACATATAGAGCAAGAATAATAAAATATTTGTCCTCCCTTTTGATGTAAAGATTTGGGTCAGGAAAACATGCAACAGAACCTTTAGATGTGAGGAACTGATCAATCTTAATATACCAAGCACGAGAGGCTTGCTTCAATTCATATAATGCACGATGAAGCTCGCATACAAGATGCTCCTTTCCTGCAATCATAAAACCTTCAGGTTGCTCCATATAGATTTCTTCTTCAAGATCTCCATTGAGAAAAGCCGTTTTAACATCCATTTGGTGAATTTCTAGATCAAATAGTGTTGCAAAAGCCAAAATCATACGAACAGTTGTGGAGCGCACAATGGGAGAAAATGTTTCTTGATAATCTACTCCTGCAATCTGTGAGTAAGCTTTTGCAACAAGTCGTGCTTTAAACTTATCAAACGAGCCATCAGCTTTGGTCTTGGTTTTATAAACCCATTTACATTTAATAGGAATATGATTTGGGGGGAGTTCAGTAAGAATCCATGTACCTTTGGAGATTAAAGAATCGTTTGAAGCTCCACACTTATCTTGTATTGTTTAAATATAGATAAAGCCTCAAACTTATGTCGAAGAAGATAGACATGTGTGTACCGTGAGAAATCATCAATGAAAGTTATAAAATATCGATATTGAGACTTTGAGGTAGGAAAAGGACCGCAAATATCGGTATGAACCAAATCCAAGAGAGCACAGGAATGTGATGAAGTAGAAGTTTGGAAAGGCAAACGATGGTGTTTTCCAAGTGCACAGTACTCACATATTCCCATACATGGATGAGATTTAAGATCCATACCTTGCACAAGACCATGACGATGAAAATCAAGAATCTTGGCAAAATCGAAGTGTGCAAATCGTTGATGCCATAATTTGCAATCTACATCTCCAGGGGCAGTAACAACATTTGCAACTGTATCGTTCAATGATAGCTCAAATAGATTACCATGTCGAGGAGCCACTGCTATAGTATGCCTGTCTTTCTCTATACGACATTGATTATGATCAAAGCCAACAAACAAACCAAGATCAACTAGACGAGAAACAGAAAGAAGATTTCTTTGCAAATCTGGAACATGAAGAACTCCTCTTAATATTCTAGTGGATGAAATAGTCCCCAGATATATATCACCCACTCCTTTGACTTGAGAAGTCGTATCATCCGCAAGGTAAACAAACTTCTTGACAGGAAGAGAATGATAATTGTGAAGCCACTGCGATTGGTATGTCATGTTTCTAGTGGCACCTGAATCAATGATAAATAGAGAACCATCATGAACATGAAGTACCTTTTCTGGAGAGATATCATGATGGACGAAATTGAGCTCCTGATGAGTATGATCATCATCAGTTGTAGTTTGTTGAACAATATAAGCTCGAGAACGTTCTTCATCATATCTGCATTTATAACAACGACGAGATGGATGATCTATATGTGCACAATAATCACAAGGAGGAAAACTTTTGGACGAGCGAGGTTGCTAGAAGTACCAACCTTATATTGAAGATTCTTCAAACAAGTTTGGAGATATAAAATTTCGGTGACCGATTTCTTCTCAAACGTTGAGATAAGATACTCCCAAACAGCATGAGAGGTTTCCAGATGAAAGACATCCAACATAAGTGAGTCAGGAAGTGCAGACAATATATAACGACGAGCCGCTTTGTCACGACGAATCCAATCAGTATGATCAATTTTCCATTGTTCAAATAATGGACCATCAGTAATCACAGAATTGTTATTCATCACATCAATAGGTTGAACTGGGCAAGACAGGTCGCCCAAAACAATATCAAATAATTCGTCACCTTCAAGAATTAGCATCATCTTTGCTTTCCACCCAAGAAAGCCTTGTCCTTGGAAGAAGGGAACCGAACATTGGCCAGACGGATATTCGTTAACAATTACGCAATTGGCCATGCCTGTATGTCAAGAGAAAACAAATAAGATAAGATCACAGAATCTGCAAACCATGATCAAGACGAGCGTAGTTGAGACGCATGACAATCAAAATAGGGAGATGCATGTAAGAACGACGAAAAGTATTGAGTGACTAAAAAGAAAGCCCAAAATAGAGAGGCGTAACGTGCAAGACGAGATGACGCATATAAGAAAAGTGCTATTTCGGTCGAGCAAAGAACGTGAACGATAATAAAACATCGCCAAAAATAGCAAGATGTTTGCTTGTCGTAATCAACATCATTAACGAAGACGAGAGATTAACAAACTATAATTGGGGATTAATGAACTGTAATTAGAATAACAGTTTTAAATAAACAATCACAAAATTGCTGTCTTGAATCCTAAACTGTCATAACTTTTGATCTAGAACTCTGATTGACAAGCGGTTTTGACAGGATTCGAGAGCACGACATGCTTATTTTGTGTGCAAAAAAAATTCATTTTTCTTAATTTTAATGCTCCAAGTTCATTTTTGCTAGTTGTGACAATTTTTTTCTCAAGGTAATCTCGATTTTGTTTCATAAAGCTTGTTGATCACTTCGTTTTAATTCCCCTCAGAGGATTGTCTATTTATATGTGAAATATCTCTTTATAAATCATTCTTGTTTTGTGTGCAAAGCATTTTCATTTTTCCTGATATTGATGTTCCAAGTTCGTTTTTGTTGATTGTGATACTTTTTTCTTAAGGTAATCTTGATCTTTGTACTCCTATTATGGAAAGCATGGTTACATAGAATCTAATCATGTATCATCTACTCTAGTCACATTTCTAATATATATTATGGTTGCTTCTCCTTCCCATGTTATACCTTCTCAATTGTTTGCTTCCCCTTATCACGTTATCAAGGTGTTTTTAATCTAAACCATGTTCTAATTTCTAATTTTCATTTGTTAATTAGGTATTTTTTATCTAGACCATGTTTCATCTAACCTTTGATTGGCAAGTCTACTATTGATATAAACCATGGCCAAGTTTGATGTTGAACCAAACCATGATATGGTTGCTTCCCGTCCTTATGCAACAACTCTACTCTTTGCTTCTCTTTTGCATATTGCTCTTCCTTCCACTTTCCATAGTCAATTCTACTAATTTTTATTTTTAGCACAAGGTTTTCTTTAGATTCTACATGAGTCAAATCATGCCAAAATTACACATGAGAAGCTAGACATGAGAAAGACCTTTAGAACAGCAAATGGTAAACTAGATTCCTTGTCAAAAGCTACAAACTATGATGAGAAGTGGTCAATAAATGATGCAACCTTTGCCATTGGAAAGGTTGAACAAATACTTGGCCAAATTTTTCAACAAGAGGATGAAAATGATATATCCCTTGTAGATATGTTAGAGTTAAAGCTCCCTACAACCATTGCATATATGAGAAGCTTTGGAGTGATTAGTAAAAAAGATGAGAAAGATATTGACATTTGTTGCTATCAAGTCCACATATCAATACTATATAATAGTTATATATAAGTGGCTTTCATAATTTGCCTAAATAGTTGCAAGAGAAATAATTATATTTTCCTATATTGAGTTCTTTTTGTGTTTTGTTTAGATTGACTCATAATTTTAGAGATTAGTCTGATTGATAAGGGTACTTTTTGAGATGTGTGGTAGAAACCCAATTTTATTCATTTTTCTCTCTTCGGTATATTTTGAGAGTTTGAAAAAAATGGTCCCTTGAATAGCTTGTTTAATACAAATTTTCAATATGGGTAACAAGATTATCCCTCACAAAGTTACAAATTTTGTGAAAAAACTCCAAGTTTTGGCAAATACATTGAAAAACTCCAAGTTTTGGAAATTTTTGTGAAAAAAATTCAAATTGGGGGCTTGCTTTTTTAAATCCCCCCACACATTGTTATGGCATTATCGCCTAGGCCATATGCACCACAGAGAGATGGAGATCTTGTCTCGTTCAGACTCATTGTTGCCTCCTATGTCACTTACAGATCTTGATGCTTGCCCTGATTGTATTGTTGGTCCTTGCAGAGCCCCCTTGGCTTATGGCGATGGTATGAGGCATGCTCCTCTAGATCTTGTTGATTGTGCAGTATATGGACCTATGCCTTGTTAGCTATATATAGTCTGTCTATATATAGCGCCCCAGGTTCCCTCTATATATTCCTATCATGTGTGCTCAGTTGACACACTTCTAGGGTTCCACTTCCAGTGTCTCATATCTCTCTTCTCTCCTCTCTTCCTTTCATCTCTCGTCTTTCTCGCAGTTTCCAACATGGTATCAAAGCGAGGTTCCACAACATCACAAAGATAAGTTTTCTTTATTGTTTTATTTCTTTGCTTATAGCAGACCTCTGTTTCATGACATTTTATCAATTTCCTTGATGGGTCGTGCCACGTTTGATCATGGTAATTGTTTTCAAGCTGAGTTAATAGTTTTTCATCTTTTGTTATAAGTTATGAAGCTTGAGTTATGAGTGAAGCCCGTCATGGTATTAGGCTTGAGTTATGCTTCATGCAGCTCGTGTTGCATATTGCTTGTCAAGCTATTAAAAGGCTTTCTCTACCCATACCATCTGATTATTCAGATGTTTTATGCCTCATGGTTTGAATCATGGAAGAGCGAGAGATTGTTAAAATGTTTTATGCCTCATGGTTTGCTTTGTGGAATAGAGAGATGTTTTATGCCTCATGGTTTGATTCATGGAATCGAGAGAGAGGACATTCATGGAAGAGAGAGAGAGGACGACAGAATCTAACAGTAATGAAAGCAAGAAAGCGCAATGCACTCACGAGGGGTGTACAAAGGAGTATGCCAGGGTGTACAGTTGATGGTGCATCAGTGCGTCCAACCTGTCTGGCATAGGTGCAAGGAGAAAGGCAAGGGATCCTTACAGTGCAATGTACCGAACAGGGTGACGTGTCCTGTGATGATGGCAGAAACCCACCCCTGGGTGCATAGGGAAAAGAGAACATACCTTGCGCCAAAGGTCGTAACGTCCGTCAATCGTCACCTCTTGGTAATTGATTGAAGAAACTCTAGTCACACTCAGCCCACCCTCTGTATCATGCTCTGCTGAAAGATACAAGAGGGCAACCATGTCCTGAAACCCATTGATGTAATCCTCATGGTCACTTGTGCAAAGGTTGTATGCCTTGTGCGCATTTGATAGTGCAACTATGCATCCCGTCCTGTGCCAGCATACGGTGCGAGAAGGAAGGCCAAGGGGCCTTATGGTGTAGTGCACAGAAACAGATCGTGCTTTGTGCATTGAGAGGCCCATCCCATGCGTGCAACACTTCATTCACACATCTCACCTCTTTGCTGAATGTAAAGGGCAAGGATTGGTCACTCATTCCACCCTCTGTCTCACTCTCATTTGATAAATATAGAGGGAAACCCATACTCACATCCCCATCCAGTTAGGATGAATGCTCACATCACTCAAGGGATTGTCGATGAAGATCGCCTTGTCTGTTGTTGGAATCAGGGTGTTGAAGATGAGGCATACCCAGGGAGGCAGCCAACAAGTCTGATACTTCGATTGTTTGTAGAAAAGATCGTTTGTTAAAGGGGCAGCCAACTGATGAAGTTGTAGAGATAGCGCACCAAGGGAGGTGGCTTCAAATTGCTTCTGGAAAGTTTCTGCTAGTTTCTTGGAGCGAGGCCTGCTATGACAAGGAATTGCTTCCTTTTCTCCCATAACAGATTTTTTTTTCTTTTTTGTTTAATTTTTTTTTCTTTTTCTTTATTTTTTCTCCTACGCTCGAGGGTGTTTCTACCTTTTCTCGAAGAATAGGTCGGCATGACAGGGACCGAAGTCCTTTTCTCCCATGATCGATATGTATATTTTTTTTCTCTTTTTTTTTTCGAATTAAGCAAGGGAATGGTGGAAATACCATTTGTTAGAACCAACCTCGCCAGTTCCCGCTGGTGGAAAATAGAGGATAAGAGAGCAGGGCTAAAAGGTGGGGCTGAGGGGTTAGAGGGTTGCGTCCACCTCATCAGGAGTGGCTAAAGGACGGCTATCAGAAGTAGCATCATAAGAGTTACAGTGCCATGCCAATGGGGGAAAGGACCAGGTGACCATGATGGTCAAGATCCCCAAGGAGGGAAGTACTTCTTCAAGCGATATCCATTGATCAGGAAGGGATCATCAGAGGCATCAACGGTCTGCACTTGGACAGAGCCATTACGATTGACAGCAAGTACCTTATATGGGCCCATCCACCGCTATTGGAGAAACTTGACAAATCGTGAATCATAGGCTAGGACCAAATCATCTTCTTTGAACTCCTTGTGCTTGATGAAGCTGTCATGGTAAGCCTTATGTCGAGCTTGCGTGGCTTCCATGCACTGTAGAGCCATCCTTCGAGTTTTGTCCAAACGTTCCAAGTGCAGGAGATGGCGTTGCAGTGAATCATCATCCCCCAAACGCTCTTTGATAGCCACTCGCAAAGAGGGCAATTCTAGTTCAACATGGAAAACAGCTTTTGTACCATACACCAGCTGGAAGGGTGTATGTCCTGTTGCTGCTTTATGGGAGGTTCTGTACGCCCAGAGGGCCTCTATAAGTCGATCATCCCAATCACGACGATGTGCAGCAATTGTTCTTGTCAGAATCGAGCAGAGGATGCGATTGGTGACTTCGACTTGGCCATTGACTCTAGGGTAATAAGGAGTGGACTTGCAATGGCAGATCTTATACAGCTCTATCAACTCTTCCATGACTTTATTAATGAAATGAGTGCCTCTGTCATTTACCAGCTCTAGGGGACTGCCAAAACGTGTGATGATATTCTCGTACATGAACAGGGCCACGTTGTTACCATCGTCCCGCTTTACGGCTTTAGCTTCACACCACTTTGTAACATAATTCGTACATACCAAGATGTATCTATTCTGTTTCCTTCTGGTGGGAGGATCGATTGGGCCGACGAAGTCGATACCCCACTTCTCAAACGGCTTCAAAGGAAGGATAGGTTGCAATGGCATGGCACTAGTCTTGGTGGGTTTCCCCATTCTCTAGCATGCTGCACATCTTTTACAGTAATCATATGCATCCTTGTGGAGGATCGGCCACTAGTATCTTACTAGTAGAGCCTTCCTGGCTGTAGCATCTCCAGCAAAGTGGCCTCCACACGGCTCCTCATGGCAAGCCTTCAAAACAATCCCAATCTCATCTCCTGAAACACATCTTCTGAGCACTTCATCGTTGCCTTTCTTGTACAGTGCACCGCCTAATAGGGTGTAGGGGGCGGATTCTAACATAAGCTTCTTCCTTTCCTGACTAGAAATACCAGGAGGGTATTGTTGGGTTGCCAGCAGATTGGCAATGTCTACATACCAGGGGGTTACAGTTTCTACTAGGAATAGGGAAGCATCAGGGAGGTCTGGATCATCTTGCTCCTCGTCTGTAGTTTGTGGGATACGCGACAGATGATCATCCAAAACATGGAATGACCAGGATCCCATACTCCCGGCTTCGGTCAAATCATTGTTCCAAATGTCCCCAGTGTTCACAGATCAAACTATAGACACAGAAGTCATCCAAATATACCTCAATAAAGTCGTGCAGATGATTTTGGAATGCGACCATCATGACTCGTTGGAAAATAGCAGGGGCATTGCAGAGTCCAAATGGCACCACTCGGTAAGCGTTGGTCCCCCATTCTCTGGTGAAGGTTGTTTTGGATTGATCTTCTTCTGCTATCTGCACTTGGTTGTATCCATTGAATCCATCCAGAAGGGAATAAAGCTCATGTCCTGCCACTGTGTCCAACAGTTGGTCTTTGAAAGGGATAGGGAAATGATCCTTCTTCGTCTTGGAATTCAACTTGCGGAAATCCACACATATATGAAGCTTGCCATTCTTCTTGGGTACAACCACGATGGGTGAGACCCATTCACTATTTGCCACTGGATAGATGAATTCGGCTTCCAGAAGCTTCAGCAGCTCTGCTTTCACCAATGTAGAATAATTCGGCTTTACTGGCCTCTGTCATTGCCGTACTGGCTTGGCATCAGGCTCCAAATCAATATGATGCTGACATATTGTGGGATCAATCCCCTTTAGGTCTTTGTAGGACCAAGCAAACACGTCCAAATTCTCTTTCAACAAGTTGTACAAGGTTGACAACTCCTCTTCTGGTAGGCTGTTATCCACCTTCAAGTGGCGTTCAGTTCCATCTGCATCCACAAAGGTTAACTGCCTTTCACCTTCTACTTCATGGATGAAGGTCCCACGGACTGCTTCTGGGTACAGATCGGACTCCTTCAAGAGGGTGGTGTCCTCCTCTGATGTCCCACTAGACCCAACATCTTCTTTCAGTAAGGGCTTAGGTTGCCCCTTGAAATGGTGAAATGGGATCAGCATTGTCTCGGTTTTGGTTTGAATGTTAATTACCTTAGAGCTTGAGGACTCCTCTTCAGAGGATGCATCCAGGAATGTTACAAAACAGGGGCTCTTGGAGTTCTGTTGTGGCCTTAGGACTGGTACTTGTTGACAAGGAGCATCATCATCATCCTTTCTTGACAAGTGTGGATGGGTGCGACAAGAACCATTGATAAAAGATGGCTTATTTTGCTTGATCCACTTCTTATATAGGCTTTGCCTATGGAAAGATCCATTTACCAATCCAAAGGGTACCATTGCCATTTCGTCCCACAGCATGGAGTCTTCTGCTTCTGGAGCTTCTGGAACTTGCTCCTCATCTATGCCTTCTGTGGGTGGAGTGATTTCTTCTATCTCGCTTTCAAAGTCTCCTTCTTCAGATTCATCATCATCCTCTTTAGATTTCGGCTCTGCCTCTGTAGGCGCTCTGTAAGAGAAGAACAGGTCCTCTGCTTTGCCTTGTGCCTCTGTCCCTGGCTCTGCTATGGCCATGTAACAAGGAGAGTAGTACATCCATGCTTCTATCTCACTGTCAAAAGTGATTTCGAAAATCGTTCCTGGTTCAGGCAGGAAGTATTCACCCATTGATAATGGCTTTTCATCTTTTGGGAGTTGGCTTACAGTACCTACTGTTAAGGAACGTGCCTCTATTTTCTTGGGAAGGATCTGTTTGATAGCATCTTCTTCTGCTGATGTTCCATCTGTAGCCTCATTGGGGGAGTCACAAGATAATTCCAGGGAGCTGGATCCATGTCCTTTTTGAGCACCATATAACTTCAACACCACTTTATTGGGTCCTCTACCCAAGGTCAAGGTTCCTTTGAACTAGTCAGTCAGCTTCAAAAAGGCATGGTCTGCCCAGTAACAGGGGGTAGGATGTACCATAAGAGTTTGGCTTCACCACCAGATAGGTTAGCCAATAATCTTTTCCAGCCACTGTAGTCTTCACATATGGGAGAATGCCCAAAGGCTTGATTCTACTTTGATCCGCCAGTCTGATGAGCCATTGGGTTGGTTGCACACCTTGTAGACCTAGATCCTTCATTGTCACATCCATCATAATGTTCATTGATGAGCCACCATCAATCAGTGCATTTGCAATAAAGCAGCCTTCTATCCACACACCAGTCTCTGATGTACCCAAATCTAGGAAGGCGTTAGCCACATCCACTTCTTTTACAGGCTCTAGAGCTTTGTTGGACTTTGTTGCTGTTGAGGGAGCAATCCTTAATCCATGTCTTCTTGTCAGTATACTTTTGAACCTTTTTCGGCAACTGGGAGACAACACCAACAATTGTCAAAATGTAAGGTTTGGTTTAAAGGTATCTAGATCTCTGACCAGATCATATTCCTTAATAGGATCCACTGGCTTCTCCAACCGGTTTGGGAATGGGGCGACACCCATTTTCATTTTCCCTTTTCCTTCCGACAGGGGCATCATGGGGCCTTCTTCTACCACTTGTGGCACTTCCTCCTCTTCTATCTCCTGGACCTCTAGTCCTGTCTCTAGAACTCTCTCTGTGACTCTTTGTGGCACTGTAGTGCTCTGTACGACACTGTAAGGCTTTGTTCTATTCTGTTCTTCTAGTGGAAGATTAAACTTCACTGTTCTAGCAGGAGGATTATTTTCTTTCTGGACAGGCGGTTCCTTTTCTCCGCATCTGTAACACTCCACTTCTGGTCTCTGACCACCGCCAGACTGTCTTCCTCTGTAACTTTGGGATGGAAATCTTCTGGGTCTGAAATTAGGACCAAACTCCCTAGGCTTGGGTCCAATATCGTGTGTTGTCATTTTAGATTCCAGCAAGTTGAATCTTGCATCTTCTTCCTTCCTTCTCCTATCATGCATCTCCTTCAGAGAGCAAATATCCTCTGTATGGTTCTTCCGCAAACAATAGGAACAGAAAGCTCCAGGAATGGTTTGTTTTCATGTACATTCAATGGCTAAATGGCCTGGTTGATGACACTTACCACACCAAGTATTTGACTGCATCACATCTCTTCCTGCTCCTGCAACATTGGATATGCTAGTGGTATTCACTTTTAGCATCTGTAGCTGCTCTATAATCACATCCATCAACTCCTTTTTGATATTTCAACTCAGTTGGATAAATAATCCTTCAAGATTTCTCCTCCTGAGGCACTGGTAGTAGGGTTTTGAGGAGTCTATGTAATCACTGCATAAACAGGTTGGGCTGGTGCAGAGGGGTATCTGTTCTGATTCTGATTCAAAGCTCATGTTTGAACTGTTGGCTGTTGGCTCCAGTTGGTCACTGTTGCTGCTGATTTGGCATGGGGAAAATTGGTTGGGACCATTGTTGTTGTGGTTGAACCATCATTTGAGGCATTGATTGTGGCCACTATGGATTTGGTGCACTGTACTGTGATACTGGGGGCATCTGTTGGTAGGGGTAGGGGACAGTCCTTGGGATTGCATTTGGTGGGTACATCATTCCTGACATCAGAGGAGGTAGGACTCCTCTTCGTGGATTCATCGCCAATCTAGCTTCCACTTCATCGTACAGTCTTGCACCTTCTATTGTAGCTTGTAGTGTGGCTGGTCTTTACAGCTCCACAAACTTACGTACTTCTGGTTGTAATCCTCTGAGAAACACTCCCTTCTGAATGCCATCATCTAGATTATGGTTAGTCCATCTCTTCAGGATGCAATAAAGAGGCAACATCAAATGGACTGAAGCCCTCTTTGATATTATCATGTTGAGTCCAGAACAACTGGTTGAAGCCAACCCCCCTGATGAATGATGCAATAGAAATACCAACTTTGATAATACCAACTTTCAGGATGCAATGGCCAACATTTCTTCTACTTCTTCCTTTTCAACGTCTCTGATTTCTGCTTTCATGCCACTGCACAGAGGAAGGTATTCGGTTCTTAAGGTGTCAAAATGCATACGTCTAAGCATTGTGGTGGTGCCATCATCATAGTAATGCCAGCTTATGATGGTTTCAACAGTGTATGTTGTAAAGAACTTCCAGTGGGTTGCTAATTGAACAAATAGAAGATTATCAGCGCACCAAGCATCCCATGTATCTTGCTGTTGAGCATCCATGAACAAATTCCAACTTTTTTCCTTCTTGTCTTCGTGAACCTCTACAGACCAAGACTCCTGAAGCTTCTTCACAATCTCCCACTTGATGATGTCTGAAAACTTCTCAATGAATGCCAAATCTTCCATGGATGGTCATTCTCTCTGTTTCTGCTCTTCAATTTGTTCCCAAACAGATTGCCACCAAGATGCAAGTTTTTGCTGCTTCAACAGGAAGAGGAAACAGTCCACCACATAGAGCATGCATCATGATGGTGATATGTTTCCGCCATTGTGGGATGAACTTATTGTGGAAAGTGGCTTTTATTATGAGAAATTCCAACTCTTCAGTGGAAGAAAGAACTTTACAAACATCCATTGAATTCTTCTCTTCTTGGCAATGCCATTTTCTTCATTTTCAGCCTCTTCTGGTGCTTGTTGTTGGCAAGTTTCCCCGGGTGCGCACCAAAAACATGGAGACCCAAGAGGAACACCAAGGAAAAGGGAATTCTCTTGCAAGAAAATCTATCTTGTAACATCAACAAGCTTTTATTTCATTCCTTTGATCATCAAAACAAAGAAAACAACAATTCTTCACGCAGCATCAAAGTAGATATCTCCCACGGATTTATCTTTAACAAACTTGATCATGTTCTTCATATTCTTCATTAATAGACAAAGAGAACACAACTTTTGATGGAAAGAAATCACATAGTATTCATCTTCATTGTCTTCATAGTCTTCTCCCTCATAGAAAGATACAACGTTTCACATAGAATCAACTATCTCTTACATATGATCTCTCTCACAATAGTATGCTCTCAATACTACATCATATCCTCACTACAATCACTCAATAATCACTCTCAATAATCCTTCTTAGGTTGTGGATACACCTCCCAAAAGGTATGTCAGATGTGAAGGGGCACCAGAGACATCATAGTGTCCTGTGAGATCTGTCTTCTGTCACTGTCTTCTCTAACGTTCTGTGAATCTTCTCTAAATCTTCAACAGTTACTTCTTCACTTCAATTAGCTTGGATAGAGCTTCCATTCATCCTTTTCCTAAGACAAAAACACTTCCCAACACATCCATACTTCCATCATAACACTCAACAGAAACAAATAGAACAGACAACAAAACATGGTGTGCAGATCGGTCGCAGTATGCTCACGTAGTGAATCCCGGAAGAACAATGAACTCTACCTTTTTGCACAAATTACAATGTAAAAAGCATGAACGACAAGAGCAAGAGACCAATTGGGTTCAATCTCCCCCCATGCCTTGTGTGAGCGCTTCACAAAGCATGTATTTTATGTATATTTCTTCTTCATGCTAAATAATAGGCCAATCCATTAGTTTCTGGATGAAATGCAGATGAGAAATCAATCTTTGTGCCTAGATTAGCAAACAGGGTAATCCAAAAATTGTTACAAAATCTAGAATCACGATCTGAAATGATAACTTTGGGCAATCCATGGTTAGTAAAAATAGTTTTCAAAAATAACTGTGCTGCTTGTGATGCTATTAAAGTTTTCTTACATGGAATGAAATATGCTTGTTTACTAAATCTATCTACAACTGTCCAAATCATATCATGGTTAGATTTAGTATTTGGTAAACCGGTAATGAAATCCATAGAAATTTGTTCCCAAGGTTTAGATGGAATAGACAAAGGCATAAGTAATCCATACTGTTTACCATGATGTCTCTTAACTCTTTGACAAATCAAACATTCAGAAACAAAGTTAGATACATCTGCATCCATATGCGGCCAATAAAAATCTTCAGTTAACATACGTAATGTAGATATGATACCTCTATGACCTTCATATGGGGGACAATGAATTTCATTCAAAACAAAAGATCGGAATGGAATAGTAACACACAGTCTCTTTTCATAAAACATAAATCCATCATTATATGACAATGAATCAACAGGAATGAAATTATTTTGAACTAATTTATTCCAATCAGAATGAAAAGTAATATCCTGGTGATATGTATTTTTCATAGCAATCAAAGAATCAAAAGATATGACAGAAATATTATGAATTGCAGGTCTTCTACTCAATGCATCAGCCACTACATTTTCTTTTCCAGGTTGGTATTGAATGATAGGATGAAAACTTTGAATAAAGGAGGCCCATTTGATATGTCGGTCAGAGATTTGGGGTTGGCTAAGTAAATGTCTAATACTTTGCTGATCGGTCTTTATCATAAATTCTGAACCCATTAAGTAGTGTTTCCACTGTCTTAATGCTTGTACAACTGCTAATAGTTCTTTGTCATATATGGAATATTTCAGCTCAGAGGGTTTTAGCTTACAACTAGAATATGCTATAGGATGATTGTCTTGCATAAGTACGGCTCCTATTCCTGATCCACTAGCATCGGTCACTACCAGAAAGAATGGTCTATTGAAGTCAGGCAACTATAGAACAGGGGCATTGGTTAATGCATGTTTCAGTAAGTCAAAGGATTTCTGTTGATTTTTGGTCCATTGATAAACAATTCATTTCTTGAGAAGTTTGGTTAATGATAAAGCAAGTAATGAAAATTTACGTACAAACTTCCTATAGAAACTAGCAAGACCAAGGAATGAGCGTAATTCATGCACATTTTTAGGAACAAGCCAATTCAATATTGCATCAATTTTCTTAGGATCAACTTTAATTCCTTCAGATGATACAATATAACCTAAGTACTCAATTTCTGTCTTAAAGAATTCACTCTTTTCAGGATTTGCATACAGTTGATTTTCTTTCAATAACTGAAAAACCAATGACAAATGCTCATAATGTTCTTTCTCATTTTGACTAAACACCAAAATATCATCAAAGAAAACAATTATACAATACTGATATTTCAAAAAGATATGGTTCATCATTCTACTAAAGGTAGCAGGTGCATTAGTCAATCTGAATGGCATGACCAAAAATTCGTAATGACCAAACTGTGTTCTGAATGCAGTCTTGAATATGTCAGACTTATCTAGCCTCACCTGATGATAACCAGACTTATGGTCAATTTTACTAAATATAGAAGATCCTTGCAGTTTGTCCATAAGGTCATCAACTCTAGGAATAGGATACCTATTCTTTACAGTGATCTTATTTAAAGCTCGGTAGTCAATACACATAAGATAGGTATTATTCTTTTTCTTGACTAACAATACAGGTGCACCAAATGGAGAACTACTAGGCCGAATCAAACCTCTATTTAGTAATTCCTCAACTTGACTCTGGATTTCTTTTTGCTCTATCTGGTTGTGCCTATATGGTGCTTTGCAAGGTGGTTGTGTGCCAGGGATCAAATCTATCTTATGGTCTTCTGGTCGTGAAGGAGGTAAACCTGGTGGTAGATCTTCTGCAAAATAGTCCTTAAAATATGCAAGAAATTCCTTATGTCGAGGGTGCATATGATTTTCCTTTACTTGCAACTCATTCACCCAAATGAGATATGATTTACTACTCTTGCACAATGCACGTTTAGCTTGAGTATGTGAAAGCAGTGGAAAAACATTAGATGCATGCATACCATATAATGTAATAGATTTTCCTTGAAAATTAATATTCATTGTGTGTGTGGAATAATCTATATCTGGGTTATGCTGGTGTCGCCAAGGCATTCCTAAAATTATGTCACTCGACTGTAATGGAACAACTAAGAAATTTCTTCTTTCAGTGTATGAACCAATTTGAATCTCTAAATCTTGCACTTCCTGTGTACCATTATACCTAATGCCTAAAAATGCAGCTTTTATGCGATAATGCGTAGGTACAGTCTGTAATTTCAATTCCTTTACCAATTTTGCTGAAATAAAATCATGAGTACTACCGTCATCATGCAAAATAGTCTTTTCCTTTCCATGGACCAAACATTTCATAGTCAATAATGAATGTGGAGTAGGCATACCTGGTAAAGTATCGAAAGTAGTAGTAGTGTCGTCCTCATCTTCAGTGAAATCAGGCATATCTTCATGTTCGTCTTCGTCCATGGCTCCAAGATAGTTGATATGAGCTGGTGGCTTCTTTGAATGACAATTTGCTGCGAGATGTCCAGGCTGGTGGCATTTATAGCATACTATTGGTTTGGCTTTGGTTACATTATTTGCAATGGCTGGAAGTCTAGGTACATTTGGATTTGGCTGTGGAATAGGCTTAGGATTTGGATTGACATTGGATGGTAATGCAAGTGGTTTAGCCCAATTCTTGCGGAAAGAGGATGAAGAGAAACGACCTGGATTAAATCTTCTAAAATTGGAATTGAATTGTTTAGATCCATAATTACCATTGGCTTGGAATTGCTGTGGTCGTCTGTCTCTACCTCGTAACTTATCTTCAATGTCGTGAGCTAGTGAAATGGCGTCTTCAAGAGTAGCAGGCTTGAACATGTTCACTTCAACGTAATAATGCCCAAGAAGTCCAGACATATACTTCCGCTTATGTGTCGTCTCTGGTACGTCTTCAAGCATGCGTAGCTGTAAGAGTGCATTCCAAAAACGCTCTGTATACTGAGATATAGGCTCATGATCCCGTTGTTGAAGTAGATCCCATTGCTTGATAGCCTTCTCATGAAATTGCGGTGGAAGGAAATTCTGCATGAACTTCTTCTTGAAATCTTCCCAAGTAGCAGGACATTCTATGCTCTTGCGTACTAGAGTCCACCAAAGTGATGCTCTGTCTACCAAATGATTAGTAACACACTTGATTTTATCTTTTTCTGGATAAGTTTCCTCATGGAAATAATCATCAAACTGACTAATGAATGATAAAACAGTCTTTCCTTCTCGTATGCCATTGAAAGTGAGAAATTTGAAACTTCGTTTACTTATCTTTGAGTCCTTGCGAATGGTTTGAGCTTCAAGAGTGGCGTCGATAGTACGTCGAATCAAATCTTCAGCTTGAGGTTCTTCTTTGTCGGTAGACGCTCTTTGTAATTTTGCCAATTGCGCTTGCAATGCTTGCCTAGCCCTTCGTTCTTCTTCCAATTGCATCATGATTAGGTCCAGCTTTTGCTCCATCGTAGGCTCAGGTAGGTCGTCTTCAGCCATAGGATCATCCATATGTGGTTCTGTCATCCTGTAAAAATCAAAAGACCTTTCTCACTCAAAATCAGGTTAGCGGGATGAGCGTAGCTCAAATTCGGGGTTACAAGGCTATGTGTTTTTGGGTATTTCTTTCTCAATCTTCAAAAAATCTGCGATTTTTCCTTCTTCGTATGCTAAAAATGCTTCAGCGAACCTGCGTATGGGTAGAATACCTTCCAACGAACAACTTTGCAGTTCGGAGTTTCTGCGCAGGAACAGCCCTTCTAGGAGTTTTGAGCACAAGTCAGTTCTGACTCCAGTTGACTAGTCTGACTTGCAGAGTTGTAGACTTATGTGACTTGCAGAGTTGCAGACTTGCAGAACTTAGCCGACTTAGTGAACTTGCATGACTTAATCACAGTTGACTTGCAGAACTTGATTTCTGGAGTGCGGGACCTGGAGTTTGTTGACTTGCAGGAGATTTGTCTGACTTGTTTAAGCTTAATGAATTAAGCTTGATTGATTAAGCTTGATAAGGGGGGCTTAATCTTCAGAAAACGGCGCAGTCCTGGGGGGGGTTTTTTGCCGTCGCGATTCTCGGGATGCTGCCGCTTGCCAACGATTTGTGGAATTGAAGCTTTCTTAAGCTTCTAATAAGCTTATTGATTATTAATCTTAAGCTTTGAAGCTTGATGAAAAGAAATTACTATGTTTATCCATGACTTGTTGATGGAGATGAGGGAGTGGTCCTCCGCCTGTACAGCCTGGTCCTTCGCGATCTGATAACAGAAACAGGGGTTCTTGATCGCGAGAAGTCTGCCTGTATCGACGGTTCGCGACGATATTGACTGTAGAGCCCGATCATTCTAGGAGCTCCGCCTTCGCACGAGATGGGTAGAGATTGGAAGCTCTTGATCTCAGCTCGGCTCTGATACCACTGGTGCGCAGATCGGTCGCAGTATGCTCACGTAGTGAATCCCGGAAGGTCCCCAAGAACAATGAACTCTACCTTTTTGCACAAATTACAATGTAAAAAGCATGAACGACAAGAGCAAGAGACCAATTGGGTTCAATCTCCCCCCATGCCTTGTGTGAGCGCTTCACAAAGCATGTATTTTATGTATATTTCTTCTTCATGCTCAATAATAGCCCAATTTATAAAAATATGACAAGCTTTTAGCTTTTGAGTTTGCTTTTACAAAAATAGGAAATAAAGCTAATGGATGGTGCCCAAAGAGTCTGGCACGCCCAACACAATGTCCAAATAGAAATAACATATCCGTGCGCATAGGCGCATACAAAATAATAATAGATAATCGATGCCTCAATAGACATGACAAAATATAGGCGTGGTGCCTATCAAAATATAATCCATAGGTCGAATACTCGCTAGACTCCAATGCTTTCCTCCGCCACTCCTGCTATCTCTACACATCAACTGAAGCATTCACAATCGTTAGTAAAATAATACAATTAAACCGACAAAAGTGAATACCTAGCAGTCTTCAGCTACATAAATAAATCAATTGGTTAGAAATAAATCCTAACCTTAATTTATTACGAGTGCGTACTCTAAACTCATAAACGTTTATAAATTTAATATGCATTTTGCGGAATCACCCGCTATGGAATCACCCATGTACACACTAAATTAATGAAACGCCCGAAAAGGACAGGCGTCCCCATCAACTTCTCGCACAAAGAATCCACTTTGTGTATGAGCCCCGGTCATCAAAGTTTACGGAATCCACCGTAACACCTCACGGAATCCACCGTGGCACGGAATCCACCGTGAAATATGCCTCCTGGCAGCATCAGAACAACAGAGCAACATGACTACAGAGCTACAGAAGCACAGAAGCTACAAAACTTTACAGAAGATCAACACAACCCATAAAAATCATAAAAACTAAAACAAAACCAATTCAATCTCTCATAAACCTTTTAACACATCCTCAATCATCTCTCAAAACATCCATTCAACCATCTCAACTACCAAAACAGAAACAAAACAGAACAAAACAGAAGAAAATCAGGCCTTACAGAACCATACACAGAGAATTATAGAACTCTTCAAAACAACATATTTTATCAAAAACCAACATAAAACCTTTCAAACATACTCAAACCACTCCAAACACTTAAAAACATCTTCAAAATCAAACAATCAACCACCAAAAACAACCATTCAGCAACAAAAACAACAAAAAATCAGTCCAAAAACCAATCATTTCCACATTCAACATGAAAATGAGGTAGTTATTGCCCAAATGACGTAGCTATGCATAGCAGTCAGGGTAAAGATGGTGGTCAGTGCTAGACCCCTTGCAGGCTCATGAGAGTCATTTTCTTGTAGTTTTGCAAGCTAGACAGCTAGCCATATGTCAGTATTCCACCTCGCTGTTGAGGCCACATGTAGTCTTGAGATGTTGGCCCTCTTTTAGTGATTGACTTTGGAGAGTTTGACTGCTCTCCATTGTCTTAGATGCGCCACACTGATGCTATGCGCGACTCTGATGCTTTACAACTATGCACTCATGAGTTGTGCTTGCTTCATGAGAAGCATTCTTGGATTGCTCCATTGTATGGAGCTGCGGGATCTCTTATCTCCTGGATGTTAAGGACTCAGGGATGCTTAACTCTTCTTCTGCAGAGGTTCCCGATACTTCTTGCACAGCTTGCTTTCTGATTGGGTGTTGGGTGAGATGTTATGATTCCTCACCTTTTTTTCTTTTCTTTTCCTTGTTTTCACTCCCTAGCCACATTGGCCTTTTAGTGGGAGGTTGTTGGGGTAAAAGGCCTTTGGGCCTACCCGTGTATACTGTGACCGTCCATTCTTTATTCATATATAATATGATAGTGCAATAAGGCTATCAGTTCAGTTGGACAACACCTACATTGTGTGTGCTCTTCTCTCCCACATCTTCCTCTTCTCCTTCTCCACTGCCATTGCATCCCCTTCAAGGACTACCTAGTTTTTTTCACTGTAATGAGCCAGGCCACTTTAAAAGACAGTGTCCAAAGCTTGGCCAAACTCCTTGCCAAGGACAGTACAAAGGTTAGAACCAAGCTTCAATATCAAAATGAAAAGCATCTACTGTAATTCTTAAAGATCTTGAAGAAGAGGGAATACCAACTATGGAAGCCGATATGGGGAGGGCATCAGTTCATGCCACCCTCCATAAGAAAGGTCCAAATTGCCAGTTTTCAGTGATTCAAACAGCAGCAGAATATCAAGGTAAGTCCTTTAAAATTTTGGTTGAGTATGGAAGCACACACTCGTTCATGCCACCAAAGTGTGCCAAGAAACTAGGTATAGACACAATACCTACATCTAGGTTTCTTGTGGAACTTGCTAATGGAAAAGAAATCATGTCTGCTCAACAAACTTGCAAAGTGACATTTAGCCTGGGAAGTAATCTCTTTGAAATGGGATTTAGGATCATGAATTAAGGGGCCTACGAATGTAAAGTTCTACATTTCTCTTCGCATGAACTAACCCTTTCAATGGATAATTTTGATAATCCTACGATAATGCAAATTTTTTTATTATTCCCCTCCCCAACCGACTGTTGTGATGGAAGGGGAGGGGAATAGAAAGGTCACAAAAGTACCTCGGTGGGTGCTCTCAAGGGTGCGAGATGCATGCCATCGACACGTATGAGGGGTATGGGGGGGGGGGGAGGATCTTATCCCCTTCCCTATATAACTGAGGGGGGGCTGCACAGCTGAAGGAGGGGGAGAAGACTAGAGTTGGAGAGGACAACGCTGCAGGCATATCACCATGTAGTACCACTGCTAAGAGAAGGGAGGGACGGTTGAATGCTGCCAGTCCTTTTAGCACCGCCACCTGCAGCCGCAGGCCTCACTGCCTCAGACAAGGCCGCCAGTCCGTCACCGACACGGTGTTCAATCTCCCGCCCTGCCACGTATGAAGCATAGAAGCTTCTAAAGAGAAGCTTCTAAGGGGGCTAGATAATCCCCCTTTCACCCTTTCACCCTGGGTTTTAAAACCCCTTAAGCCCCCTTTCATTCCCCCCCCCCCCCCCCCGTGTGTCTTATCACCCCCCTTATTCCTTGAGCCTTTAGGCTTTAAAGGTCTTATCACCCCTCTTATCCCTTAAGCCTAAAACACCTCCGTGTCTAAATACATTATATGGCTCTCTCCCATGGGTGTTGGAACCCCATGTTTTACCCTTAAGTCCTTTCTTTTGGGATTATTATCTTCCCTGTGATTTTAAAGTTCACTCAACCCCTATCCTTAAGCCCCTTTTGTTTTTTCCCTTGGAACCACACCCCCCGTGTTAATCCCTTAAAACCCCTATCCCTTTTCCTTGAACCACCCCTCTTTCCTCCGTGTTAAAACCTTCCCTAGCCCTTCCCTTGTGGCGTATTGAAACCCCTTCCCTCCAAGTTTGACCTAAGGTCCTTCGACCTTACTTATAACCTTTATGGTTACTATATTTCGTTGGAGCTCTCTCTCGCACCTTGTGTCTTTTCCATCCCTTTTCATTCCTTGTTTGAACGAGTCATTAAAAGGCCATTAAGCCTTCCCCATGGCTTCAATGGGTCTTAGTTGTAAAAGATTCTGAAATACCCTTTTGAATTTCCCGATTTCAAGGAGGGAGCCTTCCAAAAAGAAAAAAAAACTACTTTTGACGGATGGTGCAATGGAGCGACGGTGGAATTCCAAAGAAGAGTTGTAAAAGCTGCTTCCACGTCCAAACGACTACAATTTCAATGCCACCTAAGAAGGTCCAAGGCGTAGCCGCAGGAGGGTCATCTCCCGGTATCCATGTGGATATCTCACCCCAAACCCAGGTTTTTCCTTCTTAATTTTATATCGTTGTAATTCAATCATGCAAGATGAATTATTAGAGATAGGATATATTTTGTCCTAGTTGTTCACGACGAAGGAATTTAGTCATTAATACATTTAATGGAACATGCAAAATAAATAAAGCATAAATGTATTTTTAACAAATAGCTTTATGCATGGAAATGAATTATGAGCTAGATTGTTACCCATTAAAATAGTATACTTCGGTTAAGCCTAAAGGTATAAAACTGCATCTCGCACTATTAAACCCTATTCTTTTACAATGAATCATCATGGAAAGTGCAAATCATGAAATGACTCTTACGATGCATAAACTCTATGAAATTATCATTTTCAACTGCATAACTTAGCAAGAAAAAGGTTGCTTATTTAGCATGAGTTGTGTTCGCAAAGAAAAGGGAAGATTAGTCAAAATTAACCTAACCTATGCCTAACCTCAAATCGATAAGTTAGGGTTATGCATAGACAACGAATAAAGTGGAAGTAATCTCGAAATTATCTTCTAGAGTTAACCAAATTGATATAAACTTAAAACACCTATGCTGCGAAATACTCGTTGGGAATAAGTTAAATTCCAACTAACATCTATATCTTAAATACTTGCCCACATTCACTGAATGTAGGGACAGTGAATTATAATCATAAAGGATCTAGGGTTTGACCCTGAGAATCTTACAAAAATGAAGCTAGGAAACCCTAGGTCTAACGACGTCAGCTTAAGGAACCTGAAACAGATTGTTTCGTGACTCCATTATCGCATAGTACGATGCAGCACTTGCACAGCAAGTACGGAGTCATATGGTCTTGTGATTGGATCACAAGAAGGCCAAATTCTCGCAACGAAGATGGTGGATCCTTATGCAAGTTATCTTGCAAGAGGATGTATACTTTGATATCCTTCTTGAGTAAGGAATATTAATTGAAGATTAAAGACCAGAAAACTGGAGTACCCCAATGAACCTTAAGGTTTGACCAAATTGGGTTAATAGGATATAGGGGATCTTGCCAAGTTGCAAGTCATCCCGGATCGAATGTTGGATGCATTTGAAAGGAAGGATTCATTCCTTAGCAGTTTGCCAATAAAAACGATCAATGGAAATGTTTGTGCTTGCTACAAATTTTAGAGCACTGTTTGACTTGTTTGACCAATGAATTAAAAGATAAATGAATATCCATACTTCAGGTTGAAGGCCTGAAGGGAGAGGCAACTTCAGTTACCCCCGACTACCTGCCTGACCCTAACCAAGGGATTGTTGACCACGTCAGGAACGTGGACCGAACCCGTCGCGAGATGTCTCTCTGTTGAGTGCTACTTGGAGCAGGAGGACGCTTGGGTGCCAGGGGGCTCTGGCAATAAATCTCTCACCTTCCGGGTCCTGCACAAGAGGCTAACGTGACTTGGGATTGGATCTCGAGGCCCGCATACTAGTCTACGGGCAGAAACTTGGAATAGTGATCCCTGTGGATTGCTGGATAGCCTTCGAGCGGATTATGGATAATCCTACGAGCGGAACTCTTTGTATTTCAAAGATAAATAAGATGACCTATTAATAAGGAAATTGTATGATATTGTTTTTCTATGTCAAGTGATAAGGTTACGTGAATGAACCAATGCCTAACGGGTTAATTAAAGAAGCTAGCTGCTGCTGTTACCTGTCCAACTAATGTGTTAGGTAATTAAATAACTAAAACAACCTGAGGAAAGTGCGGAGGATGGGCCATAGGTCCGTCCTACGGATGGGTGGTCCCAATTGGCCAGGAACTTTTCTCAAATCACGAGGAACAGCAGGATGATCGTCAAAGGACATGAACAACAAAAGCGTTGACCTAGAGTTATGTTTTAACTCGATTTACGTTGTTTTAGGGGAACGGAATGGGACTATGCCTTATGGCAGAGAGGTTGAGCTTTGCATCCCTCTCGTTTCCCATTCTCCTTGAACTAAGTGCAGCTTGAATCTGCTTCGGACTTGGCATTTCTGCGTAAAGTGGTTCGCTTGGGTCCGACGCTAGTTGCTGTTAGGAAATGACCAATCAAGAAAACCCTAATTCAGGTCGATCCTAAGTGGGAACAGCCGGAATACTTCTGCTATGTGGCAGACGCAGAAAGCCCTAGATCGCAAACCCATAACATTCCATGGGAGTGCCGGGCGGAGATTTCTAGACATCCTTTCTGATGGACTGCTAAGACGTGTCCTGGATGATACTAATGGACACGTTACAATTAGTATCAGAGTCGATCAACAACGGAATTGTGTTTATGAAATCTAAAAAAAAATGAAGTAAAGAAAATGTTGGTATCCAAACATTTCCTTACCTTCAATGTTGTCTTGCAGAATTACGAAGCATGGAACAAGTTCTTGGTATTTCAAGTCATGTTTATGACTGCAATGCATTCTCCGCTTTATAGACAAAGGATTGGGATGATGAACATCCTGGAGCAGATCTATAATCCATCACCTTTGTACATGGAACAAAGATGGATGGGTACTTCAGGAATCTACTATGTAGCCGCCCACTGTTTTGCTTATCTACAAACCAACCTAAAGAGGATCAAGTGGTTGGAAGACCTGAAAGTCGTGAAGCTGTTCATTTTTGTGAAAGCTCACGTAAACTCAACTTTATATATTCGAGGTCGGAGGGTTGAGATGAACTCATATGTATATGAGGAAGTAACCCGTATAATCCCCGCCGACAAGATTAAAGTGTTGGGCCGCCATGAGAGGTATGGATTCCAACGGAAAGGATATCCTGAACTTCCAATGACTTACCGATTCCTAAAGATCCATGACCCGAAAACTTAATATTATACAGTTCCTGTAGATAAATGTAATACAACGTTGTTCTCCCCAAACTAAATGTAACAGTTGGTTTATCATCGCATGAAATGTTGTATTCGAAAGGGCTGTGGCCATATAAATACAAATAAAGACTTCTTTTTATCAATGTCTGATTGTGCATAAGAGTTGATAAAAAGTTAAGTAGCTACATTGGTTAAATGCTAGCGGAATTGAAGATGTAATATAAATTAACGACAATTATCGTATAATAACACTAAGAAAACCTTTATTCAGGCACAACCACCTCCTACATCAAGTACTGCTGTGATCCAGGAGAAGAAGTTCCTTCTTAAGCAGATTAAGCCACCTGAGTTTGACGGGAGAGACAGATTCCTCCAAGATGATGCTGAAATTTGGATTGAATCCATGGAGGATTACTTTGAAGCAGCTGATACTGCACCTGCCAATCAATCTATGCTCACCAAGCTAAAGCTCACCGGCGAAGCCAGGCTTTGGTGGAAGCAATGGTGCAGGGTTCAAGGGATCACAGAGGGATCTGTTACCTGGGAGAAGCTTAAGAAAGCTGTACAAGGAAGATATTTACCACCTGCTTATCGTGTTATCTATATATAGTTTGTCTATATATAGTACCCCTGTTATCTATATATAGTCTGTCTATATATAGCGCCCTAGGTCCCCTCTATATATTCCTATCATGTGTGCTCAGTAGACACACTTCGGGGGTTGCACTTCTGGTGTCTCATATCTCTCTTCTCTCTTCTCTTCCTTTCATCTCTCGTCTTCCAACATGGTATCAGAGCGAGGTTCTACAACATCACAAAGAGCTTTCCAGCATTAGTGTTTAATGCTGGATACATGTTGATGGCATCGTCTTCCAATCCAGCAGCTGTAGTGGCGGCACGGGGCGCGACACCACTGCTTGCCAAACAGAATGAGGGTTTTGTGCTGCTGCTTGAAGGAAGCAACAGGCTACAACAGCAGCAGGCTGCTTACAGGGCTTTGAGGGCTTTCATCGTTATCTACATCATCTGGCCTTATAGCTTGTAGTCGTCATGCTGATCCTACTTTTGTAGCTTGCCTTCCGCCATGGTGGCCCAGGACAATCTGTAACCATTGCCCTAACCTTAACCCTAACGCAAAATCTAAAGCTAATGTGAGGCTTGATTCCAGATGCAGCCTCGTCGAGCATCCTTGCCACAGTCTTTTTTGCTTTGTTCTATCTCGAGGATTCGTGCACGGAGCGGGATCAGAACAGCTACACAGTGCTGCATCCGGAGCTCCAAACCTCTTCGAGAGAGGACATAATCTACCGCCTGCAACAGCTTGGCTTCACAGATGGCTCCTCTCTGGCCGTTATCCCGTCCATGCCCAATCTGCACCCTGGTCTCTGAAAATTGCTCGTCCATGGCCTCGGCTGGGAGACCTCCTCCGAGACTCTCAAGGCGGCCTTTGCTCCTTGCCTCCAGCCCACTCTGAGGTAGCCGCAGCCACTATAGTAGGTTAAGTTCTCGCTCCAGTTGTTTGCTGCCCAATCTGCCCCCTGATCTCCGGAAATTGTTCGTCCACGGCCTCCCCTGGGAGACCTTCTCCGAGACTCTCAAGGCGGCCTTCGCTCTCTGCCTCCAGGCCACTCTGAGATAGCCGCAGTTAGTGTAGTAGGTTAAGTTCTCGCTCCAGTTGCGGTGTTGCACGGCGGCCTCCTACGGGAAGAGGAATTCAGGAGACGAGGGGAGGCAATAGAGAGTGTTGACGGACCACGGGTCAAAGGCAGTGCCACAATACTCCTGGAAAGGGTTATAGAGGCGGACATCGCCATCGTCCCTCTGACTGCTAGAGGTGCTACTGCCGCTGATGCCGCCTCTGGCATCTTGCCCAATCTGCCCCCTGATCTACCTCAGAAGGTTCAGATCTTCCTTTCTGAAGGGTTCCCCTTATCTGCACTCAAGCGCATGCAGATGCTACCTCGCTTCTTCTCATACCTCTGTGGTGCACCCCTGAGCAAGGTGGCAGGGATGATCGAGCTCGTGGGGCCTCGTGTCGTATGTCATGCGCCAGGGATTCTCCAACTCCGAGTGGAGAACGTTCGTGGGGCCTCATGTCGTACGCAGTGCGCCAGGGATTCTCCAACTCCGGGTAGAGAACGTCAAGCAGAAGCTGCAACTTTACAAGGACCTCGGGCTTGATTGCACATATCTTGGTGGAAGCATTCTCCAGTTACAATCGAAGCTGGAGACGTTAAAACGACATCTAACAGAGTTTCAAGAATTAGGGTTTCCTGAGAAGGTGATGGCCATGGTTGTGAAACGGCATCTTTTCATACTCACAACTGATGTTCAGAGATACATCAAGCCTGTTATGACACTTATTGAGAAATATAATGGATTGCAAGTTGAGGCCATGCACAGATTCATCATGTTTGATCCAGAAGTGATTTTGCATTCAACATCTGTATTGCAGCACAAATTTGAGGTTTTCAAAGGCCTTGGCCTGGATTTGAAGGGCCCTGAGACTGCGTTTCCTGATTAAAGCTTTGAGACTGGGGATGTCCCGGTGAATCTCTCAGTATGTATCTTCACTGGTGGATTTGTATGATGTTTCTATTTTCAAGTACCTTGAAAGCATGTGGCAGCATTGAAGACCTTGTTCAAGGCATAATTATACATAGTCAGATCATTATCAGTAAACTTGAAGAAGATTTGGTTGTTGTAGGCACTCTTGTTGATCTGTATATAAAATGCAGGATGCTGAAAGATGCACTTAAAGTCTTTAATAGGTTAATAGTCCGGGATCTTTTGTCCTGGAATGCTATAATTGCTGGCTGTGTGCAGCATGGGGAGGGCCATTCTGCACTTGAGCTCTTTGAACAAATGCCTTGCTGATACATGAGCAGATTATTAGGCTTGGATTGCAATCTGATCATGCGGTAGGAAATGCCTTAGTCGACATGTATGCTAAATGTGGGTGCCTTAACGAGGCACGCAATGTGTTTGACAATTTGGTCTATCAAGACATAGTGTCATGGAACACGATGCTTGCTGGATATGCTCAACATGGACAGGGTTTTCTGACTCTTGAGCTATTTGAAAGATTCCAAAAGAAGGATGTAAAGGGGGAACAAGCTACCTTTTCATCTATCTTAAAGGCCTGTGGTATTGCTGGTGCCACAAGGCAGTGTATTTTTGGTGCCTTCTCTTCGACTACCCTGATCTTTTTATATTCTTTCCAGCTGATGAGGGTCTATATTCCAGCTGATGACACATTATTTCGTTTATATTCTTTCCAGCTGATGAGGGTCTATATTCCAGCTGATGACACATTATTTCGTTTATATTCTTTCCAGCTGATGAGGGTCTATATTCCAGCTGATGACACATTATTTCGTTTATATTATTTCCAGCTGATGAGGGTCTATATTCCAGCTGATGACACATTATTTCGTTTATATTCTTTCCAGCTGATGAGCGTCTATATTCCAGCTGATGACAAATTGTTTTATTTATATTCTGTTCATGGGGCCCCACATGTGTTATGTTGTCTATAGAGCGGCGTCGCGAACTGTCTCTATAGACCTTGTGTTGTTCTAATGTCACTATAACGTTTTTCTTTAAGTTTTGATGTGACAGATATATTGCTTACATCCCAAGTTCCGTTGCAAGAATTTCGTATATTAAGGAGTGATAAAGCTCTTTTGATGCCTCTGAATAGGTTGTTGTAATTCAAGAGTGATGTAGCTCCTCCGTTGATGTTGTAATTCACGAGTGATGTAGCTCCTTTGATGCCTATGAATAGGCTCTTGTAAGCTCAACTTTGTAATTTTATATTTTGAATATTAATATAACAGTAGGACTATATAGAGCTGTGGTTTTTTCCCTTGAGCCCCCAAGGGTTTTTTCATCCATAGTAAGGGACCTTTATTTGAGTGGGGGTGTTATCTATATATAGTTTGTCTATATATAGCACCCCTGTTAGCTATATATAGTCTGTCTATATATAGTGCCCTAGGTCCCCTCTATATATTCCTATCATGTGTGCTTAGTAGACACACTTCTGGGGTTCCACTTATGGTGTCTCATATCTCTCTTCTCTCTTCTCTTCCTTTCATCTCTCATCTTCCAACATATCGCACGCAGAAAATGAATGAGTTCTACGAACTAAAACAGCTGGGGCTCACGCTTGATGCATACTACTCTAAATTTGTCTCACTTCTTAAGTATGCACCGCAGATGGACATGACACAGCAGGTGTCTAAATTTTGTGCGGGATTAAATCCACCAGTCAATACCCGTCTCGAATCTATGCGTCCATCAGATCTTTAGGATGCACTCATTTGAGTGGCGCCTATAATTCAGGAGGTGCAAGCTAGACCAAGGGGTAACAAAACCTGGTCTTATAATGACCCGAACAGAGGAGCATTCAGAACTCAAATGAAGAGAGTTCAAAGTCATAATCAGGGACAAAGAATGAAAGCAAGGACGAATAATGTCAACAACTTTGTTCCTACTCAAAGTAATGGCCAAAATCTTCGTTGTTTCCACTGCAACGAACTCGGTCACTTTAAGAGGCAATGTCCCAAGCTTAGTGAAGGATATCGCCAAGCGCCTTTCCAAAGAACAGGCCGTGGTCAAGGAGCCGTTACCCGAGGAAGAGGAAGAACCGCATGCATTGCCAGTAGGCAAATGTGTGAAGAAGAAGATCCAACCATGGAAGCAGAGTTTGAAAAAGCGACAATCCATGCCGCTCTATACAAGAAAGGGCTGAATCGCTAGTTCTTGGTGATTCAGACACCGTTGGACTATCAAGGTAAAGGTTTCAAGACCTTGATTGATTGTGGAAGTACACATTCCTTTATCTCACCAGCATGTGCAAAAAGATTAGGAATAGCCACAGTAGAAGCACCTACCGTGCTTGTGGAATTGGCAAATGGTCATGAGGTTACTTGTACCAGGCAAACTCTATTTGCTTCTTTTACCCCAAGGTTTCTAGTAGAGAAAGAGACGTTGTCAAAGGGTTCTCGAAAACAAAGTCGCGACCACAAAGGTCCTTGAGAAATTTCAAGACATAAGATCAAGCGAAGCAAATAATCAAGACGAATATGATGCCAAGTAACAATTGTATTACTGCCAAGATGTTTACAAAATACAATACGAAATCAAATCTGAATAGCCCCACTGGATTTAGGCCACCCGCCGATCTCAAGTTGAAAATTCAACTCTCAAGCTCGTATCTCAAGCTCAAGAATTACTCTAAATGTCCAGAAAATAACAAGCTGTTTGTGAAGAGATCTTTGCAAAGATTGCAATATTAGCATACATTTCCACAGGTACGATTGATAGCCAAATGGTGTAGTTCCTAATCCTGATCCATATCCATAACTATTATAAGAGCTAGGAGTATTGATGAAAGCTGAAGTATCGTAGCCCAGATTGTCATACAAGTAAGACCCTAGAAGTGAAATAGGATTCCTGTTCCCAACAATGTAACCAGGATAATGGCCAACACTGAAAGGATGATGATCAAAGCCAGCTTGAGCTGACCCTGCACCATAGGCAGATACACCTATTCCGGTATACTAAGCCCTCTTAGATCCACAAAACGAGGGTTTCTCATAAGGGTTTCCAGATGCAAAAAGACTTTCAAAGAGAGAGAGAGAGTTATGGGAGTCGCAAAACACCCCAATTTTTGGTAACAACGTCAACAACTTCAATCTCCTTCGTTGACGTCATGGCCAGGTCTGCTGCATCACCTTAATCTTCATTTTGAGCACTCCAAAGTTCCTCGTTCTTCTTTGTGTCCTAGCAGTAAGCCCCAACACTTCCAGCTTCACCATTAGCCGTCGTCATTCTTGCTTTTCTTCATTAGCTCCTCCTTTATCATCTTTCACGCTTTCATCTATCGCCACCTTCTGTTGCGGTCCGTCTCGCAGAAACTTTGTCATCTTCTTCATCATCCTCTTTGTCTGGTTCTTTCGCTTCTTTCCGACGTCATTTTTAAGCTCCATTATTTTCTTCTCCTTCGTTCCTCTCTTGTCGTCACCTTTGATTGACAACTTCAGAGTGCTCCAGTTTTGCCGCTTTTGACTTCAGCTTCTTTGCAATGTCGCAGTCACAATCTCTGAGTTCTATCGTCGCCAGTTTCACCCTTCACAAATCAAATACAAGGATAGTTTCATTGCTCTTCTTCTCAAGCCATATGCCAGAGAGAGGCAGCAATTGGCTCATTCATGATCCTCAGCATGAAATTTGGAGCTGAGTATGCTTCCCAATAGCTTCCATCACATTAGCTTTTTCGTTCTGCTCGATATGTTCCCCCCCAAAAGAATCGTGAGCTCCCCCCTCTGCTAAACACGGCTCCCTCCATCTTTACCTTTTTGCAAAATTCCTGGCCACATCTATTAAAGAAATACAGTCTCATTGCTCGTCCTTTTTCACATAAAGAGATAAGAAATGTCATATTTGACATTAAAAGCTCACCCATCCCATACCTGCCCTTTCACAGGCTCGTGCTCATTCCAAAAAACATATGTCTGTATAACATTTTCTTCCCCATCTTTGCAATCACGTTGCTTTTTCTCCTTAAGCCCTGCTCCTGTCTTAGATGGCCACTACCCTTCCCAAAACACATGCAGCATGCCCCCAAAAAGCAGTGCGTTCCGAAAAAGCTTCCTCTTAGTTCCGAAAAAGCTCATTTCTATTCAAGCTTTGTTAGAAGCTTGTAAAAGTTTCTTCTCTTCAATCATTAATATCCCCTTTCACACAGAGCATATTTGATTTTGATCAAGCAAGGGCTTTTGCACTCACTAAAGTGCGGGTTTCTCGACCTTGATTGAATACACATATTCACACGCAATCATGCACACACAGGCTAAAGAAAATACGGGTACTACTCAAATAGGTACAAAAAATATAGGGAAAAAACATCACACACATAGGAAAATGCAAACACAAGGACTAGGTATGCACAAAACGCGAATGTCACACACACGAACTTTTTGGTGGATTCCACACCTCGGATGTATAGCAGCACGACATCCACCCCCTCTAATCCTGTGCATCCTCCGGATGGGCCAACTACCCATGATCATTGTTGTCAAGGTCCACGAACAGATGAATCTCTTTGTTGTCTATTTCTGATATATCAACAAGATTATCTGTCATATCATGTGTCTCTTCTACTAGAGTTTCTTCTCGTTGCTCTTCTCTTGCAAATTCTTCCAATGCACAATCCTCCTCATCTCTTTTCTTGAAAATCTTTATTCTTTTTCCTACAATGGAAACTCTAAGCATTGTCCCATCCAATTCTGTCAACTTATATGTTGGATTATCAAAGACATAAACCATCTTTTCACTATCTTTCAAAGTGCAGTATGCTAATTTTCAAGACTGCTATCAAAGACTAATACCCAGTCTCCCTCTTCTATTGCTCTAGGCCGCAAGCGATGCCTGCTGTCAAACCTATCCTTATTTCTAAGTCTAGCAACCTTTAACCTGTCAATAGCTAGCTAAATATCCTTTGATCTTCTCTCCAGCTGCCGGATCCGAAGAGCTAAGAGCTCCTCTCTTGTCAAATCCTCCTGCCAAGGTAAAACTGACCAAGTCAAAGTATAAGTCTCAGTCGGCATAACCGGTTTCTGGCCATACATCAACTCTGCAGGCATATATCCTATGATAACACTGTGAGTCGTACGATCAGCCCACAAAGAAAATGGTAAAAGTCTTGGCCATTCTCCAATCTTTCCTCTGCATGCTTTGGCTAATGCTTTCACTATCAGTAGATGCCCTCTTTCACTCTTTCCATTTCCCTCTGGATTGTATGCTGTAGTTAGAGCCAACTTGATTCCTAGTTGAGAGAAAAACTCCCTAGCTTCATTTGCATCTAATTCACTGCGATCTGCAATGATCTTACCCACACAACCATACCTATAGAAAATTTCTTCCAATAAGAACTTACACACTGCATTAGTGGTCTTTGTTCTCAAAGGTCTATCCTCAACATGATTGGTAAGATCCTCTCTAGCCAATACAATATATCTCATCTGCCATAGACCCATCGGCATAGTAACCAAGTCAACTACCCACTTATAATGAATGCACTAGTGTTCTTTGTTCTCAAAGGTCTACCCTCAACATGATTGGTAAGATCCTCTCTAGCCAATACAATATATCTCATCTGCCATAGACCCATCGGTATAGTAACCAAGTCAACTACCCACTTATAATGAATGCATAGCGGATAGGTTGGGTGAAGCTTGTCTCGATGACGCACTACGGAATACATCTGACAGTCTCTACAAGTCTCTACAAAGCGAAAAACATCTTTGTACATGCCTTTCCACCAATATTTTTCCTTGATTTTCTCATAAGTAGCCCACACTCCTCTATGACCAGCCCAAGGACTCTCATGAAACTCTCTCATCACCTGTAACTGAGTCTCTTTATCGCAGACAACCCGCAAGGGTAATCCACCTCTTTTCTTCGGGTGCTTCCAAAGAAATCCATCCTTGAGAAAATAACCATAGGCTTTTCTTCTGATCTTCTTGAACTCTTCATCTATCCATTCATTTCTTTTGCTTAGTGTACTAAGGTACTTGCCAATCTGCAACCAATCTCCAGTATAGAGTTCTTCTATGAAAGCCACAATATCATAGACATGGCAAACATGATCAACCATAGTGGCTGAAATTTTTGCATCATCCTCTTCTACAAGTAGTGTCTCCTCATTATCATATATGGCTCTAGACACAGCATATCTACCACTGGATTATCCTTCCCTACTATTTTTTTAAATTCTAGATTTAAGGACTTGATGTATGCGATCCATCTCAGCATAGCTATGTCCGGAGTAAAGCAACTCGTAATCATACCTATCAATGGCAAGAAATCTTCCTCTACTACAACTGGGGCTCCAATGAAATACTCCTTGTCACATTTGAGAGTCGTAACAATCCCGATTCCCCATGGCTCTAGTGTGGCTCTCATCCCAATAAAATTTCTACCCCTTTCGAAGCAGTTGATATAAACAATCTGCTATGTGTGCAAAATGGGGTATCCAAATCATGTAAAACACATAGGCTCCAATGAATCTCCGTACCTCTGAAGTGGTAGAACAATACTTTGTAATCTTTCCTATAGCATCCACCTTCGTAGGTGAAGGTCTCCCACACATATGTCCAACAATGACGATCTCATTTACTCCAAAAACAGATTTTTGCCCTGATAGTGTCAAGTTCACTTCTTCTAACTGGCCAAAATCTTTTCACAAGCTGCAATATGATCAGCCACAAAGTATCTGCATCCCTACTCATTTAGACTCTCATTCTTCTCTTCTTTTGCACACCCCTAATGGGCACATCATCCAAGAAAGGCATGGTAAGCTGAGGTATGTACTCACGAAGGACCTTATGCATGGCATTCATCATATACACAACAGAATTAGTGGCACCTTGAGGCAAGGTACACATCTTGACAAGCCCAATAGGAGTTCTCATAGTGGTTAGGTCCCTGCTTTCCAAGGCCAGCTGAAACTGATCATATCCCGAATATAAGTCACCTAAAGAATAGATCGCACGTCCAGAAAATGCTTCTGCAAACTCATCCACAACTGGACCTATACCAACATTCCTGATAGTTACTCTGTTTACTGGCTGCATGTCCTGTATAAATCAGAGAGTACCATTCTTCTTTGGAACCATTAACCACCTATTTGAGTATGGCGTAGATGACGGCTCTAGGATTCCCACCTTGATTTTCTCATTCAGAAAGTCAACTAGCTTTGGCAGGTGTGCCCTAGGCACTGGAATAGATCGGAGGTTCCAGGTAATATGAGGGATAGTAAAGATCACCATAGGGGCAACAATATCCGAATTCACAAGCCAATCTCATACGAGAAGAAAGCAAACCCCCTTCCATGTCACTCCAGCATATCCTAAAAGCATTGTTTCTCTGAAGGTAGCAAGAAATCACCATTTCCAATTTTTAATTCAGCAAGAGTCTCTACTGAAAATTTATGGCCTATATGCTCTGGGTTCCTCAAAATTGGCTGCTTGGCAGCCCTCTCTACTTGATGATCACTGTTAGGTGGAAGCGGTCCAGCTACCGACTTCACCTTCTTATCCACAGTCTTGTATTTCGTGTCAACCTTGGCTTCATTATGATCCTCTGCACTACTCAAATATTGTTGTAAAATAGCAATTCTGCCCTCTAGTAGGGCTGAATATTCTCAACCCTCTGCTCTATGGACTGCATAGGAACATCCCTAAACTCTGGATGCTGAAATATTTCAGCACTAAACTCTGTTGGCTGAAAGTTTTCAGCCCTTTATGTCTCTATAGGCTGATCATAATTAGTCGGAAACTCTATTTCCTGAATTTCTTCAACACTCAACACTTTTTGCTGAGCCACCTCAGCCTCTAACTCTATCTGTGACACAAAATCTGAAATTTCATGAAACATGTCGAGGGACTACACTGATACATTACTGGGACAACTCTACATATCAGCTTTCAACATATTTTCCATATTTGTCATCGTATCTGCACAAACCATACTATCATACATCCCATCTATATGCTCATCATCCTCTAAAATACTTGTATTTTTCAAATATTTCTCCTTCCTGCATATGTACTACCTGGCAGCTCTAGGCAACTCAGAATTTTTCTGATAACTCATCGAACTGTTTGCTGAAATTCCAACAAAATTGGAGGAGAAAACACTGCTGGAACTCCAACCTCCTCTGCTTTATACCACCATCTTCTCGCGGGACATCGATACCTAATGAAAATCCGAATCCCTTGCAGTGGGCAAAGGTGCATCTCGAAGAGTATCCTTGTTTCTAGCATGATTTGCACACACTGTCATAAATTGGACTACTCTCATACCATCTTTATTGCGAATCCATGCATAAGCAGACCCGTCATCCATTACTTTCGTCTCCATGCACATCTCTGTGATGAATAGTTGTCCTAGGATTATGGGGTAAGAGCATGAATCCTACAC
Source organism: Lygodium microphyllum (assembly GCF_053477565.2). Lineage (NCBI taxonomy): Eukaryota > Viridiplantae > Streptophyta > Polypodiopsida > Schizaeales > Lygodiaceae > Lygodium > Lygodium microphyllum. Next base: position 36,050,470 of record NC_141161.1, read on the forward strand.
AAAGAAATGAAAATCCTCCCCTCTACATCTCCAACAGAAATCCTGACACTGGGGCATGCAGCATACAAATCACCTGTAGTGTTGTTGGCGGCTCTCATACGCCACCCATGCTCTGCATCCATAGGCCATCTATTACTTTCATAAACTCCACGAACTATGAGATTAATCTCTGAACCATGATCCACCAAAGCAACATAAGGCACCTATTTCTCTCCAATTTTTACCATTGTTTCTGTAGTTGCCCTAGCCTAATGACTCCACGAAAAGTGACTGCGCGGTACCAAAATAGGCTCATCAGTTTCAGCATAATGCATAGGCTAAACCCTCTTCTGTATCTGTGGAAAAACAGAAGCATTCTTGACCATAACCTCATCCTCATCCACATCCAACGCCCAAAACCTCAAAAATAGTAAAAGCCACCTCACTGCTAAGTATCTTGTCATTAAAGATTTTCTTCATGTTCATAGATGTCTCAATATTGGACATTAATCTAAATCCTAGCTGCTTTCTCTTTCTAGGTTCCTGCCTCTTTTCTTTCTTTTGAGCATCCTCCATTTGTCGTTCTGGCCCTGGTCTCGAAGATAGCCCTGCAGTAGGTGGAGTAACAAACTCACCCCCTCTAGTCTTTTTAGTTGCATTTGGATTCTCTTCATCTCTCTTATGCTTCTCCTCAACAAGTACATCTGCTCCCTGAGATTTAGCCAAGTAGGCATAAATAGTGTACCTATCAACAGGCGAATCCCAACCTGTCTCAAATCTGATGCTACAACCTGCACTAATCAAAACAGTCTGCTGGATTTTTTCCTTTTTTGATGTCTCTATAGCATAGGTCCATAATGCTGACTGATTCTCTGACCCTTTCTCAATTTAGACTCCATATGCAGAGGCATCTCCTCTAGCTGCCACATAAGAAGTACGCGCAGCCATGTCATCCACTAATTTCTTCATTCCGCCTTTCCCAAAATTGGTAGCAAGCAGAGCTCCTGTTTCAATCAACCAGATTTTTCCATCTTGTCCCCAAAATACCAAATTCTTCCTCCTTGCATCTTGAAAAGATTCGCAATCCCTGCAATGCTGATGGTCTATACTATCACACCAAATACATCTTCGATCTCTCCTAGGTGCGCTAGGAGCACTAGAAGAAATAGTAGGCGCGGTCGAGGCAAAGTGCTCTTTTAATTTTCCCACCAATTCTGCTTTAACTGACTCTAGTTTCAAATCTGTTATGCCTTTGATTATGTCATCAAGAGAGGAAGGAACCAAAGGAGCGGATGATTTCGGAGTAGAAGGAGCCGGCATCAGTCTAGGAACAGGAGGAATGGGAGGATTAGAAACTGTAGGCACTGGCATAGGCCAAGTAACTCGCTAAGGAAGAGAAGAAATGATAGGGGTAGAAGTAGACATAGGAGCAGAAGACGACATTGGAGTCATAGATCCATTCTGTAGGCAGGTCTTCCATATCCACCTCTTGGTCATTCAAGTTCAGAGTCTATGATTCTTGTAGGCAAATTCCTAATGTAAACAGACTTGATCTCACCTTCATTGTCAGCCAGTATAGGTTCCTCTGAGGATCGCCGAGAAACTTGAGCAGAGTAGTTACTCAGATGGTATGATAGAACTTGTTGCTCTACCTGCTGATGTCGCCCAGAAACCTGAGCAAAGTAGTTACTCAGCTGGTATGATAGAACTTGTTGCTCTACCTACTGATGAACAGGATTTGAGGCTGGAGCTTGTGAACTTCTCATGTTTGATTCCTTTGTAGACCGTAAAATAGAGGCATATGATCTTTTTTCAGCTGAGGCATCTTCCAAACGTCCAACCTGAAGATCCTCACTGGTAAAAAGCTTCTCCCTGGGCACAAGTCTCTCAGGTGCAAATGTCTCTTCTTGCTGATGAAGGCCCCTGTCATCTATAGCAGCCTCCTTGAGATCACTGTATATATCATGATCAGAATAACCATGCATATAATTGCTCACCACTGCTTCATCATGGATAGTAGCTCCATGAATTAGGGCTTCATTATCTGCATCTTGCGATATGTGCAATCCTTCCAACATGCTGTGCACACCATTACTAGGATCAACATCCAAGAATCTAAATATGTCATTGAGAATATAATACCCTCTCTCATGAGGAGCCAGGAAAAAGCTTTGCACGAAGTTTTGAATGTTGTTGTCCCTGTACATTATACCAATGACCAGAACAAAAACAGAGCCACCAAAACGGGTGAGGTGGCTTGAATCCATGTAAAACCGGTGCACGTGTTGAGAATGGAGCTCAAGCACATTATAATACTGCTTGGCAAAGGCTTCCCCGACTAGTACTGCAGTGACAGGTGCTCCAGAGGCGGGCTCCATAGATAGTGAGTGTGCCTTTTAAGAAGACCAATGGCAATCGAACGGAACCTATAAAGGGACGGGAACAGGCATGGAGGACGATTTTGAAGAGGCACCGCAGGAATGGGAGTGGCAGAGAAGGCAAATATGGCGATCCAAGCGAAGGAAATTATGGAGATCTGGCTGAGAAGGCAAATATGGCGATCCAAGCGAAGGGAGGGTAGGAAGCCGCGGTCCTCATACAGAGGAACAAGGCAGCGGGGCGGAGGCTTGCGACATGTTCGATCCGATCCCATCGAAATCCCTCCCAACCATGGTTTCTTTCCTCACCTGCAATCCCACAGCAGCTGCTGCATCTGCAGCAGCAAGGGAAGCAGAAGCAGCCGAGCCAACCACAACAATCAGCTTCTTGCACCTCTCTGCTCGCATGTCTCTGCTAGCAGCTGACAACACCGGCACGCGTTTGCAATTGCTCGTCCAGGGCCTCCCTTCCAAAAATCAGAGACAATTGAGGGTGGCTAGATTGATGGGGGTCCGTGGACAGGCCACGGTTGTTGAGACAGAGGTCCCAAAGCCTAAAACAAGAACTTGGATATGGAAGTACAGCGGATACGATGTGAAGGTGTTTTTGGAGTACACAGGTGCAAGCTCTCATACCATGTTGGAAACTGTGAGGAAGATGAGAGACGAAAGGAAAAGAGGAGAGAAGAGAGATATGAGACACCGGAGGTGGAACCCCAGAAGTGTTCAACTGAGCACACATCATAGGAATATATAGAGGGGACCTGGGGTGCTATATATAGACAGACTATATATAGCTAACATTTGAGGCATAGTTGGCCACTAGTTCTTTGGGTACTTCAGGAATGTTGGGGCATTTACTAGTGATATGCCTTGTCTTCTTGCATTTTTAACTTTTTATTTTTTCAGGATACTTCTTCCAACCGTTGTTTACAATATGCCCTTTTTTCTTACAAAAAGAACATTTAGTGAGAACTGTATGTACCAAAACTTGATCACGGGAAGTTGAAGATGCCTGACTGGTGCTGCCTTCTTTGTGATTCCTCTTTTCTTCATCCAAAGAGGATTGGATGGCACTTGCCAAGGTAGGATTTTGAATGTTGGTAAGAGTGGTTACAAGGGTAGGAAACACATTTTTCATAGCTTTTAGGAGAATAGCAATAGCATCCTCTTCATGGATGGAGCTTGTACTGAGGCAAGTTGGGCCATGAGACCTTTCATGTGATAAATGAATTTTCCCAAGTCTTCTCCTGATTTATATTCCAAGCTAAAAATTTCAATTTTAAGGAAGATTTTAGTATTTTTACCAATGGATCCATAGATCTTTTCAAGCTCATCCTCTTTTTCTTTAGCAGTATTTAGTTGATCAACATGATGAATCAAGGACTCATCTAAGTGTAACATGATGATTTCTTGGGCATGTTGGTCATCCTCTACATCAACTAGATTTGCAGAGTTTATAGCTTTAATGCCTTGAATGAGAGGCCAATACCCTCTCTCGATCATCTTGTAATTGATAAGTACTTGCCATGGGTGCAGATCTTTGCCATCAAATTTACGAATTTGAGGGTGGACATCAACATCTATTATGGCCATTGGGAAGGTCTTACCACTTGCTAAGACAAGCACAATGTCCATTCCCTTACAAACTTGCTAATGAATGTTGAAGCAAATCAAGGGCACCCTTACAAACAATTGATATTCAAATTTGCAATGAAGAGAAAGGCTAAAAATCATACATATGTAGTACTTCAAAAATGACTTTGGTAGTCCTTTCTTATGTGCAATCTTCTTCCAAGGTTTAATGGTCTTTTTACGCTTCAATGATGTGAACCTAGATTGGACTTTTGGCTCCTCCTTGTGATATGGTTTAGTAGATGAACCTTGTGTTGGATAAGGACAGTCTATGATTTCAATGCTTGTTTGCTGATGACTCTGAGGAGAGTACAATGACACTCATCTCTCTGATTTCATTGACCAAGATATTTGAAAGAAACCACACATGATATGCAGTAAGAAACACAAGTTTAGGATAGGATGGTCTATGTGTTTACAATTGTACACATAGCCTTACAAAATGAAGTAGAGCACTTAATGGTTTTAATTTTTTGATGAAAAACTCAGATTGAGTAAATACCAACAACAAAATGATTGAGCAATGTGCTTTAGTGCTTACAAGCACTCATCTCTAGTTTATGATACTAGAGATGGTAGATGTTGGTCTTGATGAGCTTGGTGATGCCCTACCAAGTGAAAGAACCTCTAAAATGGAGTTCCCAGATTAGTAACTGGCTCTGGAAGAGATAATCAGTGATTAAAATCACTATTAGTGAGAGTAAAAGATGAAAAAAAAAACAAGAAGGTCAAGCTTTCAAGCTTGTAGCTATGGCTACCATGACTCCCTTCTTTTCTCTCTTAGTCCCTCTTAATGTAAGGTTAGCTCAAATCCAGCTCATGACTCCATTGTCAACTTCATCTTCATCTTGAATTTCATGTCTATGATAGCGAGAATAGCACCTCCCTGACTTTGAGCTTGTGGATCTCTCAAACCAGAGCATATTTCAACTTGCTTTTTTCTAGATATTTTTTCTCTGACTTAGGGAGCTACTCTATATCACATAAGCGCTCAACATTGCCAAAAATTGTGGTTGTTGTTCAAAACTATGCATGTGATGTTCATACAGCCTGCTCTCTATGCATGTAGCGCGCGATATGCACCGTGATCATAGGGTAACTAAAGCTCTACCTCTAAGCTTTCTTCCACTTAGAGGGCTTCCTAAATGATCTCCTATATCAGCTTAAATCTGAGAAAAACTAGTTGGGTACAGAAACCCTAAAGTGGGTAGCCATAGCTTTTTGAGATCAAGCTCATCTCTCACTTCATTTTCTCTCCTTGTGCCACTCAAACTAACTATTGCTACTCTGATTCACTGATCTACTCATCAGTTCCACACATCAAGGAAGGAAAGATCCTTGGAGATTTTTGGGAGATCTTGAAAACTTGGAAGATTTGGAAGAGCATCAAGGAGCATCATCAAGCTCCCCTTCCACCTCACTCTTCTCAATCTTCTCACTCCATTGGATGTTTGCCACTCTCTCTAAGCTAAATCTCAACTCATTTTCCAACAAGTATAAATTCAAGAAGAATATTTTTTGAAGATCTATTGAAGACTTTCTCAACAAGACATTCAAGCATCATCAAACTTCAACTATATAGTATCTCGTAATACTAGCTATTGTTGTTTAACACTACTATTTCTTGTGCCCTTTGACACATTCAAGAATCAAGTCACTGATGGTCTCATCTCACTCATTTTATGTTGATTCCAACTTGTTCTAAAGTGAAATCAATGACCTTATTTGAAGACTTTGAAGACATTTCTACTGCCTCAAAGATGATGATACCTTTGCTAGAGGGGGACATGGACATGAAGACCAATGAAAGCAAGGACCATAAAGAAGAAGACGAAGAAAAACAAGACCACGAAGAAGAAGACCAAATGATCAACACAAGCAAAGCAGTGAAAAATCAAGACCAAAAGAACAATGCTAGAAGAAAATCCAAAAATGAAGAAAACCACAAGGGCCTGCCAGTCCTTGACCCAAATTTTTACTAGAATTTTTTATTGAATGTACTTGCCATTAATACTCTTGACATATGCCTTGTAAAACTTCTCATGTAGCCTATGCATAACAACCCCTACACACTTATTGAGGCCTTGTAATAGCCCTTGGGTGTTAGCCATGTTTTTTGGTACCTACACAGCCTTTTCTGCAATAGCCTGTGGTGTTTACCATGTTTGTGGCATACCCACACTTAGCAAGGTTCTACTCATGACAACCTCTGTACACTTAGTGCTTTCTTTACGGTTGTAATTGAGGAGTATTGAGAAATATGCCATCACACCCATGTGACAGTCTCTTTGTATGGAGTAGTGGGCAAGGAAAATAGTAGCGGTCTAGGAAGAGGTCCTCAATCCCATAAGCACAGTGGTGCAAACTGCTACCTATGGACCTTCTATAAAGCACTGTACTTGACTATCACTTTCATAATGAGTAATACAATATCATGATATTTCCCTCTTTCAGTTAATGTCATTGGCATTGTCATTCCATACAAAAGATTGTGTTTATGAGTCCAAACTTCTATCTTGGAGCCTAATTCACTTGTGTAAGAGTTGTCTCTATACTCTCTATGTCAACATGAGTCTAGCCTTCATCTTCCCTCCATAGCTCGTGCCATGTTCCACATCTGACATTTCAATACTTTAGTGTTCCAAGTCTAGCTAATTGTAGAAGTTTGGATTATACTCCAATGTAGCATGGCAATCCATGTCTTATGGGAGAATGCCCACATGTGTGATATAAGTTAATACATTGGCCAAGAGATTACCTAAGTTCATTCTGCTAGCAACATGAAGTTCTTCTTTTGTTAGGATCCTATGTAAGTATGGATTCAACATGATATTGCCTTCTAATCGTCTTGTTTGTATCATGGCCAATACTCTAAACAAAGTTGGGGCCACATAAGTGGGATCATATTCAAAAGTCTTGATGGTGTGTCTTTGCTCTGCATTGGTCATGCTTTGACAACCCTCTTGTTCCAATGGATCTAGAGAGTGTACCATTTTCATAGGAAATTGGATTTGAATTTATCTAGCTTTTTCAACTTATCAAGCTCATTGGGTGATATTAGAACTCTATTTTCTTGAAGGAAATGATTAACCATTGGTTTAAGTCTTTTCTTGAGAGATTTCAATGGAAATAAAGTCTTTTGCAATCATGGAAAGTTCTATGAATATGATTTCAAATTCATCCCAAGAACAAGACAAGGAGCAGATGTCATTTGCTATCTGTTTCTCAAGCATGTCTAGGTCCAAGCATTCATAGCTTCTAGCAAGAGCACAAAAGATGAGTCCAATTGTCTAATACAGGTCACTAAGTCATCTCCCATATTCATGGCCATATCAAATGAAAATTCAAGAATGGATCAACGTTGACAAATAGTTTAAGGTCTATGGGTAGCTGGTGTTTGACTCTTGGCTAAGTTGCTCATGAATATGTGTGCATCACATGTGTTCAAAATAATATATTTTTTAAATACCATTTTTTATACATTTTTACATATAGAAGGGTGTAATATAAATGGGTTATTTATAGATTGAATAGAAAAGGGTTATGTTTTATTCAAGAAAAATTCATAGATAAGGATATTTATAAATAGACCTCGAGGATATACATATAGTAACTTCCCCAAGGTTTGAATCGACTAGATTGCTTAGCTATGGTTGCCTTCGCTATAAGGTGGTCATTGGAGTGTTTGTTATTTGTCACCTGTGATTGAGCTTCTGGTTTAGGAAGCGTGTGGTTCTCCATTTGTGTAATGGTTGGTGCATTGGAGATAGTATGGAAAATCTTATTAGTAGTGGATGTAACTTTTGGGTGATAAATCCATTGAATGTTCACATGTTGAGCATCTTTGTACTTGATCTAGTTTTTACCTCCTGCTAGCTTATGGGCACATATGTGTTGCTTAAGAGGTTTTGTGGTGGATGGGCAAGTGTGCCATTTGTGCATTTAGCCCATCGTAGTTTGGGCCTTCGCCTATTTGTATAATGCTAATGTCGGGACTAAAAAATGGGTGTGACACTAGTCCTAAGGCTTTAGCTGGGCCTCTATGTTCAACCAAAACACCCCATAGTCTTGCGACCCAAGAGCATATGGATACTATGAACTGATTTAACAAAATGTAGATACTATTTCTAAAGTTTAGTCCAACATGTTGTCCTTCTTGACTTCAAGCAATTGGAATTTCCAACCAAATTGGTGCTAGCACCTCATATCATGTACATAGGCAGCACCCCTAGTTGATTTTTGTGGCCCCAATATGACTCTCCTACATCTCGGGAGTTGGCCCCGAGATATACCATTCCAACATATAACACGTACGCAACATAGTCCTCTTTTAATGTTCGTTCCAAGATATAATTCAATCCTTATTGAATCAGGCCCCAAAGGGAAATGTATGATAGAGGGAACCTCGCACTCAATGTGGGTCAAATATTTACAAGCAAGTAATGTGCATCCAATATTTGTTTTTTTGATACCATGTAGATGTAATACAATGCAAATGTGAATTCCCTTAAGTGCATAAAGATGTAAACTTATAGATCAAACAGTGTGGATTGTGCACAAGTAATTCTTTTCATGATTTCACCTTAACGCAATGGGTCATTGTTAAGGTAGCAACAAAGTAATTCATTCTAATGTCCTTCTTTGAAAACTTAAAACAATCAAACCCTATATGTAAAGTTATGCATAAAATTAGAATTTCAATAGTATTCAATTGCCCACAACCCTTTCCTCTACCACTTCTAGTTTTTCATTTGTAGGTAGATGTGTTGGCCTAATGAGAATCGTTTATTTTAATACATCAAACACATGGTTTTCTTGGCATATACATTGCATCCCTTTCAGACTAGCCAAAATTCCACAAAATGCAAGGGCTAGACTCATGCCATATATGCAAGCTAGCTCACTACAATGTGATCATCAAAATTTAATCTTGGACTCTTGTTTATCCACCAATCCAAGCCTTTCCACTAATATAAGATCAATGTGGGCTATCTCTTCTTGGGTACTATTAGCTAATGGAATTACCTCATTGGGCACAACTGTCTTATCATTCAAATAGATTGGCCATTCAAGCTTCCCAAAGACCCCTCCTTGTGAGAGATCCATGGATTTAGGCTAATTCAAACCTTCCCTATTTGGGTGATTATATGTGTCTTTGTTATAGCCCAAACACTAGGTAGGGCTTTAATCTTAGGCCCATCACTTATACGCATCCCATAGTGGTGCACATTGTTAGATGTATCATTATGGCCTCTAGTCTCATCCACTTGGGAAATGGCTATCGTATGTACACTTGGAACTCTTTGATTTTCATTTAATCCATCAGCCACACTTTTAGAGGTTTTGGGTCTCCAAATCCATCTCCTTTTTATCATTGCATGGCTTGCCTGGATGCCACCACTTTTTCTATTTGTATATTCTTTCATGATGAGTGATCTATCTCGGCTCACTTTCTGCCTATCACTCCCCCTAAATCAGATGCTTTTACTAGATCCAACCCTAAATATGTTTGGAACATCCTGAATCCTAGATTTCCTATCACTTGGGCTCCCAATAGTTGAGGTGGCCTCCACATGATAGCATGCATCAACTATGCTTCGAGTGGTATCCACAGTGATTTCCATCTAGCTCATGGCTTTGGAACATAGGATTGGTAGCACTAGGATGTCAGGGTTCCGAGGCCTTGGGATCATCATAGTTAATGCCAAGATTCTCCCTAGTATGCCTCTTATTTGCACCTCCAATATAACTAACATTCATCAAAATATTTCCAATCTATATGAGTTTCAAGGGTGCAGGAAAAACTCCAATAGCTCTCCCAACACCTCTGAATATATATCTCATAATCATCTGCTTAAACCTTTGCCCCCTTCAATAACTTAGGGTCATATGCTTAAACCTTTGCCTCCCTCAATAACTTAGGGTTTCTCATCCTAATTTGGAATTGTGTGTTTATTTCCAAGCCACTGACAAAGAGTTTAGCAAGCACATCTTGTGGTAATTGACTAACTTTCCTTGGCCAAAGCTTCAGGATGTTATTGAAGGCTCTTGTGTACTCTTTGACGAAGGTGTATGACTCTTGTCTAATCAACATAACTTGCCCCAAGGACTAGGTCATGGGAACCTTCTTCTTATACTCTTTTAGGAATTTATCACATAATTCATCAAATGCTTTGATTCACCCTCTTGAAGGGATCCAATACCATTTCCTTGCCTTCCCCTTTGGGATACTTGAGAATACAAGCATCTAATGTATATCATTGAATCCACTTGTAAGGAAAGTTAGGTCATATTCTTTCAAATGGAGTGTTGGATCCTCTTGACAACCCATAAAATACTAGGTGATCCCTATAAGGAGGAGGGCATTTAGTCCTCTTCTTTGGGATCAAGATGTCAAGATTGTGGGAGAGAAGGAAGGAGTCTCACTTGTAGCTTTCTTGCTTGCACAATGGGGGAATACTCACAGAGGTGGAGGCTGAAAACAGTTTTCCTCTTCTTAGTTGTGTAAGCCAAAAGAACTCAAGTACAAAGAAATAGAAGAACCCTATATATGGGTCTCAAACCAAACTCAACTAACTAAGGTGGCATACTAACTGAGCCACGAACTAGAGTAGATAAGGATAGCTATCATGTAGCTATTATTCATGGGCGGTGTACCAACCGCGTCTGTAACTGACAAGTCGGTGACATAAATACACAACGGTCACCTTGGCGTATCACAAGTGGAGCTCATATCTCAACACAATACTAGGTCATCTAGATCTTCATATTCATCTTGACCTAATCCCATCATCTTAAGGCCTCTAATCTCTTCTATTTCCACCTTTATTGGTGTATGAAGGTTAATTGCTCCATGGAATTGCCTTTTCATTGCTAACTGACAGAGTGGTCTAGGGAGTCCTATAACTTTTAGCATATCATTCTAGTTATTTCTCAAATAATCTTCTATCCCTTTACCATCCATAGGCAATTCCCTAATAATTTTAGGTTGGAGCTTTTGCCCCTTTCCTAAAACAAGTATATTTGCATTATTTAGAGCTTTGGTATCATGTCTCTTGAGTAGTGGTTTGCCCTTAACGACTAAGGTTTTCAATGTCCTATGATGCCTAATATTCCATTGTGTGTTGGTACTTTACCATGGTATTGTGGCTTTAGCATGATCATTAGTCAATGCTATGACTACCATGGGTTCCAACATACTTGTTGCATAAACTCTAGGGTAATGATTGGTTGTGCACAATGTTTCTTGAATAGAAATCGTGTTATAAGATCCGAGATACACGCTCAAATTTGTTATATAATTAAAGGATATATGGTAAATATTATGCTAACATAGCGAGAGAACATACGAGAGAAAAGAAATATGTAGAGAGAGAGAGAGAGAGAGATAGAGAGATTGACAACACACCAGGGACTCGAAGAAGGGCCAATCCCCCCCTTGTGGATCTATATTATTGACAAGTAGAAAGCCCCTCCGTTACACATAAACCAGCTCTTAACTTGTAGATATGGGGAACAAGATCACGGTTCCTTTCACAGTATACAACTGGCTAACACTTGCACAACTTGGAAGTTGGCACCTTTCGATCCTTCTTGAGTCTCTTCTTCTCTCCTACACAATATGTGAAAATATCATAGAGGAAAGCATTGGAATGTGTGCACAAGAGGGATAAGAGAGATCAAAGTACAAGAACAAAATCTTGTTTACTAAGTTGCTTAAAAGTACAACTTGGGTACACTCTATCGCACCTTGATAGTGACCCATAGGTTGTTTATATGGCCTTTGCCTAGCTAGGGTTAGGGTTTCCCCTATCCTTCAATCTATTCACACCCATTTTCCCTCATACACCATTACTTACGGTGGGTTCCTATGCCTATCTTCTAACATCCCCCCTCAATGCCAGGGCGGCCTTGGATTACAAAGCATGTAAGACCCCCCCCCCAAAAAACAAATGGGATGCCTTTATAGATCAAGATACAAGATTTTTTATAGGTAGATGGTTTAGAGACTCAAAAAAGTTGATCATCAGATGGATTTGAGACATAGTTGGCCACTAGTTCTTTGGGTACTTCAGGAATGTTGGGGGATTTACTAGTGATATGCCTTGTCTTCTTGCATTTGTTACATTTTATTTTTTCAGGATACTACTTCCCACAGTCGTTTACAATATGCCATTTTTTCTTACAATATGCCTCCTTTGTGATTCATCTTTTCTTCATCCAAAGAGTATTTGATGGCACTTGCCAAGGTAGGATTTTGAATGTTGGTAAGAGTGGTTACAAGGGTAGGAAACACATTTTTCACAGCTTTTAGGAGAATAGCAATAGATTCCTCTTCATGGATGGAGCTTGTACTGAGGCAAGTTGGGCCATGAGACCTTTCATGTGAGAAACAAAATTTTCCAAGTCTTCTCCTGATTTATATTCCAAGCTAAAAAATTCAATTTCAAGGAAGATTTTAGTACTTTTACCAATGGCTCCATAGATCTTTTCAAGCTCATCCTGTTTTTCTTTAGTAGTATTTAGTTGATCAACATGATGAATCAAGGACTCATCTAAGTGTAACATGATGATTTTTTGGGAACGTTGGTTATCCTCTACATCAACTAAATTTGCAGAGTTTACAGCTCTAATGCCTTGAATGAGAGGCCAATACCCTCTCTCCATCATCTTGTACTTGATAAGTACTTGCCATGGGTGAAGATCTTTGCCATCAAATTTACGAATTTGCGGGTGGACATCAGCATCTATTGTGGCCATTGGGAAGGTCTTACCACTTGCTAAGACAAGCATAGTGTCGAGTCCCTTACAAACTTGCTAATGAATGCTGAAGCAAATCAAGGGCACCCTTACAAACAATTGATATTCAAATTTGCAATGAAGAGAAAGGCTAAAAATCATACATATGTAGTACTTCAAAATATGACTTTGGTGTCCTTTCTTATGTGCAATCTTCTTCCAAGGTTTAATGGTCTTTTTACGCTTCAATGATGTGAACCTAGATTGGACTTTTGGCTCCTCCTTGTGGTATGGTTTAGTAGATGAACCTTGTGTTGGATAAGGACAGTCTATGATTTCAATGCTTGTTGCTTATGACTCTGAGGAGAGTACAATGACACTCATCTTTGTAATGTGTCCACGTGTTCCCTTCAGGACACGTCTTAGCAGTCCATCAGAAAGGAGATTTAGAAAGCTCCGTCCGACACTCATATGGAATGTTACGGGGTTTGCAATCTAGGACTTTCCGCATCTGCCATGTAGCCAAAGTATTCTGGCCGTTTCCACTTAGGATCGACCTGAATCAGGGTTTCCCCTCATGGTCATTTCCTAAACGACAACTAGCGTCAAACCCGGAGAGAACTATTTTATACAAAAATGCCAGGGTCGAAGCAGATTCACACTGCACTTGGTTCAAGAGAATGGGAAATGAGAGGGATGCAAAGCTCGACCTCTCTGCCATAAGGCATAGTCCCATTCCGTTCCCCTAAAATAGCGTAAAGTGGGATTATTATAACCTAGACTCTAGGTCAGCGAACTTGCTATTCATTTCCTTTGAAATGATCTCCTTGCTGTCCATCATGATTGAGAAAAGTTCCCGGCCAACCGGGACCACCCATCCGTAGCACACGGACGCACTTTTCGCAAGTTGTTTTAGTTGTCTAATTACCTATCACATTTAGTTGGACATGCATCAAGCAACTTCCTTAATTAACCCGTTAGGCACCAGTTCCTTCACGTAATCTTAGCACTTGACATAGAAAAGCAATGTCAAACAAGTTTCTTTTCAACAAGTTATCATATTTATCTTTGGAATACATTTATAGAGTCCAGTCCGTAGGCTTATCCATAATCCACCTAAAGGCTATCTAGCAATCTACAGGGATTAATATTCCAAGATTCTACCCATAGACTAGTATGCAGGCCTCGAGATCCAATCTCCAGTCACGTTGGCCTCTTGTGCAAGGCCCGGAAGGCAAGGGATTTACGACCAGAGCCCCCTTGGTACCCAAGGGTCCTCCTGCTCCAAGTAGCACTCAACGGAGAGACCTCTCGTGATGGGTTCGGTCCACCTTCCCGGCACAGCTAACAACCCCCTTGGTTAGGGTCAGGCAAACAGTCGGGGGTAACTGAGGCTGCCTCTCCCTTCAGGCCTTCAACCTGAAGCATTAGATATCTTTTCATCCTTTAGTTCATTGAGCAAACAAAGCAAATAGTGCTCTTTAAACTGTTACAAACACAATCATTTCCAGTGGTCGTTATTTGGCCAACAGCTAAGGAGTGAATCCTTATCTCTGAATGCATCCATCATTCGATCCGGGATCAATTGCGACTCGGCAAGATCCCCAAGGGTTTGTTTGTTAACCCGTATGTCCTTGGGTTAGGGCCGTACCCTATTAACCCAACTTTAACCAATACCTTAAGTTCTATTAACAGTAAATATTTTGCTCCAAATTATTGATTGGTCCTTTGCTTCTAAGCAAATATCTAATTCCCTTATCTTGGTCACTTTTTCCAAGAAAGGTGCTATATCAGGACGACTACTCATCCTCTTGCAAGATAAACTTGCGCAAGAATCTGCGAATCTCATTCCGAGGAATTAGCCATTCTCTTGTGATCAAACCACAAGATCATGCGACTCTGCAACTTGTTGCACAAGTGTCGCATCTAATCCATGGGACTATTTTACCCATCGAATGGCGTCTTCTAATCACGGAATCTTGATTAGATAGGAAACTGGGTTTAGGGTGTCTTCATATCCAATCCATTCCCGATTGCACTAGGCCGACATCGTCAGTCCAAGGGTTTCAACTCAATCGGAGTTTCATCTTTTTAACGAGTGATCCTTAGGGTAGAAACCCTAAATCATTTCCTACAAGTACGTCCTATTGTCCCTACATTCTGTGAATGTGGGCAAGACTTAGGGTTATGAGAGTTTCGACTTGGCAATTAGTGCGTCTAGGCCAAGTCCTTAATGTGCTAAACCCTAGTTAGCACTTCGAGTATATTGTATCAATTTAACCATCCTAAGCGAATCCTTTGAGGGTTAGGCATTTAGGTAATCTACTTTACTTGTCTTACTACAAGGACGACTACTGCCCAAGATATTGTCTTGATCAAAGAGGGCCGGAAAAACTAGTTGCATTACGTCGTAATTCATGTAAGTATGTGATTCATTTCCTAGATTCGCAATCCCTAACTTTTCTTGTTAAGAACAAGCACATGTTAAAATTCGCATAGCTTCCATTGATCCTACTAGGACATGCATTCACAACTCATGCTACTAAGCTTTCAAGGTTTTATGTTAACAAACCATGCAGCCTTTCCCTAACTTCATTTTTGAATGAAATATTCGTATGCTAATTGAGCATTATGCAACCTTTCCTAACTACTATGCAGTTGAATGAGATTTATGCCAATTGACTAGAGTTAACCTACTTCATGCAACCCTAGAATCATTTCCATGCCTTGCGATTTCCTACGATTGTTAGCAACTTTCTTAATGAATCATTAAGAAGAAAGTTTTTTCTAATAATGCGGCATGCGATTTAATCTTTCCATGCCCAATCGAAGGTGTATAACAATAATCTGGACTTTGTAATGATAGTCATTAGTTATTCTAGATTCGTTACTTTGCAATGCACAGAAGCAACTTGCTAAAAATGCATTGACATCTTTCGTTCATTCCATTGAAAAATACAAGTGACCAATCTTCAATCGTGAGTTATTTCTTTTAAAAATAGCCAACGTAATTCATTCTCATCAAACTAGGTGGATTTGGCAAGCATAAGTGCATCCTAATTCCATGAATTAACCATGCATGATTGCAATACTTTGACGTAAATCAAGAAATAGGAAGAAAACCTGGACTTGTGGGTTCGGTGAAATGTCCACATGAAAATTAGGAGATGATCCTCCTGTGGTTGCGCCTTGTGCCTTTTTAGGGGCCATTGTGAATTTGACCTTCTTGCCTTGGCCGCAGTCTTATGATCTTGGCCCGTCTCCCTCGTACGCACAATTCCCTTTGAGGTACGACTTCCTTGTCCAAAATACCGACTTGTGGAATTGGGCTTAGGAAGGCCTTAGGGTTCGGAGCTTGGGCCTTCTTTCTTTCGGAAAAGAGGGATTCGTGAGAGGGTTCTTGCAAAAGCCTTGCGGAAACGGAGGCTTGAGAGATTCTTCTCCTTGAAATTCCAGCTAGGAATGGTTTTATGGGCTTTGCAGAAATGGGGACTTATGAACTTCTCCTTCCTTTCATAGAAGTTCTGAGGAAAAATATCTTTGTGGAAAGGGAATGTGGAGGAAAAATTAGAGATGGGTTTATGGGGGAATTCGAGTGGGAAGGGTTTAGAGAAACCCCTCTTCTTCAAAGCCGGGATGGGCTTCTTCAAAGCCGGGAAGGGTTTAGAGAAACCCCTCTTCTTCAAAGCCGGGATGGGCTTATTTGAGGATCTAATGGGGAAGCCTTATAGGCTTCCTACTCGAAGCTCGGAGGGAAGAAAAGTTGTCTTTTAGAGGGTTCAATGGGAAGGGCCCTTAAACCCGGCAAGGAGATTGGACTTGTGATGGATGCAATGGGAGGGCTTTAAAAAAAACCGGGGTAATATGGACTTGTTTGGGGAATCCATGGGAAGGGCCTTTAAATTCGGAGATAAATATTGCTTGTGGTGGATGCAATGGGAGGCTTTAAACTGGGAGGGTAGAGTGGACTTAAGGAGATCAAATGGGAAGGGGGGTTTAAAACCCGGGGTTAAAATTTGCTTGTGGGAATGCAATGGGAAAGGGGGCTTAGAGAGCCCTCTTAGAAGCTTCCAAGAAACTTCTGGGCAGCTGAACCCACGTGGAAAAAGGGGAGGGAAATCAATAGTCATCATGGAGGGCGGTGTAAAGACGGCATGGAATGGCAAGTGGCAGCCCGCATGGTAGCTGGCAGTTCCCTCTTCTCCTCGCGGCGCAGATTCCTCAGCTCTCCCCTCTTTCACCCCTACAATGGAAGCTCCCACAGTCAGGTCGCGGCCTCCTTCTCTCCAACTACAATGGTACTGTTATATCTCTACTTTCTCCCCACCTTCCCCCTTAGAGGGTGTTTATATAGGACAAGGGGGGGGAGGGTTCCCTCCCCTACATGGCCCCCTACATGCTATCCTCTCTTCCACCTCCTCAATTTCCCATTATAGCCCATCCCCTTCCCTCAGCCATGCTTCGGCTGGGGGAAGATAAATAATAATAAATTTTTGCAATAAACCTATCATTATCCTCTTGACCTCCTCCCAAGAGGGAGTTCACCTGCAGTTATGTGGGTTTTTAAACCTCAGTCCCGTTTTGCCAGTGGAGAGTCATGATACCTCTTGTACAGTTTAAAGATTGCACCGTCGGTAACTCCAATGCCAAAATTGACCTTTGCGTGAGTTTCACGTGGGTTGTGAAAATTCGGACTAGTAATATTTTTTTAACGGAAATATTACATTCTCTCCCCCTTGGAGGAATCAAGATGTCCTCATCTTGAGATGAACTGGGGATATTGTTGGTTGAGAGTGCTTTCATCCATCCAAGGGTTGTCTCTCCCTAATATCTAAGATCCTGTCTGAGGCCAAAGCTCAAGGACTCCTTAGCTAGGCATTACAATTTGTTAATCATCAAGTACATGGCTAGGATTAGGTACATACTTCTTCAATAGGCTGATATGGAATACATTATGAACCTTTAGGTTCTCAGGGAGTTGCAATCTATAAGCATTAGGTCCTAGGCACTTGAGGATCTTGTATGGTCCACAATACCTTGGACTTAGCTTCTTGCAATCTCCTAAGGATAGGGAACTCTTCTTTGGGCACACGCAAATGAAGACCATGTCTCTTTCCTCGAAGATTCTATCTTGATGCAAATGAAGACCATGTCTCCTTCCTCGAAGATTCTATCTTGACGCTTCAAATCCGCGTATGCCTTTTGTCTATCCTTGGCGGCTTGGATTTCCTATCTTATTGACTTTATTTGGTCATCCATCTCTTCTAGCATCTGCCTTGAAGCTTCAACCCTCAAGGTTGGATCTGAGAAGTTTAGGGACTTCGACAGTCATGATCATACAATGCTTGAAAAGTGGTCATCTGAATGCTTTGTTGGTAAGAAGCATTGTAGGCAAATTCAACCAAAGGCAAGTATTGAATCCACCTTTTTGGTTCACGGCAGCAGTGTGCCCTAAGTATATCCTCGATAAATTTATTAACTCCCTCTGTTTGGCCATCAGTTTGGGGATGGTAAGCTATACTAAAACAGAGTTGAGTCCCAATGGCTTCAAATATAGCTCTCTAGAAGTGTGATGTGAAGAGAGAATCACAATCACTAATGATTCTTCTAGGTAACCCATGTAGCTTGAATATCTCCTTGATAAACAACCTTGCAATGTCTGAAGCTTTATAGTTTGTCTTAATAGAAATAAGGTGTGCAACCTTAGTAAGCATGTCAACCACAACCATGATGGAATTGTATCATCCCTGAACTTGGGGTAGGCCAACAACAAAGTCCATACTGAGGAATTCCCATTTCATCTAGGGAATGTCAAGTGGTTGCAACTTTCCTGGCATTTTGACATGTTTGGCTTTGATACGTTGACAAGGCAAACACTCAGTGACATATTAGAGAACGTCACCTTTAAGCCTCTCCCAATAGTAGCTCCTCCTAACTGCATTGAGAGTCTTGGCATAGCCAGGATGTCTTAAGAAAGGGGAATCATGAGCTTCCCATAGAATCTTCTGCTTAAGTGACTAGCTTGTCGGTATACATAATCTCGCTCTATAGTAGATAAGTCCACTATTGATAGAGAATTCATGATATTTAGCCTGTAGCTTTTGGTCCTGGTCCTTGATAGGGATCTCCCTTAGCATCTTTTGATAGGCTAGATCATGGAATGCTTCTTCTCTAGCTAGCTCAAGTATTGGGTTGTTTGGCATAGATACCTTTGTAGCTAGAGATCTAGCTGTTGATGGATTTTGCAAGATTAGAGAATTAAGGAATGCCTTGCGACTGAGTGTATCGAACTACATTCTCCTTTCTAGGTCGGTATTTGATTTCAAAATCATACTCCTCCAGCACTTCAATCCATCAATGTTGCCTCATGTTGAGCTCGTTCTGGGTAAAGATCCACTTGAGACTTTTATGATCAGTCACTAGAGTAAACTTGTTACCCAATAGGTAGTGTCTCCAAAGGTATAGAGCATGGATGACAACTAACAAATCTAGATCATGGGTAGCATAATTCTTCTCATGGCTCTTCAGTTTCCTTGAAGAGTATGCTACAAGGTGACCTTCTTGCATGAGCACACATCCTAAGGCAAGTGTGCTATCATTAGTTACTACCTCGAACTCCTTACTAAGGTTTGGAAGTTTTAGGATAGGTGTTGATACCAAACTTTGCTTCAATCTATCAAATCTAGATTGTTTGGAAATGGATGTTTGCTTCTTCAGTAAGTCCATCAGAGGTGCTGCAATCAAAGCATAGTTTTTGATGAAGACCCTATACCATCCTGTCAATCCAAGAGAACTGTGTATTTCTTTGACAGTTGTTGGTATTGGCCATTCTAGAACATCTCTGACTTTGGCTGAATCCACTGAGATTCCTTCCGCTGATACAGTGAATCCCATACATTCAATCTGACATTTGAAGAATGCACACTTCTTCATCTTAGCATAGAGCTTATGTGCCCTCATTGTCTCAAGGACAATCCGAAGTTGGGGTTCATGATCTTCTTCCTATTTGGAATAGACTAAGGTGTCGTCAAAGAAGAGGAGTACGAAGTCATCAAGATATGGCCTAAAGATATCCTGCATTAACCTGTTCAAGGTGGCAAGCGCATTCGTGAGTCGGAATGACATAACTAGGAACTCAAAGTGTACATATCTTGTGTTGAAGGCCATCTTTAGGATATCTTCTTCCTTGATCCTTATCTGATAGTAACCAGACCTGAGATCAATCTTGGAGAAGATCTTCGCACCCTGAAGACGATCAAGAAGCTCAACTATTCTAGGAATAGGGTACTTGTTCTTAACAGTTGATTGATTCAACACTCTATAATCAATACACAGTTGAAGCATTCCATCTTTCTTTTTCTGGAATAGTACTGGAGCTCCCCATGGTGAACTGCTAGGACGGATGTAACCATGATCTAGCATTTTCTTGAGTTTTTCCTTCAGCTCAATTGCTTTTGGGATGGACATTCTATAAGGTCTCTTTGCAATTGGCACAGCTCCTGGCACTAGCTTGATCTCATGATCCACTTCTATTTGATGTAGGAGTTCTGTCAACTCTTCAGGAAATACATCCACGTACTCCTTTAGCCATGAATGTTCTTCACTAGACTCCTGCTTCTGATCTAACTTATTGAGCTTAATCAAGTAGATAGGTAGTCCCTTTCTAACTCCCTTTATAATCCGAGATGCTTTGGCAATTGAATTTTTGGCTTTCCAGCCTCACCTTGAGTTGTGACCAATTCCCCTTTAGAGTCTCGAAAGGAAACTTGGCCCTTTCCACAATGAATGTGGACATCCTTAGGTTTAAGCCAATCCATTTTGAGTAAACACTCGTGGATACCTAGGTTCATGACTCTGAATTTGACCAAAGTCATCTTTCCTCCTAGAAAGAATTCCACCTTAGCAGTTTTCCTCATACAAGTGACCTCACGACCATTTGCTAATTCCACAAGCAAGGTAGGTGCTTCTACTGTGGCTATTCCTAATCTTCTTGCACAAGCTGGTGAGATAAAGGAATGTGTACTACCACAATCAATCAAGGTCTTGAAACCTTTACCTTGATAGTCCAATGGTGTTTGAATCACCGAAAACTGGCGATTCGGGCCTTTCTTGTGAAGAGCGGCATGGACTATCACCCTTTCAAACTCTGCTTCCATGGTCGGATCTTCTTCTTTGCACATTTTCCTGTTGGCAACGCAGGCGCTTCTTCCTCTGCCTCGGGTGGCGACTCCCTAGCCATAGCCAGCTCCTTGGAAAGGTGCTTGACGATGTCCTCCGCCAAGGTTGGGACATTGCCTCTTGAAATGACCCGGCTCGTTGTAGTGGAAACAACGGAGATTTTAGCCATTGCTTTGGGTAGGGACAAAGTTGTTGCGTGGGTTAGGTGTTTGGGTAATCTATTTTACTTGTCTTACTACAAGGATGAACTACTGCTAAAGATATTGTCTTGATCAAAGAGGGGAAAAACTAGTTGCATTACATCGTAATTCATGTAAGTATGCGATTCATTTCCTCTAGATTCGCAATCCCTAACTTTTCTTGTTAAGACCAAGCACATGTTAAAATTCGCATAACTTCCATTGATCCTACAAGGACACGCATTCACTACTCATGCTACTAAGCTTTTAAGGTTTTATGTTAACAAACCATGCAGCGGCCTTTCCCTAAATTCATTTCTGAATGAAATATTCGTACGCTGATTGAGCATTACCCAACCTTTCGTAACTACTAAGCAGTTGAATGAGATTTATGCCAATTGACTAGAGTTAGCCTACTTCATGCAGCCCTAGAATCATTTCCATGCCTTGCAATTTCCTACGATTGTTAGCAACTTTCTTAATGAATCATTAAGAAGAAAGATTTGCCTAATAATGTGACATGTGATTCAATCTTTCCATGCCCAATTGAAGGTGTATAATACTAATCTCCACTTTCTAATGATAGTCATTAGTTATTCTAGATTCATTACTTCGCAATACACAGAAGCAACGTGCTAAAAATGCATAGACATCTTTCGTTCATTCCATTGAAAAATACAAGTGACCAATCTTCAATCGTGAGTTATTTCTTTTAAAAATAGCCAATGTAATTCATTCTCATCAAACTAGGTGGATTTGACAAGCATAAGTGCATCCTAATTCCATGAATTAACCATGCATGATTGCAATACTTCGATGTAAATCAAGAAATAGGAAGAAAACCTGGACTTGTGGGTTCGGTGAAATGTCCACATGATTTAACCATGCATGATTGCAATACTTCGACGTAAATCAAGAAATAGGAAGAAAACCTGGACTTGTGGGTTCGTTGAAATGTCCACATGAATATTAGGAGATGATCCTCTTGCGGTTGCGCCTTGTGCCTTTTTAGGGGCCATCGTGAATTCGATCTTCTTGCCTTGGCCGCACTCTTATGATCTTGGCCCATCTCCCTCGTACGCGCAATTCCCTTTGAGGTACGGCTTCCTTGTCCGAAGTACCGACTTGCGGAATTGGGCTTTGGAAGGCCTCAGGGTTCGGATCTTGGGCCTTCTTTCTTTTGGAAAAGAGGGATTCATGAGAGGGTTCTTGCAAAAGCCTTGCTAAAACGGAGGTTTGAGAGATTCTTCTCCTTGAAATTCTGGCTAGGAAAGGTTTTATGGGCTTTGCAGAAATGGGGACTTATGAACTTCTCCTTCCTTTCATAGAAGTTCCGGGGAAAAAGATCTTTGTGGAGAGGGAATGTGGAGGAAAAATTAGAGATGGGTTTATGGGGGAATTCGAGTGGGAAGGGTTTAGAGAAACCCCTCTTCTTCAAAGCCGGGATGGGCTTATTTGAGGATCTAATGGGGAAGCCTTATAGGCTTCCTACTCGAAGCTCGGAGGGAAGAAAAGTTGTCTTTTAGAGGGTTCAATGGGAAGGGCCCTTAAACCCGGCAAGGAGATTGGGCTTGTGATGGATGCAATGGGAGGGCTTTAAAAAAAACCAGGGTTATATGGACTTGTGTGGGGAATCCACGGGAAGGGCCTTTAAATCTGGAGATAAAGATTGCTTGTGGTGGATGCAATGGGAGGCTTTAAATCGGGAGGGTAGAGTGGACTTAAGGAGATCAAATGGGAAGGGGGGTTTAAAACCCGGGGTTAAAATTTGCTTGTGGGAATGCAATGTGAAAGGGGGCTTAGAGAGCCCTCTTAGAAGCCTCCAAGAAGCTTCTGGACAGCTGAACCCACGTGGAAAAAGGGGGGGAAATCAATAGTCATCATGGAGGGTGGTGTAAAGACGGCATTGAATGGCCAGTGGCGGCCCGTACAGCACCTAGCAGCTCCCACTTTTCCTCGTGGCGTAGATTCCTCAGCTCTCCCCTCTTTCACCCCTACAATGGAAGCTCCCACAGTCAGGTCGTAGCCTCCTTCTCTCCAACTGCAATGGCAACCTTATATCTCTCCTTTCTCTCCACCTTCCCCCTTGGAGGGTGTTTAAATAGGACAAGGGGGGGAGGGTTCCCTCCCCTACGTGGCCCCCTGCATGTTATCCTCCCTTCCACCTCCTCAATTTCACATTATAGCCCATCCCCTTCCCTCAGCCACGCTTCGGTTGGGGGAAGATAAACAATATTTTTTTTTGCAATAAACCTATCATTATCCTCTTGACCTCCTCCCAAGAGGGACTTCACCTGCGGTTACGCAAGTTTTTAAACCTCGGTCCCTTTTTGCCAGTGGAGAGTCATGATACCTCGCGTACAGTTTAAAAATTGCACCATCGGTAACTCCTATGCCGGAATTGACCTTTGCATGAGTTTCACACGGGTTGTGGAAAGTTAAATTAGTAATATTTTTTTAACGAAAATATTATAGTCTCTCTGATTTCATTGACTAAGATATTTGAAAGAAACCACACATGATATGCAGCAAGAAACACAAGTTTAGGAGTCTATGTGTTTATGGTTGTACACATAGCCTTACAAAATGAAGTAGAGCACTTAATGGTTTTAATTTTTTGATGAAAAATGCAGACTGAGTAAATACCAACAGTAAAATGATTGAGCAATGTGCTTTAGTGCTTACAAGCACTCATCTCTAGTTTATGCTACTAGAGATGGTAGATGTTGGACTTGATGAGCTTGGCGATGCCCTACCAAGTGAAAGAACCTCTAAAATGGAGTTCCTAGATTAGTAATTGACTCTGGAAGAGATAATCAGTGATTAAAATCACTATTAGTGATAGCAGAAGATGAAAAAAAAAAACAAGAAGGTCAAGCTTTCAAGCTTGTAGCTATGGCTGCCATGAAACCCACAAGTAGGGTTTGACTTTGGGAGTAGTAGAATAAGAGTTTCAGGAAACCGTCTTCGGTTGAGACAGCCCACTTGGGGGGACTATCAAAGCCCCATGGTCACCACCAGCATTGCGCCTGCTACAGGCCGCATTGCGATAGGAACTGCAAACTGCTCAAAACTGAGTCGTTCTGAGAAAACCTGCAATGTCTTGCTCCTCCCTGCCCAATGTCGAGTTCTCACATGCCACACAACTACATCTTGAGGTGAAGTGAAGGTTTCCAAAAGATAACAGGAGCTGAAATGCCCTCATATGCATGCAACAAGTCCACCAAGGTCATGGGGTCCAGAGAATTGGCTATGGAGGTGAAGAAGATAGGAAGAAAAAATGAAGTTCTTCTTGTGCACTTAACTGAGATAGAGCTATGGGAAGCTCACCCATCAAAGATGGCTCTGATACCATGTGAAAATATCAGAGAGGCAAGCATTGGAATGTGTGCACAAGAGGGAGAAGAGAGCTCAAAGTACAACTTGGGTACACTCTCACACCTTGACAGTGACCCATAGGCTGTTTATATAGCTTCTACCTGGCTAGGGTTAGGGTTTCCCCTGCCTTTCAAGCTATTCACACCCATCTGCCCTTGTACATCCTTACTTACGGTGGGTTCCTATGCCTATCTTCTAACACAATATGTGTAGGGCTTTCCTCTTGGAGCTTGATTTTAGCAGAGCTTCCACAACACTTGCACCTTCTCTTCTCCTCTTGGAACTTGATTTCAGTAGAGCTTCCGCAACACTTGCACCTTCTCTCCTTCTCTTGAACCTTGATTTTAGCAGGGCTTCCATGGCACTTGCACCTTCTCTCCTCCTCTTAGATGCATGCAAACTGATGCTTCCTTTACCCCTCCCACACCCAAGGAGAGCCTCTGTTAGATATGATCAATGCCCCACCCTCATTAGGTGCTACCAATGATCCATGGTGTGCTCAAAGTTGTAAGGCCCCCATTATGAGGAGAAGCCAAATGTGAGCCTGGACATTGGTTGAGTCCTAAATTGTATATCAGATGAGGCCTATGTGATCGGATGGCAAAAAGGTGACCATTGTGGGTCTAACCTTTGGGTTAGACGGAGTGGTTAAGCTGGTAGCAACTTGAGGTGCATTGCATCGAGTTGTGGGGTAAGGGAGGTAAAAGGGGCCCCTCTTGTGGGGTCTGGGGGCCGCGGAAGTGGCCCCTGGCTAGGGGGTCCCAGGGGGGCCAGTGGCCCCCCTAGCGGGGGTCCGGGGGCAGCGCCCCCGGCCCGATGGTAAAGGGAATATTCCCTGGAATATTCCTTGGTCGACTAGTGTAGGCTTATATGGTAGGTCGGGGTCAGGCCAACCTCACCGCCTTCGCAGGCTATAAAAGCTAAACCCCTTCACAGCCATCGATCACTCATCTTTCACCCAATCAGAGTTGTTGTTCCAGCTAGCCTTAAGCTCTTCACCTATCTTCTATCTAGATTGCCATCTAAGCTTCACACAGTGGAAGCGCACGGGTGGACAGAGCCATCTTTGTATCAGTTGTTTGGAGTTAAAGAATTTAGTGATTCTCTTCTTATCTGTTGTGTACTCTCTATCTCTTTCTCAGATTTTGTTCGTTGCGCCGTGTAATATTTTACATCCTCCTCTTTTATAGGCTTTCAAGAGCTTCTCTTCTTGGAGAGAGACTTGAGTGCCAAGATTTGAAATGTTGATCTTCATGCGAGATGTGGCTGTTCCAGGACCTACTTTGTAGCATGAATTTTGAGATATCTATCTGTATGTTGTTTGGATTGGAAAATGTCCAACACAAAAGTTGTAGATCTTGTTGTTTCCAATAACTAGCACGGGCCGTTTTTAGAGATCGGATTTCTATCACAAGATATTTTAAAAATGGATTCACCATGTCTATTTTATTTAAAAAATATTTTTTTAAACTGTACTCTTAACTTGTGGTCCATGCAGCCACCTTGAGCCATAAATAAGGAGAGTTCATTAGATTGCCTTGGGCATCAACCTTAAGATTGACTTCCCACAAAAGCTTGTGTCATCTTAGACCTTAGAAAGAGAAAATCACTTCTCTCCTCACTTCTAGAGGATCACGTCTCTTGTCTTTCTTAGTGAGAGAATTACCTCTCTCGTCTTTCTTAATGAAAGAAAATACCTTATACCTTGACTTAAAAGGGAGAGGATGACCCCAAAGGAATGCAATGCTCACTATACACAAGTAAATGTTCCCATGCGTCCCCGAATGCACACATAGATGAGACATAGATACATATACACAATGCTAATGCACTTTCTCTTCTTAGAACTCAATACATCTTCATTTATGTGTAACTCCTTGGTTCTTCTGTACACTCTTACACTTGGCAAACACTTCCTTCCCCCTTTATAACTTGTACTGCATGTACCAAATATCCCCATCACAATGGTCTAATCACCCCATTAAGTGATGCACTAGGAATACTGGTATCTAAATGGTCTCATGGCCATGCTAGATCATCATCAACACTTAAAGAAAAGTGAGTCATTAATTTATTGACATAAATTTATTAAATAGAGAATGTGTAATAAGAAATCCATTTAGTGATAGCCAAGGCATGCCATTATATTAGAGGAAAAACTGAAAGTGGATTTTTAAAGCCCTTTTTCAAGCGGAAATGAGCCCATGAGGATGTAAAAGACCAATGTTTCATGCAAAAGGAAACGGTACAGATCAATGAGTTGGAGTTTTTCTAGATGGATTTTGATGGCAAGAACCCACCACAAGTCTCGCTTTGTCGATCGGAGTCTGTTTGTCCCCCC
The DNA here is from genome assembly GCF_053477565.2 of Lygodium microphyllum. NCBI lineage: Eukaryota > Viridiplantae > Streptophyta > Polypodiopsida > Schizaeales > Lygodiaceae > Lygodium > Lygodium microphyllum. The sequence continues at coordinate 36,077,277 of NC_141161.1, forward strand.
ATTTAATCCCCATAAGGTTTGGTGTTATGAAGCAGCTATGTGATTTGAGAGCAAAAAATTATATGATAGTGGACAAGTTTATAGATTTTGATGCATTGAAGTCAGCTAGCTAGACGGATCCAAGCTCGTTTGCCTCGCCAACACAAAACAAACCACTTTGCCAAAGCATGAACACAAGGACATGAACTAATTTTTTTGTTTTAAAGTCTAATATGCTTGGTTTAGTGGAGAATTGAAGAGACATCATTTTTCATGAAATGTGGGGGAGTGAGAGGGGGTCTGTTGTTTTTTTTGTACCCCCAAATTAACCAACTTTTTATGATTTTTCTACTAGTAATGATCATAGGAAAGCTCTAAGATCTCCAATTTCTTTTCCATCCATCATCACAAAAATGATAAAAAATGATGTACTGAATGGAAAGTTCTGATTTTTGTCTTTCTCTCTCCTCTTTTCTCTTGTTGTATGTTATTGAGAGCAGAATTTTGATGTTGAGAAGTGCTTAAAAATAGCTAAAAATTATGATTATCAAGGGAAAAATATTCAACGTCGAAGGCGGCGGCTCGACCTAGGACGATTTTAAGCGTCAAAGTGCTTTAAAGGCGCCCGAGCGACACTTGTTGATTTTTTATAATTTTTCAAACTGACGTGCAGGTTGTCAAGAGTTATCCACCAATGCGGGATGTCAAGCCAGATGCCCAGGATTTTTCAGAGCTCAATTCGGAGTCCGGACGGGGAAATGGCCAAGAAACCGGTCAAGATTTGAAGAGGTGGACAAAACTTTGGTCAAGTGGGCAAGTGACCCTTGGGAGCCCAAAAAAACTTAATGTAGAATGAAACTTTTCATGCAAGTAGATGAAAAAACGTGAGGAGGATGAGGGCGCCATGGAACGGCCGAAAAATGCGCCCATATGTTGATGGATGGATCCTCCTGCCTGCACACAACCCCCCACAATGATTATGGGGCTTCATTCCTCTCTGTATGCTGACTCTATCACCGTGCTTTGCCCGTAAAATGGTGGCCTCAATGGAAATCTCTGATTTTAGTCTTTCTCTCTCCTCCCTCTCTCTCTTCTAGAGGCAGATTCATGTGGGAAGAAGAAGGATCGACGAATGCTTGTCCAATCGAGATGGGATTGCTCCGTGATGCAAGAGGAGGGTAGATTGCTGATTCCGGACTGTCATGGACATTAATGGCTGCTGGAAATCAGTCCCGAAACATGGCAAATAAAAACCCGCAACCCACAAAGAACGGTATTTTTATTTTTACAAAGGAAATTGATGTTTTATGCAAATTGCTTCATGAATATTTGTTCCCATGGGCTAATTATGCATTATTTTATTGTTTGCTATGAGTTTGATTAGTTTATGCTCAGAAAATCAGAAAAACATAAGTGTTATGACTGAAATTAATGGTATAAAACCTGTAAAACACGCGTTTAAGAGGCAAAATGGGGTTTTTTTTGCAAAATAAAGGGGAAACATGAGATATAACATCAATAAAACCTGAAATTTTGCTGTCAAGAAACCTAAGGGCCACAGCCCATAATCAATCTCAATTTCTAGTCATTTTTTATTGGAAATAATAGAGGAAAAATACCAAAAAATGGTGGAAAATGGGTTTTAAATGGGAGAAAATTAGAAAATGATAAAAGGAAAATTCTTGAAAATTACATAAGTGTTTGTACAATGTATAATGAAGGTAGAGCACAAGGTTAGCCTCGGTTTACCCTCATTTTTATGGTTTTGTCCGTATTTATTGCTTTCTCTACAAAGAAATACACATAAAACGACTCTTACACCTATCAACGATTGCAAAACATTAAACGGTAGGGTAAGAGGGGAGTTTGAGCGTCAAAGTACAATCTTAAATCTGATTTATGTGTTGCATCATGGCTATAGGACGTTGTTTTAAAATAAAGGAAAAGGCAGCATGAGCATAAGGCTTGGTGTCTCTCCTGGTTTCAATACATAAATGTTAGCATGGAAATCATGAAAAGATTGGTTTTGCACGATGCACAATGCTGATTTTCTATTGTTTGTGCACTAAACCATTCACATTATGCACTATGCATGGTTCATGGTATCGAAGGAAAAATCTCCCGGACTGCATAGCAATTGTTTTCTTAGGACTTTGACCCATGATTGAGAGTGTGAGGTTATCCCTTGCCGTAGGGTAGAGGGTCGATTTCCTAAGGGACTGTGAAGTGAGGAAGCATAGTATATCTCCTGGAAATACGAGAAATATAAGAGAGAGGAGTTTGTGCTCGTTTGTGTTATATGTTTAGGAGCGCATCAAAGGGCCAGTCCCTGAGATGTAGGAGAGCTGCAGTGGGGCTCCGACTATTAGTCGGTGCAGTGCCTCCTATATGTGTGTAATCGTGGCGTTACACCTAAGTACGTTGGGATCTCCCTGTGAGGAGTTTTAGAGAAATGTTGGACTATAAACTATGAACACACAAATTAAGCTTTAGGGCAGTTTGTCCTTCAACATTAGATTGGCGCTCCTGGTGCGCGAGGCCGTGAGGGTGTTTGTGTGTCATGAGCATGAGGTCCGGCTAGTGCAATAGCCAGTGCTGGCCCATTTCAAGTCCCATCAGTGGTGCATCTGCCAGGAGCCACTTATAAGTGGTATTTTTTGGATCTAGGGTTTCTAGGGACGAAAAGGAAGTTGGTTTATGTCCTCTAACAAGGACCATCAAGCCGAAATCCAGAAAACAAAACGTGTTGGGAGGGCTAGATGGCGGTTAGAGATCGTAAGCCATTATTCTCCTCAAAGGAGTAGTCCAGTACGTATACGAAGCAGTGGTCTTTGTCACTTAACTGCTCTACCTATTCCATTAGGTGCAGGAGAAAGCATAAGTTCTTCCTTTTCTCCACCAAGTCTACCCACTTCAAGTGGGGGGGTGAATTCACCCGTTCAAGCTCCTATTGCTAATCCGATTGTCACCATGGCACAGCTTATTGCGATTCCTGCAGGGACGCCGGATTTACCAGCCTTAGGAGTTCCCTTGCCCATATTTAATGGGTTAGCGGAAGAGGATGCAGAATTTCACATTTGTGAATTTCAGAGATTGATGTTCAATTATCACATCCAGGACGAGGGACATCTCATGATGTTCTTCAATATGACGTTAAAAGGAAGGGCTGGGGTATGGTATCATAGCATAGAGTCTGGAACCATAACCACCATTGATCAATTCTTGAATGTAACACGTCAAGATCCTTACGAGAATGTAAAAGCATATGCCAAGAAGTTGAAGGAAGTATTTCATAAGTTGCAAACTTACATTCCCATTCCGACGGCTGCCCAACTGCAATATTTTTTGCTTGGGTTAGACTTTAATATAGTACAATTGAGCAGTGTGGCCTTAGCAGATATAGATACCGCTATTAAGCGGGCAGAGGGAGTACAAGCAAGATTACAAACTGCCTACTCCTCTCGAATGAATGTTAATGGGGGTTTAGTACCTAGCAGCAATCCATCATTGACGAATGGAAGTCAAGGGATGCCTATGACTAACCCTATTGGGAGAGGGAGTGTGGTTTCAAATGTACCTTTACTGCCAGCTCCTCCCAGTGTGACTATGCCTATGCCATGTCAGTTGGCTCCATCAAATGTTGGAGGCCAAGTTTCAAATTCTAACATTGCTCCTGTGGGTCAACAGCCAATGCCAAATCAGATTGTTAGGCCAATGGAACGACGAGTTGATGATCAAGGCTATGAGTCGAGTGCATCTAATGTCCTTGGCAAAGTTAAGGACATGATGAAGCATTATACCGACATGATTTCCGAACAATATCGACAAATAGCCGTCGACGTTAATTTTTTGAAGAAGCAACAAAATTTGATAGGGAGTCGACGCCCTGAAGACGGTGGACCCTCTAGATTCAGTTGTAAATGGTGTGGTGGGCAGCAGTTCCCCAGAAGTTGTCCAAATGTGAAATGTGACATTTGTGGGAAGTCAGGCCATTTAGCTGCTACGTGTTGGAGTAAGATTAGTTCCCTCCAACAAGGGAGTAAATAGCTAGGCCCAGTGAATCATAGAGCGCAAGGAAATAACTTGCAGCAAAATGATGCACCAAGACAAATATTACAGAGGGGAAAAACAACTATAGAAGAGTTGCCACAAGGCAATGGAGTCAGCCTTATTGAGGCTGTACAAGTCCATGATGCTGAAACCTCTAACTTAAGAGCCGTGACAAGAGGCCAAAAGGCTAAAGAGGTTGATAAAGATAATGCAAAACCGGTTGAGGCAAACCCTAAACAAGGGGATAAGGGGACGCAAGTCCAAAATCCTAACATAGAAGGGGGACCGCTAAGATCGGTTGACAAGAAAGTTGACCCTAAAAAGGATGAGGAAGTACCAAGAAAGAAGGCAAGAGCTGAGAAAGAAGAACCAAAACCGGTCCCAAGACCAAAAGAGAGGATGGTTTGGCGAGAAAAGAGAGCTTTGCCTACTTATCATGTCTTTGATTTAGCAAGTTCTCTTTGCGAAGTTAAACCAGATGTGAATCTCTTGCAATTGATCAAATTATCTCCAGGAGTATGCAAGGAATTTAAGAAGATCCTGCGTATTGGGTATATTGTAGAACCCTTGGGCATAGCACGAGTAGGGGAAGATTGGTTTGACCATGCTGAAAAGAACTGCCCTAGGGTTCCAGCTTATGTGGATGGAATATTAGTGGACCATGCCATTGTAGACACTGGATCCTCTGTCAATATCATGAGTTCAGAGTTGATGGAGAGGCTGGGTCTAGGCATCCAAAAAGACAGCTCCACCCTTCTGAGAATGGTTGATGATAGTCTAAGACAACCAGAAGGTTACGTTACTAAAGTCCATGTTACAGTTGCAAGTGTAGAATGTTTCTTGGACTTTAGGGTGATAAGATTTGCAAGACGCCCTAGCTATCGAGTTTTGCTAGGTAGGCCTTGGATCTTACGAACAGACTGTCAAGTCGATATACCCGCCGGTCGAGTGGTTCTAGGTAGAGGTGCTAATCGAGTAGTAGTCGATGCTTATCCTGAGTCTCCTCAAAGTGAGAGAGCTCCTTTATCTTCTACTGAATTAGAGACAGTAGACGATCCATCTGGTAGTGAGACATCATCCAGTGATGAATCTAAAGAGGGGTCCACTACAAAGGATATCTATCAGATAACTCTAAACGAGCCGATAGAGCCGCAAGATAGGATAAGAGACGCGGATGTGATTGAATTAGACCTTGGCACGTCGAATGATTCGTGGCCAATTAAATTAGGTTCTATGCTCAGTTTAGCAGAAAGGGAGGACTATGTGTCCTTGATTCAAGAATTCCACGATATCTTTGCTTGGAGTTATGATGAGCTAAGAGGCATTCCTCCCAACCTAGCTGTTCATACTATTCCTGTAAAAGAAGGCAGTCGTCTTGTCCGTAAAAAAGTAAGGCGTATGCCTTTTGAACTGAGGGATGGGCTGTTTGAGGAGTTGCAGAAGTTAAGGAAAGCTGGGTTAATCTTCCCTGTTCAACACACAGAATGGTAATCACCAGTTGTTATCAGGAAGAAGAAGAACAACCAGATCCGATTATGCGTGGATTTTAGAGAGCTGAATAAGCAGACAGTTAAAGATTTCTACCCATTGCCGTTTATTGACCAGATTTTGGATCAATTAGCGGGTAGGGAAATATATTCATTCATGGATTGCTTTGCAGGATATAACCAGATGGCAATTGCAGAAGAGGACAAGTTGAAAACAACTTTTATTACGGTCTTTGGTACTTTTGCGTACCATGTGATGGCCTTTGGTTTATGCAATGCACCTAGATCATGGCAACGAACAACAGAAAAGACCTTTGGTGACATCTCCCCAGATGAGTTGAAAGTATTTATTGATGACCTGGGGGCAGCCACTGTGAGGGAAAGGATGTTGATTATTTTAAGAAAATGCTTTGAGTGTTGCAGACAATTTTGTATCACTCTTAACCCACGGAAGTGTGTCTTTGGAGTACCTTATGGGCTATTGCTAGGCCATGTGGTCAGTTCAGTAGGGATTGCGACTGACCCTGAAAAGATCAAGGTTATAGTTGCTATGAGTCCACCACGCACTCCGAAAGAGGTTCATAGCTTTCTGTTCGTCGATAGGGTACTATCAAAGGTTTATAAATACCTTGGCAGAAAGAACGTTGCCATTAACGAATTTATTATCCTTTACCTGTTCATTTGAGTGGAGTGACCCTTGTAAGGTAGCTTTCGAGGATGTGAAGCAGGAGCTAGTAAAAGAACCTATTTTAAAGGCACCTAAAAGAGGTGAGGTGTTCTATATATTTTCAACAGCCACCATGCATAGTATCAGCTGCTGTTTAGCCCAAATCTGGGAGGAAAAGTGGTATCATCCGATAGCTTTTGCTAGTCAAAAATTGGGTATTTCAGAGATCAATTATACCTACATGGAGAAGTTGTGTCTTGCGATGGTCTTTGGGACTAAGAAATTCAGGCACTACATCCTCTATGAAAATACAGTGTTCTATACGAAGGCGGAAGGACTTAGATTGCTTATGAATAAGCTACAACCGCCTTGAAGGGTGGATTTTAGGCCCCGAAACGTGCCTAAAAATAGGAGAAAAATGTAGAAATGCGGGGGAAAATGCTCAACCACGAAGGCGGCAGCTCGACCTAGGACGATTTTAAGCGTCAAGTGCTTGACGGGCGTCCGTACGACACTCCGAGAATTTTCATAATTTTTCCGTGTGCCTGTGCCAGTCAGTGGAGCTGCCGATCAGTACGGGATGTCGAGACGAGTTCATAGAAATTTTCAGACGGACGATCGGAGTCCGTACGCGCAAGATGGCCCGAAACCGGCCGGGGTGCCCAAAGGGGGGTCCAATTTGGGAAATCCCAAGAGGTGCAAGGGAGGGGGGGTGACCTTTGGCACCCCCCCCACACAAAAAGCGTGATGTAGGAGGGGGGCGGCGGTTGTTTTTCAGCCGCCGAAAAAATCGCCCCCCCCCCCCAACAATCATGATGGCAAGCTGAACATAAGCCATGGAAGTGATCATGCCAGGCTCCTGCCTCCGGTCTACGCTCCGCATCACCTCCTCTCGCGCGCAAAATGGTGGACTGGTTGGAGAGAGAGAAAATCAGTCTTTCTCTCTCCTCCCTCTCTCTCCTCTTAACCCCCGTTCGTGCGTGGAAGAGTAGAATGGAAATGGATGGCCATCTTGACGAGATTGAAGGGCAATGCCAAATCATTGTAGATTGCTGATTGCAAGCAGAATTCATGGCTGGAAATCACTCGTGGGACGTGCCAAATTTAATGGGAAAACCTGCAAGACACGGTAATAATCATTTTTACAAAGAAAATGACCTTTTGATGCAAATTTGGTTGATAAAAATGTGTTCATATGGATTGAGTTTTGAGTATGTCGTGCTTTGAGTTGTTTTCTAGCTGTTCATCATTTGAAAATCAGAAAAACATGTGCGGGATAGCAGAAAATGGAAAACCGAGACACGAAAAACCATAAAAATGAAGGAAAATAGGGTTTTTTGGGCTAAAAATGATGCAATAAATTAATCCACACCTACTAAAATTCTTTTTCTGCTGAAATGAACTAAGGGCCACAGCCCATAAACTGAACTTAATTTTCAGCAATTAAAAAATGGGAGAAAATGGGGAAAATTGCAAGAAAATTGTAGAAAAACCCTAAAAAATAGGGAAAATTTATATTTTGGGCTTCGAAAAATTGGGAAAATTATGAGTAATGTCCGTGAATGTATAGTGAGGCTGAGGCATGAAGATTTGCTTCAGATCAGCCTTGCTTCCGTGTTTTAGTTCGGTTTTGTCCGCTTTTGATATGAAAAATAAGGGAAAAAGCCGTAAAATGCCATGCAACGAAGCACGAACGATAGTTGGAAATCATTAAAAGGATGGTTTTGCACTTGTGCACAATACTGTTTGCTAAATGTTTGAGCACTAGACATCCACCAAATGCATGGGGCATAAAAAAGAATTTAAAAGTATCAGTGATCAGCTCCTGGACATGCATTGCAATTGGTTTATGAGGACATGACCTACATTGAGAGGCAGTGAGATACCCATGCTGTAGGCTAGTTGTGGGATCCTAAAGGGGAAATCAAGTAAGGACAATGGTACATTCCTGGACACGCTTATTGGGTACCTTGAGCGACGTTTGTGCGAAATGTCTAAATGTTGAGCGACGCATCGAGGGGCCAATCCCCAAGGTGTAGGAGAGTCGCAGAGGGTTGACGGCATTCAGCCGTAGGAGGAACCCCATGTGTATGTGATTCGAGCCTTTTGGCTATGTGAAAGGGACTCCCTCTGAGGAGTAATATTGGGTTAGGATCAGTTGGACTACAACATATTACAAACGCAATGTTTAGGAAGGCAGAGATTTTGATAGACGCTCCTGGCCGCGAGGCCGAGGGGTTGTCTTGTGCGTAGTGACGAGGTCTGGCTAGTGCATGAGCCAGTGCCGGCCCATTTTTAGGTCCATCACGCCTGATTATTTGGCAAAGTGGTTAATCACTTTGTAGGAGTTCGATTATGAGATTAAGAGTAAGCCACCGAGGCTGCAGGGTATTGTGGAATGCCTTGTGGATTTCGAGGAGCCCAAAGAGATCTTAGCTGAAGGAAGTGATATTGAAGAAATGTTTAAAATTGATACAGCTTCCATTCCATCTTGGTATGCTGCTATTACGCATTATCTATCAACAGGAGAGACAGGAGGGTTGTCAAAGTCTGAAAAGAGGAAAATCAAACAGCAAGCTTTGAAGTTTTCCTTGATCGTAGGGACACTATATCGGCAAGGTGTTGATGATATCTATCGCCGATGTGTGATGCCTGACGAGGTTCCTTTTATCTTGGAGGAGTGTCATGACTCTGCATGTGGAGGGCACTTCGCAGGACGGTTGACGATGCAGAAAGCTTTGCGAGCTGGATATTGGTGGCCATCTATCTTTCAAGATTCTTTTGAGTATGTAAAGAAATGTGATGCCTGTCAAAGGCATGACAGTAGAGAAAATTGGAAACGTCCACTTATGCCTATCATGGCTATCCTTCCATTTGAGAAGTGGGGCATTGACTTTGTGGGTCCTATCACTCCGTCATCTACTACCCAGAAGAGGTATATTATAGTGGCCACTGATTATTTTACAAAATGGTCGGAAAGAATTAGTGTCGGACCGTGGAACCCATTTTTTGAATAAGGTGATCAAAAGCTTGACTGAGGCTTGGCAAATCAAGCACAATAAAACGACTCCTTATAATACGCAAGCAAACGGACAAGTTGAAAGTACTAATAAATAGCTTGTGGGGATCTTGTCTAAGATAGTCTCTGAGAAGAAACGAGACTGGGACAGGAAGTTGTATGTGGCAGTATGGGCATATAATACCACGTTTAAGCGAACTACCGGCCATACTCCATTTAAATTGGTTTATGGGGAAGAGTGTGTGTTACCCCTTGAAATCGAATTGCCGACCATACGGTTTGCAATTAACCATTCTTCGGGAGATGAGGATTTCCTTTTTGAACGTTTCACGACCTTAGCCCACCTGGATGAGCTGAAATTATAGAGCTTATTACACCAGGAGGTAGCTAAACGTCGAATGAAGCAGTTGCATGACCTTAGAGCGAAGAGATATACCTTTAAAAAAGGGCAATTAGTTCTGTATTATGATGTGCGTAGGGAGTTGTTTCCAGATAAGTTGGAACCTAAATGGGATGGCCCCTACAAGATTGTCAAGTTAGGGAAAAATAGGTCTACGGCCCTATTAGCTGATCTACAGGGAGTAGAGTTTAAAAATAAGGTTAATCTTAATAAGATTAAACCTTATTATTTCTAAGTATGCTAATACAGAGAAATGCATTGCAGGTCCATGCTAGGGATGATTTGAGACCTGCAAAAGAGCTTAAAGCCAGTTGATGGGTCGGTTAATTCCTTATTTGGAGCATCCATATCTGGAGCAAAGATACCATTAGGGGAAACTTATCTAGTGGAGCAAAGGATACAAATTGATTGAGCAAGAAGATGGAACCTTTGTGTGGGAGATTAAAGTCTTCTGCCATCACTGCTTACGACTGTTGACAAGTATCCCTGTTGAGTTCAATGAAGAAGGTGGGATGGAGCCGTTAGTTCATCCTCTCAACACGCTAAACTTTGATTACCATAATTACGAATAGAGGAGTTCACGATGGCAGGATGTGTATACCCATTGTGGATGTATACATTATATTTTGACGGAGCATCCATGGGCCCTAATAAAAAAGGGAGTGTTGAAGTAGTAATCCGAGATCCCCGACGTAGAGTTACGATGAAGTTAGCTGCTTATCTCGGGGTAGGATTCACTAACAATATGGCGGAGTATAAAGCCTTGATTATGGGACTGCATATTGCCAAACAAGGTGGTATTCGTCGGTTGTTAGTAAAAGGGGATTTCCAGTTGATCCTGAATCAGCTAGATGGGACATACACAGTGCGGAATCCCATTCTTTGTATGTATCATCGAACTACGATGACCCTGCTTGAAGAGTTTGAGAGAGTGTCTTTTCAGCTGATTCCACGTTACTGGAATCAGTTTGCAGATTCATTGGCAAATCTTACTTATGAGGAAGACCTTTTCTTCAATTGTGGTCCTAGTTTGGATATTGTGATCAATGATGAAACAGGACCCAGTCGCTTGTGGAGAATATTATCAGAGCATGCGATATATGGCAGACGATGGTTGATATGGGTGATGCAAAGAGTAGCCGAGACCAATCTACCATTGTTATCCTGGACCCATAGGTTAATTAGACAACATGTTATGCATACGCCTCTTGCTATCTATGCAGGAGGAATGGGTCATAACCTTATGCATTTAGTTTAGGGCTACGAGCCGTGTGTTTTCCTCCTTGGAAAGGAGCTTATTATTTTATATCTATGCAATCTCAAGGACGGATGTGTAGGTGCTATTTGGGTTTATTTCATTAGGCCAAGAGGGTCCGTTTTGCAAGGTTTTGAATAGTTTATTTCATTAGGCCAAGAGGGTCAATCCTTTTTTGTGGTGAAGTGCTTTATTTCGTTAGGCCAAGAGGGTCAGTTGTCTATTTAGTGCAGGTGCGGTTAATGGTTTCTTGTTTTAGTTCTGTGCTAGCCAGGTTCGGAAGAAGAGCTTGGAAGGAGCCTTTTGTTGCATGGAAGCTTCTCGTGGCCCTATCCAGGTGATATCTCTCCTTTATGAGTACTGTGGTTGTTGTGCTATATGTGTTTGTGTACTCGTTAAGGGGTTTTTCGTTTCTTATTGGCGATCGGCGTCCAAGGCATGAAGTACATAGGGTTAGATTCAGTATATTTGAGGGAGGTTTGAGTAGTCGTTGCCTCCTGTAAAGACATTGTCAGGCATCAAGAGACCTGTTTTAGAAGGGAATCCTGGTGACCCTGTTCTGCTAGCCTGCTAGGCAACCGTTCTAGGAGTTCTTGCTTAGTTGTGAGGCCATTAGAGAAGCCTGCCAGAAGAAAAATAATGATGATAAAGAAAAAGAAATCCTGAATATCTTCAAGAAAATCAATAAATACAAAGGTGTGTAAAAAGGGGTTTTAACCCCCTATAAAAATAGAAAATGAAAGAAAGGAAGATTTATAAGCAGTTGATCATCGCCTAGCGAAGGCTTGGTAGGTTCCTGGGGACGAGTCAGACCCGGGGCCGATGCCTTGTCTTCCTAGGGGTGGCATCTTGCTGGAAAAGAAGAAATTAAGGAAGGTTGGAGCGAAAAAAAAAGTGAGCATCCAAAAAGGATTAAGTGTCGCCTTGCAAGGGCTTGGTAGGTTCTTGGGTACCAAGACAGGACCTGAGGCCGATGCCTTGTTCTCCTTGGGTCACTACGCTCAGCTCCCTCTTTTTGACATGCCCGAGTATGTCAATAAAATAAAAACCCTAAGAGAAGAAATGTGTTAAAAGAAAATACTTCTTGATCAGGCTATAGGAGTCCTCGCCTAGAAAGAGCTCCTAGTTGTGTTGTCCTTAGTTAGGTAGGTAGTTCAGACCACCACTTAGGGCAACCTCTTTGACAGTTCTTTTTAGTTTGGCCGTGTTGGAGCAGTTGGTTAGTGACTAGCTTCGGACCGTCTATCAGATTATGCTAGGCCTACTCCTTGTGGATATCATGCCTTGTTTTTGTCAGGGGGTAGGGTGAGCACTGTGCTATTTTTAGTATGTATCTATTTTGTATCAGCTTGATGTTTCCTTTGGTTGTTTTGTGCAGATCTGCTATGGGATTCGATGGGCTGAGTCGCCCTATCCTGTGGTCGCCAATGAGAGCGGAATTTTGATGCCGAGAATTGCTTAAAAATAGCTAAAAATTACAAATATCAAGGAAATAATATTCAACGTCGAAGGCAGCGGCTCGACCTAGGACGATTTTAAGCGTCAAAGTGCTTTAAAGGCGCCCGAGCGACACTTGTTGATTTTTTGACAAATTTTCAAACTGACGTGCGGGTTGTCAAGAGTTACCGGCCAATGCGAGATGTCAAGCCGGATGCCTAGGATTTTTCAGAGCTCAATTTGGAGTCCGGATGGGGAAATGGCCAAGAAACCGGTCAACATTTAAAGAGGTGGACAAAACTTTGGTCAAGTGGGCAAGTGACCCTTGGGAGCCCAAAAAAACTTAATGTAGCATGAAACTTTTCATGCAAGAAGATGAAAAAACGTGAGGAGGATGAGGGCGCCATGGAACGGCTGAAAAATGCGCCCATATGTTGATGGATGGATCCTCCTGCCTGCACACAACCCCCCACAATGATCATGGGGCTTCATTCTTCTCTGTATGCTGACTCTATCACTGTGCTTCACCCGTCAAATGGTGGCCTCAATGGAAATCTCTGATTTCAGTCTTTTTCTCTCCTCCCTCTCTCTCTTCTAGAGGCAGATTCATGTGGGAAGAAGAAGGATGTCCAACCGAGATGGGATTGCTCCGTCATGCAAGAGGAGGGTAGATTGCTTATTCCGGACTGTCATGGACATTAATGGCTACTGGAAATCAGTCCCGAAACATGGGAATTTGCTATGAGTTTGATCAGTTTATGCTCAAAAAATTAGAAAAACATAAGTGTTATTGAAATTAATGGTATAAAACCGTAAAACACGCGTTTAAGAGGCAAAATGGGGTTTTTTTGCAAAATAAAGGGGAAACATGAGATATAACATCAATAAAACCTAAAACTTTACTGTCAAGAAACCTAAGGGCCACAGCCCATAATCAATCTCAATTTTTAGTCATTTTTTATTGAAAATAATAGAGGAAAATAACCAAAAAAGATGGAAAATGGGTTTTAAATGGGAGAAAATTAGAAAATGATAAAAGAAAAATTCCAAAAAATTACATAAGTGTTTGTGCAATGTATAATGAAGGTAGAGCACGAGGTTAGCCTCGGTTTACCCTCATTTTTATGTTTTTGTCCGTATTTATTGCTTTCTCTACAAAGAAATACACATAAAACGACTCTTACACCTATCAACGATTGCAAAACATTAAACAGTAGGGTGAGAGAGGAGTTTAAGCATCAAAGTACAATCTTAAATCTGATTTATGTGTTGCATCATGGCTATAGGACGTTGTTTTAAAATAAAGGAAAAGGCAGCATGAGCATAAGGCTCGGTGTCTCTCCTCATTTCAATACATAAACGTTAACATGGAAATCATGAAAAGATTGGTTTTGCACGATGCACAATGCTGATTTTCTATTGTTTGTGCACTAAACCATTCACATTATGCACTATGCATGGTTCATGGTATCGAAGGAAAAATCTCCTGGACTACATAGCAATTGTTTTCTTAGGACTTTGACCCATGATTGAGAGTGTGAGGTTATCCCTTGTCGTAGGGTAGAGGGTCAGTTTCCTAAGGGACTGTCAAGTGAGGAAGCATGGTAAATCTCCTGGAAATATGAGAAATATAAGAGAGAGGAGTTTGTGCTCGTTTGTGTTATATGTTTAGCAACGCATCAAAGGGCCAATCCGTGAGATGTAGGAGAGCTGCAGTGGGGCTCCGACTATTAGTCAGTGGAGTGCCTCCTATATGTGTGTAATCGTGGCGTTATGCCTAAGTACATTGGGTTCTCTCTCTGAGGAGTTTTAGGAAAATGTTGGACTATAAACTATGAATGCAGAAATTAAGCTTTAGGGCAGTTTGTTCTTCAGCATTAGATTCGTGCTCCTGGTCCGCGAGGCCGTGAGGGTGTTTGTGTGTCATGAGCATGAGGTCCGCGGCTAGTGCCATAGCCAGTGCCGGCCCATTTCAAGTCCCATCAGTTATCATGGATTAGTGTATGAGAGAAGGGGGACGTAAATTGAGGTTGGATGGACTCTTAGCAGTTATTGAAGAGAGTCAATAGGCCTCCGATTTTGAGATGCATATGTCATAAGCACCATTTCATGAGTAAGTCATAAATTTCATTGTCTACGTTACGACAAACAATTTGTTTTTGTTATCATTCTTTTTTTCTTTCTTAAATTGGGATTTCTTCTCTTGTAACTCAACAAAAATTAACGTATGTAAAGTCTCCACCCACCCACCCACAAATTAATGTATATATGTTGGAGTGTTTCCCGTCTTGTGGTGTTGCACCACACCTCATCGAACCTCGCCACCACTCTCTCTTTGTTTTTTATCCATTCATTATCTCCTCTCCTTCCATCTCTCTCTCTCTTTCTCTTTCTTTATTATGTTGTATGTTTATTTCCTCTCTCTCATTCCTTCTTCTTTTTTCTCTTCCTCCCTCTCTCTTATTTTCTTTAACAATCACAACTACGACTATGACTACGACGACGATCACGACCACCACTACGACTATGACCACAACCATGACTACCACCACCACCACCACCACCACCACCACCACCACCACCACGACTACAACTATGACTACGACTATGACTACGACTATGATGACGATGTGGACTATGACTACAACCATGACCATGACTACGACTATGACCACGACCATGACCACGAGCACAACCACGACCATGACCATGACCACGACCACAACCACGACTACGACTACGACTATGACAATGATGACGACCACAACCACGACCACGACCACGACCACGACCACGACCATGACCACCACTACCACTACCACTACCACTACCACCATGACCACGACCATGACCATGACTACCACTATCACTACCACTACCACTACCACTACCACTACAATAAACAAGAAAAGAAGAAAAAAAAATGACCACGACCACAACCACGACTACCACTACCACTACCATGACCACGACCACGATCACGATTATGACCA
Source organism: Lygodium microphyllum (assembly GCF_053477565.2). NCBI lineage: Eukaryota > Viridiplantae > Streptophyta > Polypodiopsida > Schizaeales > Lygodiaceae > Lygodium > Lygodium microphyllum. The sequence continues at coordinate 36,092,564 of NC_141161.1, forward strand.
CGACCACGACCATGACCACGACCATGACTACGACTACGACTATGACGATGACCAGGACTACGACGATGACCAGGACTACGACCACGACCACGACCACAACCACGACTACAACCATGACCACGACTACGATCAGGACTACCACCACGATCACGACCATGATTACGACTACGACTATGATGATCACGACCACGACTACGACTACGACCATGACCCTCCCTCACCCTCTCCCTCTCTTTCTCTCTTTCCTTATCAGGTTTAATGTTTTTCTCTCTTTTTCTCTCTCCTCTCCCTCTCTCATTTCCTCTCCCTCCCTCACCCTCACCCTCTCCCTCTCCCTCTCTCATTTTCTCTCCCTCCCTCACCCTCACCCTCTCTTTCTCTCTTTCCCTATTATGTTTAATGTTTTTTTCTCTCTCCTCTCTCTCTCTCATTTCCTTTTCTCTCTTCCTCTCCCTCTCTCATTTTCTCTCCCTCCCTCACCCTCACCCTCTCTTTCTCTCTTTCCCTATTAGGTTTAATGTTTTTTCTCTCTTTTTCTCTCTCCTCTCCCTCTCTCATTTTTTCTCTCTCCTCTCCCTCTCTAATTTCCTTTTCTCTCTTTCTCTCCCTCTCTCATTTCCTCTCCCTCCCTCACCCTCACCCTCTCTTTCTCTCTTTCCCTATTATATTTAATGTTTTTTCTCTCTCCTCTCCCTCTCCCTCTCTTTCTCTCTTTCCCTATTACGTTTAATGTTTTTTCCTTCCTCTCCCTCTCTCATTTTCTCTCCCTCCCTTTCTCTCTTTCCCTATTATGTTGAATGCTTCCCTCTCTTTCCTCTTCCTCTCTCATTTCCTCTCCCTCCCTCTCCCTCTCCGTCTCCCACTCTTTCTCCCTTTCCCTATTATGTTTAATTTTTTTCTCTCTTCCTCTCCCTTCCCCTCTCTTTCTCTCTCCCTCCCTCTTCCTCTTCCTCTCTTTCTCTCTTTCCTTATTATGTTTAATGTTTCCATCTCCCTCTCCCTCTCCCTCTCTCTCGTTTCCTCTCCCTCCCCCTCTCTTTCTCTCTCCCTCTCTCTCTGTTTCTCTCTTTCCCTATTGTGTTTAATGTTTTCCTCTCTCCCTCTCCCTCCCTCTCCCTTTCCCTCCCTCATTTCCTCTCATTCCCCCTCCCCCTCTCTCTCTCTTTCTCTCTCCCTCCCTCTCCCTATCCCTCCCTCTTCCTCCCCCTCTCCCATTTCCTCCCTCTCCCTCTCCCTCTCTCAATTCCTCTCCCTCTCTCAATACACATGAATTATACCGAAAACAAGTAAAAGAGAGAGAGAAAACACAAAAGCAAAGCAAGAATGGACAATGCACTCACCATAAAGGCTCGAAGAAGGGTTTGGCAGCTCCTCTTCATGACGGCGGCTCCTCTTCGCAATGGCAGCTCCTCTTCGCCCTCCGTACACCTCCTCCTCTTCTTCACGAACGACGGTGGCGGCGGCGGTGAGAAGCCTTCTTTCTCCCTCTTTCTCTCTTTCTCTCCCTCTCAAATGTAAGATGTTTGCTCTCCCTCTTGCTCTCCCTTTAGCTCTCTCTTCGTGAATGCACGTAGAATAACGCGCTCGAATTTCAGCCCGCATTTTTTTCGTCTAGGTACCGTCGCTATTTGCGTCACAAATGCGACGCAAATAACGGCACCACTAGTTCTCGTTGCAAATGGCCATCGCTATACCCTCATATCCTTGTAGTGTTGTAGTAAGGTCTTGATTTGAATGGTTGGAACATAATAAGAAAATTTATTCTATAAACTGCCATAAACAAGTTTCATAGTTTTACTTTATATTGTTGATTGTAGTGTCCTTATCAGGATGATAGTCACTCTTGTGGTTGGAGAGTAATTGCAAATGCTAGAAGATTTGTTAGGTTAATTTATCTCAACAAATATAAACTTATAAAGGTAATGTAAAAGATACTAAATTTTAAGATTGAGATTTGTTGCAAAATAATCAATTGATAATAACAATATAGTCCATTGTATAAAATAACAATGAACTAAAAATATTTTCTTACAAATATAAGAGAAAAGGTCATGAAGTACATAATGGTCAATTATATGTAATCGACAAGAATGGACAATAGTGGGGGACTTGAACATTGATGAGAGGAGGTGCATATAACTGCAGCAGGTGAAGCTATGCCTTTAATACCCAATGCAACCAAAGCATTAAAGAAAGGAAAAAGGACTCCTAAAAAGGGTGTCCCTTTTCTTGAGAAAAGTTCTCAAAAAAAGAAGTAGCTTTGCCTCATTGCTTGTAAGCCCATGTGTGTATAAGTCATGGAGATGGCTGATAAAAATTTACCACAAAATTTGTACATGTATTTTATATTGATAATAAAGAGATATTTTCTTCAATATCCTTGCATTGTATATTCTTCTCTCTCCTTGCTGATATCTACAAAAAAAAAGTTGTAAATTTTTAATAATCAAGAAGTGAAATTAGATATACTCCTAAGTGGATATAATATGATATAAAAAATTACTCGTTTATTATTAAGTTGGAACACAAATGAGCATGGTAGTTCAATATCTTCATTCTATAAATCTATCCTCACTTGATGTAGCATATATGATGATCTAACCTTTAGGATTGCAATAATGTCCTCATTGAACCAAACATCAAGATCTACTATAGGATCTTTGCTAAAATTATCAAGTTTTTGGTCTAAAGCACCCAGACTACCACCAACATAATGTCATCTACTATAATAGAAGCTAAGAATGAAATTCAGAGTAGTAATCATATATTTACAAGCTATAGAGTCTTGATCTATCTTACATATAATTTTTCCTTTTGTCCTAGTGTCCCATCCCTCATCAACAAATTGTATGACATGATCATATGTTAATCTCTTCACTGAAAGCATGGCCATTGTTTTCTTATCTTAACATTAGAAAATAAGTCAACAAATATATTAATAGTCATGAACAAAATAACTTTTCTTAGCCTACTTGTGATATTACATTTTAATGGTCTCTATATCTCAGAAAATATTTTACATCTATAGCCCTTAGTAGTAGCTGGACTTGGCAAAGGCAACTCAAAGCTTGAAAAATTAGGCAAACGAAGAGGGGATACTGATCTCCATTGGCTGCACTGTATGGGGACAATATAGGAATGATCATAAAAGAATATTCCATTCTCTGCAAGCTTTGTCTTCTTTCTATCTTTGTGCATTTCTTCTCCAATCAAACCATGCATCACATCAATAACATCAACAATAGACTCAACTAGTTGCCATTCCTCAAGAGCAGAGGGATATACATCTACAAGACAAATAAAAAAATGTTATAATGGAAAACCTTAAACCAAGTTCAAGAAAAGAAAGACTTTAAGAATCAAATTCTTATAACTTGGTCTATACATCTTTGATTCTACCCTTCCAAGAAGAAATGAATGAGCTCTCATATATTTGCCTTTTTTCACATTTTGCCCTATTGCATGGTGATCCAACTCCTTTTGCTAATGATTGTAGGAATCCATCTTCCATCTTTTTGGAATGAGTTAAAAACTGATATGGATGTGATTTGGGAGCTTGGATGCCTTGTTGAAGGTCAAATTCTTGTATCCATAGCACGCACACACACACACACACACACACACACACACACAGAAGACTAGGTTACCACAAAGGAGGGAAAAACACAAGAGGGACAAAAGAAAGGAGGGAAAAAATATGTTCCAAGCTTTTTACTAATTTGAATTTAGAGTAAACCTATCATTATCATCAATCCAGACATATCATTAAATAAAAGTGACCGAGACTGTATATCATTAATGCAAAGAATGTCATAATCACGAATATAAGAGATTAAAAATAGATATTGATAATAAAAATTCCTAATATTACTATATATATATATCTTTTTGTAAAATAATTTTTTGCCTTTTTTAAAATACAAGTTCCGCTACGAAGGCTTTCCTTCTTTTGGTCTAGAGCACTCTCTTTCTATCTCTTAAAAGGTATTTTCAAGACCTCAAAATTCCCTAATGAATCCAAGCACTCAAGCATATGCTCCAACATAAAACCCATCTACAGCCCGGAGCTTGGTCCTATGCCAATATCTTTGCTTGGCATTATAGCTTATTGTGTTCCTAGTCCTCATACGAATCCAATGAGGTATCGGTCTATTTTTCCTTTGCTTCTTGCCCTACTTCTTCTTAATCAAGAAGGTCTTGTGGGAAGGCATGATGCTCCAACTATCACCTTAGCATTTGATCTTAAATTCTCATATCTCTAGGCAACCCTTCAGCTGGCCACAAACACCTTCTTGCCTGCAAATACGATGCCATCATGATCCCCTTCTACTAGCTTCTTAGGTAGCCTAAGCTGGTTTTCGTAGATGATAGAGGATAGAAAAAAAGCTACTTTTATTTTTAGTGTTGAACTTCCTTTTTCATCAACATCATCCTCCCTAAAAGCTCCTCGACCCTTTCCATGAGAAAATAATTGTTTTAATCTTGCCAAGCTTGACATTACTCCATTTGTGGCAAGCTCCCAACAAACTACACCGTGTGACAAGATTCCATTGGAAACACATCCTATCCAACATAACAATAGCCTTTCTAAATTGTCGAGTTCGCCCAAGGATATTGACCATGTAGTTATAGTGCTCAATATTGAGCGAGTTTTGATAGCCATTGCTTTTAACCTCAAAATAGTGCTCACCTTATCTACAAGCCCAGCATGATTGCAGACAGAAAGCACGTTGAGAAATGTGATCCCATTTGGTAGTATATTTGTATTCCCCATTTGTCAAATATTTGAAACACAAATTCACACTACCCTTTTCATGCATATCATGTGATTAATGCATTCCATGTCACAAGGTTTGGGGACTAAGCATTGCATCAAAAACCTTCTGAGAATCTTTCATATTGCCACACTTGCCATACATGTCTATTAGAGCATCTATCAAAAGCACTTTATGAGGATCCAAAGTTGGATTTGTGTTATAATTCTTTTCCATATAATACCCATGGAAATTTAAGAGGTCTTATTTCACAGCTTTGGCATGTATTTCCCAACCTCTATCAATCATTCCTTTCATAGTATAGACTTTCAAGCTGCAAACAAGTGTAACAGCATTGCGAGAAACACCATCCTTCTCCATGTTTGTCAAATAGTTTAGTGCTTCCTTCTCATCCCCATATTTTGCATGTAGCTTGATTAGAGCAGTCCATGACACAACATTCTGTACTAAGGCATTCTGTGACTCTGTGAGCAACCCACATTTGCCATACATATTCACTACGGTGTTGCCAATGGAGGAACTACTTTCAAATCCCCTTTTGATGACCTCACCATGTATCTTTTGTCCCTTGTCCATGGATCTCACATGAATGTAGATTAATTTGGAGATATACCTTGAACTTGCACTTTCTCCAAGGAATTAAATGCTTCTTCACTTAACCCATGTGGGCATATCTAGCAATAAATACATTCCATGATATTGTATCTTGGTTTGACAGCTGATCAAATATCTGATGTGCTTCTACAAGTGAGCCACATTTGAGATACATGTCCACGAGAGCACTACTCACTTATAACTCTAATTCCAAACCAAATTTTGTTGAATCAGAGTGTATTTCTTGGCATGTAGCTACAGATGCAAGTGTCATACAAGCATTTAAGCTGCAAGTGATTGTGAAAAATTCTACAGGCAATGATGGCATTGTAATTGATAATATATCAGCATCTCAGAGCCATGAGTTCTCCTCCACACAGATGAATGCCATCAGAACACTGCAAAGTGGCTTTGCAGTGATGGACATGTAGCGTCACGACACCCGGAGCCACTAATAAGTGGCAGTTTCTAAACCTTGGATGAAAAGGGACTAAAAATTTAGAACCTTGTCCATTAAGGTTGTGCTATGGTGTTTGTCAAATGGGGTTTGCCTAGGGTTTCAAACACTTAGCTTGCCCTATTCAAAATCTCCTAATGGACCTAATCAGTTACATAGAGATTGAATCCTCTACGAGGGATGATCTATGTGATGTGGAGAGTAACCATTTAGTGGTTAGTCCATGTTGGGATCTAAAACGGCCTGACACTAGCTCTATGGCACTAGATGTGCCTCTACTACTCATCTCAAACCACCCTACATAGCCTTGTGGTCAAGATGTCTAAGAACTTTGTGTTTGTAGGATTTTTAGTCTAATGGATATCTTTCCCCACACTCCTCAAAGGGAGTCCCTAAACATATTAGCGTTATACACCACCTAGACACATACAAAGGGAGCACCCCTCGAGACATCACTGTGGCTCCACTACAACTCTCCTACACATCACGGATTGTCCCCAAGATGCACTGCAAACACATACAACACATTCAAAACAAACTCCACTCTTTTTTTAAATAAATCCAGGAGATAATAGATAATCCTCACCTAGTATTCCTTGAAGAACCAAATCTCTAACCCAGCAACGTAGGGTACCTCGCACTCTCAACATAGGTCATCACTCATACAAATAGGTGCTATGCATCCCTAAGATGATACTATATGGTGTGTGTAATGCAATGGTGTATGCAAGTTTATTCATTAGCAATCAACATCGTGAAAGTGTAAAGATAGTTCTTTTCATGCTTTTCTTCTAATCTACAATGCTGTGTTGCTTAGGGCTAGTACCGAGCTTTCTCGTGCTACTAGACTCTTTTAATTTTTTTTAAAAAGAACCCTATGTGGCATGCATTATAAAAGATCATAATTCAACATACTTTAAACACTTGACAACCCCCTTATCCCTACCATTTAGAGTTATGCATTTGTTGATAGGTGTTTAAGGTGTATTTTTCTTTTACTACTACGGAAGCAATAAACCCATTTTAAAATGGAGACAGGGTTGAATTGAGGCTAAACCTCATGCTTCAACTCTACCATACATTTGAAAGCATAAATTATATTTTTTCTTATTTTTTGGATGATGCAAAAAACTTAATTTTCTCCATTTTTTCTTATTTTTTATAATTTATTTATAGAAAATTACTTATATGTAATAATTTATTAGTTTAGATTGATTGATCTTACTGAGAATTATTTTCTTATCATATTTCAACTCACAAGAATAGTATATGTATGACAAAAATCCAAAATTCTCATAATGTTTTCTAAATTTACATAGTCTCGGGTTTTGTGTGTTTAGCATCAAATCATTATACGATTGTTTATTTTGTGATTACTTCAATATAACTAAGAAATTAGAGCATTGTCAACCAAATACAATCCTTTCCAACCAAAATTTATCATAAAACAATGAAGTCTATAGCTTACTCATGAAATCGCACCTTATGATATATGTATTTCGAAATTGGAGACCTGCTGACTCTCTCCAATAGCCACTTATGGTTCATCCAATCTCGATTTACATCCCCTTGCACTTTCACATTATAATCAAAATCTTTCATCTTAGCTCACCCTCTTCTCTCATATACTAATCCATGAGAACATACAATAAGAGGAGAGAGGAGAGAGAAATACTAAAATCAGATCTTCCCATTCAGTGCATCATTTTTTGTCATTTTTGTGGCAATGGATGGCAAAGAAATTGGAGATCTCATGGACCAAATCTTTCCGTTGATTATCACTAGCAGAAAAATCATTTAAAAATGGTAAATTTTGGGGTGTCAAAAAAATGGTACCCCCTCCCCCTCCACATTTTAGTGAAAAATGATGTCTCTTCAATTCTCTACTAAACCAAGCTTATTAGACTCTAAACACAAAAAAACTAGTTTCTGTCCTTGTGTTTACACTTTGACAAAGTGATTTTTTCCGTTTTGGTAGGACAAATGAGTTCAGATTTGAGATCTGTTTGACCGGTTGGCTTTATCACATTGAAATAACACAATATTAGTGAGTTTGGGAATCTCCCAATTCTCATTTTTTGAATACTAAAAAGGTGGCACTCGGATAACATGCCCATAAGTTTCTCAAAACCATATGATGTGACCTATCATTGGAAAGTGCTTCAAAAATTGAATCTATTGAGCTATAGAGCGCTCGATTTGGAGTTATAGTGTTTGAGGTTATGACAAATCCAAATATTTGACCACGTGTCCCAAACTTATGGAAAATTTCCATATTCCCCAATATGGTGTTAAATCTATAAAAATGGCCACCATCATGCACTTCCAAGCTCTTAGATCACATAGCTACTTCATTATGCCAAACCTTGCGGGGATTAAATGGGGGGTCAAATGGACTTTGATCGACAAACCGAGACTTGCATTGGGTTCTTGACATTAGACTCCGTCTAGGAAAACTTCATCTCATGAATGTGCAACTATTTTATTTTGCATGAAAAATTGGTCTTTTATGGCCTCCTGAGCTATTTTTCACCTCAAAATAATAGGCTCTAAAATTTTTCTTTCATTGGTGACCACAGGATAGGGTGACTGAGCTTGTTGAATCCTATGAAGTGATTTGCACAAACAACAACCATAAAAAGTATCAAGCTTCCACAAAAATATACTACAAAGCACAAGAAGAGCTCTCACCTTACCCCTTAACAAAATCAAGGCATAAAGATCCTCAAGGGATAGGCCCAACATAATCTACTGATAGAAATTGGGAGCAAGTCGCTTACCAACTGCTCCAATGCAAACTGATGAAAAGAACATCAAAGAGGTCATCCTAGTGGTAGCCTAAACTACCTACCTAAACTAGACCATGAACTCCTACTAGGTAACGACTCCTATAGCCTGGTCATCATATAATTTTTTTGAACATATTTTCTTCCAAGGTTTCCACACTAGAGTGTGTAAAAAGGAGGGAGTTGAGCATAGAGTGACCCAAGGAGAATAGCGCATTGGCCTCAGGTCCTGACTGGATACCCAAGAGCCTACCAAGCTCTCGCAAGGAAACACTTAATCCTTTTCTTTTGCTCACTTTTATTTTCACTTCAACCAGCCTTATTCCTTTATTATGGCTAGTTGCTACCCCCTAGGAAGACAAGGCATCGGCCTCAAGTGACTTGTCCCTGTAAAAACATGCCAAGTCTTCACAAGGCGATAATCAACTGCTAATAAGATTTTAATCTTTTTTTCTTTTCTTTTCCATTTTAAGGGTTAGGATCCCTTTTTACACGCCTTTGTACTTTTATCTTTCAAGTATATTCAGATTTTACTCTTCTTTATACTTTGGCAGGCTTCTCTAATAGCCTTACACTAGTAGGGACTCTTAGAACAACTACCTAGTAGACTAACAGAACAAGGTCACTAAGATGGTTTTCTAAAATAGGTCTTTAGTTCCCATCAATGTCGTGACATGAGGTAGACAACTACTTCAACCTTCCTCATATATCCCTAACCTAACCCTAGGACTTCATGCTTTAACTACTGGCTCCCAACAAATGAAAATAAAATAAACTCCCACATACACATATAACACTATCCGCATAAAGGGAAAAATTGGAGAGGTGATGACACCACCTGGAATCATGCATAGCAGTAAAGGCTCCCTCCAAGCACTTCGTCAAACCTATCTAATGCAATCACTAAAGCAAAAAACCATTAACCATACCTGCACCAAATAGACATATGGCCCTATTGGCCTTAAGGAATATAACATTTCACAACCAACAAACTAGCCCTCTTAGCCTTATGCAATCAAGCATTAAATCCCAATAGAGCTGCCTCTCTTAGCCTTATGAGATAATCCACTTCACTACCATTTAGAAATGTACACAAACCCTTGGTCCTAACATAACTTTACTAAAGCATAAGATCAACCAAGGATAAGAGCTCCTCAAGCCCTACATTAAGCGCATCAAGTTATTGTTTAACCCCCCTACATAAATAGTAAGAGGTGTCTGACGAATATAACAATAAACAATCCTATGCATCCATGACAGAGTAAAAAGGTGCTCAATTGCTACCTGACTCATAACGCAAACTAACCATCAATGTGGCCAAAATAGGATGTGTCAGCAAGAAGACCCCAAAGTAGTCCTAGGCTAATGTTAGATGTTAATTATAAGAGCTTTCCTAAATTGTTAGCTATATATAGATAGACTATATATAGCTAACACACAGACTATATATAGCTAACATAAATGACAATTGAGAAAGACATCTTCAACAAAAGCATAGTTGGCCAAGGAATCTGCAAAGCATTTTCACTATCGAGAAACTAGCTGACAAGTCACCGTCTTAAAAATATGCAACATATCCAAGGAGGCTGCATGACGGTACATTCATAGGGTGGGATCTCACACACTATAGGTCCCATTCAATTGATTGATTACTAACTATGAGTCACCTTTTGTTGAGATGACAAGCTCAACACATGTGAACATTGATGATGGACCGCCTGGTTAGATGGGTCCACACATCTACACTTAGCACGTCGGTGGTCATTATGACTCTCACATGGCCATTGACTCATTACTTATTATATTCAGGTTGTTGCACCTATTTACAACTAGCATAGTTATAGCGCCAGTCGACTAGTGTAGTCGGTTATGCATTGTTTGACTCAGTAGGCCACTTTCCTTTATGTTTTACCTTATCTATACTTTGTGGAAATTGTAAAGAGTGTGGAAGAAGAAGAAGAAACCAGCAAGAAAACGTTTTGGCCTCCATCTCTCTTCTTGTCTCTTGAGTGAGCTTCTCCTTGTGCATTCTTTGTGTGTTCGATGCAGCATCTTGAGCAAGTCCCCCCACCACGCAATTCTTGACATGGTATCAGAGCCGCGCCACTGAGAGAGGCTGATTTCGAAGGCTGAAGCGAAGGAGAAGAAGCAAGGTTCGAGCAAGCAAGCCACGGGTAAGAAGCTCTCCCATTCTTCCACTCTCTCTCTCAGATAGTGCCTGTGGAGGCACCGGAAGCAGGGTCGAGCAAAAATCTCAAATTGCAGTGAGATTTGGTATGCACAAAGAGCACTGTGTATGCTGCAAATTTGCCCTTTAGGGCTTTCCCGTAGTTTTTTTGGGCATTTGAGGGCTGTTTCAGGCCTTGTTTTAGAGCCACAAGGTTGCGGACAGTAGTTTGAGGGTATATTGTGACTTTGAATGTATTGACTGAAAGTGGGTGCGTAGGTTACAGATTTTAGATCTATAAGTTCAAAGGTGTTTACCAGCAAGTAAACACAAGGTTTATCTGCAAACTGGTTGCAGATTGCATGTATTATTGAGCAGACAGTGAAAAAGGCTATCTGATGTACTGCTATGCACTACAGGTCGAAGATTGCAGAAGATTTGCTTGTTGTTTGGTATTAATTTTGTGATAATGGCAGAGAACAGTGGAAGCCCCATCATTGAGAAGATCGACAAGAATAACTACCCTTCATGGAAGTTTTGTGTCACGAACTTCCTCATTGGAAAATGCCTCTATGAGTTTGTTTCAGGTGAAGAAAAGGAGTCGGAGGTGAGAGATCCTCCAACTGCAGAAGAGACAAAGGCACGGAAGGAATGGAATGCAAAAGATAAAAAGGTCATGTATTGGTTGTTTGCAGTAATTGACAATAATATGCTAGGACACATTAGAAATGCAAAGAATTCATATGCAGCTTGGACCATACTTGAAAGTATGTTTTCTGTAAATATAAAGGCGCGAAAGATTCAACTCAAGCAAGAGTTGAATACATTGAAGAAAGGGAAGATGTCTATCAATGAGTATGCACTGAAGGTAAGGAGCATTGCAGATGCCTTGGCGGCGATTGATGCCATGCCCGATGATGATGATTTGGTGTCATCTACCTTGGGTGGACTTAACAATGAAAAGGCTTGGAAGTCTTTTGTAACTTCCATATATGTTAGAAAGCCATTTCCAGATTTCGATGAGTTGGTCTCCCTTATGATCACTGAAGAGATCAAGATACAGAGTGAGACATCTGAAAAAAGTGGTGAATAGGTCCAAGCTTTCTACTCCAGTTCAGGAAGGGGACCTGGCAGGTTCTCTTCAAGAGGTCGTGGTACAGGACGTGGTAGTGACAACCAGCAAAATAGATTGAATCAGCAATTTGGCGATATGCAGGTATCAGGAGGTCGTGGTAACTTTAGAGGCAAGGGGAGCTCTAGAGAAAGAGGTGGACGGCAGAATAAAGGTTCAAACAACTCTAGTATTGTGTGTCACTACTGTGGCAAAACAGGTCATATTGCAGCCCAATGTTATGCTAAGAAAGATGATATCCGCAGTGGTAAGTTGCAGTAAGGAAACTATGCATCGTCTTCACAACAGAATGAAGACAAAAATGAACGTTTGTTTGTTATGCAGCATATGCTAAATGCTGTTATAGGAAAAGGAACACATGATGATGTTTGGTATGTTGATTCAGGTGCATCCAATCATATGACCAGCCATGCAGAATGGTTTGGAGAGATGCAGGATTTGCAAAATGCAGGTTATGTGCAGACGGGTGATGATTCATGCCACCCAATTTCACATATTGGAAAAGTTCCCTTGTCCTTGCATGATGGTAAGATAAAGAGTCTTTCAGATGTATCACATGTGCCATCTATTACAAAGAACTTGGTGTCAGTCGGTCAAATGGTAGAGCAAGGGCTGCAAGTCAGATTTAATGCAAAGGGCTGCTTTGTAGAAGACTTCAATGACAAGTGTAGGTTGGTAGCAAAGGGAAGTAGAATTGGACGTATGTTTACTCTGGATGTTGGAATTCCTACTATGAATGCTGCTATGTATGCTAAAGGAAAAGGTTTTGTTGCAGATATTGAAATTTGGCACAAACACATTGGATATGCAAATGTACAAAGGCTAAAATTAATGCAGTCCAAAGGGTTGGTTACAGGTTGGCCTACATTTAGAGTTGCAGAATTTCATAAGGTATGCGAAGCATGTCAGTTTGGTAAGCTTTTCACATGACAGAGATGTAAGCAGAAATATCCTTGATGTTGTGCATACAGACATTTGGGGCCCTACACAAAATGTATCTCTTGGAGGCAAGTCATACTTTGTCACATTCATTGATGATTGTTCTAGAAAGCTGTGGGTATATTTTATGAAGGAAAAGAGTGAAGCGTTTGAGCACTTTAGAACTTTCAAGGCTGTAGTTGAAAGAGAAACATGCTTGAAAGTAAAGTGCTTGAGGTCAGATGGAGGGGGAGAGTACCTCTCGAATGAGTTCAGTGATTTTTTGAGGTCTCATGGGATAAAGAGACAGTTCACATGTAGATATACCCCACAACAAAATGGGGTTGCAGAAAGGAAAAACATGCATGTTGCAGAAGTTGCACGTGCCTTGATGGCTGAAAAGAATATACCTAAGCATTTTTTGTCTGAGGCTATTCATACTGCTGTTTATATTATGAATAGAACTCCCACAGCTGCAGTTCATGGTATGACCCCCGAAGAATGTTTTACAGGTAAGAATCTTGATGTCTCACACTTGAAAGTGTTTGGCTGCATTGCGTATGTTCATGTGCCAGATGAGTTGCGGAAGAAAGTGGATCCAAAGGCTGAAAAGTGTGTCTTTATTGGATACTCTTTAGAGCAGAAAGGGTATCGCTGTTATAACCCTGTCACATGTAAGTTTAGAGTGAGCAGGGATGTCATCTTTGATGAAATGAGCAGTTGGTATACATCTAGTGGTGATGCATTGGATGATAATGATGATCATGACACTCATGTGCAGGCTAAAAAGCAAGAATCACGGACTCTTAGTGGACGAGAGACATCATTTGGTAGTCTTTGGTCTGGGAGACTAAGGAGTACCTCTATATCTTCAGGTGCATCTAGTAGCACTACAGGTAAAGACAAAGGAAAGAATAAAGTGTCAGATGGCATTGATGTAGTTCTTGATGGAGACTCTAGTGGCTCAAAGAGCTTAGATGATGAGCTTGGCATTCCTTCAGTGAGGACTCCAGGGGTGCAGAGAGCACGCGTCAATGCAAAGACTCCATTGAGTGATCCAGTGGTACACAAATCTAGCAGGGTCAGATACCCTATTAAAAGATTTGGTTTTGAAGGTTATGCAGCTCACCATTATGCTTATATGGTGAAACTAGTCGAGGATGTTGAGCCCACTTGTTTTGAGGATGCTGTTGGTCATACTCATTGGGATGCAGCAATGGATGAGGAGATGGCTGCATTAGAGGCCAATAAGACTTGGGATCTAGTATCATTGCCAAAGGGCAAGAAAGCTATTGGATGTAAGTGGGTTTATAAGATTAAGCACAATGCAGATGGTTCTATTAGTAGGTACAAAGCTAGGCTGGTTGCAAAAGGCTATGCCCACATTACATTATGGACTTTTCTATGAGGCAGGTACAGATGTATAGGTGTTTGGATACACAGATGCAGATTGGGTTGGTAGTATGTATGATATAGAAGATCTACCAGCGGATACATGTTCTCTCTTGGTAGTGCAACAATTGCTTGGAGCAGCAAAAAGTAATCTACAGTTGCTTTGTCGAGTACAAAGGCTGAGTATAGAGGTGCTGCTGTTGCAGCATGTGAGGTAGTATGGCTACAAAAGTTAATGGCTAATTTGGATGTGCAGGTGGAAGGTCCAGTTGTCATTTATTGTGACAACATGAGCAGTATACAGTTGGCTAGGAACCCTGTGTTCCATGCTAGGACAAAACATATTGAGGTACACTACCACTTTGTGAGAGAGAAGGTACTAGCAGGTGAGATTGACTTGGTGTATGTTAGCACACAGGATCAGATAGCTGACATCTTCACAAAGGCATTGGGTACAGAGAAGCTTGAAAAGTTTCAAAGCTTACTTGGAGTTGCAGAGATGCACTTGATCTTGAGGGGGAGTGTTGAGATGACAAGCTCAACACATGTGAACATTGATGATGGACCACCTGGTTAGATGGTTCCACATGTCTACACTTAGCACGTCGGTGGTCATTATGACTCTCACATGGCCACTGACTCATTACTTATTATATTCAGGTTGTTACACCTATTTACAGCTGGCATAGTTATAGCGCCAGTCGACTAGTGTAGTCGGTTATGCATTGTTTGACTTAGTAACGTTTTGGCCTCCATCTCTCTTCTTGTCTCTTGAGTGAGCTTCTCCTTGTGCATTCTTTGTGTGTTCAGCGTAGCATCTTGAGCAAGTCCCCCCACCACGCAATTCTTGACACCTTTCACCAATAATTGGCAAATATCACCACATCGAGCTACATTCATCCCCATAATCAAGGCCTTGTACTCTACCATATTATTAGTAAACGAGAATCCAAAATAGAATCCCATCTTCATGACAACCTTACTTCAGGGGTCTTTAATGACCACACCAATGCTCGCATGTTTAAAGGGCCCTCTAGAAGCTCCATAAAAGTACAAAGTATAGACCCAGTTGTAAGTGATAGGCCACCACATATTGATCAGCTCATGCGTACTTATGATAATCAAAATCAAGATGAGAGAGAGGATGTATAACAGGTACAATCCCTCCTTCCTTGCTAAACTTGATAGGAATGTTAGTCAAAATTCATTGACAATGTGGTAGTAGACCTAAATCTCCCATGTGAAAGATTTGACTTGCCACTCAATAACTTGATAACCTTTACTCCATTAGATCTCTTGACCTTGGTGGTAACATTTCTCTAGATACGCATGCTTGAATCATTAAGGATCTACATAGGCATCTAGCCCAACGTCAACTCTTACACACAGTAAGACTTCAACTTATTAAAGTTAACTTCATTATTAAACTCTACCCCGTGCAAGTCTACTAAAAGGGATGTAGAGTCATTCTTTCCTAAACATAAAATTTTGTATGGGCCATCCCCTTTGGGTTCCAACTTACCAGGAAATAGCTCATGACAAGTATCATAATACAGTACCAACTGACCCTTCATAAACTTATATTTCTTAGCCCAAAGGTCATGAAGGGCTTTGATTCTCTTCTTTCCTACTTCTTGATGTAGTAAAGGATATAATCGAATCACATCAAGATATGCAAGGGAAGTATATATTTCTTGTAACGCTTCTGCCTTTCCCAATGAATGATTAAGAGAAAAATGCACAGTGGGCAACACTATTTCCAATGGAAAAACATACTCCTCCCCATATATCAATTTGAATGTCGTCTTGTAAGCCCACACCACCAGATATGATTTCTTATCCCAATCACGCTTACTCTCCATCACTATCTTGGATAAGATTCCCACTAGCTATTTATTTGTGCTCTCAACTTGACTGTTCCCTTGACCAAAATAGCAAACAAGTTGCTCCATAACAAAACTAGCCATTTCCTTGGCATTATCCTTCACCGTTGCTCAGGCTTCAAACCACTTTGTAAAGTCGTCCCTTACTACAATGATATAATGCTTTTGCGTAGTTGAGGAGGATATATTGGTCCCACAAAATTGATACCTTTATTTTCAAAGGGTAACATAACCAAAATAGGGTTTAGAGATTACCTTTGATTCTCCCTAGCATCGTGAATTTGTTGATAAATATCACAATGCTCAATATAATTGAAAGCATCATTGAAAATCAATGGCCACCAATATCTAGCAAGGAGTGCTATATTAAAAAAGAATAGGGATTGTTGCTTAATATTTCTCTTTCTCAAACTTTGATAGAGTAGCCCCAAACCCCCCTCTAAATAGATAATATATTATAGCTACATACCAAGAAGGAATGGAAGTTGTATAGGCCTTCAATGTCACTTTCTTCAACTAGAATGTCCCTTGTCTCTCTGAAGTCCATAAGACATTCCATAATATTGTGCAGCTCTAGTGGCTTACTCCTAATCTCATAATTGAGCTCCTACAAAGTGATTAACCACTTTGCTAAATGGTCAGGTGGGTGCAACTTGTTTATCAATAGTCTAAGTTCTTTTGCCTTCGTAAAGAATATCATCTTTTCGTAGAGATTATAGTACCTAAATTTCTTTGTTGAATAAACCATTACAAGGCACAATTTCTCCATATAGTTAAAGTTGACTTCAAATATCCCAATTTACAATTAGAAAAGGCAATTGAATGACACCATTTGTCTTTCCAAATTTGGGCTAAGTAGCAAATAATATTGTGCATTGTGGCTGTTGAAAATATATAGAAAACCTTCACCTCTTCTAGGTGCTTTTAGGATTGGCGCTTTCACTAGTTCTTGCTTCATATCCTCAAAGGATATTTGACATGCTTTGTTCCAATTAAATAAATAGTTAAAGGATAACAAGTTCATTGATGGAAATGCTCTTTCTTCTAGTGCAATGATAAATATCTAATAATATCCTATCAATGATAGAAAGCTATGTACCTCTTTTGAAGTACATGGCAGGCTCATAGCGACTATAATCTTTTTCTTTTTAGGGTCCAACTAACCACATCGTCCAATAACAACCCATAGGGCACCCCAAAGACGCACTTCCATGGATTAAGAGCAATGCAAAACTGTCTACAATGCTCAAAAAATTTCCTTAAAATGATCAATTGCCTTTCCCTTATGGTGGTTGCCCCCAGATCATCAGTGAAAAATTTTAACTCCTCAGGGGAGATGTCACCAAAAGTCTTATTAGCTGTACATTGCCAAGAACTAGGTGCATTGCATAACCCAAAGGCCATCACATGATACACAAAGGTACAGAAGACAATGATAAATGTCATTTTAATTTTTTCTTCCTCTGCAATAGCCATTTGGTTGTATTCAACAAAGAAATCCATAGATGAATAGATTTCCCTACCCACTAATTGATCTAAAATCTAAGCAATGAATGGCAATGGATAGTCTTGGGGAAGCTACTATATGTATATCCTCTACATCACGTGCGTTCGAGGTCTATTTATAAATATCATTATCTATGAATCTTTCTTAAATAAAACATAACCCTTTTCTTTTCAATTTGTAAATAAACACTTTGTAGTACACCCTTCTATATGTAAAAAATGTATAAAAATGGTATTTTAAAAATACATTATTTTGAACCCATGTGATGCACACATATCTCACACATATATTCAAGTAAATTACCCAAGTGGATAGTAATCCTTAACCATCTGCTTATTAGGCTCTTTGAAATCTATACAAAGCTGAATTTGATTATTATTATTCTTCTTCTTGATAACAATTGGTGAATACCACTGTGTGTGTTGAGGTGGAAATCTTAATTCAAAAGTCATACACCTTACTTTTTGACACACAAGGCATCTACCTTCCTTTAGGGGAATGGTATGAATAGCTAGGCTGGGAGGAATCCCTCTCAACTCATCATAACTCCGAGAAAATACATATTGGAATTCTCAAATCAAGGACACATAGTCCTCCCTTTCTTATAAACTGAGCATGGAACTTTCTTTTATTGGCCATGAATCATTCTGCATGCCAAGGTCTAGCTCAATTACCTCCACATCTCTTATTCTCTCCTGAGCCTCTATTGCCTCATTCAAAGTTACTTGATAGATATCCTCTATAGTGGACCCCTCATTGGATTCTTCACTTGATGACAAATCACTAGCAGATGGAGCATCTAGTGTATCTAACTCTGTTGAGGATAAATGAATCTCTTACTTTAAGGAGATTCAAGGGGTAGGCATCTACTACTATACAGCTAGCACATTTGCCAAACATCAATTAACCAGTAGGTATATTAACCTAACAGTCTGCTTGTAAGAACCATGGTCTACCAAACAATACTTGATAACTAGGCCATCCTGCGAACCTAATGTGCATAAAGTCTAGAATACATTCCACATTGGCAAGAGTCATGTTGACATTAGTAATGCAACCTTCAAGTTGCCTTAAACTATCATCAACCATTCAAAGAATGATGGAGGCATCCTTTTTAATTTCTAATCCCAACATCTCCATCAATTCCGAACTCATAATGTTGTGGAAAATATTCTAAAATTATTTACATGCTCTTAGAGACAACTTAATCAATTGCAAGAGGTTTATATCCAACTTAACTTTGCAAAGAGAACTCGTTAAATCAAATTCATGATAACTAGCAAGAGCCCTCTTTTATTAAGACCATTTTTTCATTTGGTCTTTGAACTACCTTTGTGCCTCTTTCTTGGCCTTTTCCTTCTTCTTTGGAAATTCTTTATCCTTATTAGGGTTGGCTTTACCATCAATGGATTTTTTACGTCCGCCTTTCATATTGAGATTATGCACTTGCGTCCCCTTATCATCTTGCTTAGGGTTTCCCTTGACAAGTTTTACCTTATCTTTATCAGCTTCTTTACCCTTTTGACCTCTTGAGATAACCCATAGATTAGAAGCCTCAATGCCATTGACACAAATAGCTTCAATAAGGCATCTAACTCCACTGCCATTAGGCATCTCCTGTACCATAACTTTTCCTCTCTATTGTATTTGTTTTGGTCCCTCATCTTGCTAGAGATTATTTGTAAAAATTACACAGTGCAACAACTAGAAACTGAGAAAAGATAGAGAGTACACAACAAATAAGAGGAAAACAGGTAAATTCTTTAGCTTCAAAAAACTAATACAAAGATGGCTCTGTCTACCCGTGAGATTCCACTATGAAGCTTAGATGGCGATCTAGATAGAAGATAGGTGAAGAGCTTAATGCTAGCTAGAACAACTCTGACTGGGTGAAAGATAGATGAGTGACTGTGAAGGGGTTTAGCTTTTATAGCCTGTGAAGGGGTTCATGATGGATGACCTTCCATATGCACCTCTATCTGTTGACCTTTCATGTGCCCATGTGTCTGTTGATCTTTCATGTGCCCATGTGTCTGTTGACCTTTCATATGCCCATGTGTCTTTTGACATTCCATGTGCCCATGTGTTTGTTGACCTTCCATATATACCTTTACTAGTTGGCTAGGGAATATTCCCTTTACCCTTGGCTAGGGCCCCTAATAACTCCCTTATCCTACAACTCGATGCAATGTGCCTCGAATTACTACCAACTTAACTACTCCCTTTAACCCAAAGATTAGACCCACAACGGTCACTTTTTTTCCATTTGATCACATAGACCTAATTTGATATACAAGTTAGGACTCAACTAATATCCGAAATCACATATGGCTTCTCCTCATAATGGGGGCCTTACAACTTTGAGCACCATGGATCATTGGTGGCACCTTATGAGGGTGGGTCATTGAGGATATTTAGCACCCCCCCTCAATGTCCAACCACATGTGAACTATCTCCTCGTCCAATGTTGAGTCTCTAAATATGAACTTGAAGAAGATCCTTTGTAAATGCTTTAGTGAAGATATCAGCTCCATTATCCTTTGTTGGATAGTAGACCAATTCCACTATCGCATTCTCAATTAAATCACACAAATAGTGATACTGGATATATATATTTGGTGTGTGCATGAAACACTTGATTTTTGGCAATGGCCATGGAACTCTAATTGTCACATCTCAGCACAATTGGTTCTTCATCCTGCACTCCCATATGCCATAGGATCCTTCTCAACCATATTGCATCACATATAGCAAAACAAGCTACCTTGTACTCTGCTTTAGTAGAAGACAATGCTAATGTTGGCTACTTCTTACTAATCCAAGAGAAAATTCTTGAACCCAAAGAGAAACAATAACCAAAAACTGATGCCATGAGGCATATTCCACGGTGGATTCCGTGAGGTTTTACGGTGGATTCCGTAAACTTAGATGACCGGGGCTCATACACAAAGAGGATTCTTTGTGCGAGAAGTTGATGGGGACGCCTGTCCTTTTCGGGCGTTTCATTAATTTAGTGTGTACATGGGTGATTCCATAGCGGGTGATTCCGCAAAATGCATATTAAATTAATAAACGTTTATGAGTTTAGAGTGCGCACTCGTAATAAATTAAGGTTAGTATTTATTTCTAACCAGTTGATTTATTTATGTAGCTGAAGACTGCTAGGTATTCACTTTTGTCGGTTTAATTGTATTATTTTACTAACGATTGTGAATGCTTCATTTGATGTGTAGAGATAGCAGCAGTGGCGGAGGAAAGCATTGGAGTCTAGCGAGTATTCGACCTTTGGACTATATTTTGATAGGCGCCACGCCTATATTTTGTTATGTCTATTGAGACATTGATTATTGATTATTATTTTGTATGCGCCTATGCGCCCGGATATGTTATTTCTATTTGGACATTGAGATTGGGCGTGCCAGACTCTATGGGCACCGTCCATTAGCTTTATTTTCCTATTTTTGTAGAAAGCAAACTCAAAAGCTAAAAGCTTGTCATATTTTAGTAAATTGGGCTATTATTGAGCATGAAGATTGAAATATGCATAAAATACATGCTTTGTGAAGCGCTCACACAAGGCATGGGGGAGATTGAACCCAATTTGTCTCTTGCCTCTTGTCGTGCATGCTTTTACATGGTTTTTTGTGCAAAAAGGTAGAGTTCATTGTTCTTGGGGACCTTCTGGGATTCACTACGTGAGCATTCTGTGTCCGATCTGCGCAGCAGTGGTATCAGAGCGGAGCAGAGATCAAGAGCTTCCAATCGCTACCAATCTCGGGCGAAGGCGGAGCTCCAGGAAAAACCGGGCTCTACAGTCAATCTCATCGCGAACCGTCGATACAGGCAGACTTCTGGCGATCAAGAACCCCTGTTTCTACTGTCAGATCGCGAAGGACCAGGCTCTGCAGGTGGAGGACCACGCATTCATCTCCTTCATCAAGTCGTTGAAAACAGAGATAAGCTTTCCTCATATTCAAGTTAATTACTTCATCAAAGCTTAATCTTAAGCTTAGAAGCTTTAAAAAAAGCTTGGAACTCCATAAATTCTCATCGTTATGTCAGAAGATGCCTGTGATTTTTCCGCGCGGGCAAAAACGCCCCCCCCCACGAAATTTGACGCCGCATGTTACTCCATTAAGCTATTAAGCTTAATCTCTTAAATCAATTAAAGCTTTAAGCTTTCTGCAAGGCACACAGGTTGACAAACTCCGGGTCCTGCGCTGCAAAAGTCAAGTTCTACAAGTCAAGTGGAATCAAGTTCTGCAAGTTCTGCAAGTCGGTCTAAGTTCAGCAAGTCAGCAACTCTGCAAGTCTTCTAAGTCTGCAACTCTGCAAGTCAGACTAGTCAACTGGAATCAGAACTGACTAGTGCTTAAAACTCATAGAAGACTTGTTCCTATGCAAAAACTCTGAACTGGAAAGTTGTTCGTGGCAAGGTGTTCTACCTATCTACAAGTTCCTTGAAGTACTTTCAGCAAACGGAGACAAAAATATTGCAGATTTTCTAAAAATTGACAAAGAAATACCCAAAAATACATAGCCTTGTAACCCCAAATTTGAGCTACGCTCATCCCGCTAACCTGATTTTGAGTGAGAAAGGTTTATTGAGTTTTACAGGATGATGACCCCACATATGGATGATCCTATGACTGAAGACGACCTACCTGAACCTACCATGGAACAAAAGCTGGATCTAATCATGTTACAATTGGAAGAAGAGCGAAGGGCTAGGCAAGCATTGCAAGCGCAATTGACAAAATTACAAAGAGCATCCACCGACAAAGAAGAACCACAAGCTGAAGATTTGATTCGACGTACCATCGACGCCACTCTTGAAGCACAAACCATTCGCAAGGAATCCAAGATAAGTAAACGAAGTTTCAAGTTTCGCACTTTCAATGGCATACGAGAAGGAAAGACTGTTTTATCATTCATTAGCCAGTTTGATGACTATTTCCATGAGGAAACTTATCCAGAAAAAGATAAAATCAAGTGTGTTACTAATCATCTGATAGACAGAGCATCACTTTGGTGGACTGTAGTCCGCAAGAGCATAGAATGTCCTGCTACTTGGGAAGATTTCAAGAAGAAGTTCATGCAGAATTTCCTTCCACCGCAATTTCATGAGAAGGCTATCAAGCAATGGGATTTACTTCAACAACGGGATCGTGAGCCTATTCCACAGTATACAGAGCATTTTTGGAATGCACTCCTACAGCTACGCATGCTTGAAGACGTACCAGAGACGACGCATAAGCGGAAGTATATGTCTAGACGTCTTGGACATTACTACGCTGAAGTGAACATGTTCAAGCCTGCTACCCTTGAAGACCCTATCTCCTTAGCTCACGACACTGAAGATAAGTTACGCGGAAGAGATAGACGACCACAGCAATTCCAAGCCAACGGTAATTATGGATCTAAACAATTCAATTCCAATTTTAGAAGGTTTAATCCAGGTCGTTTCTCTTCACCATCTTTCCGCAAGAATTGGGCTAAACCACCTGCAGTACCATCCACTGTCAATCCAAATCCAAAGCCTATTCCACAAGCAAATCCAAATGTACCCAGACTTCCAGCCATTGCAAATAATGTAACCAAAGCCAAGCCAATAGTATGCTATAAGTGTCACCAGCTAGGGCATCTCGCAGCAAATTGTCATTCAAAGAAGCCACCAGCACATATCAACTATCTTGGAGCCATGGATGAAGACGAGCATGAGGATATGCCAGATTTCACTGAAGATGAGGATGATCCTACTACTACTTCCGACACTTTACCAGGTATACCTACTCCACATTCATTGTTAACTATGAAATGTATGGTGCATGGAAAGGAAAGAACTATTTTGCATGATGACGGTAGTACTCATGACTTTATTTCAGCAAAATTGGTAAAGGAATTGAAATTACATACAGTACCTACGCATTATCTCATAAAAGCTGCATTTTTAGGCACTAGGTACAATGGCACACAAGAAGTTCAAGATTTAGAAATTCAAATTGGTCCATACATTGAAAGAAGAAATTTCTTAGTTGTTCCATTACAGTCAAGCGACATTATTTTAGGAATGCCTTGGAGACACCAGCATAATCCAAATATAGATTATTCCACACACACAATGAATATTAATTTTCAAGGAAAATCTATTACATTATATGGTATGCATGCATCTCATATTTTTCCACTGCTTTCGCATACTCAAGCAAAACGTGCACTACGCAAGAATACTAAATCATATCTCATTTGGGTGAATGAATTGCACGCAAAGGAAAATCATATGCATCCTAGGCATAAGGAATTTCTTGCATATTTTAAGGACTGCTTTGCAGAAGACCTACCACCAGGTTTACCACCTTCACGTCCAGAAGACCATAAGACTGATTTAATCCCTGGTACACAACCACCTTGCAAAGCACCATATAGGCACAATCAAATAGAGCAAAAAGAAATCCAGAGTCAAGTTGAAGAATTACTAAATAGAGGCTTAATTCGACCTAGCAGTTCCCCATTCGGTGCACCTGTACTCTTAGTCAAGAAAAAGAATAATACCTATCGTATGTGTATTGACTACCGAGCATTAAATAAGATCACTGTAAAGAATAGGTATCCTATACCTAGAGTTGATGACCTTATGGACAAACTGCAAGGATCTTCTATATTTAGTAAAATTGACCTTAAGTCTGGATATCATCAGGTGAGGCTAGATAGAACTGACATATTTAAGACCGCATTCAGAACACAGTTTGGCCATTACGAATTCTTAGTCATGCCATTCGGATTGACTAATGCACCTGCTACTTTCAGTAGAATGATGAACCGTATCTTTTTGAAATATCAGTATTGTGTGATTGTTTTCTTTGATGATATTTTGGTGTTCAGTCAAAGTGAAAAAGAGCATTATGAGCATTTATCATTAGTTTTTCAATTACTGAAAGAAAATCAATTGTTTGCAAATCCTGAAAAGAGTGAATTCTTTAAGACAGAAATAGAATATTTAGGACATATTGTATCAAAAGAAGGAATTAAAGTTGATCCTAAGAAAATTGATGCAATATTGCATTGGCCTGTTCCTAAAAATGTGCATGAATTACGCTCATTCCTTGGTCTTGCTAGTTTCTATAGGAAGTTTGTACGTAATTTTTCATTACTTGCTTTACCATTAACCAAACTTCTTAAGAAAGGAATTGTTTATCAATGGACTGAAACTCAGCAGAAATCCTTTGATTTACTGAAACGTGCATTAACCAATGCCCCTGTTCTACAATTGCCTGACTTTAATAGACCATTCTTTCTAGTTGTGACCGATGCTAGCGGATCAGGAATAGGAGCCGTACTAATGCAAGACAATCATCCAATAGCATATTCTAGTACTAAGCTGAAACCCTCTGAGCTCAAATATTCCACTTATGACAAAGAACTATTAGCAGTTGTACAAGCATTAAAACAGTGGAAGCATTATTTAATGGGTTCAGAATTCATGATAAAGACTGACCAGCAAAGCATTAGACATCTACTTAGCCAACCCCAAATTTTTGACCGTCATATCAAATGGGCTTCCTTCATTCAAAGTTTTCATCCTATCATTCAATACCAACCTGGAAAAGAAAATGTAGTTGCTGATGCATTGAGTAGAAGACCTGCAATTCATAATATTTCTATCATATCTTTTGATTTTTTGATTGCTATGAAAGACACATATCACCAGGATATTACTTTTCATTCTGATTGGCAAAAATTAGTTCAAAATAATTTCATTCCTGTTGATTCATTGTCATATAATGATGGATTTATGTTTTTTTCAAAAGAGACTGTGTGTTACTATTCCATTCCGATCTTTTGTTTTGAATGAAATTCATTGTCCCCCATATCAAGGTCATAGAGGTATCATATCTACATTACGCATGTTAACTGAAGATTTTTATTGGCCGCATATGGATGCAGATGTATCTAATTTCGTTTCTGAATGTTTGATTTGTCAAAGAATAAAGAGACATCATGGTAAACAGTATGGATTACTAATGCCTTTGTCTATTCCATCTAAACCTTGGGAACATATTTCTATGGATTTCATTACTGGTTTACCAAATACTAAATCTAACCATGACATGATTTGGACAATTGTAGATAGATTTAGTAAGCAAGCATATTTCATTGCATGTAAGAAAACTTTAACAGCATCACAAGCAGCACAGTTATTTTTGAAAACTGTTTTTACTAACCATGGATTGCCAAAAGTGATTATTTCAGATCGTGATTCTAGATTTTGTAATAATTTTTGGATTACACTGTTTGCAAATCTAGGCACAAAGATTGATTTCTCATCTGCATTTCATCCAGAAACAAATGGACAAACAGAAGCCACAAATAGCACCATTTTAGATCTTTTACGTGCATATACTATCTCTAAACCTCAGACATGGGATACTCATTTACATTTATTACAGTTTGCATATAACAATACACCGCACACATCTACAAAGAAAGAACCTTTTGAAGTCATTTATGGATATAGATTATCTACACCTGTTGCATCTTTGTCTAATAGAATTCAAAGTGCTGATGATATTGCTACTATGCATAATAGTATTTTTGATGAGGTTAAGGATATGATTGCTAAAGCCCAACAATCATATACCAAACAAGCCAACAAGAAAAGACAAGCCATGAATTTCAAAGTTGATGATTATGTTTGGCTTAGAATAGAAAACCGTAGACTGCAAAGTGTAGATAGACATCCAGTTGTCAAATTAGCTCCTAGATTCTATGGACCATTTAGAATCATTCATAAGATTAATGATAATGCATTCAAGTTAGAATTGCCATCTCATTGGAAAATTCATAATACATTTCACTTTAGTTTATTGAGACCATTTAGAGGCCAATTACCTATCCACCCTGTTTATGAAAACCCACCTTTATTAGAGGAAGAGACTGAAATACTTGAACCAGAAGCCATCATAGACACTGACTATATGACCACTAGAACTGGCCGAAGGTATTCTAGATATCTAGTAAAATTTAAGAACCATCCTGTAGAGGAAGCACAATGGATGCATGCTAGAGACTTAAATGCTTTCCCCACTCTGTTAGCTCCACATTGAGCTAATAGCAATTGAGGTCAATTGCTATCCCACCCCGGGGGTATGATGCCAGGAGACATATTCCACGGTGGATTCCGTGAGGTTTTACGGTGGATTCCGTAAACTTAGATGACCGGGGCTCATACACAAAGAGGATTCTTTGTGCGAGAAGTTGATGGGGACGCCAGTCCTTTTCGGGCGTTTCATTAATTTAGTGTGTACATGGGTGATTCCATAGTGGGTGATTCCGCAAAATGCATATTAAATTAATAAACATTTATGAGTTTAGAGTACGCACTCGTAATAAATTAAGGTTAGTATTTATTTCTAACCAGTTGATTTATTTATGTAGCTGAAGACTGCTAGGTATTCACTTTTGTCGGTTTAATTGTATTATTTTACTAACGATTGTGAATGCTTCAGTTGATGTGTAGAGATAGCAGCAGTGGCGGAGGAAAGCATTGGAGTCTAGCGAGTATTCGACCTTTGGACTATATTTTGATAGGCGCCACGCCTATATTTTGTTATGTCTATTGAGACATTGATTATTGATTATTATTTTGTATGCGTCTATGCACCCGGATATGTTATTTCTATTTGGACATTGAGATTGGGCGTGCCAGACTCTATGGGCACCGTCCATTAGCTTTATTTTCCTATTTTTGTAGAAAGCAAACTCAAAAGCTAAAAGCTTGTCATATTTTTGTAAATTGGGCTATTATTGAGCATGAAGATTGAAATATACATAAAATACATGCTTTGTGAAGCGCTCACACAAGGCATGGGGGAGATTAAACCCAATTTGTCTCTTGCCTCTTGTCGTGCATGCTTTTACATGGTTTTTTGTGCAAAAAGGTAGAGTTCATTGTTCTTGGGGACCTTTTGGGATTCACTACGTGAGCATTCTGCGTCCGATCTGCGCACCAAAAACTGACTTTTTGGAATCATTGTCTCCTTCCCAATCTGATCATAGTTCCTCACAAGAGAAGTTCCGCAACTGTATGTGATACCATAGTCAAGAGTTCTCTTCAAGTATGTGAGCACCCACATCCCAGCTTTCCAATGACTCTCATGAGGTTTGTCTGAGAACTTGCTCAAAACATCAACAACAAAGCTGATATCTAGTCTGGTGTTACACAAGTAGATTATATTGCCGACCAACCTCCTATACCTCCCAATATCTGCTAGTGTTGATGTATTCTCAATGGATAACTTTGCATTCACCTCCATAGGTGTAGCTATCTCCTTACACTCGGTCGTTCCAAATGCCTTCAAGATCTCCCATGCATACTTCTTCTAAGAGATGAAGATCTTTCCTGGCTCTTGCCAGACTTCAATCCCCAAACAATAGTGTAGCAAGCCCAAGTTTTTCATCTCAAACTTAGAACTCAAAGCCTTTCGAGTTTGGTATATCATATCTTCATAGTCACCTGTAATAAGAAGGTCTTTCACATATAGGACAATCACTACAGACTTTTCACCATCCCTATAAACATAGAAGTAAGCATTTGAGGCACATATTTTGAAGTTTAAGCTTAAAAGGAACTTATCTATCCGCTGGTACCATGCTCTAGGGGCTTGTTTTAGCCCATACAATGCCTTCTTCAGCTTACACACTTTGTTCTGATAATGGGGGGACCTCAAACCCTGGTGACTGAGCTACATACAC
The DNA here is from genome assembly GCF_053477565.2 of Lygodium microphyllum. NCBI lineage: Eukaryota > Viridiplantae > Streptophyta > Polypodiopsida > Schizaeales > Lygodiaceae > Lygodium > Lygodium microphyllum. The sequence continues at coordinate 36,120,927 of NC_141161.1, forward strand.
CTCCTCCTTGAGGTCACCATTTAAGAATGCTGACTTAACATCTATTTGGTAAACATACCGCTACTTGTGGGTGGCCACTACAAGTACTATCTAAATAGTGGTCATTTTGGCACTTGGGGAAAATGACTCTTGAAAATCAAACCCTTCAACCTATGAAAATCCCTGGGCAACCAGTTTGGCTTTGTACTTTTCTAAGGTACCATGAGCCTTGTACTTTACCTTTCAGATCCACTTGGTGCTAATAACCTTCCACTTTGCTGGCTAATCCACTAGCTCCCAAGTGTCATTATTCATTATAATGTTATATTCGGCTTGCATAACTCCCTTGCATGGTGGATCTGCAAGTGCTTCTTCTAAGTCAGTTGGCTCCTTTACTTCTCTCATAATCTCAACCATCAAGGTCATATTGACTATGTGAGCAGAAGCCCTCCTTTGCTCCTCTATTCTCTAAGACCCCCATGGTTTGTCTGCCTTCTCCTCAATAGATGTAGGCATAGAGCTACTTCACTCAGCGCGGCAATGGATTTTTCCGTGGGGTGATGTCAGGATGGTGACATTTTTCCTCATCATTTGAAGATGATGCTTCCTCCTCCTTATGGATAGGGACACCTCTTAGGAGAGGTTCATAGTGGACTACTTCTTTGCTTGATGATAAAGTGGAAAAACTTGCCTTCTTCTCCTCCACTATATGCGGCTCCTCCTTGAACACCACATCACGACTTGCGATGATATTATTTGTCTCTTGGTCATATAATTTGTAAGCCTTGTGCTCATCACTATAACCCAAGAAGATACATGTTCTACTTTTTGGTTTTAACTTATTCCTCTTCTCATGTGGAACATGCGCATAACATTCATATCCAAAAATTCTGAAATGTGAGATAGATGGTTTCTTACTAGTGTAAGCCTCATGAGGTGTTTTTCCCCTTGAGAGCCTTTGTGTAGCTCCAATTTAGAATGTAGAATGTAGTATTAACATCTTCAGCCCAAAAATGGTTAGGCAATCCCTTTCCCTTTAGCATGCATCTTGCCATCTCCACAATGGTGCGATTCTTGCGTTCCACAACACTATTCTACTAAGGTGTGTGAGGCGTTGTTAATTGATGCTTGATCCATTTGCTCTTGCAAAAGTCTTCAAACTCCTTTGAGTTGAACTCACCATTGCGATCTGTTCTAAATTTCTTCACACTTTTTCTTGTTTCATTCTCAGTAACTTTTAGCCATTCTTTAAACTTACCAAAATCTTGAGCCTTATCACGAAGGAAGTACACCCACATCTTCCTACTATAGTTGTCAACAATCAACATAAAATAAGAAGATCCCCCCAAGGCCTGTGTAGGCATCTTGCCACACAAGTCAGCATGCACAAACTCTAGAGGAGCCTGTGCTGTATTCTTGCTTTCCTGTGGGAATGTCTTTCTCTGTTGCTTTCCCATCATACAAGCCTCACATGGTTCCATCAATTCAATCACTATAGGTAGGTGAGCAACCATACCTCGCTTGTGCATCTCCTTCAACATTGCAAATCCGATGTTCCAAAACCTTTCATACCAAAGCTTACTTGTGCCCAATCCAACAGTGGCTATAAGAGCACTGAGCTCATACAGGTTGTTCCTTCTTTCTCCTTTGCTAACAACTTTGCTAGCGGTGTCGAGAATTTCTGCACTTGTCTTCTTGAACCTCACTTCATGACCAAGATCAGTTATGGCAGCAGATAACAGATTTTTCCTACTTTCAGGAACATACAACACATTTGAAAGCTTTTTGACTTCACCATTTGCAACAACAAATGAAATAGTACTTGTGCATGCGACATGGAATTTTGCATCATTTCCAACCATCACAGTGATGGATTCTTGTAGAGGCTGCATAAAACTATATAGACCTTTCTTGTTGGTCATGTGACGTGAGGCCCCACTATCCTACACCCATGAGTGAATGGTAGATTCTTCTTGCACAGAGGAGCACACTTCCTCAATGGTCTCCATGAATAACTCCAACTTTTCTTTAGCCATATTGGATGTCTCTTTCCCTTTACTTTTAAGGGTACCATTATTTTCATCGGAATGTAACATCTCCATTGTTTCAAAATCCGAGAAAGAGATAGAGAGTACACAACAAATAAGAGGAGAATAGGTAAATTCTTTAGCTTCAAACAACTAATACAAAGATGGCTCTGTCCACTCTTGTGCTTCCACTATGAAGCTTAGATGGCGATCTAGATAGAAGATAGTAAAGAGCTTAAGGCTAGCCAAAATAACTCTGACTGGGTGAAAGATAGATAAGTGACTGTGAAGGGGTTTAGCTTTTATAGCCTGTGAAGGGGATCATGATGGATGACCTTCCATATGCACCTGTGTATGTTGACCTTCCATGTGCCCATGTATGTGTTGACCTTTCATGTGCCCATGTGTGTGTTGACCTTTCATGTGCCCATGTGTCTATTGACCTTCCATATGCACCTCCATTAGTGGGCTAGGAAATATTCTATGGAATATTCCCTTTACCATTGGCTACGGCCCTTGATAACGCCCTTACCCCGCAACTTGATGCAATGTGCCTCTAGTTGCTACGAGCTTAACTACTCCATCTAACCCAAAGACTAGACCCACAACGGTCACCTTTTTGCCATCCAGTCATATAGACCTCATCTGACATACAAGTTAGGACTCAACCAATATCCGGGCTCACATATGACTTCTTCTCATAATGGGGGCCATGGAAAACAATGAAGGTCTTGTTGTTCAAGATCATGAGGCGTATCTTAATCAGCATGTCCCATGTCCTTGCTCTCAATGCAAGCTGGAAATTAGACGAAAATGTCGATTGTCTATAGAACACATACGACGCTTCGGCGAGTTTTAATCTGAGATCATTGATCAGGCAATCTTGTATTTTCAGCAAACAGTAAGAAAAGTTAATATCAATCATGCATTGTACTCACAAGCTAATTGAATACCATATACAAGAAGATTGGGTGTGGCTAGAAAATTTTCTATCCAGGGAGGTGACGTCTCATCCCAAGGAGGAGTGCACCCTTTGCGGCCAATTAGAAGATTTCCTGGGCATGCAATGGATGGAGTGCCTGAGCCAATCCACCACTTGGAAGGTACTACCCAATCTATACGGTCAATACCAGAGGAGATAGGCAGCCTTCCAGACCTACCTACAATCTTCGAGCCTGAGATGGAGGCAATGATCGATGCATTGATTCCCATGGATGTCGAGACTTCTGATCCGCTTAGAGAGGAAAAATCCATACGATTATATGATGAGTGCCGAGTATCTTGCCTGAAGACACTGCTTGCACTCCTAAGTGTGCAAGCAAAATACAAGTGGAGCGATATGAGTGTGACCGAGTTGTTCAGGTATCTTGTACATACGCTTCGTTGATTTCTTTCTGGCACTATCATTAAAAAAATTTATGTATTTTCAAGGTGTTTTATGATTTTTTTCAGGTTACTGAATATCATATATTACCACCTACAAATACCATGCCTGAGTCTCGTGATGATGCACAACATGTTTTACGAAAGCTTGGCATGGATGACAACAACATCCATGAATGTATCAATGATTCCATACTGTTTTGAGGAGAATACGAGACTATGGAGACATGTCCAAATTGTGGTGCTCATAGGTATCGACATGACTTGCAAGGGCAAACCATCCCTCTAAAAGTTCTTAGACACTTTCCGCTTATCCCCCACATAAACCACATGTTTCGTACTTCCAACATGGCAAGCTTGAAAACGTGGCATGCATAGAATAGGTCCACAGATGGAGTTCAATGAATTTCAGCGGATTCATGCGCATGGAGCCACATTGACTTTACCTTCCCAGGCTTTGCCCGAGAGCCAAGGAATCTTCGGCTCGGTCTTGCAATGGATGGCATGAACCCATTTGGTCTGCGCTCAACTTATTATAGTGTGTGGCCTATAGTCCTTGTCAATTACAATATCCCTCCATGGCTTTCTACGAAGAAAGGACATCTCATCCTTAGCTTACTTGTCCCCGGCCGCTACAAAGTCAAAAATATGGATGTGTGTCTTCATCCATTAGTTGATGACCTTAAAATTTTGTGGGAGGAGGGGGTCATGGTGAAAGATATGAGCAAGCACGATGGTCAACGGTCAACGGTCCGCCAATATTTGAGCCATTCTCATGTGGATGACGGATGACTTTCCTGGATTCGAAGAGTGCTCAGGTAAATTGGCTTCAATTCTCATTGGTAATATCTATATTTTATCTCGTTCAAGTTTGTATTCACTGGATAGAGGTGTTGGAACAGGTCTGGTTACCTCAGGTTATCTTGCATGTCCACTGTGCGGGCCACAGTTAGACTCCTGAAGGTCACAAACCATGAAGAAGATGGTATATCAAGGACACGCCGCTTTCTTGCAAGAGGGTCATGAACTCAACAAAGGTTTTCTTGGACGACCTCCAACACGTATGAATGCCGCAAGCTGATACGAGCTGAAAATGGTCCACGCGGAGTCATATCCAAACGAAATGCGACGGTTCTCAGTTTTCTACGAGTTGCCATATTGAACCCACTTATAGATCAACCACTTGTTGGATCCCATGTATATTTTCAAGAATGTGGGCAGCTTGCTATGGGATCACATCACAGGAAAGAGAGACACTACAGGGGCACGAATGGATTTGAAGGAGGTAGGCAAGATGGAGGCGCTTTGGCTGTAGTCGAGTGCTGATGGTTGTGTGCAGCTACCTCGCACTCCTTGGGTTTTGTCCACTAAAGAAGAGCGCATTTTGAAGCAAATAGTCAAGTCTATCTGCACTCCGATGGGTATGAAGTATTTTCTTAGGTCTGTATTTTCTAAAGATGACCAATTAGGACTAAAATCCCATGACTAGTATAAGATAAGTCAAGTTTGTACTACGAATGGATTGTAATTGGCATGTGCATTTTGCTATTTAGAGTGTAGCCATTGTCCATAATGCTTTTTCATTTGTGGCAGTTTATACTACCGATTGCGATCGAAGGATGCCTTACTCCAGAAATATGTGGGGCCATTTATAGATTGTCGACTTTAGTACAATGGATCTCATAGAAGGAGATTAAGACATCCTCTATTGAGTCAGTGAGGCGGGGAGCAGTGGAGATGGTCTGTGTCTTTGAGAAATACCTGCCTATCAACATGCTCACGATACAAATCCACCTTCTTGTGCATCTTGTAGATGAATCAGAGATTGCTAGACCTGTCCATAACGCGATGGATGTTCTTCTTAGAGCGCTTCATGAAAACCTTGAAAGGCTTTGTGCGACAACGAGCTCATCCAGAAGGTAGCATGGTTGAAGGTTGGTTGGTGTCTGAGGTGCTAGTGCATATTTTATAATGGCTACCAACGGTGGATCCAGACAAGAAAATGCTATAGTCGCTGAAGGAAAATGACAGACTGACCGGAGATGTGGTGGTTGGAAATGGGGTAGAAAAAAGAATGGATGTTGTATAGGAGGAGAAGGTGAATCACTTTTGTATATTGCACCATGTCTCTACTATCGAGACGTGGCTCGCTACATACCAACAAGCTTTGCAAGATCGAGAGGAAGCGCGATCTGAATTTCAACATAGTATGCACCATCGACCGATTCGATATCCCGAGGGCATGGAGGAGATGTCGCGGTTCATGTCAACACGATGGTTGCATGGAGCTTTGACTGCAGCATCTAGCGAAGGGGTGGAGGTCTCAATTGATGAGTGGGAATTCTGGAGCGGATGTAGTCCAAAGGTGATGACGTGTTTAGGATTTGTCGTATCTATATTTTATATGCGACAACTAAATTGAGTGTTTTAATGTATAGTACAAAATATATAGTGCAGCTTGGTTGCACGGACGACATTTCTGCGTGGAGCGTATTGACAAAATGCATTTCACAATGGACTGTAGTATCATGGCAATGTTTGAGCAAGAGACCCGACGACGAGCAATGGATCCAAACATGGTTATAGATGAGATGGAGTATTTTGGAAACTTGCAAAGTATTGTTACGGTGGATTACCGTAGCTTCTCCATGATACTATTCGATGTGCAACGGTTCAAAGTGGTACTTGAAGAAGCTGGAGAAATAGTTCGACGAGGTGCATTTGGATTTCTCAAAATAGATTTCAAAAAAAAATGAACGGATTTGCGCGACACCTTTGTGTTGCCGGCCCATTGTGAATAGGTGCATGATTTCATTGGTTTGTTAATTTTATTACGACATGATACATGCCACAATAGTTTAATCTCTCTTATACATGTTTGTGAACATGTAATCTTCTATCCAAAACCTCGACAACCTCGATGGTGGTATGTTATACCTTCAACTCCCCGAAGTGCGAGAGTATATGATCAAAGCGATGTTCCGAGCATAGATGAGGATAATATGCAAATAAAGGGGTTGATATTGCAAGGGGTGGAGGCCACCAAAAGCTTGGAGCATGTAGAGAAGCCATCATCGGGTAACAATGATGGAAATACAGGAGTCCAAGAATTCTTTGAGAACTAGGTGGACTCATCCTTTTGTGGTGACATGCCTATCAACCTTCCAGTATATGCGGAGTTGTGTCAGGAGATTGACATGGAACCATAGGATACTTCATACTTGGAGCATCCACTTACTCAATTTGTTGACTAATTGCTTATAAGGGTTACATAAGATATGCATTTTAAGTGAGATTATTTTTTTAGGATTTATATTACCGTTCTTTGTATGATTTAAATTGATTATGCTAACATAATTTTTTGTCTGTGTAGGTGACCTTTTTAGATACTTAGATCATCAAGATGAGTCGAGGGATGAGTGATGAGGAGTTACAGGATCTCTTCACGCTCATGTCTCTAGACCAGATGGTGAGATTTAGAGACATGGCGGACCAGGAGCTGTCTCGGACATTGTCACGCAACTCTACTAGATCTACTTCAGCGTGATTAGATGCTTCAGCTTCGAGCAGATGAGGTTGATGCTCTAGACTTGGGCCAGAGGGAGGGAGTGCTTCAGGGTCAGGGGGATGCTGTAGAGATATGGAGGCAGTGAGCCCACGGGCGACACGGGATATAGGTGCTACTCCTCGCTCTTGTGGAAGTTCCAAGGAGTGTGGCTTAGGTGGTTGTTGTGGAGGCACGGACGTGGTGTTTGCGTCTTGTCATTTTGATGGAGTTGCGTCACCTCTAGGATTTGTCACACCTGTGGGGACATCTACTCCAATTACTCCTCAGCCATCTGCAGGGTGGCACCCCTATGGGTGCTACACCGATAGATACTACCTTGGTCGGTACATCAGATGTATATGGGTCTCCTGGATATGCCCAGGAGCATGGTTGCAGATAGGAGAGGACCCATCTTAGGCATATCCCAGAGGGATATGCCTATCTTGTCGATGATAGGTCAGGAGCCATCATCATGAATGATGAGGGGAGGAGGGTGATGGCTTGCATGAGACAGTTGTGCCAACAAGTTTTTCGGCACAACGTCTTAGATCATTGGAAAAACATACCAGAGGGGAGCAAGGACTACATAATAGCATCCTTGCATGAGAAGTTTTCGGTTCCAGCCACAGTAGATAGATTTTCCACGGGCTGGATGATGGACTACATGCGTGCATATATGTCACGTAGACGATCGGACGCATGCAAGGCACTCGAGAGTGGGGCTGCAAAGCCCGAGTGGCTAGATGCAGACGACTGGCGCTGAATGAGGGAGGAGGCTATAGATTCTCCAGGATGTTGGAGTCAGCAGCGCAAGGCGGCGAGGGAATGACTAGAGGCCGAAGTGGTCCATCATCTTGGGAGTGGCGGCCACAGGACATATCTGGAGGACTTTGTAAGTTTTTCTTTTGTTTTGCTTACTTAATTTTTTGCAATATCCTTTGTACTGACAATCATATTTCTAACAGTTAGTATTTTCTTTTCTTTGCAGCACTCCATTACAAATCGCGATCCGATCGAACCTTGAGACTTAATATGCAGAGAGGCAGCATGGTGTCGTGATGTTATGAGGACATAGTGTGAAAAAGTATGGAATGCATCATCATCTGACTTCTTATTAATCAAGAGAGTCAATGTGATTTGAGCCATTAGTACTAGTGTGAGTTGCATGGATTATCCAAAAATACTAGATTTTTGGATAATTTTAGTCTATTTTTTATATTATTTATTGTAAAAATTCGAAAAAGTTAGAAAAAGCTTCTAGATTAGGATGGCATGCAAAAAGCTAGTTGCTTTTTCAACCAATTAGGAGACTTTTCATAAAAAATATAGACTGACGAAATCGCGTGTGTCGCAATCATTGTAAACAGATTTAAAACTGCAAATTAAACTAAAAGAAGAAGAAGGATTGATCTGGGAGATCCATGAGCAGGTGTTCTGTGGTTTTACCCCCTTTTCGAGCCAATAGAGCCATCAGATTCGGGTTCCGGGAAACAGAGAAAGAGTTGATTTTATTGATCCATGTTTTTGGTCTACGAAGGAGCTCCAGGAGAACTAATGCCTACAAATTGCTTCTGAGTAGTGCAAAGATTCCAGGTTCTTTTAATACATATTGATTCAATTCATTGTGATTTTTTTTTGTCATGTTTACCACTTGGTATTCTCTATCTTCTCTTCTATCTCCTATCTCTACTTCCTTCTACTTATGATCCCTGGTGGATTCGACCTTTCGATAAAAACCCCTCTGACATTGGTGAACCCAACGTGAAAGGTCATCAGAAGAAGGAAAGACAAGATGGGAGAATCTTTGAATACATTCGCTAGTGATGTTTTGCAACAGTTGGTGCAAAATATGAATATTCTTATGCAGATACAACAACAACAACAGGTGATGCAAGCTTTAGCTCAAACAGAAAGTGTTGTGATGGATGCTTTGCAAGTAGTTGAGCGTGAGGTGAAGTTATTCAATGGTAGGAATGTATCTGCATATGTACATACCTATGCTCAAAAGATGGAATTCTTTGGAGTGGCTCAATCTGCATGGAGCCGGTATTTTGTACGTGTTATTGTTCATGAACTGAAAGCATGGATTACTGAATTATACTTGCAGGATGCAGACTGGGTAGCCTTCAAGAAGACACTCAAGGAAGAATTTTACATTAAGGACACCAATTTGATTACATACAAGACTTTTCAGGAGTGGGTTATACAACCCAATAAGGGTCTTTTGGCTACAGAATTGTTAAGAGAATTTGAAAGTAGATTTGAGCAGTTGGATCTTGCAAAACAGCAAGCTCTTGTAAGTAAAAAAATTGAATTGTTTCTATAGGCTGATGCTGAGCTTCAAGAGAAGCTTAATGATTTGCTGAAGGATCAGACTACAGATACAGGTTTGAAAACAGAGTGGAGACATGTCAAGGAAGCTGTTACTGTGCTTGTGAAGAAGCATAGAAGAAGAGAAAGATTTCATGTCTCTAGCTTGCCCACTGTTACGGGTAAGACAATTGAAGTATCCAGTAAGCCACCCGCTTTTGTGGCTAACCCTATGGTAGTACCTGCTATTGTTCCCTCTATTAGGGAAGATTTCTTAGATGAATTGGTCAAAAGGATGCGAGATCTTCAATTGAAGGTTGCAAAAATTGGATGAAAAAGGACAAGAGGAAAGGGGATGGGCAGCAGGCCCTAAGCTTGGAAAAATATGTATGAGGTGTGACAGTTTGCAGCACGAGAGAAAGGATTGTGCTGCCTATTAGGACGCCTTGGCACGACAGCTTATCTTTTGGAAAGATGGCAAGATCCATGCACAAGAAGCGGTATTGCCTCTTGCTTTGAATTTTGGAAACGGAGGTATGCAGAAGTTGTTGGAAGACTTGGCTGTTTGAAATGCATATGTAGCGGTACATGCTTCTACTTTTGGTCTACAGTTGGATAGAATGCATGGCCAAGTGATGGTTGGTCCAAAGGCTGAAATATGGACACGTGCTTTACATGCAACTGAAAAGAGAAAGGTCACTAATAGTGAAATTGGTGCATTTATGGCTTTGGCATCTAGGTTGCTTTCTAGGCTTTGCATGAGAGTTCCTAGGTCTGCGGGGTCGCGTTTTCTTATTGTGGGAAGGCTTGCCTTGATGTTTAGGTACCCATTGAAATGTAGGTTGCTTAACCTTAGAAGTGGGTTTGGTGGGGCTGTGTTTTGTGGGCTAAGTGGGGTGTGATACATCACGATCCCCCTCCTTAGCCTTAGGCATGGTCTTCTCTATTGGTGGAGTGGCCGTCTTGGAGGGACTCACACTGCCCTTGCTGAAAGTTGTCACAATGCGCACATTTCCTACGGCAAGGTGGATATGATGCAGGTCGTAATTGACGTGAAAATGGGTTTGTTTTTTGAAAGTGCGCCCTAACAGTGACGCGTTTCCTGCCTCCTTCGTGTTGGGCAACACATAGAAGATGATTGGAAAACTTTTGGACTCAATAGAGACAACGACTTGGTACTTCCCAAGGAGTGCATAGGATTTGCCCCCAAATGGGCTAAGTTTAGCATTAATTGGCTGCAATTGGAGTTGACCAATGAGGGTCCAATGAGCATGGGCTAGGATATTGATGTCAGCTCCCCCATCGATCAAAGCATCAAAAGAATGTGTCTTTTGGGATGTGGCTGTGATTCGTAAATAAGCTGGAGCAACAGCTTCCTCATCACCCTCTATCTCGGTGATGGTTGCAATGCAGACATTGACAGGGGCCTCTATCATAGGGGGACTTATGTAAAGGATCTCTGGGAGGGTAGTACTTCTTCATGTGACTACCATTGAAAAATCCTATGTCCTTGCCTTCCAGTGTTTCAAGTTCGACATTGCCTATCCTACTAAATGGCACACACTCTAAAAGGTCCTAACCCTCGAAACTTCATTTTCTACTTATGACCCTTCACAAAGTACAACAACACAAGGTCTCCCTTGTCAAAATCACGTTTTTTGACATGCTTTTCAAACCACATCTTTCTTCGTGCCTTTTCACAAATTAGAGTGTGGGTGGCGATGAGTCTAGTTTTCAGTGAGGCGTTCTTTCCAACTCGACAAGATGGTTAGTCCAAGACTCTTTCCTTTCCCAATGCTCCTACACCGCTATCCTCAAGCTAGGGATAAAAAATTCGAAAGGTAGAATAGCCTCGGTTTCCGTATGTTAGCCTAAAGGGCATTTGTCCCACAACCGTTTTATAGGTTGTTCGATAGGCCCATAAAGTTACCATGAGCTTGTTATCCCAGTCACTTCAAGAAGTGGAAACCACCTTTGTGAGCACGTTGATGAGGATCTTATTCGTTGATTCTGCCTGGCCATTGGCTTAGGGATAGTACGATGAAGGCTTCCTATGGATGATCAAGAAGGTTGAGAGCAGGTGGGCAATCACCTCATTAATGAAGTGGGTGCCCTAGTCGCTCACTATCTCAATAGGGAAACCAAATCTTGAGATGACCTGCTCCCATAAGAAATTTGATGTGGTCCTTGCATCGTTCTTCCTTGTGGCTCTTGCTTCAGCCCATTTCATCAAATAGTCAGTTGCTACGATGATATATCGAGCCTTGAGTACTGGGCCATAGGACTAGTGGGTCCGATGAAGTCAATGCCCCATTTCTCGAAAGGTTATCGTGCTATTACATGGGCCAATTGCATTTTGTCCTTCCGCGCGGGGACCTTGGTCCTTTGGCACTCATCATAGTGCTTGAAAAATCTAGTTGAGTCACGGAATAGAGTGGGACACCACAATTGAGACTGCACCACCTTGTAGGTTGTCGTATCTCCATTGAAATGCCCCCCAGCGATTCCGGCGTGTGCCTCTCTCAATGTGTCATGCATCTCATATTTGCACTCACACCTACGTAGCAACCCATCTTGCCCTAACCTGTAGAGTTGGCCGGCAATCACTTGATTGGGTTGGATCTTCACAATAAGCCTCCTAAGCTTGGCCTTCTCAATAGATCTCTCAGATAGACCATGTTCGAGCACATGGACAACATCGTCAGCCCAGTATGGCATTAAATCAGCCTTGAATAATTCCTTGTCACTAGAGAAGCCAAAGAGATGCGCATCTAGAAGGTCGTCCATTATGCCTTGTCGAGCGGGCTTCACCTGTGGGTATGCGGGACATGTGATCTGCCATGTAATGTTGTTTCCCTTTGCGTACAACCATAGAGAAGTAAAACTCTAGAAAAAGCAATAACTATCGTGCAATCCATCCTATAGCGCAAGGCTTTTTCAATAGATAGAGCAATGCTTGATGATCAACAAGAAAGGTGAAGGGTGTGGCCAAAAGAGAATGTCTAAATTTCTTAATGGCAAACACCATGGCCAGCCCCTCCCTTTCCGTAGTGGAATAGTTCATCTCTGTGTCAGTGAGCTACCTACTAGCAAAGCTTACTGGGTAATCAAGGTTTTGTTCGCCAGGCTGGCACACAAAACAACTCCAATGGAAAACTTAGATGCATCTATATGTACATGGAACGTTCTGGTCCCATCTGGGGCTCGTAAGATGGGTGCGGTGGTAAGAGCCTTTTTCAATTCTTCATAAGCACGTTGGCATTCTTCGGTCCACTTGAATACAATTATTAGCTTGTACAATGGTCTCGTGATTAGTGCATGATTTAATACAAAGTGTCGATAGTACCCTGTGTGACCTAAGAAGCACTGAAAGCCCTTATAACTGTTGGGTGGTGGAAAGTCGACAATAGCCTTGATCTTCGAGAAATCAGTGGCGATGCCATTCTTGGATACCACGTGCCCTAGGATGCATCTGTATTTCACCTAGAATTGGCACTTAAGGGGGCTCAAGGAGAGGTTATAAAGTCGACGTGGCTCAAAAACTGCCCGTAGTTTCTCTAAGTGTTCCACCTAGCTAGAGTGTATGCATAGATCGTCCACAAACACCTCTCTAGCTCATGTCTGAGCATGTCTTTGAAGATCATGCACATAAGGTGTTGGAAATTTTCGGGCGCGTTCATTAGCCCAAAGGGCATAAGAATGTAGACGACAACCCCCCCACTCTGTAGCGAGGCAGTCTTGTGTCTGTCGAAGGGGTGTACTTGCACTTGATTGTAGCCCGAGAAGCAGTCTAGAAAATTGTAGGCTTATTTACTTGCCACCCTCTCAAGCATGTGATTGGTGTATGGCAATGGATAGTTATCTCTCTTTGTAGCGGCATTGACTTTCTTGTAGTTGATGCACAATCGAATCTTTCCGTTTTTCTTCATAACAATCACTATTGGTGATACCCAGTTCATGCGCTTTATTTCTTGTAGATGAATCCTGCTCTCATGAGTTTATCAATCTCCTCTTTTAGTGCATGGGCATGCTTTCGATTCATGGGGTAAGGGCATTTTTTTAAAGGGACAGCGTCACGGACTATAGGGATATTGTGGGTCACAACCCTGGGGTCGACTCCCTTAATTTCATCCAGAGACCAGGCAAACACGCCCATGTACTCTCATAGGAGAAAAACAAGGCTAGCCTCATCATCCTTGGTTAGGTCGTCTACTATGAATACAAGTCAGGCCTTCTCACCTTCCCTTGTCAGGTTGACTTCCTTGACCTTGGCGGGTCCTTCAATAGGCTCACTGGTCTGGCCCTGCCTCTTTGCTCCTAGCAAGACCACCACTTTGTCACCCTTCTTGAACTTAGTGAAAGGTTTGGGTAGGTCCTGTGGTTTCTTCTGCCATTTTGTGTTTGACTCTTTTGTTCGTTTCTTTCTTTTCTCCTTTACCCGATTGCGCCTTAGGTGGAGCAGCAAGTCCCCCTTGGTGCATTTGGTTTTGGATGGCATGGATATTTCATGGTCGCTCTCCGTATTGACTTCACACTCCGAGTTGAACTCACAACCCTCACTGGAGGAACGAGTCTCCCCGGGTGGTCGTAGTTCAGTAGGTGCATCTGTCCTAAACACAAGAACCACTGGTGGGTGGGCAATTCTAGCCTGCTCATAATCCACTGCTCCTATGTGTTCCAACCAAGAGTGATCACAATCCAATCTTATAACTCCTCTCTTGATCTCATATGCATTCCTTTCTCAGGACCTGGAGTCTGCTCTTATATGCTCTATCACCCTTCCATCAATATCGTACTCCATGGTATCCATTTCCTCCTTGCTCTCCTCTCACTGATGGAGGAAAAATCCTCATATTCATTGTCAGAACCATCACTCCTTGACTGCTCCTCATCTCCTGGGTTTTCTTTTATAGCCTCTTTCTCGTCAGTGACTAGAGCCCAATTGTATATCAAGTTCAAGTTGTGAACTTTGGTCCACTTCCACTTGTACTCACCTACGAGGTCTTTGCGGGGCAAGAGATTAGCAGAAGGATTGCCCTCCAATCTTCCTGTCAAATACTCTAGGGTCTCCTGGAGTTCTAGCTGATTATTTGGGACATGGAAAGTGATAGGTTTGGGCCGACCACATGCACGCCTTGCCATCATGCAGAGTGGTACTAAGTGTTTCTCATCTGGCATGCACATGGCTTGTGTGTCTTACTTATACTCCTCCTCATCGTCTGAGAATGGGAGATTGATGGTTGCAAGGACATTCATCCAATCTCGCTCATCCTCATGGCAGGGGGGATACTTGTCAGCGGCCCATACGATGTGGTTGGTTGCATGTCACCCCTCAATGTGGCTAAGATGGCATCTAGATCAACAGGTGTTGTCTTCCAAGTATCCATCTCCACCCTTACTGCTTCCTTCTGATTCCTTAAGAAGATTAGAGCATTAGCCCAATCCTCGATGACTCGTGCATTTCTTATCCAAGGTCGGCCTAGCAGGATGTTGTAGTCCACTCCCTTCATAACAATGAAGTGTACAGAGAACTGGACACCTGCAATCTTCACTGGCCAATTCTTTAAAACTCTGAATGGCCTTACCTTCATTCCATTTGCTAGTGTGGCATTGAACCTAGTAGTCTCGACGGGAAAGTTTCCCCAGGCCTACAAGACTATGTGGCTCAAGACACTAACCCGTGCGCCTGTGTCTACAATTCTTTTTTGTGTCATGTCTCCTAGGGCCAGGATAGGTAGCACATTGTACATCTCGGTGCCCTCCCAAAAAGCATTTACATGCAGAGATTTAGGCACTGAGTGCAGCGTCAAGCTTGTATCTGTGTGACTGCATCAAAATCATACAGGTCAACAACAATCTGCATAGCTGGTTCCTCCACCCAGTGCTTTAGTTCTAGCCAAAGCGTCAAATGCTTCCTAAGCAGGTCTCCTAGGCTGAGGGTTACTAGGATGGTTACTAATGTCATGAGGAGGTTACTCGTCATTTGTCTCTCCTCCATTCTCACACCTCTAGGCCATTGGCCTTGGGTTTTTGCTGGCCTGTGGCTCCTAAGCTTCTCCTGGGTGGTGGTGCCCATGGCATAGGCGCATCTCTTGACCTTGGTCGTGAGGGTGAGACTAGGGTGTTCACACTAGAGAAGTCCTCCTTTCCGTCTTCTATGATGGCCTCAGTATCCTTTAGGCTCTCTTGGGCTTCCCTTACCCACTCGACCTTTTCAATCACTTTTAATTGGCGCTTCGGATGGGGGTACTCCCCTACCTTAGCACTCCCTTTCTCTGTTGTTTTCAGAGCGGTGGTTTCAGTCTCAGCATCAGTTACCTTCCTGCCACTCACTAGCATCGTCTCTCTGTCAATTTTGAGAGTAATCTTAGCGTCAATTTTCTTCTTTCTCGGCCTACGACTCTTCTTTCCTATTGAGGCAACATCTAGGCTGCTAGGCCTAGGCAGTGATATGCCGGCATGTCACGTTTTTGCACATGTCATGACATGCGGCAAGATGGGTGTATCCTCGCTGTCGAATGTTTCAATGCCAAACAACCCCAAAGGTACTGATGGCACATTGCTTGAGCTAGAGGATGACTTTTTTCTAGGGCATTCCTTGAAGAGATGGCCGATGCCACACTTGACACACTTGAGATTAGCTCCCTCGCTATTAGCCTACTCTTTTTCTGGGCATCGTGTCGATATGTGACCAGGGTGACCACAAATCCAACATGTCACTAGGTCTTGGGTTGGCCCTAAAAAACCTCTACCTCTTCCCCTTCCTAACACCATCACCAACACTCATCGATAGTCCATGAGGATCGGATTACCCTCTTCATCATACAAGATGTAAGGGTCCACATATGACTCCTCATCATTGGGCTCTTCCATGTAGTGGATGGGAGCATCACTCGGTGGATGTATCACGAAGGGTCTAGGCAGTCTGGGTATGCCCGTGGGATTGATGTCTAATCTAGAAATGGTTGGTTTTGCATCATTAGGTGCTGAAAGGGGCAATGGGACTCCTCTTCCGAAGAGGTTAGGCGGCCTATTCCCGTAGTATGGTGAGTTGTACTACTGTGCATAAGGAAACCTTCTTGGCAATCGGCAATGCGTTGCATCATGGCCAAACCTTCCACAATTTGCAGAAGGCCTGGACCTTGGATCCAAGCACTCGGCAGGGATGTGGTTGCCTCCATAGTGCACACACTAGACATGCGGTCTAGTGGGTCTCTTTACCAACTCCTGCAACTGTGCTAGCTCCATCCTGACTTCGGCTAGCTCTTGGTCTTGTGTCGTGCTCTTGCCCTTATCCTGCATATGTCAGGGGCTAATCTCTCGCTATAGGTTGTGGCTTTCTTTGTGGTTCTTTGGCTGGAGCCATCTCGATTCGAGCTTCTAGTGCTTCTCTCCCTAAGCTAGTCATCTACCCTTATTGCCTCATCGAAAAACCTAGCGAGCACATCTCTCTGCAAGCTCGAGTTGCTTGCCAATGCCTTGTAAAGTTCCTCGCTGCAGATTCCATTTATAAAAATGGTAGAGACCGCTCTCTTATCTGGTCATTTGTTGGTAGGGATCCTCTTAAACAGGCTACATACATGAGCGACGTAGTCTCTAATGTCCTCTTTGTCCTTTTGAGTGATGTCCGAATACCTTGTCTCTGAAAATATCTTGATGAAGAGATCCTTTAGGCGATTGAATTTCGTTCGCTCTGCTACATCTAGGCTGGTGTATAACATCCTTCCCTTATCACCCAAGCAAAGCCCAAAAGCCTGCAAGCATTGCGCAAGGTTCGTGAGACTCTTGGACTACCTCGATCGGTCTGCAATGGATCACAGTCCTTGTTGGTTGGTCGTATTGGTCGACCATATGCTCCAATTCGATTGGGAACTCGCCCAAGTCCAGTTGATCATCCTCTCGAACCGCATCTGCTCTTGACATTTTTGCAGCCTCTCGCTCCACCAGGTTGTCGATCAATCCAATCAGCTCGGGTAGCGACTTGCCCTCAATCCTATCGTCTTTGAACTCTTCGGGTCTTTAGGGTCCTATTTAACGGGGATCTGTGGCGCCGAGCTACATCTTAGGGTCTACTCCTACTGGTGGGTTCTTTGAATTATTATGATTCTATGTGAGTTCCTTATTATTGAAAGCAGCTGTCAATTTTATTCACACTTGTGCTTAGTGCTTTCCAATGCACAATGCCAAATCACGCTTTCTCCTACAACCATTGCGCAACGTTCATGAGACTCTTGGACTTCCTCGATCGGTCTGCAGTGGATCACAGTCCTTGTTAGTTGGTCGTATTGGTCGACCATATGATCCAATTCGATTGGGAACTCGCCCAAGTCCAGTTGATCATCCTCTCGAACCGCATCTGCTCTTGACATTTTTGCAGCCTCTCGCTCCACCAGGTTGTCAATCAGTCCAATAAGCTCGGGTAGCGACTTGCCCTCAATCCTATCGTCTTTGAACTCTTCGGGTCTTTAGGGTCCTATTTAACGGGGCTCTGTGGTGCCGAGCTATGTCTCAGGGTCTGCTCCTACTGGTGGGTTCTTTGAATTATTATGATTCTATGTGAGTGGTGCGCAGATCGGACGCAGGTAGCTCACGTAGTGAATTCCCAAAGGTCCCCAAGAACAAAGTACTCTACTTTTTAGCACAAAAACCAATGTAAAAGCAAGCACGACATGAGACAAGAGACAAATTGGGTTGAATCTCCCCCATGCCTTGTGTGAGCGCTTCACAAAGCATGTATTTAATGTATATTTCCAATCTTTTTGCTCAAAAATAGCCCAATTACAAAAATATGACAAGCTTTTAGCTTTTGAGTTTGCTTTCTACCAAAAATAGGAAAATAAAGCTAATGGACGGTGCCCATAGTGTCTGACACGCCCAATCTCAATGTCCAAATAAAAATAACATATCCAGGCGCATAAGCGCATACAAAATAATAATAAATAATCGATGTCTCTATAGACATAACAAAATATAGGCGTGGCGCCTATCAAAATATAGTCCAAAGGTCGAAAACCCGCTAGACTCCAATGCTTTCCTCCGCCACTGCTGCTATCTCTACACATCAACTGAAGCATTCACAATCGTTAGTAAAATAACACAATTAAACCGACAAAAGTGAATACCTAGCAGTCTTCAGCTACATAAATAAATCAACTGGTTAGAAATAAATCCTAACCTTAATTTATTACGAGTGCGCACTCTAAACTCATAAACGTTTATTAATTTAATATGCATTTTGCGGAATCACCCGCTATCGAATCACCCATGTACACACTAAATTAATGAAACGCCCGAAAAGGACAGGCGTCCCCATCAACTTCTCGCACAAAGAATCCTCTTTGCGTATGAGCCCCGGTCATCTAAGTTTACGGAATCCACCGTAAAACCTCACAGAATCCACCGTGGAATATGCCTCCTGGCCTCCTGGCATCATACCCCCGGGGTGGGATAGCAATTGACCTCAATTGCTATTAGCTCAATGTGGAGCTAACAGAGTGGGGAAAGCATTTAGGTCTCTAGCGTGCATCCATTGTGCTTCCTCTACAGGATGGTTCTTAAATTTTACTAGATATCTAGAATACCTTCGGCCAGTTCTAGTGGTTATGTAGTCAGTGTCTATAATGGCTTCTGGTTCAAGTATTTCAGTCTCTTCTTGTAGTAAAGGTGGGTTTTCATAGACAGGGTGGATAGGTAATTGTCCTCTAAATGGTCTCAATAAACTAATATGAAAGGTATTATGAATTTTCCAATGAGATGGCAGTTCTAATTTGAATGCATTGTCATTAATCTTATGAATGATTCTAAATGGTCCGTAGAATCTAGGAGCTAATTTGACAACTGGATGTCTATCTACACTTTGCAGTCTACGCTTTTCTATTCTAAGCCAAACATAATCATCAACTTTGAAATTCATGGCTTGTCTTTTCTTGTTGGCTTGTTTGGTATATGATTGTTGGGCTTTAGCAATCATATCCTTTACTTCATCAAAAATAGTGTTATGCATAACAGCAATATCATCGACACTTTGTATTCTATTAGACAAAGATGCAACAGGTGTAGATAATCTATATCCATAAATAACTTCAAAAGGTGCTTTCTTTGTAGATGTGTGCGGTGTATTATTGTAAGCAAACTGTAATAAATGTAAATGAGTATCCCATGTCTGAGGTTTAGAGATAGTGTATGCACGTAAAAGATCTAAGATAGTGCTATTTGTGGCTTCTGTTTGTCCATTTGTTTCTGGATGAAATGCAGATGAGAAATCAATCTTTGTGCCTAGATTTGCAAACAGTGTAATCCAAAAATTATTACAAAATCTAGAATCTCTATCTGAAATAATCACTTTCGGCAATCCATGGTTAGTAAAAATAGTTTTCAAAAATAACTGTGCTGCTTGTGATGCTGTTAAAGTTTTCTTACATGCAATGAAATATGCTTGCTTACTAAATCTATCTACAATTGTCCAAATCATGTCATGGTTAGATTTAGTATTTGGTAAACCAGTAATGAAATCCATAGATATATGTTCCCAAGGTTTAGATGGAATAGATAAAGGCATTAATAACCCATACTGTTTACCATGATGTCTTTTTATTCTTTGACAAATCAGACATTCAGAAACAAAATTAGACACATCTGCATCCATATGCGGCCAATAAAAATCTTCAGTTAACATGCGTAATGTAGAAATGATACCTCTATGACCTTGATATGGGGGACAATGAATTTCATTCAAAACAAAAGATCGGAATGGAATAGTAACACACAGTCTCTTTTCAAAGAACATGAATCCATCATTATATGACAATGAATCAACAGGAATGAAATTATTTTGAACTAATTTTTGCCAATCAGAATGAAAAGTAATATCCTGGTGATATGTGTCTTTCATAGTAATTAAAGAATCAAAAGATATGATAGAAATGTTATGAATTGCAGGTCTTCTACTTAATGCATCGGCAACTACATTTTCTTTTCCAGGTTGGTATTGAATAATAGGATGGAAACTTTGAATGAATGAAGCCCATTTGATATGGCGGTCAGAAATTTGGGGTTGGCTAAGTAGATATCTAATGCTTTGCTGGTCAGTCTTTATCATGAATTCTGAACCCATTAAATAATGCTTCCATTGTTTTAATGCTTGTACAACTGCTAAGAGTTCCTTGTCATAAGTGGAATATTTAAGCTCAGAGGGTTTCAGTTTAGAACTAGAATATGCTATTGGATGGTTGTCTTGCATTAACACAGCTCCTATTCCTGATCCGCTAGCATCGGTCACAACTAGAAAGAATGGTCTATTAAAGTCAGGCAATTGTAGAACAGGGGCATTGGTCAATGCACGTTTGAGTAAATCAAAGGATTTCTGCTGGTTTTCAGTCCATTGATAAACAATGCCTTTCTTAAGAAGTTTGGTCAGTGGTAAAGCAAGTAATGAGAAATTACGTACAAACTTCCTATAGAAACTAGCAAGACCAAGGAATGAGCGTAATTCATGTACATTTTTAGGAACAGGCCAATGCAATATTGCGTCAATTTTCTTAGGATCAACTTTTATTCCTTCTTTTGATACAATATGACCTAGATATTCTATTTCTGTCTTAAAGAATTCACTCTTGTCAGGATTTGCAAACAATTGATTTTCTTTCAGTAATTGAAAAACTAATGATAAATGCTCATAATGCTCTTTTTCACTTTGACTGAACACTAAAATATCATCAAAGAAAACAATCACACAATATTGATATTTTAGAAAAATACGGTTCATCATTCTACTGAAAGTGGCAGGTGCATTAGTTAATCCAAATGGCATGACTAAGAATTCGTAATGGCCAAACTGTGTCCTGAATGCAGTCTTAAATATGTCGGATCTATCTAGCCTTACCTGATGATATCCAGATTTAAGGTCAATTTTACTAAATATAGAA
Organism: Lygodium microphyllum; assembly: GCF_053477565.2. NCBI lineage: Eukaryota > Viridiplantae > Streptophyta > Polypodiopsida > Schizaeales > Lygodiaceae > Lygodium > Lygodium microphyllum. Next base: position 36,142,097 of record NC_141161.1, read on the forward strand.
GATCCTTGCAGTTTGTCCATAAGGTCATCAACTCTAGGTATAGGGTACCTATTCTTTACAGTGATCTTGTTTAATGCTCGGTAGTCAATACACATCCGATAAGTATTATTCTTTTTCGTGACTAAGAGCACAGGTGCATCGAATGGAGAACTGCTAGGTCGAATTAAACCTCTATTTAGTAATTCTTCTACTTGACTCTGGATTTCTTTTTGCTCTATTTGATTGTGCCTATATGGGGCTTTGCAAGGTGGTTGTGTGCCAGGTATTAGGTCAATCTTATGGTCTTCTGGACGTGATGGAGGTAAACCTGGTGGTAGGTCTTCTGCAAAACAGTCCTTAAAATATGCAAGAAATTCCTTATGCCTAGGGTGCATATGAGTTTCTTTTGCGTGCAATTCATTCACCCAAATGAGATATGATTTAGTATTCTTGCGTAGTGCACGTTTTGCTTGAGTATGCGAAAGCAGTGGAAACATATGAGATGCATGCATACCAAATAATGTAATAGATTTTCCTTGAAAATTTATATTCATTGTGTGTGTGGAATAATCTATATTGGGATTATGTTGGTGTCTCCATGGCATTCCTAGAATAATGTCGCTAGACTGTAATGGGACAACTAAGAAATTTCTTCTTTCAATATATGGACCAATTTGAATTTCTAAATCTTGAACTTCTTGTGTGCCATTGTACCTAGTGCCTAAAAATGCAGCTTTTATGCGATAGTGCGTAGGTACAGTATGCAGTTTCAATTCCTTTACCAATTTTGCTGAAATAAAGTCATGCGTACTACCGTCATCATGCAATATAATTCTTTCTTTTCCATGCACCATACATTTCATAGTCAACAATGAATGTAAAGTAGGCATACCTGGTAAAGTGTCGGAAGTAGTAGTAGGATCATCTTCTTCTTCAGTGAAATCCGGCATATCCTCATGCTCGTCCTCGTCCATAGCTCCAAGGTAGTTGATATGTGCTAATGGCTTCTTTGAATGACAATTTGCTGCGAGATGCCCTGGCTGGTGACACTTGTAGCATACGATGGGCTTGGCTTTGGTCACATTATTTGCAATGGCTGGGAGTCTGGGTATATTTGGATTTGCTTGTTGGATAGGCTTAGGATTTGGATTGATAGTGGATGGTAATGCAGGTGGTTTAGGCCAATTCTTACGAAAAGATGGTGATGATAAACGACCTGGATTAAACCTTCTGAAATTGGAATTGAATTGTTTAGATCCATAATTACCGTTTGCTTGGAATGGCTGTGGTCGTCGATCTCTTCCGCGTAATTTATCTTCAGTGTCGTGAGCTAAGGAGATGGCATCTTCAAGGGTAGTAGGCTTGAACATATTCACCTCAGCGTAGTAATGTCCAAGAAGTCCAGACATGTACTTCCCGCTTATGGGTCGTCTCTGGTACGTCTTCAAGCATGCGTAGCTGTAGGAGTGCATTCCAAAAACGCTCTGTATACTGTGGAATAGGCTCACGATCGCGCTGTTGAAGTAAATCCCATTGCTTGATAGCCTTCTCATGAAATTGCGGTGGAAGGAAATTTTGCATGAACTTCTTCTTGAAATCTTCCCATGTAGCAGGACATTCTATGCTCTTGCGGACGACAGTCCACCAAAGTGATGCTCTATCTATCAGATGATTAGTAACACACTTGATTTTATCTCTCTCAGGATAAGTTTCCTCATGGAAATAGTCATCAAACTGGCTAATGAATGATAAAACAGTCTTTCCTTCTCTTATGCCATTGAAAGTGCGAAACTTGAAACTTCGTTTACTTATCTTGGATTCCTTGCGAATGGTTTGTGCTTCAAGAGTGGCGTCGATGGTACGGCGAATCAAATCTTCAGCTTGCGGTTCTTCTTTGTCAGTGGACGCTCCTTGTAGCTTTGTCAATTGCGCTTGCAAGGCTTGCCTAGCTCTTCGCTCTTCGTCCAATTGTAACATGATAAGATCCAGCTTTTGTTCCATGGTAGGCTCGGGTAGATCGTCTTCAGCCATAGGGTCATCCATATGTGGGGTAGTCATCCTATAAAACTCAACAAACCTTTCTCACTCAAAATCAGTTAGCGGGATGAGCGTAGCTCAAATTTGGGGTTACAAGGCTATATATTTTTGGGTATTTTCTTCTTCAATTTTCAGAAATTCTGCAATATTTCTGTCTCCGTTTGCTGAAAGTACTTCAACAAACTTGTAGATAGGTAGAACAGCTTGCTGCGAACAACTTTCCAGTTCAGAGTTTTTGCATACGAACAAGTCTTCTATGAGTTTTAAGCACTAGTCAGTTCTGATTTAGTCTGCTGACTTGCAGAGTTGCAGACTTAGCAGACTTGCAGAGTTGTGGACTTGCTGGACTTAGGCCGACTTGCAGAACTTGCAGAACTTGATTCCAATGGACTTGCTGAACTTGACTTCTGATGCGCAGGACCCGGAGTTTACAGACTTGTTTGCCCTGTGTGACTGGAGTGATTTGGCTTAACTTAAAGAAGTTAAGCTTAATAGCTTAATTGCAGGCCGTCGTCGATTTCGTGGGGGGGGGTCCGTTTTTTTCGCCGCGCGAAAAATTCGGACCTCCTCTGAGGCCACGATGAGAATTTTTAGAAGCTTTTAAGCTTCTTAAGCTTTGTCTTAAGCTTTTCCAATGAAATAATAAGAAAATTAATGAAGCTTATCTCTGTAACTCCACGACTTGATGAAGGAGATGGATGCGTGGTCCTCCGCCTACAGAGCCTGGTCCTTCGCGATCTGACAGTGGAAACAGGGGTTCTTGATCGCCAGAAGTCTGCCTGTATCGACGGTTCACGACGAGGTTGACTGTAGAGGCCGTTTGTTCCTGGAGCTCCGCCTTCGCCCGAGATTGGTAGCGATTGGAAGCTCTTGATCTCTGCTCCGCTCTGATACCACTGGTGCGCAGATCGGACGCAGGTAGCTCACGTAGTGAATTCCCAAAGGTCCCCAAGAACAAAGTACTCTACTTTTTAGCACAAAAACCAATGTAAAAGCAAGCACGACATGAGACAAGAGACAAATTGGATTGAATCTCCCCCATGCCTTGTGTGAGCGCTTCACAAAGCATGTATTTAATGTATATTTCCAATCTTTTTGCTCAAAAATAGCCCAATTACAAAAATATGACAAGCTTTTAGCTTTTGAGTTTGCTTTCTACCAAAAATAGGAAAATAAAGCTAATGGACGGTGCCCATAGTGTCTGGCACGCCCAATCTCAATGTCCAAATAAAAATAACATATCCAGGCGCATAAGCGCATACAAAATAATAATAAATAATCGATGTCTCTATAGACATAACAAAATATAGGCGTGGCGCCTATCAAAATATAGTCCAAAGGTCGAAAACCCGCTAGACTCCAATGCTTTCCTCCGCCACTGCTGCTATCTCTATACATCAACTGAAGCATTCACAATCGTTAGTAAAATAACACAATTAAACCGACAAAAGTGAATACCTAGCAGTCTTCAGCTACATAAATAAATCAACTGGTTAGAAATAAATCCTAACCTTAATTTATTACGAGTGCGCACTCTAAACTCATAAACGTTTATTAATTTAATATGCATTTTGCGGAATCACCCGCTATGGAATCACCCATGTACACACTAAATTAATGAAACGCCCGAAAAGGACAGGCGTCCCCATCAACTTCTCGCACAAAGAATCCTCTTTGCGTATGAGCCCCGGTCATCTAAGTTTACGGAATCCACCGTAAAACCTCACAGAATCCACCGTGGAATATGCCTCCTGGCCTCCTGGCATCAGTGAGTTCCTTATTATTGAAAGCAGCTGTCAATTTTATTCACACTTGTGCTTAGTGCTTTCCAATGCACAATGCCAAATCATGCTTTCTCCCTTTTAGTGCACTTTAAATGATGAAATCAATGAGGGGTGCGAATGCAAAATGAACAATGCAATTCTCGTTTTTTCCCCTTTTGTTCGTAGCCTAATATGGCTCTAAGCACATTTTCTAGCTGTCCTCTCGTATTATCTAGGGTCTATGATGCAACTCTACACTCTGTCAAGCCTAGATTGGAATCTGAGGGTCAATTTTAGCTCTAAGTCTCATCTGTTCTATGGCCTGCTACTACAAGTTGACTCTAGGCTACCCATGTGTGGTTTCTTCAATTTGTGGCTAAGAGCCTGGTCAGGTACTCAGGGATATTTGGGGATGTGTTTGGAGTAGCCTTGGTCTAAGTAGGTGGCTCACTTACCAGTTTAAAATGTTCTGCCCTGGTGGTCCGATTCCTAGAATCAGAACATCCAATTCTAGGTGGTTCGACTGGTGGAGTCGAATTGTCTGATTGGACTGGGTGGTCCGAGTCTCAAAATGGATCCTACTCAAAATGGGTCCTACTACCACGTGGCAGAGTCAGATGGTCCGATCGCATAGTTGGTTCGATCAGACCGGGTGGTCTGAGTCGCAAGTGGTGCGTCCGAGTCAGACGGTCCAATTGGTAGAGTCGGAGAGTCTGAGTGTCCAATTCTGGGACTTGGACACCTGCAGTCGGGTCCAATTGCATTTGCCGGGACGCAGTTGCAAGGGCGCCAGTGACGAATGCTATGCATGGGGGTCTTGGTACAAACTTCAACTTTCCGAATCAACCAAGCACGACTCAGAGAAAGTCAAGGAATACCTAGAATGGCTGGGCAACAACAAAACGACCGGATCGAACCCCTTTTGTACCTGCACTCACACACTCTCTCTCAAGCTCTCTCTCTCTCTCTCAATGTCTGACTACAAAATGAGGCCTCCCTTGACCTTTTGAGCCACTCCTTTCTCCTAGTTTTCAGCCTATTTTTAGTAGCAGAAAACCCTACTGTTTTCCCTATTTCCTCGGTCCTAATCCTATCCAAGCGCAACAAAAATCAAAAACAATGTGTCGAGGTTGATTTACCTACTTGCCTACTCAACAACAAACCAAAATACTTACTTGTTTCGAAGATATCAAATCTCCTATCTATCTCAAGCACCAGTTCGAGTTGATAACCCTACCTCTATGATCGATTCGAAGTGCGTTGCGCTGAAGGCTTGATTCCATCGGTCCTGACAACGGAACGAAAATGAAGGGGAGTTAAAGCTCAACCCTCGAGACCTACGGACCGCTTATTGGTCAAGCATTTCAAGCTGAGAAGCCATGGCTACCTCTCACATAGCCGATGCACCCTCCCTATCTATGGACTGTAGTGAGCTTACCTTGATGTCTGATCAAGTACCCTCCTCTCCCGTGCACGCCGGTAGCTCCATGATCCTTAAGGCAAGCTCAAGCAACCTCAATCCCTCTCCAACAAGCTCCATCCTCTATAGTCGCGTGAGACAAGAGAAGAGTAGAGAATAGAGAAGATATGGGGAGCTTCTTCTCCTCGATCCCTCACTCCCACACGCTCACTCCCTCACACTCACTCACTCCCTCTCTCAAGCACAAGCAAAAAGGCAAGAAGAAGAGAAGAAGGAGGAGCTTTTTGCCACACACAAGAATGAGCTTCTCATTCACTTTTCAACTTTATATACAAAGCCCTAAATCCCTTTTGGGCAATCATCCCCTTATCCCCTTTTTTACATGGCTGATAATTTCCTAGGCCCTTTGTCCCATTATTCTTCTACCTTCCTAGCTTCTTTCCTACTGCCCAACCGCCTTTACAAATTGCACGGGTGAGAGCTGAGTATCCTTAAAATAAATCATGGTGCACCTTGCACTTTTTTACAAAAGTATAAACTCGCGCATTTTCTAATGCACATTTTTCCTATTCTGCACTTCTTGTGTTTCTAGATTCTTCTTGGCACGCCTTCGTCTTCTATTTCACTTTTTCCTTGGCCTTGTCTTCTACTTTAGATTATGCGACTTTTCCACCTAGCTTGTTGTTTGAGGGTTAACAATTGCTATACCTATTAAGTTTTATTTGATGGTATGGTCTTTCTTAAACTAAAAAGCCCTGAAATGTTTATCTTTCTTTTGAGGAAAATACATGTGTCCATAATTGTGAAAAGGCTAGTTCATTTTGATTATAGTCGGGCTAATTGAAGTATTTATCATGTGCGGTGAACTGCAAAGGGTCACCACCAAGTGAAGGAGGCCTCTCCTAGGTAGAAGGGCCCCCACTTTGCTTGGTGTTGACCCTCATGTGCACTAAACACCGTATGGGTCACCACTAAGCGATAGAGGCACCTCCTTGGGGCGAAGGCCTCTATATTGCTTGGTCCTAATCCTCCAACTGTAGGCTATTCAAATTTGGTGCAATGATCAAGGATAGTTAGCTTTCTCATAGCCCAAACTAAACCATTACACAGTCATATGAGAGATTACTCAAATGAAGCACAATGAACCTACTTTTATGAACCTATTTATCATGTGCAAAAAGTATCCATATGCCATAAAAAGATATTGTGGGACTATCAAACTTGGCACTTGAAAGTACCAAGACTATCAATAACAATATAGTGAGACAGACAATAATGATACTAAGAAAATGCCAAAAACTACCAATTTTGATACCCTATGACAGAGATGACCACCAGTAAAGATAGTCTTGGACAAAAGTATGGAATCATTCCAAATAAAAAATAAGTGTTGAGAGCTTGGAAATGTGCTATCCAAATGTGGATTGTGATGCTTGAACTTCAACCTATTCTTATTTATATGTGTACAACTTTTATTCTATTTTTATCTTTGCACTATAAAAAATAAGTGTTGAGAGCTTGGAAATGTGCTATCCAAATGTGGATTGTGATGCTTGAACTTCAACCTATTCTTCTTTATATGTGTACAACTTTTATTCTATTTTTATCTTCGCACTCTCTGCCTCTGTCTATTTCTATCTTCGCACTCTCTGCCTCTGTCTATTTTTATCTTCGCACTATCTGCCTCTGTCTATTTCTATCTCATTGTCGATGCAGCAGTGGTATCTCTTTATAGAAGTGAGGCTAGCTTCATTTTGTGATTGATTTAGGTAGATGGATTTTTTAGATGATGATGATATGTATCCTTTTTTCATAGCCCAAGCCTTGATTTTAGGTATATCTCCTTGAATCTTGCAAGTAGGCATCTACTCTCTTGTAATTGTACAGACCTCATAAGTCGCTCTACTAGGCTGGTAAAGGCAATGCAGATGCACAACATTGTTGCTAACTCTTTGAATGTGAAGCTCTTTTAGTTTCTTATCTAGACCTGGTAGATATCGAGAGAGTAGTTTGAGATAAAGGGATGTAAACAATTCCTTTGATCATGTGAATATAAAGCAAGAGAAACAATGCAAATAGAAATGCACATTTTTATCATCAACATAGAAGTTAAACGAAGTAGGAAGTTGAATATCTTCATTGTGCAAGTAGGTCCTCAATTATCATGACCAAACATCAATATCTTGTAATGAATTTCTAGAAAACTCCCTCATGTCTTGGTCTAGTGACACTAGTTTCCCACAAACATGGTGCCATCTTCTATAAGAAATGTCATGATGAAGTTTTGAGTGGCAATCATGTACTTGGAGACAACACAATCTAGTTGCACCTTGTAGGCAAATCCATCTTGTACATTTGTATCCTAGCCTATATGCGCAAACTCTAGGATACTATTTGCATATGAGCACTTCATTAGGAACATGGTTCTTGAGGCTTGAACTTTAGTGCTAGAGAAGTCCATGAAAATGGTTGTAGCCATACAAGCGGATATTTTTCTTTGACTACTTGAAATGTTGGGCTTTTGGTATTTTTGCACCTCAGGAAATATTTTGCATTTGTAACTCTCGCTTATTCTAGAATTTGGTAAAGGCCACTCCCTAATCTTGAAATCTAAAAGGGAAAGGCTGGACAAGACTCTCCATTGCCCTCTAGAGGGAGATGATATGTAAAAATGGTTGTAAAAGAAAATAACCCTCTCAGCCAGTGCCACTTTGGTTCTCCCCTTTTAAAGCTCTTTGCCAATAGAGTTATGGATGATATCGAGAACATCTACCACACATTCTACTAGTTGCCACTCCTAGACACTTGATGGATACAAGTTTAAAATCAAATGGTCTTGTGAGTTACAGGGTGAATAAGAAATATAAATCTTCATTTTCATACCAAAAAGTAGATGCAACCAAAAATCACCAATAGTTGGGTCTATGGAGAGGGAGATTAGAGGTAGTGGACTCAAGGTAAGCTTTGTCACAGAATTCTTCTCCTCATTGGTGGAGCGTACTCTCTCTACATGCTAAAAGACCTAAAAGTGACCTCAAACTCCCACTAATAGGTTGTGTGATTCCAACATGCTACAATATATTTGCACTCATGAATCATGCTAGGAGTGGCAAGTCATCCCTACTACAAGATAGACCTTGCAGTGATTTGTTATATTTTGTATCAAATGGTAGGGGAAAGTGCTAACATTGATCCAAACCACACAATGTGAGGAGATACTTTCTACATTTCTCATATATTGATAGTGCCTAGAGTGTGGTCTAGGTGGGAAGTGAGCCAAAGGCAATAACATGGTGCAAGGAGAGTGACAGACAATGTTCATGTGCAATGTGAGAATTTCAAGAGTGAAAATGTCAAGGAGCACATATATTGGACCTTACCACGTGCTAACCACATATTCAAGCATTTTGAAATTTTCATAAAGTTTAAGAATTCCTCATGTGAATAATATTTGGACACATGGTTAAATCTTATCCCCTTACTTGAAGGTGAAATTTTTCCTAGATACTATATAAGAAAACCCCCCCAAGTCCCACTCTCAAACATGGGGTTAAGATTTAGCCACTTGGTCAAATCTTCACTCCTTATTTGAAAGTGGAACTTGGGAGATTCTCAAATTCTCTAATATAGTATTTGCTTTAAGACAATATAAAAATACAAAATTTGATTTAAATGCACGTTGTGAATTCCACATGGGTAAATCCTTGCCAAGGAATTCAAGATTTATTTCTTCCATGTGTGTAAAAATGATTGATGTCATGGAATGTGTGTGTTTTATCAAGTGTTGTATAAGAATGCTGACATTAGTAATTGAACTTTTCCATGGAGCATGGGATGGTGTGACATGTATAACGGTGTATTGACATTAATGGCATCCTTGACAAGTGGCAACCAAAAAATTTGGCATGTTCATCAACATGGCAACCTCGTAATTTGGACATGTTTTTTGACATGGAAACTTGGGATTTTGGGCATGCATGTCCACCTAGAATGAGGTACATGTGGCTTCTACTTTTCTTACTATGGGGCTTTATGATGGTTTGCACATATGGTCTTGACATATAAGTATTGTCACCTAAGTTTTTACTTTATACTCACTTTTCACCATCCTCAATTTGCACCTATTATTAAAGTCTACCATTCTCCTCTCCTATTGAATTTAACTTTTTTGGAATATATTGAATTATTCCTTCTACAAGTATTATTCTCTTACACTCTCATGTTGTACTAAACCTTCATCTTGAACCTTCTTAAACCCAAGCTTCTTCAATAAATTGCAATATCTTACTAGATGGAGGCTTGTTACTCTTAGTTGCAGGTACACCCATGAGTCTTTCTTGAATATTGCTCATATCCATCGTCCATGCTTGTTCTTTGCACTATGAACATAGATAGCCTCAATGGAACTCTTAGAAAAAAGAAGGCAAGGAGCTTACTGCAAAAAAGGAAGAAAAGGTGTCTATGGAGCATCAACCAACAATGGTTCCTTTGTAGTTGTGTCTATGGCTATGGAACAAAGGAGGTAGAGGAAAAATGCCAAAAAAGTACTTAAAGAAACACATTAAAGAAAAAAATCTCAAATTTTGGCCACCACTTTTGGATGCCCTACAAAGCAGACCTGGCATGGGGGATAATGTTGTCAAAGGTAAAAGTGGAATGAAAGTGGAGTCTCCATGACTCTTGAGATAAAATATATATGTCTTCAATCTAGATAAGCATGAACCAAAATTCAACATCCATCTTGAGTGAGAAAATGAGAGCATGTGAGGATTTAGGGCCATTTCTCTAAAAATGCCACATGAGTAGACTATAGGATTACAATCTAGGATACAACACTCCCTATCCTTATCAATCAACCACTAATGATATCACCTCTATACCTTTTATTAACCTAATGATACTCTCAAGTCTCCTTGACTCCACCACCTCACACTTGTGAATTCTTAGTAAAGAAAACTAATTCTATGGTTTCCATAGCTCTATCTACTCAAACAATAATCAAGTATCATACCCCAACTTATTGCCCATGCCTACTAGTAATAATAGTACCATATATATACACCAAAATCCATACGCTTTCTCCCTCTACAAACTTTTAAGAATCTTGAGGCACTTTTAACCCAGAGGCTTGATACATAGCCGTATTGAATACATAAATCCAAGAGATTGTTCTTATGAATCCGTGTAGTACCTTAAATTCATGCTTCAACCCACTTGAAGTAAGTTGTGCACTACATTATCTTTACACACAAAGATGTTGCACACGTTAATGAGAGCGTTAATTGGAGATAAGTATACACCAACGAGCGCTAACCTATACACTTGGAATGGCGTCATGGGCATTGGGTAGTGTGTGTTTGGCTAGTCCATGGCTTTAAATGATCTGTTGGGGAACTGCGTGATTGCTTTAGCTTCAGGGCTACAACGTTGTGACAAATGCAAAATAGCATAGAGTCTATACACCAGCCAAGGCGCATGATGTTTCCAAGACGTTATCTGCATCCATTGATAAACATGGCTAATAGTTCGTCTGTTGGGAGCTAAGGTACTCCATTGATGCGCAGTATGGGGGTTGCTAGCAGAGGCTGTTTGCGACAAACGACTAGTGATGTCTTTGCGGACATGTCAACGTGGGTCTGACCGTCGGGCAGTCGCCAATCAAAACAGTGAACGAGGTTTGCAAGAGTGAGCTCGAGAGTGGGCAAGGCAAGAGGGGCGCCAGGGCAGCTCCTTCTGCCCGAGCCGAAGGGGATCCACCAGAGCTGCTGAATAGGATCCGGATCTCCTTGTGTCAGGAGCTGGAACCTCTCAGGCCAGAATATTTCTGGGTCCTTCCAGGTGGTAGGGTCCCTTCCAATCGCCCACGCATTCACGAACAGCGTCGTCCCCTCCGGAAGACTGTACCCCATCACGTTGCAAGCCTCTGTGGACATGTGCGGAAGCATGAGACTGACAGGCGCATGCATGCGCAGGCCTTCCTTCACAGTGGCAGTCAGATAAGGGAGGTCCGCAACGTCTGAGTCTTCCACTATTCTCTCCTTTCCAACAACTCTCTCTATGTCATGCCGAAGTTTGTTCAAAACGGTCGGGTTGTTCAAGATTTCTGCCATGATCCAATCCAGTGTCGCAGATGTAGTGTCGATTCCGGCTGCAAGGAAATCCTACAAGCGGAGAAATGGGGAGCACAACTGATAATTAAGAAGAAATGCTATTAACTAAACAGTCTCTGTGTGTGTGTGTCTGCGGACTATGTGCGTAGGGATGATCGTACCAGCAGATACCCCTTGATGCGCCGTCGGCTGAGAGAGGGATCCAAGAGAAGTACGTCCAGTAGATCCTCCGGAAGATTCTTCCTCCCCTTGAGCGTATTGAACTCGTGCTGCTTCTCGCGTTCGTGTATCAAGCACTCCCACAGGGCGTCGAAGCCGGCGTTCACCTTGTCCATGCTTTTCTTGACACCGCGGTCCAGGAAGCCCAACCATGGGACAAAATCCCCCAGAACGGGCGCCTGGAACAGCTCCGTCGCCCTAACCACCAGGTACTGCAGGGAGTCGACCCCGGGCAGCGCCATGTCGGACATGCGCCGACCGAAGACGATGCGGCACAGAATGTCTTCCACCATGCTGGACATGGCGCGCGCCAGGTCCACGCTGGAGGCTACGTCAGTCTGGGCCCTCAGGCGGCGGAGGAGGCGGGCCACCTCCTCCCTCCTCAGGGCCTGCGTCTCCTGGATCCTCCTGGCGCTGAAGATCTCCAAAGCGGCGACTTTCCTGATGTGGCGCCAGGGCTGCCCGTAAACCGCCAGCGAGATGGAGTTGGCCTGCCCGAAATGAGCCCGCTCCGTGAACTCGTTGGTCGGCCGGCTGGCGAAGACCTTGTCGTGCGTCTGCAGGAACGCCCGAGCCACCTCGGCGCTCGACGCCACGACGGTCAGCTTGGATCCCAGGCGCAGGGTCATGAGAGGGCCGTACTTCTCTGCCAGGCGCGCCAGGCGCACGTGTGGAAGATCCCCAATGAAATGGAAGATGTTCCCCACCACCGGCAAGGGCAAAGGTCCCGGAGGGAGCTGCTTCTGCTGATGCCGCCTGCTGATGATTAAAGCCCATGACAATATCAGTAGTAGCACACATATAGCGCTAGCAGTGAGCAGCTGCCCGCTACCAGTGAGCCAGTCGATATTCGCCGGCCACATTTCGGCAGCTTGCATTGCTTTTGCTGCGACAGAATTTGGAACTAGCAAATCTTCCCACCACCCGGAGAACTGAACCAGGCTAATCGAGAAGAAGGGAAACTAGCTTCAAACAGAGCGTGGCCACTACCTAGCTTTGAACTGATGAAGCGAAGTCCAAATCTCTCTCTCTCTCTCTCTCTCTCTCTCTCTCTCTCTCTCTCTCCCCCCCTTGGGCAATGACCAGAGGCTATGTGGAGATCTTCATTAATATTTTCGACCTTACGTATAAGGCTACTCGAAAAGGAGTCCGCATCCCGATGCACTTTGACCTTACGTGCAAGGCTACTCGAAAAGAAATCCGAATCCGGACGCACTCTTCTTTCCCATGTTAACAAGATGTAGGGGCCCTTCAACTTTCACTTGTATATTTATTCATAGTCTATCCAAGTGTTCACTAGAAATCAAGGTTTAATGTAAAGTGAATTGCAAATTTTTAAAATAATTTTCAAAATTAAAGGAAGAAGGTTTAAAAACCCTGCAAAAATTTGAGTTAGAGGTTTTTGTATCTGCTAGGAAAAATGCTTTTCGTGAACAATGGTCAATCCTACCTCTTTTCTTCCACTTGAGAGAGACCGGCTCAGCCCAATAGAAGCTCTAAAAGTCTAATATGAGGAAAAAGTATGCTACAGTTTAGCTACATTATTAGAAACAAATGTGATGCAATAGTAGTCGAGTGGGACTCAAAATGGATCTTATAAGGAAAAAGATTACCATGGTGGCAATTTTGAGTTTAGGAATTTGGTCATAGTGACCTTGGAGAGGAGTCCTAACAAAAAAGCTGTTTGAGACCTATCTTTCCTCCTTAACAAGGCTAGTGCATCTTTGAGATGCTCCAAATAGTTTGAGTAATCAATTTGGTTACGTCTTCTCAATCCAAAAGAAAAGTAAAAAAGAAAAGCGGCACATCATCAACTCCTTCTAAAATTCTCAATGATGATTCTAGAATCCTAGAATTTTAATTTGCAATGTCATAGTTGTAAATAAATGATTTTCCAAAAAGTTGGAAAACCTTCAAGTGGGGAAGATAAGAGTTTGATCTTTATTGACATGACTCCCTTTTCCTTTTTATACATGTTTGGTTAGGAGGCAGATGGGCCCCTTTTCTTTTTCATATATGTTTGGTTAAGGTGGCCACCTCTCACTATGCTTAGGTGACTCTTAATGACTATCAATGCTTGATGGTGCAAGCCAATTGGAGTTGCAATCAAGGTTACAACTCATGATGAAACATAGAAAAAGTATTTTTACTTAATACAATTGATTAGAAAACCTATCTTTTCCATGAGATACAAGTCTTGAAAGATGATCATTATAAGGTAACTAAGACCTTTGAGGATTTCAAGACAAGTTGTGATTTTTTAAGCCTCTACCACTTTGAATGAAACAAAAGAGGAGATAGGATTGTAGTCACTCCTATGTTAAGTGATTGACATGGAGGATATGCATATTACTCTACAACTAGACTACACCCACATTGTCCACTCCTTGTACATTATTTGTGCCATCCCCTTTGAGACTTGATGCTAGTCACCATGCCTTTTAGTAGCACTAGCCATATCAGCTATATTGTCGCTCCCATTGTGCACCGTGAGTGATCAACACTCATAGCAATGGCCAAGCCATTCGGAATAGCAAACATGGCCATAGAGGAGCCACATTCAACTTATTTATGACTCATCTCACAAATAGGGCAAAAGTGGCCAACATAGGAAGCTACAAGGAGATTTGGCTTGGTCGAAGTAATACATTTGCCATTAACATGATAAGAGTTGGGCTACACAAGAGTACGTGTCTTATGACTCCTATGTGTCATAATTTTGATGCAATAGTTTGGATCTTTTGAAAATGTATACTTTTTTCTTCTTGTTTTGATGCATTGCATTCTCGGGGAAGTTACTATATATATATTCTCTACATCACGTGCGTTCAAGGCCTATTTATAAATATCCTTATCTATGATTTTTTCCTTAATAAAACATAACCCTTTTCTATTCAATATGTAAATAACCCCTTTATATTACACCCTTCTGTATGCAAAAAAAAGTATAAAAATTATATTTTTAAAATACCTTATTTTGAACCCATGCGATGCACACATATATTCATGAGTAACTTACCCAAGATTGCATTTATTCTCCATTTAAAAAGTTTTAAAAAAAGATTTCTTTTTATTCTTTGTATTTATCATCTCATTAAAGTTTCTCTTGCAGTTGATGCAATGCATGAAGATCTTGTAAACTTATGCAAAAATTTAGGTTTTTGCACTAGGTGTTGATGCAATGCATCAAATACAATAAAAATAATGCAAAAGTTATGTTTTTTTTTAAAAAAATCTCATGCATTGCATCAAGGTTGATCCGTATAATCTTTATAAATTTTAACTTACTTATTCCACTTGAGGCTTTAAATGCATTCAATTTGATGCACTTCATCCACAATCCAACCTAAACATGGTTGGCACAAATGCTTGCACACATAGTTTATTGGCATTAATACTCAATTAAAACTTGATTAGTTAAGTAAAATGATCCAAATCATTAAGGCATATAATGTGCCTTGTATATTCCAACTAGTTGAGGCAAATTACTATAGCATCCATGGATAGAACTTGTATTGTGTATTTAATATAAGTAATTGTATTGGACAAATATAGTAGGTCAACCTCCTTTTTTTTTTGAGATGCTTAAATTAGAAAATAACAAGTCTCATTATATGCCTACATTTTTCTCTCTTCAAATAGATCATTTCTATGCCTCGACAGGCCATGGGACAAGTGGGGTTACTATTGGCCCAGAAGGGCCTATTGCAAGCTACTAGTATCCTAAGGGAGCAAATATAGGAGGATATTGTGCAGTACAAGCAACTCATGGATGAGGGGTGGAGGTGACTATCCATAGACTAGAGGGCGCATTGAGGCCTATATGCCTAGGTGAGGGCTCTAATTCACGAGATCCACATGTAGAACACACAAGTTTCAATCTCACTTTATGTAAAGAATGTAATGTTTGCATAAATGTGTATAAAAGTATACCATTTCCTAAGTTGTCACCTTTAGATCTAACTAGACTTCTATTTAGGAGTTAATCAATACCACGCAACAAGATTCTGCTCTAGGTGATGTCACACAATAGGACCTTGCTCAAAAGTATTTATTATTGATTGTAGCCTTATAAACTTGAATATAGGAAAATTTATAAAAGACTATGACTAGGGTAGTAGGGTGTCCTAAATTGTAGCATAGCTTTCCTATTAGGCTTTAAATTTGATGCCCAAGGTTGGGCTTCAAGACAAAATCAATGACACCTTTATCCTTTGGCACGCGGTACTCTGGGTGTGTGAAGCACGTGACAAAGGATGAAGTGCATGAGAAAGGATAAAGGTGTCATTAATTTTGACTTGAAGCACAACCTTGGGCATCAAATTTAAAGCCAGATTGGCATCGATGCCTATGTGCGTGAAGTGCATGACAAAGGATAAACATGTCATTGATTTTGTCTTGAAGCCCAACCTTTGACATCAAATTTAAAGCCTGTTTCCTATTGCATACAAAAACACTACATTGCAGTTTTTAAGCCTTTGATATAACATCTTAATATGGAGACAATTGTGAATTTCTTGAAAAGATATTAGCTAAAATATGCTAATTTATAGAAGTGTTTCTAGTCTATATAAGAGACTAAATTACATGAATGGAGATAAGATAGAAATCTTGAAAGAATTCATAATATACACTAAATTTGTCGATCAGGTTTGAAGATGCAAATTGCACAAAAACATCTATGTTAGATGCATGCTTTTGGCTATATAAAATGCAATGTACATAGAATTTTGAAGTTGGTAAAAATGAAGGGTTTTAGACATGTAAATGTAAGTAAATACTAAGATTTTTCAAAAATCTTATTTTTAATCTATTTGAAGTATGTTGACTCCTTGGCTAGTTTCGAAAATGTAAAATACCAAGTTTTTTTAAAAATCTTATTTTTTGATCTATTTGAAGTATATTGTTGACTCTTTGGCTAGTTCCAAAAATTTAACCCATGTAGTATAATTTTTTAGGGAATCTCCTTATGAGAAACTTGCAACTTATACAAAAGGAGTACAATTAGTTAGTCTCTTATTGTGTTGTAGACGAAGTCTTTTTTCATTGAAGAAGAAAAAGATTTTGGCCTTACTTCTTTATGTTCTCAAGTGTTGATTTTGTATGTATATGCAATTGGTTGCTTCATCTCTCTCTCCTCTTATTTGTTTACATAGTATCAAAGCCATCGCACAACCATATAAATCATGATCAAAGGCTTGAAAGCAAGCAAGCAAGAATCGAGAAATTTTTTTTTCCATCTTATTTAATTTTTCTTAGAATGTGGTGGTGCAAGAAGCTCTTGAGATTAGTAGATCGCACTCTATGATTTAACTGAAAATTGCAGAGGAAAAGGAGTAGTGTAAACATTGCAGTTGACCCTTAAGAATCTTATCCATAGTGATATTTACATCTGAGATCATTTCGGCCTCTTTTTTAGACCTTCAAGTTCACAAAAAGTAGTTTCTTAGTATATTATGGTTGAGGCTATATTTGTAGTTTATAGGTAGAGAGGTTACAGATTCTAAATATGTAGATTTCAAGTATTAGCTAGATTATAGATACAGAGGGCATCTACATAGAAATGGTAGGTTGATGTCATTATTGTATAGTCAATGAAAAAGACTACGTGTTTGGGCTGTAGTACACCCAATCACAATGAACTTTTAATTATTCCCTACATAGGAAAAAAATGAGAAATCCCTAGTAAAAAAATACACATAAGTAGGGAAAGTAAATCATAGGGAAAAATGGAACATTTTTTAGTTGGAGAGACTAGGGAATCACATTGGAAATTTCCCTATCTAGCGAAAAATAAAATTTCATATATAAGGGATATATTATTCCCTCCATTCTCTACCTAGGAAATGTTCTATTTTCCCTATAATTTACTTTTTCTACTTATGTGTGTTTTTAACTAGGGAATTAATAGGAAATTCTCTTTTTTTTCCTTCCTATACAAGAAAATTTCCCTATGTGGGGATTTTCCAATGTCATAGAAAAATTTTACTATGTCTCCTTACATAGGGAAATTTTCCTACATAAGTCTCTTCCAACCAGTACTACTAAAGCTGAAAGAAAATATTTATGTCATGTGAAAAGGGAGCTAAAAACTTATGACATGATGGTTGAAAATGAAGATATTTCGGGAATTTTTTTGGACTGATTACTACTGACACATTGGCTAAAATATATGTAGTTGCTCATAAAGAAAATTAGGTTGAAAATCAATCCATAGAAGTATGTCCATTGGATTTTTATCAAACAATTCAAGAATTTGTTGAGTAGGAAGACATTGGTTTACTCAACAAGGCTGAAGTGCAAGTGGAGACAAAATACAAGACGGTGGATAAGAAAGTTAAGCCTATGGAAGTCCCACTACCTCGTGAAAGTGAAGGGCTAGCTGATAGGGCAGCAAATTAGCCAAGTCTTCGTGATTCTTTCAACATTGGTCACAAGTTCACATCTGAAAGTATAAAAGAGCTCAAAATAGGTGAAAATTATTTCCTTTGGCCGACTGAAAAATACTCTTTTATGCAAATGCTAATGGAACATGAAAAAGCTTTTGCATTTCAGCCAAGTGAAATAGGTTGTGTGGATCCAAATATTATGGCTCCTATGGTCATTTTTACGATCCCACATGTGTCTTGGAACCTCAAGCTTTTTCCTATTCCAAGGGCATATTTGCCCAAATTATTAAAACTTCTAAATGAGAACATGAAAATGAAGATTTTAAAACCTTCTTCAGCACCTTACTCAAACCGATGGTTTACCATGCCCAAGAAAAATGGATCTTTATGATTCATTCAAGATCTATAGCATGTTAATTGTGTCACAATCCGAAATGTTGGTTCGGGTCCAATTGTTGACGAGTTTGCTAATGCTTTTGCAAGTAGAGGAATTTATTCTATGGGTGACCTATATTTAGGATATAGCCAATTTCAGCTTTCATTAGAAAGCCGAGACATTACCATGATGAAGACACCTCTTGGGTTGGTCCGCATGTGCACTTTACCACAAGGTGCAACAAACTGTGTAGCCCATATGATGAATCCCATGCACAAAGTCTTGAGGAACTTTATTCCACAACTCACTCTTTCATTTCTTGATGATGGACCTATCAAGGGATGTGAAGTCAATAAAAAGAATGAGGAGCTTGACAAAGATGACTGCAAGACATTTGTAGTTAACCATATTCATGATTGTGATAAGATTTTGACAAGGCTAGAAGAGGTATATCTTATCCTTTTTAGAGCTAAGTCGATTTTTGGAGTAGAAGAAGTCCTAGTGGTTGGACATCTGTGTGGTCCCTGTGGACATAAACCTTCACCAATCAAGATAGATGCCATAAGTAGAAT
This sequence comes from Lygodium microphyllum, assembly GCF_053477565.2. Lineage (NCBI taxonomy): Eukaryota > Viridiplantae > Streptophyta > Polypodiopsida > Schizaeales > Lygodiaceae > Lygodium > Lygodium microphyllum. The sequence goes on from NC_141161.1 coordinate 36,160,962, forward strand.
GCAAGAAAAATGCACAAATATCTTAGAGGTGTGAAGATTTCTTTGTGCATGTGTATTCTATCTCATATGGATACTACATTTTGCTCATGTTGCCAAAAATCTTTATCAATTATTAAGAAAAGGTCAAAGATTCTCTTGGGGGGGGGGAGGGAGAGCATACTTTCACTATACACAAACTAAAGAATTTGTTAATTTCAGCCCCCACTCTCAAAAGGGCTGATTATTCAAATGGTCAACGCATGGATACAAGTCCCATTGGGATAGGATGGGTTGTTGGCCAAGAGGATCTTGAAGGTAACAGTTATGCAATTCGTTTTGGAGCAAAAGTTCTCAACGAACATCAAAAAGGGTATGCACAAGTAAAAAGGGAATTGAGGGGAGTTGTAATAGCATTAAAGTGTGATTGTGAATACTTTATATGTGCTTCCGTAGTGGTAGAAACTAATTATCTTCCACTCTTGGGCATGATTGCCAATTGCTCTACACACGACATTGCTATGCTAAGATGGATTGCATATATTAAATCTCTCAACCCCGAATTAAAGCATATTGTAGGAAAGACAAATCCAGTTGCTGACATGCTATCATGTGCAAGAGATGACAATGAAGAAGAGCTTATGGAAGAAGATGAAGCTGAAGAATCTATACTTGCTAAATTTCATTATATGGCTACTGAAAGTACGTTTTCAGTTGCTGCATATACAAACCCAAAGCTGAATCTTGTAGGTGAAGCTGATCTTTTTAATGGTATAGCATTAAGTACAGTAAGAACAAGAAAAGGTACTACTGTAAATCAACATATATCAACAAAGATCAAAGATTTATCTATGGAAGAAGGGTGGTCAACTAGAAGCCAGAATGCTCATTGCATTGCTGAAGTTTTAGTTTATTTTCTTGAAGAAGATTATGAAGAAGATTGGCTGAAGATTGGCCAATATTTGAGCACAATGAAGAAGGAGGAGTCTTGGACTGATGAAGAGTTCAAGGATATTAAGAGGAAATCTTATGGATTTTTTTCTTAAAGAAGGGATTCTATGGAAGCACGCAAAGAAGAAGAAAGGAGTGCTTGTCTGGGTTTTAGGTAACAAAAGATTGCAACAATAGGTAATGAAGGAATTTCATGAAAGCTTGTGGGCTGGCCATAGAGGCATATGGGCTTGGGGGGTTCACTAAATATATATTCTCTATATAACGTGCGTTCATGGCCTATTTATAAATATCCTAATCTGTGAATTTTTCTTGAATAAAACACAACCCTTTTCTATTCAATCTATAAGTAACCCCTTTATATGACACCCTTTTGTATGTAAAAAAATGTATAAAAATGGTGTTTTAAAAACCCCTTATTTTGAACTTATGTTATATTTGTTAGAAGTCTAAAATAGAGACAGAGAGGGGTTCGACTCAACAGTGTAGAGCAATGAGCTCTCACACATTTTTTCTATTCTTCCATTCCACACATCACTAAAGAGAATAGTTACAACTTAAGGTCTAGGACCATTCACACCAAACAGCTAAGTCCTAATCACTAACTTATTTAATGTCCACATCATGTAGTACAGCTGGACAACTCAAGTGTCGGGTATGGTCATACCAAAGATAATAGATCGAACTTGAAGTCTTAACACTCTCCCTCAAGCTCAAGACAGCATCTGCACACCAAGCAGCTATCTAAAAACACAGAACTTATCTTTACCCAAGGACTTGGTAAAGATATCCACAACCTGCTCATCAATCTTTACATGCATGAGATCAACTCGTCCTGTAAGAACCATCTCTCTGATGAAGTGGTAGTGTACCTCTATGTGTTTCATTCTGGCATGATATACTGGATTCATGGCCAAGAATACACTACTCAGATTATCACATAGTAACTTCGCTGGAGCATCTATATGTATGTCCAAATCAGCCATAACTTGAGTAGCCATGAAATCTCGCATGCTGCCAATGCAGCACCCCTATACTCTGCCTTAGTACTCGACAAAGCAACGTAGGTTGCTTCTTGCTGCTCCAGCTAATCACACCGCTACCAAATCCAAAAGCATATCCACTCGTAGATCTACGGTCATATGAGCATCCTGCCCAATCTGCATCTGTGTATCCAATGAGTTTTAAGGGCTTATCTCTGACATAAAATAACCCATACTCTACAGTGGACTTAACATATCTCATAATGCGTCTAACTGCATCCAAGTGCGGCTTTTTGGGCTTCTGCATAAACTCGCTTATGAGCCCTACAACATAGCTCAAGTCAGGCCTAGTGATGGTCAAATTAATCAGACTGCCAACCATCTGCTTGTACATAGTCACATCCTCTACTTCAGCTCCAGTGCTCATGTCTAGCTTGACATTCTGATCAAGAGGTGTATCCAATGGTTTGCATTCAGCCATGCCATACTTCTTCAGCATTTCCATGGCATAGTGCTTTTGCATCAGCCATAAACCATTTTCCATTGGAACTACCTCAATGCCCAAGAAATACTTCAGTTTTCCTAGGTCCTTCATGTCAAATCCAGATTTCAGCATCTTCATTACATGCTGTATGCCCAAGTCATCATCACCAGTGATTATCAAATCATCAACATATATGACCAGCACTACCAAGCCACTATCAGTCTTCTTTGTAAATAGGCTTTGATCAGCCCTACCAACAGCAAATCCCAATCTTTGCAAGTAGTTACTGAACTTAGTATGCCAAGCTCTCGGAGCGTGCTTCAGCCCGTACAATGCCTTTTTTAGCCTGCATACATAATGCTGAGAATCAGGGTGAACATACCCTTCCGGCTGAACCATATAGACATCCTCTGCTAAGTCACCATTAAGAAAGGCATTCTTCACATCCATCTGCTGCAATTTCCAGCCTCTAGCTGCAGCCAAAGCAATCACGGTGCGTATGGTTGCCATGTTGGAAACAGGGCTGAATGTTTCCTCATAATCAAGTCCATACTGTTGGGCATACCCCTTTGCGACCAGCCTGGCTTTGTATCTCTCCACACTGCCATCTGACTTGCATTTGATTTTGTAGACCCATTTGCAGCCAATGGTCCTTTTTCCTTTAGGTAGTGGCACAAGATCCCATGTCTTATTTTCAGCCAAGGCATTCATTTCTTCGTCCATAGCTGCACACTAGTTCTCATCTTTCACTGCTTTAGTATATGTACCTGGTTCTTTGATTTCCATCACTTTTGTCATGTAAGCATAATGCTTTGTAGAGTAGCCACTGTACATCAACCTGTCAACAAGGTATTTGACCCTCTGTGAGCGTCTAAGCTATGGTGCATTGCTCGATTCCCCTCTCCCATGAGGCAGAATGTACCTGCTCTACCTTGTGCCAGGCATAAAGACAGTCAGAATACCAAGTTCACTGTCTAAAGTGTTAGCAGACTCATATCCAGAAGTCATTCTACGAGGTTTCATCATACCAGATACATCCTTTGTAGCTTTCTCTTTTCCTTTGCTGTCCAAGACATCATATCTCCCCCTCACTGACATACTGGTGTCAATGGACGGTGAGCTCCTCACTCTGCCTGTCCATGGGGATACTGTCTGACTAGTAGGTCCTGTCATAGCAGTGCTCTGCTGCAAATCAACTGTAGATACATGAGTGGAAGGCATATCTGATGGCACTGTAGCCGGTGATACATACCAAGAACCCATCTCATAAAAAATAACATCCCTACTCACCAAAGTCTCCCTGGTAGAGGGATCATAGCATTTGTATGCCTTCTTCTCATGCAAATATCCAATGAAAGCACACTTATGCGCTTTTGGATCCAGCTTCTTCCTTTTCTCATTTGGAATGTGCACATAAGCAAGACAGCCAAAGACTTTCATGTGACTTACATCCAGCTTATAGCCATACAGCCTCTCAAATGGTGTCATCTCATGAATACCTGTAGTGGGAGTTTGATTCAAGATATACATGGCTGTCATAATAGCCTCAGCCCAATAATAGAGTGGCATCTTCTTCTCATTCATCATTGCACGAGCAGCTTCCATCAAGACCCTGTTCTTTCTTTCAGCTATCCCATTTTGCTGAGCAGTGTAGTTGCAGGTAAGCTGCCTCTGTATGCCATTTTTAGTCAGAAAATTGTCAAACTCATTTGACATATACTCCCCACCACTATTTGATCTCAAGCAAGAGATATTGCAGTCAAATTCCTTTTCAACCTACTTTTCAAACTGCTGAAAAATAGCAAACACCTCATCCTTTGTCTTCAGAATGTAAACCCAAGTATAGCGCCTGTAATTATCAATGAATGTCACATAATACTTCGAGCCTCCCATAGATGCATTATGGGCTGGCCCCCAAACATCAGAGTGCACTAACTACAATGGATGTGTAGTTTGCCTTACATGCCTGACAAATGGCAACCTGGATTGCTTACCAAACTGGCAAGCATCGCATACATGACCAATATCTGAATATTAGAACTTGGGTAAACCTATAATAAGCTGTTTTTTTTGCATAATTTGCAGCCTTTGCAAATTCACATGTCCCACTCTCTTGTACCAAATTTCCAAATCTCTGATAGTGCCAGAACCATGGGCAAACATAGCTGAATTCATCTCTAGCAATGTAGCATCAAGAGTAAACATTGTGCCATTCCTGTGACCATGAGCTATCAACTTGCATCCATTGCCAAACTCTTCAATAAAGCAACCATGCTTATTGAATCTAACCTGCAAGTTCTGCTCCGTCGTCTGACCGACAGACAGTAAGTTCTTTGTAATCGAAGGAACATGCAATACATCATGCAAATTTTTCTTTTTGCCATCATGAACCACAAGATGCACTTTGCCTTTATGTTCAATGCTATGTTGCATGTCATCACTTGTACACACATAGCCATGTTTTTCAGCCACCATATCAGTGAACCAATCACCGTGAGGGGTCATGTGGTTCGATGCCCCTGAATCAATATACCAAACTGCATCATCAGTGGATTTTTCAGCAGCCCTATCTTTTACATACTGCATGGCAAACAATCTATCTCCTGAAGTATCATATGCCTGACTAGACGTAGCAAAATGTTCATGTTGTTTGCTCTTCTGATTGCACTGCTTCTTCCAGCAGTCCTCCTTGGCAATGTGACCATACTTCCTGCAGTAATGACAATCCTTATCCTTATTTCGGATTGTCAGATGGACCCTGTTGTTGCCAAGAGCCTCTGCCTCTAGGGCTAGATCTCCCCCTGCCTCTAAAGTTTCCACCACCTCTTGCATTCGATACCTGCAGGTTGTTATTGCCATAGGATGCATTCTGCTAGCCTCCTCTGCCAGATCCATAGCCTCTACCTCGGCTATCACGGCCACATTGATTCGAATAAAAAACTGCATCCTTATTTTTAGAACTACTTGACCCTGTGGCCAAGCCAAGTGTAACCTCCTCATGTATAAGCAATGCAACCAACTCATTAAAATCAGGCATTTCATCCCTCACAGACACAGAAGTGTCAAAATACTTATACTCAGGCCCCAAGCCATTCAAAGTCATAGCAACCATGTCTTCATCTTCAACCTGTGAACCAACAGATGCCAGCTGATCCGCAATGGTCTTAACCTCCGTGACATAATCTTGTATAGATCTGCTCTTTCTCTCCATGTTGTTGAACTTCTTCTTCAACTGTATCTTCCTGGCACTTGTGGTTGCGCCATATTACTTGACCAAAATGTCCCATGCATTCTTAGGAGAGATGCAGTTCATTATCTGCATTACCATGGCATCTGAGATACATAAAGAGAGCCAGTGCAAGACTCTACGAGCTCTTTCTGTCCAAGCTTGGTGTAATCATCTCTGATCAGCCATAGGTCGATCTGGGAGCTCAGGTTCAGCTTGCACTGTCGTGCTCCTGCGCATCCGAGCCGCAAACACCTCCATTTTTGTTGTGCATTTGTGTTATCTTTTCGCGTGTGATTTATTGTGTGTGATTGATGCATTAAGATAATCCGTCCTTTCAGTATCCGCACCCAATGTACATACTCCACTTGTGTGTTTGTGTTTGTGTGTGTTTCAGTTTGTATGCATGTTGTATGTGTGATAGAAAAATATGAAAAACTGATGCCAAAGGACATTATCAAGCTGATAATTTCAATGATGATCTCCAAGAAAAGTGCAGGAAATCGTGGAATCAAATGAGGCGAATCGAGGAGATGAACCAGAGAGCTTTGTGATATTGAAGAAATCCTTTACTACATCTGATTTCAAAGGTTGGTTATAAATTGGTGCATTTGATACCATGGTTTCATGGGAGAAACCATTGAGGTAGTAAAAGAGAAGCCTTTCTATTGTGAAAGTTGGAGGGAAAGATAAAAAACTTGGTACTTTCAAAATAGCCTTACGAATGCTATGTTGAGATTGGAGAGGGAAAAAGCTAGAAAAAAGGGGATATTTTTGAAAGGCTATGAATGGCAGGCTGGCAGAAAAGTCTGGGGGGAAGAAGGGGCACCAGATTTCCAGAGCCATCCTGCACACTCTAGCCACTGGGTGCGTGGAGCAAACCTATGGCGATCTCTTCAAATACCCTCTCTCTGTCGTGTCGGATGTCAAAAAGGAGTTGGTTGAGTACATAACCAATCCCCAGAGTTATGGTGCTTTCACGCCTGATGCTGAAGCATTGGGCCCCGCGGTGATGGCTCGGGACTTTCTGGATCAGTTTGCACTGTCGAAGAAAAATTTCCTAAGTAGAGTCTCAAGCAAGCTAGCCGTGATGCTGCTGCCTTTCAATATCGATGGAGCGAGATACAGAGAATACTAAGTTAAAAAAAAACTCAGAATGATCTTGATCATATCATGCAATAATCCTCTGTATCCGTGTACAGCTCGACAGTGAAGATGGTTTACTGCTGTGGAGGCTCTCGAGAATTGTCGGTATGAATGGATGCAGAAATACCACATGCCACGAGGATCGATGATGTGCGCACCAGGGGAGTTCTTATCTTTTTTCCATCGCCCAGCTGAATGATGAGTAAAGTGCTGCAATACGTTTATTGATTCTTGAGGAAGAACTTAGTCCGTCTTATATGTTTCAAAGGCCGCGCTTAAGCAGATCCTAGACGAGTAAACATAATCGATATAAAAATGCAACATATCCCATCTTGCATGCAAATCTAGCGACTTTTGTGAATGAGGATTGTTGCTTCTGGATCGTCGCCCGAGTGTTCGAACTCAGGTTGAAGTTTGGCTTCAAACGTTTGCTCCAGGATCTGGAACTCCGATTCATAGGCACTCCTGCGAAGAAGTTTTTCTAGTGTTGAAAGGGAAAGGATCTATTTTTCTAGAAACTGAAACTAAAACAAAATTTCCAGGGCAACCAAAAGAACACATCATCTCCTCGAACACCACATTTACTATCCCTGTCAATTATGTCCATTAGTTAAGGAACACAGATGCACAAGAAGACTTGCAGGTGGTTGTGAAAATATCACGGCCTCCAATCAAAGTGTTTGTTTACAAGACTTGGGACTCTCCACATGCAGCAGTTGTGCTGAAGTTCCCCTATCCATGGGATGCAGCATGTTTCCAGGAGATAAATGAACAATCTGAACTTGATTATACTTCGGATGAGTTGTGATTTTTCCTAAAACAAGGGAGACCTAAACAATGCCTAAAGAAAGTTGATTGTAGATGGTGTATCCAAAAAGAAAAGTGATCTGCTCTATGTGAATCCTCAAACCTATGGGTTGAAAAGCTACAAGCTGTTTACTGAATCAAATATTTGCCAGTAGCAGAAGCAGATTTATACTTTCTGAGGCAGGAAACAGTATTCTCCATAGCTGATACATTAGTCAAATATATGGAAGGTGTGAAAGCTTTCGTGTCTAAAAAATTCCAGCAGAACTCTTCAAGTCTCTTCAAGCCCATGTGCCAAAGGCATAACTGTCTTCAAACACCTGAATGCAAAAAAATTTATGAGATACTACAAATTTTTCTAAACTTGGACCTCATGTAATTTACTTAACAAACAATATAGAGTACTTTGGCATCAAAAATTTGAGTTCTTCTTGTTAGCCTCTTTCCTTGCTATTTCTTGAACCCCGTGTTCTGCAGCTCTTGCATAAACTCTACGACATTTCTGGTGAACCCGACGTGAAAGTGCTGCGTCAATTTTCAGCAAGATGGGAGACTCGCAAGAAGAGATGATAGATGACAATGTCATGAAGAACCTGTTTCAGTCATTTACAACCTATATGCAGCAGCAAGCTCATGCAAAACGTGATAGTGATGCCATGGATGCCTTGAAAGCTGTCCAACAGGAGATGAAGCAGTTCAATGGCCAACAAGTGTCAACTTACCTGCATTTATATGAAGTAAAGATGAAGTTTTTTGGGGTTTCTCAAGATGTTTGGAGCCGGTACTTCTTGCAGATCGTGGTACGTGCTCTTGAAGTCCGAATTTCAGAAATTCAAGGAACACATGCTGGTTGGGCAGAGTGTAAGAAGGCATTAAAAGATGAATATTGGAGGATATAGGTCTTATGAACCGCAGGAATTTCTTAGCATGGGTTTCTATGCCTAATAAGGGACTTTCAGTTACTGCCCTTCTGCGAGAGTTTGAGAGCCTCTATGATCAGTTGGATGGAATTGAGCAGCAAGCTTTGAAGATGTAGAAAGTGGAATTATTTTTACAAGCCACTGATGCTGATTTACAGGAAAAGTTGGATGATCTTTTGGAAGATCAAGCTACCGATTCAGGTTTAAAGACCGAGTCGAGACATGTCATTGATGCTGTGAATGCTCTTGTTAAGAAGCAGCGCAGGAGAGTACGATTACATCGTAATACAGGATCTGCTTCTGAAAAATCCTTGGAGACCTCTTCTTCTACCCCAGCTGCAAGTTCTATGCCTAAGCGTATTCCTCCTGTTGTAAATCCACCAGTTCCTGCTGCTCCAGTGCCCTTATCTGTAGATGATGTTATTAAAGGCTTGGCAGATTTGACGATTGAAGCAGTCAAAGCTGAAGTTGGAAAGTTAAAGGAGCAACTTATGTCAGTACCTGCTGTAGCACTTGCTCCAGCGATTGCTTTTCCAGCTGGCCAAAGAAAAGGGAGACGATGTATTTGGTGCGATAGTACAGAGCACCAACACTGCAGAGATCATGATGCTTTTCAGGAAGCGCGTAAGAAGAATGTACTATTCTGGGGACAAGATGGGAAGATATGGCTGACAGAGACTGGTGCACCTCTTGACACAAACTTTGGTAAGGGAGGCATGAAGAAGCTCGTTGATGATATGGCTGCACGATCAGCTTATGTGAGTGTTACAGGAGATGCTTCAGCTTATGGAGTCCAACTTGAGCAGAAATCAGATGGAGACTCTGCTTTATGGTCCTCTGCCTTGGAGATAGCGAGAAGAGGGAAAGTTCAGGCATCCACTATGACTTGTGTGGGCTCCAGCATCTGAGGAGAAACGGGATGGGACTCTCCTGTTGACAGGTATTCTATTTTTGCTTATATGGTGAAAACACAGGGTTTAGATGCCATGGTTGAGGAAAAGAGAAGAAGAGATGAGGAGGGTCTCAGCACCTCCAAAAAGACTAGAGGGGGTGACTTTGTTTCGCCACCTGTTACAGCTCCACCTATGACAAGTTCTCCAGCTCAATCAGGTCCTGAACAACCTATGGGAGACAAGCAGATGAAAGAGAAGAGGCAACCAAGAAAGGAGCCAGGATTCAAGCTCTTGTCAGACCTTGATATGCAGACGGATATGAGTAAGATTTTTCATGAAACAATTTTGAATAGTGAAGTCACTTTTACTGTTGGAGAAGCTCTTGGGATTGCTAGAAGAGAAATACAGGATCAGATGCAGAATCTTTTGCGGAGGAAATGACATGCGATGGAAGGACCTACTTTACAGGGATTATGGCATGGAGCTCATGGGGAAGAGCATGATGATGCAGTGATGGTTGAGAATGCTTCTGTCAATCCGCAATTGGAGAAAATAGTTCAGCCTATGCAGTATGAAGATGATGATACCCCTATCCTCATTCCTCACAGCCATTTTTCACGTAGTCATTGGGCTAGAGCAACCACTGAGACGGTGGTAAGGATTGGAGAGAAACAGATTCCTTTGGTCGCTTTAGTCGATCATGGTTCCGAGATTAATCTTATTGCTCGAGGTGTTTATGAGAGTGGCAAGTGGCCTATGGATGCAGAGCATGGCTGGCGCATGAGAGCCGCCAATAATACTTCTGGTGATATGTATGCTGCTTGTCCGAGCATCAGAATTTCTATTGGTAATGTTGAAGAGGATTATCATTGCTTTGTTCAGGATTCTTACTCTTATCCGATTATTCTTGGACAGCCTTTCATTATAGAAGCAAGAATGGAGACGAAAGTGATGGATGACAGCTCAGCCTATGCACGGATACGCAGTAAGGATGGTATGCGAGCTGTTCAGTTTATGAATGTTGGGGTAAATCATCCGAGAAACAGGGACTCCTTGTGTGAGGCACCACTACCTGCGGAGGAGTTGGATTTTCATTAGGTACCGCTGTCTTGCGAGACGCCAGTGGTACGGAGCGGAGAAAAGAGGAGATCTCGCCTCCTGGCAGCCAGTCTTTCTCCACTAATTTTGTTGGTTTTTCTTCAGATAGTTCAGTGAGTTATCAGAAAATTTCAGATTTGTCTAGAGCTACCAGGCAGTACATTGGTCGTAAGGAGAAAGAGTTGAAGATTGCAGGTAATTTGCAAGCAGAAGAGCATGTAGATGGGCTGTATGAAGGGATGTCTTATGCGGATACATTGTTTGAGATGAGAACTATGCTGAAAAACTGATGTATGTAAGGGTTCAAAGATCATACCTGTGCAAACCTTGGATATGTTTAAGTAAATTTCTGATTTTATGCTAAAAACAGAGTTAGAGGCTGAGAAAACTCAGCAAACTGAATCTATGGCTGATCTTGATCAGCTTACAGAGTTGCAGAGGGCTGAAACCTTTTAGCCAGCAGAGTTAAATGCTGGAAAAATTCAGCATATGGAGTATGAGGCTGCATCCATGCAGTCCATAGAGCCGAGGGCTGAATCCATTCAGCCAATAGAGTTTAATGCTGAAAAATTTCAGCATACAGAGTTTCAGGCTGCACCCATGCAGTCCATAGAGCAAAGGGCTGAAATCTTTCAGCCAAATAGAGTTGAGAGTTGCTGAAAATTTGCAGAAATTGCAGCAAAGAAAAGAGTGTCTGACTGATGCCAAGGTTGACACGAAGTATAAAACAATTGATAAGAAGGTTAAGCCGGTTGCAAGGCCGCTTCCTCCTGATAGTGATGAGCAGATAGAAAAAGCTATGAAACAGCCTATGTTGAGAGATCCTGCAAATATTGGTCATAAATTTGCAGCTGAAACTCTTGCAGAATTGAAGATTGGAAATGATGATTCCTTGCTTCCAGTGGAAAAAGAATGTTTTAGAGAGATGCTTGGACGACATGGTAAGGCATTTGCTTTCTTTCCTCATGAAATTGGCTGCATTAGTCCCGAATTGGTTGCGCCTATGGTCATCTTCACTGTCCCTCATGTGCCATGGAATATACGTCCTATACCTGTGCCTAGAGCACACTTGCCAAAGTTGATAGAGTTGCTGAATGAGAAGATTAAGATGGGGATTTTGGAACCCTCTTCTGCACCCTATTCTAATAGGTGGTTTACTGTACCAAAGAAGAATGGTACCTTGAGATTTATTCAGGATATGCAGCCCGTGAACAAAGTGACAATCAGGAATGTGGGAATAGGTCCAGTTGTGGATGAATTTGCTGAGGCTTTTGCAGGACGAGCCATCTATTCTCTAGGTGACTTGTATTCAGGTTATGATCAGTTTCAGCTTGCCTTGGAAAGCAGGGATATTACTACTATGCGGACACCTATTGGTCTTGTGAGGATGTGTACCTTGCCTCAAGGTGCTACCAACTCAGTTGCTCATATGATGAATGCTATGCATAGAGTTCTACGAGACTATATTCCGTAGTATACCATGCCTTTCCTAGATGATGTGCCTATTAAGGGTTGTGCAGAAGAAGAAAAGAATGAGAGTCTTGATTTGCGAGGATGTAGACGATTTGTGGCTGAACACTTGGTTGCTTGTGAGCAAATATTGACACGATTAGAGGAGGTGAACTTGACTCTTTCAGAGCTGAAATTTGTCTTTGGTGTTAATGAAGTCATCATAGTTGGGCATATGGTTGGTTATTATGGCAGGTCGCCTTCACCTGCAAAGGTGGATGCCATAAGCAAGATTGCAGAGTATTGCTCCACTACTTTAGAGGTGCGGAGATTTGTGGGAGCTTGTGTATTTTACATGATTTGGATTCCTCATTTTGCTCACATAGCAGATGTTCTCTATCAGCTGCTTCGAAAGGGGCAGAAATTTCATTGGGATGAGAAGCATTCGAAAGCCATGCGTAAACTCAAGAAGCTGTTGCAGTTAGCTCCTACTCTTCGCAAGGTGGATTATCAGTGTGGACGGCCAATCATGTTGACAGTCCTATTGGCATAGGTTGGGTAGTGGGACAGGATGATGCTGATGGAAATAGATATGCAATCCGCTTTGGAGCTAAAGTTCTTAATGAGCGATAGTGGAGATATCCGCAGATTAAAAGAGAGTTGTGGGGAGTAGTCATTGCACTGAAGTGTGATAAAGGGTATTTTATTGGAGCTTCAATTGTTGTGGAAACAGATTTTTTGCCTTTGCTTGGCATGATTACTAGCTGTTCGACTCCAAATATAGCGATGCTTCGGTGGATTGCCTACATCAAATCATTGAATCCAGAATTTCAACACATAGCAGGGAAAGATAATCCAGTTGCTGACATGCTATCTAGAGCGAGATATGAGGATGAGGGGTCAATGCTTGTAGAAGATGATGAGACAGAGTTTGCAGCTTCTGTCCTTGTTCATGATTGTCATGTATCTACTGTTGAAGCCTTTATTGAAGAACTCTATGTTGATGAGTGGCTGCAAATTGGACAGTATCTAAGTTCATTGACTCGAAGAGTTGATTGGACAGATGATGAATTCAAGAAAATCAGAAGAAAGGCTTATGGGTATTTCTTGAAAGATGGTTTTCTTTGGAAGCATCCAAAGAAGAGAGGCGGCTTACCCTTGAGAGTAGTTTGTGAGGTAGCGATGCAGATACAGATTATGCGAGAGTTTCATGAGAGTTCATGGGCTGGTCATAGAGGTGTGTGGGCTACCTATGAGAAAATCAAAGAAAGATACTGGTGGAAAGGGATGTATAAAGATGTTTCCCACTTTGTGGAGACTTGCAAGGACTGTCAGCTTTACTCTTTAGTGCGGCATCATGATGAGTTGCATCCGACCTATCCAATATGTATGCATTATAAGTGGGTGGTAGACTTGGTTACTTTGCGAGTGGGACTTTGGCAGATGAGATATCTTGTCTTGGCTAGGGAGGATCTTACAAACTATGTTGAAGGCAGATCTTTGCGGACGAAGACCACCACTACAGTATGTAAATTCTTGTTGGAAGAAATATTTTGCAGGTATGGATGTATAGGCAAGATTACAGCTGATCATGGAGAGCTAGATGCAGACGAAGCTAGAGAATTTTTCTCACGGCTTGGGATTAAGTTGGCTCTTACTACTGCCTATAATCCAGAGGGAAATGGCAAGAGCGAAAGAGGACATCCGCCGATAGTTAAAGCATTGGCAAAAGCTTGTAGAGGTCGGATTGGAGATTGGCCGAGATTACTACCTTTTGCATTGTGGACAGATCGCTCTACACATAGCGTGACTACTGGATATATGCTTGTAGAGTTGATGTATGGGCAAAAACCTGTCATGCCTACAGAAATCTGTGCTATCACGTGGAGTGCTCTTCCATGGCATGATAATTTATCAAGGGAGGAGCTTCTAGCTCTTCGGATTCGTCAACTAGAGAGAAGGTCAGAAGATGTGCAGCTAGCAATTGATCGTTTGAAGGCAGCCCGACTCAGAAACAAGGACAAGTTTGATTTGAGGCATCGCTTGAGGCCTAGAGCCATAAAAGAAGGAGATTGGGTTCTAGTCTACGACAGTAGTCTAGAGAATCAGCATAGTAGCATGAGAAAAATGGTTCAAAGATGGTTTGGACCGTATGAGGTGAAACAGGTTTTTGACAATGCTACCTATGAGTTGGCTGAATTAGATGGAACAGTATGGAGGGTGCCCATTGCTGGAAAACGAGTCAAGATTTTCAAGAGAAGAGAAGATGAAGAGTATTCACTTGAAGCATTGGTAGAAGAAGAGCAAGTAGAAGAAAGTCTAGCAGAAGAAGCAGAGAATATGGATGATGAAGCTGATGGAGAAACAGGTCTACTAGAAATTGATGAAGGTCTGGACCTGTTTGTGGACTTGGATGATCCTAGATAGTTGGCTCATCCGCAGGATGCGCAGGTTTAGAGGGGGTGGATGACGTGCTCTTGCGCATCCGATCTGCAAACACCTCCATTTTTGTTGTGCATTTGTGTTATCTTTTCGCGTGTGATTTATTGTGTGTGATTGATGCATTAAGATAATCCGTCCTTTCAGTATCCGCACCCATTGTACATACTCCACTTGTGTGTTTGTGTTTGTGTGTGTTTCAGTTTGTATGCATGTTGTATGTGTGATAGAAAAATATGAAAAACTGATGCCAAAGGACATTATCAAGCTGATAATTTCAATGATGATCTCCAAGAAAAGTGCAGGAAATCGTGGAATCAAATGAGGCGAATGGAGGAGATGAACCAGAGAGCTTTGTGATATTGAAGAAATCCTTTGCTACATCTGATTTCAAAGGTCGGTTATAAGTTGGTGCATTTGATACCATGGTTTCATGGGAGAAACCATTGAGGTAGTAAAAGAGAAGCCTTTCTATTTTGAAAGTTGGAGGGAAAGATAAAAAACTTGGTACTTTCAGAATAGCCTTACGAATGCTATGTTGAGATTGGAGAGGGAAAAAGCTAGAAAAAAGGGGATATTTTTGAAAGGCTATGAATGGCAGGCTGGCAGAAAAGTCTGGGGGGAAGAAGGGGCACCAGATTTCCAGAGCCATCCTACACACTCTAGCCACTGCGTGCGTGGAGAAAACCTATGGCGATCTCTTCAAATACCCTCTCTCTGTCGTGTCGGATGTCAAAAAGGAGTTGGTTGAGTACATAACCAATCCCCAGAGTTATGGTGCTTTCACACCTGACGCTGAAGCATCGGGCCCCGTGGTGATGGCTCGGGACTTTCTGGATCAGTTTGCACTGTCGAAGACAAATTTCCTAAGTAGAGTCTCAAGCAAGCTAGCCGTGATGCTGCTGCCTTTCAATATCGATGGAGCGAGACACAGAGAATACTAAGTTTAAAAAAAACTCAGAATGATCCTGATCATATCATGCAATAATCCTCTGTATCCGTGTACAGCTCGACAGTGAAGATGGTTTACTGCTGTGGAGGCTCTCGAGAATTGTCGGTATGAATGGATGCAGAAATACCACATGCCACGAGGATCGATGATGTGCGCACCAGGGGAGTTCTTATTTTTTTCCATCGCCCAGCTGAATGATGAGTAAAGTGCTGCAAGACGTTTATTGATTCCTGAGGAAGAACTTAGTCCGTCTTATATGTTTCAAAGGCCGCGCTTAAGCAGATCCTAGACGAGTAAACATAATCGATATAAAAATGCAACATATCCCATCTTGCATGCAAATCTAGCGACTTTTGTGAATGAGGATTGTTGCTTCTGGATCGTCGCCCGAGTGTCCAAACTTAGGTTGAAGTTTGGCTTCAAACGTTTGCTCCAGGATTTGGAACTCCGATTCATAGGCACTCCTGCGAAGAAGTTTTTCTAGTGTAGAAAGGGAAAGGATCTATTTTTCTAGAAACTGAAACTAAAACAAAATTTCCAGGGCAACCAAAAGAACACATCATCTCCTCGAACACCACATTTACTATCCCTGTCAATTATGTCCATCAGTTAAGGAACACAGATGCACAAGAAGACTTGCAGGTTGTTGTGAAAATATCACGGCCTCCAATCAAAGTGTTTGTTTACAAGACTTGGGACTCTCCACATGCAGCAGCTGTGCTGAAGTTCCCCTATCCATGGGATGCAGCATGTTTCCAGGAGATAAATGAACAATCTGAACTTGATTATACTTTGGATGAGTTGTGATTTTTCCTAAAACAAGGGAGACCTAAACAATGCCTAAATAAAGTTGATTGTAGATGGTGTATCCAAAACGGAAAGTGATCTGCTCTATGTGAATCCTCAAACCTATGGGTTGAAAAGCTACAAGCTGTTTACTGAATCAAATATTTGCCGGTAGCAGAAGCAGATTTATACTTTCTGAGGCAGGAAACAGTATTCTCCATAGCTGATACATTAGTCAAATATATGGAAGGTGTGAAAGTTTTCGTGTCTAAAAAATTCCAGCAGAACTCTTCAAGTCTCTTCAAGCCCATGTGCCAAAGACATAACTGTCTTCAAACACCTGAATGCAAAACAGTTTATGAGATACTACAGATTTTTCTGAACTTGGACCTCATGTAATTTACTTGACAAACAATATAGAGTACTTTGGCATCAAAAATTTGAGTTCTTCTTGTTAGCCTCTTTCCTTGCTATTTCTTGAACCCCGTGTTTCATCAGCTCTTGCATAAACTCTACGACAATGCTCCAGTCACCAACTCCCAGTAGCCTTTCCCTATTAAGAAGTTCTCCATGCGGAACTTCCATATGACATAATTGTTTTTGTCAAGCTTTTCCCCCACTATTTAGGTTATGTTGCCAGTCCTCTCTGCATTAGCCATATTGTACCAGACAATATTTAGTCACTGCCTGACTTCTTGCAAGCCAACAAGTATGACTGACCAAGTTCAATCCTCAACTATTTATGAAATTTTTTTGCAATTAATTGTAGTAAAAAACTAGGGTATTTCAGCCCAATGACAGCTCAAAACAGTCCACAAACAAGTGGTCTAACCGTAGGTATAACAGTCAGTACATAGACTTTGCAAGTACTGTAACTCTGTGTCATACAAGCTTACTGCAGTGAAGAGAATACCAGTCTAAAACTTGCAATTTTTAAGTAACCAACAGTGATTTTACTGTCAAAAAACCACTTTAAATCATGTCATACATGCTCCAAACTTTCCCACACATTTGCTAGTATATGTAGGAAACTAGACATAGTCATACGGGCACAAAACATTGCATATCTAGCAAGTACAAGTGACATAAATCTGCTCACAGATTGTATACAGCCAATAAACTGTCAAACCAAGATGCATTTCAGCCCAAGAGATCCTCAAGACACTTCATACATATGCCACTGTGTGTAGGGATCAATACATAACCATACGGGCATTCATAGACTCTCTGTCTTCAAGAAGTAATGTCAAAAAGTACATGGACTATTTATGACCAGCCAATACACTCTCAAAGAATTTTTTCTCTAATTCAGATTTTAGTTTTTAACAGCCTTCAATGCTCATCTCAATGCTCATAGCATTCAACAATCATATCCCGTACCATACAACTCCCTGTAGGTAACAAAAGGCATGTATTTCTTCAAGTCAATGAGTATATGTTGTGGACAGTGAATGACACTTTTTAGCCAAGTAAATACTCCCAAATCTAACTATTTTTGTAAACAACCTTCAATTTTCAAGCATAATATCCAATACATATGTTTACATAGCATGTATGTGCTCCAATAGGTCCTTTTGAGCATGCCAAGGAGCTCAAAGCTCTTGCCAATGTGTTGCATATGCTATGTATACTCTGTATACAGTAGTTCAGGCTTCTGTTCTAGGTTTGTAGTTAGTTTGTAGAACTCCTAGATGAGCTCATGCTCATGTACCAGCATGCCAAGGTGATAAAGTGCCTAGAGTGCAACCAAGTTGTAGATGACTTTAAGTTCTGATCATTGCCTTCATAAGAAGCCATGGGGATTCATTATGTCAGTTGGCGCAATCACGTAGACTGCCCAGGAGTATATAGCAACAACATTTGATCTTCATACTGATTAATGCCCTCTCTAATGTGATCAAATGGCACCTCCAAATGCTCTAGACAAGAGCCAGACAATCCTCAACCAATACTTGAGCCACATGGAGACCTGATAAACCAATGCATACCTTCAGAAAGAAAATGGCAGATAGCCCTTATTCTCTTTTCAACCTTGGCAGGTCAGTCTTCAGATCTTCTTCCCGCATGCACTCCATAGAACCCAGTCATGGATGCTCTCATACCATGTTAGAAGTCTGAAACAGAGACAGCGAGGGGTTCGACTCAACAATGTAGAGCAATGAGCTCTCACACGTTTTTTCTATTCTTCCATTCCACGCATCACTAAAGAGAATAGTTACAACTTAAGTTCTAGGGCCATTCACACCAAACAGCGAAGTTCTAACCACCAACTTATTTAATGTCCGCATCATGTAGTATAGATGGACAACTCAAGTGTCGGGTATGGTCGTACCAAAGATAGTAGATCAAGGTTGAAGTCTTAACAATATTTACATATATTCATGAGTGCCCCCCCCCCCCCCCCCAACCCCCACCCTCGAGCATATGGGGAACCTTTAGTAAAGTCAAAGAAAAATATTGGTGGCAAAATATGTATCGGGACATAGCACATTTTGTTGAAATCCGTTATGTGTGTCAAATGTATTTTATGGTCAAGCATTGAGATGGGTTACAACCGACTTATCCCTTGTCTATACATTATAGATGGGTTATTGATCTTGTAAACATGCCTACACAAATATGAAATATGCAATATTTAGTGCTTGCAAGAGAGGATCTAACCAATATTCAAAGTTGAAGGCAAAGCCTTAACAACCAAAACCACTCAAGATGTTTGTCATTTTTTGCTTGAAGATGTGTTTTGTAGATATAGTTGTGTGGGTAAAGTAACTATAGATAGAGGAGAATTGGATGCTGATGAGACACACAACTTCTTTGCTCAATTGGGTATCAAATTGGATTTGACATTAGCCTACAATCCTAAAGGAAATGGAAAGAGTTGGAGAGATCATCAACCTATTCTTAAAGCTCTAGCAAAGTCTTGTAAAGATCAAAGAATGGCCCAAAATGCTATCTTTTGCATTATGGACTGACCAGACTACTCACAGTATAGTGACTACCTACATGCCAGCTGAACTTATGCATGGACAACAACCAATTATGCCAATTGAAGAATCTATTCTGACATGGAGTCTTCTACCTTGGGAGGAAGGCATCAGTAGAGAAGAGTTGCTGACTTTGCACATACAGCAGCTAGAAAGAAGACATAAAGATATTCAAGCAGCTATTGAGAAGCTAAAGATAACAAGACTAAAGAACAAAAGAAGATTTGATAAGTGACATCAACCTCAACCAAGAGCAAATCAAGAAAATGATTGGGTGCTTGTTTATGAGAGCAACCTAGGCAATCAATACAGTCCTAAGAAGATGGTAAAGCATTGGTTTGGCCCGTATGTGGTAAAGGTCATTCATGACAATGCCACATATTCATTGGGGCTGAATTGGATGGGACCATCATAAAGATACCCGTAGTTGGAAAAAGAATCAATTTCTTCAAACAAAAAGAAAGTTCAACAAATGAGTTAGAAGGCTTGAATATAATTCAAGAGCATGAAGACATAGAGGAAGAAGAAGAGGCAGAAGATGAAGACATTGACATTGGCAGAACATACTTCTTCTGACACTGCAAATCCGTAAGACTTTGGCACATGCCACAGGATGTGCAGGTTAGGAGAGGGTGGATGTCATGCCACTACGCGCACATCGTGTAAAAAAAATCTAGAGTGTGGCTTCCTTTTAGATTTAGAGAGCCAATGCCACTTTAGGCATTAGTGTTAGTGTCCATGGTTCAAAATAGTAGATTTTTTTGGACAAGTTTTTAGCCAATTTTTGATATTCTAGATATTATCTCTTGTAAAAATCCATAAAACTATAGACAACTTCTAGATTAGGACAATATGTAAAAGAAAGCATGTAGTTTTTAGCTAATCTGAGAGGATTTTATGTAAAAAGAGAGATTGACGAAATCGTGTGATGCGTGATCATGGTTTTCAAGCAGTGAATAGCACTCCGAAGGGAGAGATGAAGAAGGAGTGATCTAGCAGAGTTGTGGCCAAGTGCGCTGGTATTTTACCCCCCTTTCAGAGCTAATGGAATCATTAGATTGGTGATCTGAGTAGCATAGAGGAAGGTATTATTTTATACACATTTTTGTCTATTAGAGGTATATCTTCTCATAATGCTCAAAGAAACTGACAAGCTTCATCTCTGTTAGTCTTCTTCTTCATTTTCTATTTCTTTTTGGGAGTATTCTTCTACATCTTCAATTTCTTTGAACCCCTTCTCTTCCATCTACTCCTCTCCCTTAATCTACCTTC
Organism: Lygodium microphyllum; assembly: GCF_053477565.2. NCBI lineage: Eukaryota > Viridiplantae > Streptophyta > Polypodiopsida > Schizaeales > Lygodiaceae > Lygodium > Lygodium microphyllum. The sequence continues at coordinate 36,181,328 of NC_141161.1, forward strand.
ACCCTGCTGTCTCTTATCTTTAAGAACTTGGCTTGAAACCTTCAACCCTTCTCTTATCTCTACCATCTCCGGAGTCTAGGCCTTCTTCTCTTGCCAAACCCCTGTGGTGACCTTCAACCCTATGCGCTAGGACACTGTCTCCATTCCTCCCCGCCTTGCGGATTCGATAGAGGATGTCTTGATCTCCTTTTGTGAGATCCATTGCACTTAATTTGACAACCTATAAATCGCTCTACGTATTTTTGGAGTAAGGCATCTTCGTTCCCGATTGGTAGTACAAACTGCCACAAATAAAGAAGCATTACGAACAATGACTTCACTCCAAATAGCAAAATACGTAGGTCACTTGCAATCCATTTGTAGTACCAACATGACATATCTTATGCCAATCATGGGATTTTATCCCTGATATTGGTCTTCTTTAGAAAATGCAGACCTGAGAAAATGCATCATACCTGTTAGAGTGTGGATAGACTTGACAATTTTCTTCACAAGGCGCTCTTCTTTAGTGGATAAAACCCAAGGAGCGCGAGGTAGCTGTGCAAGCGACCATCAGCACTCGATTGCGACCAAAGCGCCTCCATCTTGCCTAACTCCTTCAAATCCATTCGTGCCCTTGCAGTGTCTCTCTTTCATGTGATGTGATCCCATAGTATGTTTCCCACATTCTTGAAAATATATATGGGATCTAACAAGTGGTTGATTTGTAAGTGGGTCCAATACGGAAACTTGTAGAAAACAGAGAACCCTCGCATTCCGTTTAGATGTGACTCCGTGTGGACCATTTTTTGCTTGTACTAGCTTTGGGCATTCATTCGTGCTGGAGGTCATCAAAGAAAACCTTCCCTCAATTCATGACTCTCCGGCAAGAAAGCAACATGTCCTTGACATACCATCTTCTTCATGGTTCATGACCTTTGGGAGTCTAACTGTGGCCCACACAATGGACATGCATGATAAACTGAGGTAACCAGATCTCTCACAACACCTCTATCCAATGACTACAAACTTGAAGGAGCTATGATAGATATTACCAATGAGAACGGAAGCCTACTTACCTGAGCACTCCCCAAATCCCAGAAAGTCATGCATGGTCCATATGAGAATGGCTCGAATAGTGGTGGATCATTGACCATCGTGCTTACTCATATCTTCCATAGTGACCCCCTCCTTCCACAAAATCTTAAGCTCATCAACAAATGGATGAAGATACATGTCCATATTCTTGACTTTGTAGCGGTAGGGAACAAGCAAGCTAAAGATGAGGTGTCATTTCTTCGTAGAAAGCTAAGGACTACATGCCACACATTGTAAGAAGTTGAGCACAGACCGAATGGGTTCATGCCATCCATAGCAAAATTGAGCCAAAGATTCCTTGGCTCTTGGACAAAGCCTGGAAAGGTAGAGTCAATGTGGCTCCATGTGCGTGAAGCTGCTGATATTCATTGGACTCCATTTGTGGATCTATTTTGCCCATGCCACGTTATCAAGATCGCCATGCCGGATGTAGGAAACATGTGATATATACAAGGGATAAGCAGAAAATGTCTAAGAAATTTTTGAGGGATGGTTTGCCCTTGCAAGTCCTATCGATACCTTTGAGCACCACACTTTGGACATGTCTCCATATCTCGTATTCTTCTCGAAACAATACGTAATCATTGATACATATATGGATGATGTTGTAGTCCATGCCAAGCTTTCGTAAAACATATTGCACATCATCACGAGACTCAGGCATGGTATTTGCAAGTGGTAATATATGATACTTTAGTAACCTGAAAAAAATTATAAAAAACTTGAAAAATCACAATTATTTTTTATGATGGTACTAGAAAGAAATCAACAAAGTGTACATAGAAGGTACCTGAACAACTCGGTCACACTCTCATCGCCCCACTCGTATTTTGCTTGCACACTTAGGAGTGCAAGCAGTGTCTTCAGGCGAGATACTCAACACCCATCATATAATGGTATTGGATGCTTCCTCTTTAAGTGGATCATATGTCTCGACATCCATGGGCATCAATGCATTGATCATTGCCTCCATCTCAAGCTCCAAGATTTTAGAAAAGTCTCGAAGGCTTTCTGTCTCCTCTGGTATTGACGGTATAGATTGGATAGTACCTTCCAAGTGGTGGATTGTCTCAGGCACTTCATCCATCGTATGCCCACAAACTCTTCTAACTAGCCGTAAAGGGTGCACTCGTCCCTGGGATGAGAGGTCACCTGTAGTAAATTTTATGGCCACATCCAATGCTTTTGTATATGATATTCAATTAGTTTGCGAATACATTGCATGATTGATATACAGTTTTCTTACCGTTTGCTCAAAATTTGAGATCGCCTGAGCAATGATCTCTGATTGAAACTTTTTGAAAATTTGTACGTGTTTCACACTACAAGAGAAAGTCCCTATAAACGCGCATTATACATGCAAAAAAGTGGGCACGTTTATAAGCGCCTCTATTCACACTAGTATACAGAACGCGTCTATATATCCGCGTTTATAAACGCGCCTATAGATTTGAAAATAAACACACATATTTTTCATTTCTCATAAAGTCCCTGAATATGACCAAACCTCTTAACAGCTAGTATTTGTTTGAATACATTACCAACTTTACTTCTTTTTTAGTATTACAAATATACATCTAATCATTCAAAGCTAATTATATATATGTGATTTCATGCCCTATATACATCCAATCATGCCCTATAAAAATGTGATTGGATAGGGCATGATGATTGGATGTATATACGACATAATTATCAGAGAAGTGATTGATATATGCACATGTTGCATCTATTGTGCACTTAACCTATCCATGGCTAAAACTTATAGATCAAAGGTTGACTTGTGCATTTGCAATATATATATATATATATATATATATATATATATATATATATATATATATATATATATATATATATATAGAGAGAGAGAGAGAGAGAGAGAGAGAGAACTGATCAATACACTCACATGTCTCATTTGTTGTGCACTTAACCTAGCAATGCATAAACTTATAGATCAAAGCTTAATCGGTGATTCAAGGGAGTACCCTCACTTTTTAGGGTAGTCCCTTGATTCTCATTATTCTTGAGGAATATACATCACAATCAATACAATCAAAGCAAAAGCAAGACATGCATGTTAATTCATAGCATGAGTAGATTGATGTAAATCAGTTGGCTTGTGCATGTGCAAGCTATTCCAATCATGTCAAGGTGCACTTATAGCTCACATATAATTTTAGATAAGTTGGACCACATGTAGCCAATGTGCACATGTCCTCTTTTCATCATCTTTAGCCAGTGTCTCCATTTGTTGGTGACTAAAATAGATCACTGTAAGGATACTTTGCAATACCAACAAGCCAACTACAAATCTCTTATCTATGAAATGTATAAGTAAATTAACTTGGTTAATTTGATGAGGTAAAGTTTTCCTTCCATAGACAGTGTGGTTGGCTATCTACTTCAAGGTTATGAGAACTTGCACAAGTCAATGGAGCATCCTAAAAATGACGATACTCTACTTACTATATCAAGTCACTTCATGCACATATCTTTGATTGATTGATGGATAATATGCCTTTCTCTATCTCTTTCATATACACCTTCATTGCATTATCTCTCTAGCTAAAAACCATTCATGCTTTATCCACCTATTGATACTTGCATGCAATTGCAAGTGGGATGGCCTAATAAGTCACCACATATGTGCCAATTGACGTGCCAATGTGTTATCTCTTATCCTCAAGCTTTGTTATATATGTCACCACATAGGTCAATCAATTTGCTAGTGTACCATCTCTTATCTCAAGATTTTCTATATATTTCACCAGTATTCTAAATCAAAAACATCATATCAAGCATATCTTGCATTAATCAAGCAGATTGGCCAACCAACATAAATGAAATTGTATGACTAGCAATGTAGATCAAGATCTTAACTTAGATCAATGACACCTTTTTGCACAATATAAACTGTTAGAGTTTAACTACAATATATAATGCCTGCAAATAAGAAAGAGGCTTGATTTGTTGGACCACTATGCACATACAATCTATATATGTCATATTCCCTAAATGCATGCATTGATACTTACAACATGGAGGCAAATATTTTGATATTGAAAGACTAGGAAAGTCATGTCATGTTGATCTAAAAACAACTAAAAGCTAGCATCTAATCAGTTTAATTGTTACTGTGTGTTTGTTAGTGCGTATAATAGGCATTATCCATGCATATACACACGCAATTACACGTGCTTACAGATGCGCTATGCAAATATTAAAAAAATTAAAAAAAAGTTGCGACTTTCTTTTCAAACCTGTGCTTTCCTGTGTTTTTTGCGCATTTTCTGCAGTTCGAGCTCGACATCACTACTCATGTCTATCTATTACTTCATGAAGACAATGAGGCAAGGAAATGAGAGTAAAAAGAGGACAGGAGGAAAGAAGAGCCAAAGAGTAAAGAACAAGAGCCAAACAACAAGGTAGAGAAGAAGATTCTAGCAACTTACCAAGGGAAGGGAGAAGGAGGATAAGGAGCTTGCAACCTAGCCGCCACCCGTCGGAACAAGCAAAGAAGGTGAGTTCTTCTTCTCTCTCTCAATCTTGTTTGCTTTCTCTGTCTGTTTTTCTCTCTCTCTCTCTCTCTTTACATGCTATAGTCTGTCATCTATGGAGGTTTTTTTGCACGTTTTTAAACCAAGTTTGAAAAGAAATGGCCCGACTGTGCGTGTCTGTCAGCGCGTCCAGATGACAGTGTAGACGCAGGTATAGACGTGAAAATAGATGCACTGACAGATGCATACAGAGACACAGATATAGACGCGGCATGTAATATGTTTTATCTGCATAGGGTAATATGATTTTTCTTGTGTAGATGTGGAATCCTGGATCCTCCAGCACTGATCCTGAGTTGGAACGCATGAACAACACCTTAACGGAGTTTTCTAGAGGTGTTAGTAGCTTTTTTGGAGGTTTTCCAAACAAGGAGCAATTCATGGGGGAGATGACCAATTATCTTAGTCGCCCTCCCACTGCAGAGGAGGTTTTCAATGTGATGTCTGGGACACCTATCACATCTTTGCTGAGCACTGCCACACAAACACCAAACCTTGGCACACCTCTACTAACAGGTACTCCACGCACTATGCATACACATATATTAGTTGATGCATAGGGATCAGTTGAGGTACATGGATCAGCCAAAGCACGTGCATCTATAGAAGCACGTGCATCGAGTGAGATAGAGGGTAGTGCCCCATCGAGGGAGGAGGGAGAGTCATGCGGGAGGACGAGGAGGTCGAGGGCTTTGTGGGGGTTGCCTAGGAGGTGGCTCTCGATCACCCTCACCGGGAAATAAGAGAGGTGAGCCTCCACAAATGTACTACTCTGTTACTGATGTTGGTGGTATCTTGCATGACTTTGAGGGGAGGGAAGTGATAGCCTACTTGAGGAGTGTCGTGCATGCCACATACAAAGATTACATGATTCTCTTCAAGCACAAAAAAAAAGGTTTGTGGCAAGAGGTGCTGCGGGCAGTACATAGAAGGTACCCTAATCTTGAGAATTCATGATTCTCAGATGATTGGGGACGGGCAAAGGTGAGAGATGCGCTTCATAACAAGAGGTCTCATCTTATGACGCGCGCCAAGGAGTCACTGCGGAGACAAGAGCAAGGGCGCCCTGGATATGGCCAACCACCCAATTGCCACCGCAGGGAGTGGAAAGAGGCCAAGAAGAGAGCAGCGGAGAAAATGACAAGTCGCCAGCATGCAAAGGCAGGACGTATCTAGATGGCAACCATGGGATCATCGCATTATGGATCGGGTGGCAAGGAGTCATGGGAGGCTGAGTTTGTAAGTATTATTTGATTTTTTTTTTGAATTAAATTTTTTAATTTGTTTCACTTCATTATATAGTGTGTTCTAATACATTGTATGTTCAAATTGTTTTATAGTATCATATCGTTGGTAGGATGCCTACTCCTAGAGAGGTAGGCTACCATCAAGGTCATAACCGGGCATCCAGTTGGCAGCATTTCTATGAGGAGGGACTCATCATGGAGGAGCAATATAATCGTGCCATGAGGATTCCACCACCAGAAGAGGTATATTTATTTTTTTACATGAAAAGTATAGGTAACTCTAATTTATTATTTGTAATGGTATTTATATACCTTAATCCTTTGTGTAGGCGAACCCTGATGCAATTGAGGATAGCGAAGGGGAGACTAGTAGTAGTGATGACGGCAACGGCAGCGGCACAAGCAGCGGTGGTGGTAGCAATGATGATGCCTCTTCTGAGGAGATGTAGAGGAGACCCATGCATGCACGCCTCCCCTTGGCTTGTAATTTTCATTTTTGATATGTATTACTTTCATCTAGTGCTTGCGACTATGACCATGCTTGAGGTCACAAGCACTAGAACTCATCATGTAAAAACGTTTCATCTATATATATGAAATTTCGTATTCTACATACATTGTTTTGTTTTGAGTACAAAAATATTCAAAATAATCTTTCTATGTTTTCCCTAAGCATACCTCTGTTTTGCGCGTCTATCAGTGCGTCTAAATTGCAGGATAAATGCGCGTCTATTCTCGTCAAAAACTTGCAAAGTAAATGCTTTTTAGATGCGTAGATACACGCGTGTATAGACGCACAATATGAATATATCCACTTTTTTATAAATATGATTATATATTTACGTAGTGCGTCAATACGGGCGTCTATATGTGTGTCTATGTGGGCGTGTAATTTTGACCATAAGCGCACTTTTAGACGCGAAATTGTAGACACAGCAGTAGACGCGGTGATAAATGCGCTCGATATTTTTTATCACAGTTCAAATATTGCGTCTACAAGCGCGTCTATGGAGCCTTTTTGTTGTAGTGTCATAGACAATTGACGTTTTCATCTAATTGCCAACTTATATTGAGAGCAAGGACATGGGACACTAATTAAGATACACCTCATGATCTTGAACATCACGGCCTTCATCGTTTTCCATTTGGTCTACGTTACGACAAAAAAATTGTTTTTGTTATCATTCTTTTTTTCTTTCTTAAATTGTTTAAGAATGAATTTTTTCTCTTGTAACTCAACAAAATTAACGTATGTAAAGTCTCCACTTGCCTATGGATGGGCCTATAATATGTAAAATCTAATATGCTATGCATGGGGGCGAAGGAGTAGCTACCTTATGTCGGAGTGTTTCATGTCTCATGGTATTGCACCGGACCACTACTACCACTAGTACTCACCTTCTCGAACACACCAAAGGTACACCTTTCACAAAACCTCTCTCTCTCTCTTTCTCTCTCTACTTCTACTACTACTACTACTACTACTACTACTACTACTACTACTACTACTACTACCACCACCACCACCACCACCACCACCACCACCACCACCACCACCACCACCACCACCACCACCACCACCACCACCACCACCACCACCACTCGCCTTCTTGAAGGGTCAAACACACCCAAGGTGTACCTTTAACAAAACATCTCTTTCTCTCTCTCTCTCTCTCTCTCTCCCTCTCTCTCTCTCTCTTTCTCTCTCTCTACTGCTACTACTACTGCTGCTACTACTGCTGCTGCTATAACAAAAAGCAAGAAAAGAAGAAATTAAAGAACTACTACTATTACTACTACTACTAATACAAAAAACAAGAAAAGAAGAAATTAAAGAGCTACTACTACTACTACCACTACAAACAAGAAAACAAGAAATTAAAGCACTACTACTACTACTACTACTATTACTACAAACAAGAAAAGAAGAAATTAAAGAACAAGATCTTACCCTCTCTTTTCTTTTTATCCATTCATTCTCCTCTCTCCCTCCCTCTCTCTCTCTCTTTCTCTCTTTCTTTATTATGTTTCATGTTTATTTTCTCTCTCTCTTGTTCCTTCTTTCTTTTTTTCTCTTCCTCTTCCTCTCTCATTTCATCTCCCTCTCTCATTTCCTCTCTTTCTCTCTCAGTACACATCATTTTTAACAAAAACAATCAAAAGAAAATGAGAAAAAACAAAAACAAACCAAGAGGGAGCAATGCACTCACTGTAAAGGTTTGAGGATGGATTCAGCAGCTCCTTTTGACGATGGCAACTCCTCTTCACCCTTCGTGCACTTCCTTCTCTTCTTGACAAATGGCGGCAGCGATGGCAGTGAGAAGCTCTCCTTCTCCCTCTTTCTCTCTTTCTCTCCCTCTCCCTCTCAAATGCACGATGCATTTTACTCTCTCTTTCACTCTTTCGCGCAAAATATCGGACTCGAGTTTCGGCCCACTTTTTTTCGTCTGAGTATTGTCGCTATTTGTGTCGCAAATATCGACACCACTAATTTGCATTGAAAATGCCCATCACTATTCTCCTCTATCCTTGTATGATCACACTCTCTTCACAAGTACTCACATCCATGAAATTTCAATGGTAAAATTTCATGGTGATTTTGAGAGATTATTAATTTAATACATTCTTTTTTAGCCTTTTTGTAGAGTAGACTGTTTGACTTTGAGGAGTCAAACCATCTTCGTACACGTCAATAATTTTCTACGACTGCATGTTCTCTTTTAAAGCATTTAGCCAAGAGTTTTTTCCCCATAAAAGCTACCCTTTTCTCTCTCCTTCAAGGTGGGTGGTCAAAATATTTTATCATATGAAGGTAGGCGAATTATACTTGATGAAACTTAAGATATCAAATATTGCCAATTAGATAGTTATCTATGATAATTGATCATTATCTAGAAAAACAAGGTACTTATTTCTAAACTCAATGAGACATCAAGACAAGGAGTGACCTTCTTATCTTTATTTCATGCAATCTCTTATATCATCTTTAGTAATATTTTCTTCTATATTTACACATAATTAATCAAAGTTTATGCTAATATTGAGATTATAAAAGTTTGAGAAAGCAAAGAAACAAATAAAAAATAATGTATTTGATTGAACCACCTATTAGTAAATACTTAGATTAAAAAAATTTATTAATCTCAAAAAAATTGTGTCTTTCACCTCATTCATCATAGAGTCCACAAGCCCAAGGAACTTGGAAGCTTCACTCATCATCTTATAAGAAAATGTACATTAATTTTACTAAAAAAAATATTAGGTAACATAAAAAAGAACTTTAATAAACAGACCATCATAAGATTGTTGGATCATATTCAAGTGAACGCCACATAATATGTATAATTATTTTTCTTTTATTGATTATCATTGCTTTTATTTTTCTTACATGCCATCGCTTTTGTGTCAATACACACAACCACTAATCTTTTCATTTTGGATCCTCTCCTTTCATCTTCCAAATATTTTCTTGGAAGTGAATCTTAGTCAACCATCTCACTTTAACTTGCTTCATTTCATAATTAACTGACCTTATGATGGCATATTTTAAGTCATTTGGCCCATACAGTGCTAATAAATCACCCTTCATATAAATGATTTCATTCTCCTCTAACCAATGAGGAATGCAACCAATGCAGCCTATCTTTGTCAAGCGTGACCTTAGTCTCAAATTCTTTGTCTCACATGCAATAATAGAATTTGCATGTTGAAGTGGGATAAATTTATGTAATAATGACTATATTGTTCTAATACAGCCCCATGAAAATGGCACATAACTATTTTGCACGTGAGTGATGCATGTAGTGGTATCCACAACTAAACTTTCATGACCCCTTTCAATCATAATACATTGTTTATAATAATGTGCACTAAATAAAAGCCTCACTTTGCCATGACATTCCAATGAGAAAAGTGATGATATGCATGCTTTCCAATGGCCAACATTCATATCAACAATGGTATCTTCGTCACATCTTACAACCACTTTATCTCCCAATTTATACGTTTCTCCCTTAAGAAACAATTTTTTATGTTCTATTACTCATTCCACTTTTAAGTTGAAAGTCTTCTATTACTAGTTGCATTCCTCTATCTTGACCTCTTCCCTCCTATTACTATTCCCTTTGTTACTATTGCTATTTTTCATGTGCAATCATTAGCTTTTGTAGAAAACCTCCATAACTCTTCTGCTCTATCAACACATGATATATGCATGAGAACTAATGCATGTCATTCTAGACATTCATCACATCTATCAAGATCCACCAAGTATCCATCAGGTGGCAAGAGAGCTTTGTGAAATTGTCTTATCATCCCTTGATGTGGCATAAGTTTGTCAAGTTGATCGAGTACCCATGTAAAGAAACTCTGCCTTTTATAATTTGCATAAGAGATCTCATTGTCTTTAATGTTGTTTATTTTTATATTAACATATGTTGAGACCATTCGTTCATATGCATAGCACCAAAAAGCATCATGGCTATCGTGATGAAAAATATGATCCAAGAACTCTCCAAAACCTATAATTGATATAAAAAAGATACATTATTAAACTAAAATGCAGATACCATAAATACATAAACAGAGGAAAAGTTGAGAAGAGTTTATATTTGCAACATGCTTCAATGGTGCTGAGTTGGATCCTAAGAGTTCTTCGGATCTTACTCTCCAAGAACCAATCAATTCTCTCAAAGTATCTACATCTTCTCTAGACCAACCATGATTAGGAGTGTAGTTATAAAAAATTGAGAAACGTCTATGAGTATCAAACCCAAGTTATAAAAGACCTTCAGAATACCTTTAACCTCACACAATACATATGGCAAACACCATTGTAGCCACTTTTGATATTCTTCGGCCTTGTAGCTATCACAATATTTGCTAGGATATTTTGGCCATTGACCATATCGTATAGAGTATGAGTTACTTTTGTAACATGATGTGTTGCCTCATCAATTTGTATTTTCACTCTATTGTCCACGGTCCTTATTAGAGTACACGTATACTTTGAGGAAAAATTTAGAGCCAAAATATGCATGCAATAATAAACAAGATTCACGAACAAATCAAAGCTATAGAGATCATATAATCTCCACAAGCATGATCTACCAGAAAGCCCCCATTCTTTTAAAAGTTCGTCCCTATATTCTTGAGTGAGGGCTCTCTCTACCATAATCAAATTAGCAAGCATTTCATCACTTGATTTTTGGATCGTCCTATGTTTCAATTGAAACCTATTTTGATTATATAAGTAACATCCAGATCCCTCACTTTCCAAGGTAGCTATCACTTTGTGTCTACAAACAAAATTTTAAACACCCTCTTTAAAAGATCCAATCTTGCACTCAGCTAGATGGTCATCAGTTACCATCATTAGCATGACACGTGCAATGGATCTTCTACCAAGATAATTTTCATATTCAGTAATGTGTGTGATTGGATAATTGAAATCTACTTTAAATCCAGTAACAAACATACTTTCCAACTCATCAATCAATGGTTGCATGAAGACATGAAAAAACTTGCTAGAGCTCCCATACACATTTTTACAGCTAAATGGAATAAATAAAACTTTTATAACTCCAATAAAAGAGTTCTTTCTAGCATTGAGGACCTTGACCTCAACAACTCCACAATTCTTGATAGACTACCATGGATTAATGCTTCTTCACCTTAAAAACATGGTCAAGTGTGTCAAACTTCAAAACATGGTCAAATGTGTCAAACTTAAAAAATTTACAAGATAATTTTCACATGTATATTTCATAGATACTACAATTTTAAGAAGGCATTCTGGATCATACTCAAGCCTTAAGGGTATATGTTTTTGCAACCTATGATATGTTGTAGTGATAATCTCGAGGATAAACTTCACACCATGCACACTCCTTGCCCTTGATGACAAGTATTAAGCATGGTTAAATGTAGTGATGATGATGGCACTACATTTTTGTACAATCAACTAACAAAGTTGTGATTTTTCACAAAGGGATAGACCCTAATTCACTTTGCAAATATGCACATGTAGCTGATATACTATCAAAATATGATAAAATACAAATGCAAATGTTAGAATATTTGTTTTATATGTCATCTCAATTGAAAAGTGCCACTGGATTTGCCAGGCACGTGCTAGTTTTCAAGATTCGGTGCATAAAAATATTGGCAAAACCAAATTGTAATATGGTACTTACATGCATATATGGGTCCAACCTGCAACCAGTCCATGCCCCTTCTCCTCCATGTTCCATAATTAAACTTCTTAGCTTGATGTCTCAATTATGGAATAGTAGCCATATAGGAACACCCTATAAAAGAGGTTTTTCTCTCATGTTTTTGTTCATTGATTTTTGTTGGGATTGTTTTGCAGCTTTCACCAACATCTGACACAACCTTGCATCTTCCAATTGGCACACCACAACTCAAGTGTGAGTAATATATCTCTTTTATCCTAGTGAAGTTAAGAAAGACAAATGAGAAAATCTATGGCAAGTGCATATCCATGAGGCATATTCGATTAAACACAATGGAGGGTTCGTCAATGAATTGTTATTGAGGTTCCTAAGTTCTAAATAATGCCATTTGGATATGCAAATTCTTTCCAATATAATAAAATTATTGAGACTTGGAATTTTCTATGTAATTAAGGATTTCCAGAATATGTTTCCTATGTCCACCAATCGATCTATAGTAATTGTTTGTAAACACTCTAGTAATGACCTTGTAGTGTGCTTGAATGTAGTATCCCAATTATCCATAAAGACTCCTCAACATTCAGATTCCTTTTTATTTTGATTTCTTTCCCATTTTTTGGGGAGGTTGTAAGTCAATAATCTTGAGTATAATAGCCTTAGCTATTAGGGTATCCCAAAATGTTGGGCTATCCACCACTAACCTCCTAAAGTATGGTAGGTTTCCACCCAATTCTTGATAATAAAATCCCATATTTGTTGTGCATCCAACCTCTTAAGTAGTTGAAACACCAAGGAATATGCTCCCTCTTTTGGTTTCATTAATGCAAGTTCTCCTTTTCACCTCTCAGCTATGACCAACTCCCATCCTACATCATGCCATTGATATTTGTTTCCTTCATGATTGAGTTAGTCTCCATTTTCACAGCCATCCTGATAGACCTGCATATTTGAATTTCAAGTTGTCCACACTTGCATTGTCACCCCTCATGCCAATATCGGGAGCTAGGTGTTGAACCTCCACATTATCTACCTCAAAAGAGCATCCCTCTTCTTATATTCCCAGATTACAAAGCATCCACCATCATTTATAATGGAGAAGTAGACATCTTAGATAAACCAAAAGAAATGAAAAGCAGATCAAACATGATTTAGGTGCTCTTGCTCCAAACATTGCTTTCAAATTTGTTTGGAGCATGCATTTGATCACTGGCAATGGCTAGCCACTCTTTTTTGTGTACTGTAGAAAACTATCTACTCACCTCATGCTTGTCATATTTAGCAACACTAAGATAGTTCTATCCCCCATTGAATAATTGTAATCTCAATTAACGGTTTTGTTGCACACATTTGTCCTCGAATGAATATGAAATGACCCTCAGTTATTCTAGAGCAATGATCCAAATGGCAAACACTTTTGTCTTAATTTGTATGCTTAGGTTCCTTATGGATTACATGGACATAGCTAAAAAATGGATGTTTGCTAACATCGTCGCTCTAGAATGAGTTGTGATAAAGAAGCAAAAGTGGAGTTCTTGTCTATGGCTAGGGCCTCACCCAAGCTTATAATGCCACCCTTACATTCATTTGGAGAATTGTTCTATCACAATGACTACACCAGCCAAGCCATCACAATGGGTTGTTGAACTATGTTGCATTGTATTTTGTATTTTTCTTTTTTATGGTTGTAACAGTCAATATAAAGTGTAATTCCTCCTCTCCAGGGACCTCTAAAAGGTAGTCCATATTAAGGGGCCTTACTAAGAGATCCCAAAGTTTTTGAATTATCTAGAGGATACAACATATGACTATCTTGCTATTTTAAGAACTACTAAAGGAAGATTACGGCTCATTGGACACTTGTTATCACTATGGCAGTCAAAGGCAAGCATCAACTTGCTCATTTAAAGAAGTTATACAAATACCAACATTTTGTTCTAACAAGAGCAATAGGATATCTCAAAAAAATTGGATCATTTCAACCCTCTAGGTCATTAGTTGAAACACTATAACTACTCAAAATCTTGATGGTCTCTCATCCAATGCTCATAGGGTGCTAGACCAATATTATGTTTACATTGGCATGCCCAAGCTTGCAAGGATGAGTATTTTACTATTGTTCTTAAACTAACCATGATTTGTAGACCAATTCATGCAAGGAGTGCATGAAAACCTATAAGTGTTTTTATCGAAACATTGCCATGTGTATGCCATTATACAATATCCTATGTCTGTATGAAATATTAAAACATGTGTAATAAATGGCTACATTAGAGAAAAGAGAGTAATAGTGCACAAAATAGGTATGTAACTACTTGGTAATTTGAGGCCTCCTTTTTCTGCAACATGGTGGTCATTTCCAACATTTAGTTCCAGGATAAATAAGCCCATGACTATATTTAGATATATCCTTTTCACTAAAAGTGAAGAGGCTTGCATGTGTGTGTGTCTATGTGCATGTGTGTGCATGTGCACACATGTTCATGTGTGTGTGTAAATGCATACATGTAGGCACATGTGCACGCAACATGTTCATATGTGTGTGTATTGGGGGGGTTAGAAAATCTAGGTTCACCTCCATATGATTGCTTTCAATTTCATTAATTTTGATATTGTGTTTATAAGCTAGATCAAAGCTTGAATTTCTTATAATCTTCTATACATAGATATTTGAGAGAAGGTAGAAAATTCTCTATGTACTTATAGTTCCCTACTATTACAATTAGGAAATGGCATTCTTACATAATTCTGTTATATAGGGAATTTTGCGAGAACATAGGAAATCTTCATACTGACCTATAATTCCCTACTAGGAGAAGTAGGGGATTATGTTCATGTATACTTTTATATATGGAATTTTAAAAGAAGGTAGGAAATATTCAATATTGACCTTTAATTCCCTACTATTAGATGTGGGAAATGTGATTCCCTAGTTGTATATAGGGAATACATGCATACACACATAGGAAATACTACAGCATTTCCTACATTTCACAAGATTTCCTATATAGGGATTGATTAAAAGTCCCTTGTGAATATTGGCATGGTTACACATCCTCGCTTTTGCAAGATTACTTGACTTGCCAACATGTCTGATAATTTCAACTAGGCTGTAAGTTGAAAGATCAATAAAATTAACTATATAGAAGTTTAGGATGACAAAATTGTTCAAGAGCAAAGACATTTGGAATTATATTGAAAGAGACATGGTAGTGGCACAACATCGAAGGATGATTGTATCAAGCCACAAATTTGCCAATGATCATGAATGAAGGTTCTCAAAGGGAAAAAGTGAAGGCTTAATGATTCGGTTCATAAGAGATCTACTAAGCTTCAATGCAAGAGAATAATAGGGAATTGAAGTTGAGCTTCACTAAGTTGCTAGTGAATTTCATATGTTTCGGAAACCCACGAATTCAACCACTCAATATATCAATATGTCACGAGAAAGTAGCACAATGAAATAGGCACATGATATGAAGGTTTACAGCAAGGACGAGGAGGTAAATGACTCTTAGTAACAACACTGGTAGTCCATTTGAGGATGCTCTTGTAACTTTATCAAGATTTCCATTAACTTTGTCCTTTTTAATCTTCGTAGCATTGAGTTGACACCGCTTTCAGCATCATCCCCTGCAAGGAAATTTTTCATAAGAAGCTTCGGCCCTTTAAATCAAAGATTGCACCTGTAGGTTCTTTTAGGCTTTAACCAGCTTGGTTTACTAAAGAACATTATGCAGCCAAAGGACTGCAGTCGACTTCTTGAGCCCATGTTTAAACATACCAAGGTGATGCTGTTGGAAGTGATGTCCTAGGTGCTTTTTATTATTGCTCTTGTAGCCCATCGAGTTGATAATAATGCCAACCGTGTCAATCAAGTCTGCCACAAACGCTTTTTCCTGCTAGGAGATCATGCAACCACTGTCGTGACGGCGACTTCTGCAGCCCTAGTCCGATTCATGTTCATTATCGGTGCAGTCTTTTTCAGCTTCCAGAATTAGAGAAGGCGGACTCATTTTTCTCTTCAGCACTATCGTCTTCTGCAGTGGCTTCGTCAACTCCTCTACCTTGGTGATGTTCACCTTGTGGAATTTATCGTTAAACTCTGAGCATATTGATCACCATATTGATATGGTGGAGGTAGCAAGTAAGCGATAATGTCGTGCTCTCATAAAGAACATGTTCCTCGTGATCGCAGGGTCCTCCCTCCTGTGCAATAGACTGTATAAGCAGGGAACGGGCCTCCTTTAATTGCCACCCTCATGATATGCTTTTTAAATCTCTTGCTCCCATTAGAGGCAATCCGAATTGAACTCTTCATGCTCGCTGCTAAGAAGTTTCTAGTGCTAAGCGGCAACTAGCAGTGCTTTCCATGGCGTCCCTTTGGTTTTTGGCCTAACATGATCTGTTACGAGTCTCCTCAAATTCTCCCCAAGCAAAAGCAAAGGCTTAATGGTTCTCCCTCTGTGGCGTTCCATCTCCCGGCCACATGTAGAGCACTTCCCACCCCTCTTTTTTCCACACTATGCTCCTCATGCAAGATTATGTCGATCTCCTTCTCTTTTCCACCTTCTACCCTCTATCTTCTTGTATCTATTCAGGCCTCAAAAAGCTGGACAAAATATACAAAGCATAAAGCCCGGTGTCATACATTAATGCTTGCTTTTCTTCTCACCACCACTCTCCCGTTTTTACAAAGCCTATAGGGTAATCAACCCCTTGGAGCAAAGCTCCATGTATTAGCAACACATCTTTCACCTTCATATGCTCTCCAAGGTCATCGATGAAGTCACGCCTTATCAAGTGGACACACACGCTCATGATTCTTAGTGAGTTGTGTTTGCATCCACCTCATCATGTGGCATATGTTAAGCATGAACCTTGCTCCCTCGACACCATATGCCTTTGTAAATTCTCAATGTTCCTCTCTTTCCACACATAACTAAACTTCGATGCCCAAAATTGTTGTCTAATGAGATCAACTTCTCCTTCCTTCTTCTCTTATTTAACTACTTAGAAAGAAAACCGTAGTGATAAGAAACTGTCAACCACTCTAGTTTTTTCAACATGAATGTGCGGCATTAGGATATCCACCCCCTCTAAACATGTTCATCCCCTGAATGAGCCATATCTACTCATCCACATCTCCTCCGCGCTTTACAATCAAGTTGAGCTCTTCATTTGTAATATCCAAGAGGGCATCATCTTCCACAAAATCATCCATGACATCCTCATCAAGCTCTCAAACTTTAGGCTCATCCGCAACCAAATGTTCCACTACACATTCATCTTCATCTCTCCTCTTGAAGATATTGATTCACTTGCCCATACTAGATACCTTCAAAGCTATCCCATCAAGCTCAATTAGATCATAAGTAGCATTGTCATATATATGTATCACCTTGTAAGGTCCAAAAACCACCTTCTTACCATCTCGTGCACAATGCTAAGTTGATTGTCTAGGTTGCTATCATATACCAATACCCGATCTCCCTCTTCTACTACTCTAGGTCATAGCCTATGCTTACTAGCAAACTTGTCTTTATTCCATAGCCTGGCTTCTTTAAGCTTTTTCACTACACACTGTACATCCTTCGCTCAAGTTTGTGAATACAAAGAGATAAAATCTCTTTGCTAGAAATATCCTCTTGCAAGGTAAAATACTCCAAGTGCAGAAACCTATGTCAGCCTAATTGGCTTTTGTGTATACATAAACTTTGTAGGCATATATCCTATGGTAATACTACAAGTAGTATGATCTACCCAAAGAGTATAGGGAAATATCCGCGACTAATCTCTAATCTTTCCACCACAAGATTTGGCTAAAGCCTTCATTGTAGGTGGATGATCTCTTCTGCTCTTCCTATATCCTTTCAAATAATATGTAGAATTCAAAGCTAGTTTAATACCATATCTAAAGGAAAATTCCCTAGTCTCATATGCATTCAATCCTTCACAATATGCAATAATCTTATCCACACAAGCATACCTGCAAAAGATATCTTCAGGAAAAAACTTGCATATGACACTATTAGTTTTTATTGTTAGTGCTCTTTGCTCAACTTGATTGGTAAGATCTTCTCTTGCAATCACAATATACCTCATTTGCCAATGCTCAGTTAGCATAATAATTAAATCAACAAGCCACTTGTCATCTATACAAAATGGATGCGTCGAATGCAACTCATCCCTATGCCGCACTGAAGAGTACAACTCACACTTCCTGCATGTGTCCACAAAGTATGATACATCCTTATACATTCTTCTCCACAAAATAGTACTCCGTAATCTTCTCATAAGTAGCCCATACTCCTCTATGACCATCCCACAAAATTTCTTGAAAATCATGAATAACCTGCAATTGCATAGCTTTGCATAGACTACATGCAAGGGAATTCAACCTCTCTTCTTAGGATGTTCGAAAGAAACCCATCCCATAAGAAATAGCCATAGGCCTTATGCCTAATCTTCATGTACCCCATATAAGACCATTCATCCCCTTTAGTGAGCATACTCAAATACCATCAAATTTGTAATCACTCACCTAAATAAAGATCCTTTGCAAAAGCCTCAAAACAAGATACATAGCACAAGTGAACAATTCTTAGCCTCTCCATCCTCTACAAGAAATGACTCCTCATCTTTGAACTTGACTCTCAAAAGCATGTTGGACTCATTGGATCTTTTATTTCTATGATGTGCTTAAACTCCAAATTCAGTGACTTGATGTGCACAATACAAAGAAGCATTGCTGTATCATGGATATAAAAACTAGTAATAATCCCCAATAGAGGAAAGCAATTAGTCTCCACAACCATTGAAGCACCAATAAAATACTATTTATCACATTTGAGTATGGTCATAATACTCCAAAGCTCTCGCTTTATTTTTGGATATCTGTGTTGTCTTTCATTCAAGACCTTTGCTCCAAAGTGAATTGTGTACACGTGTCCTTCCTCATCATCATGGCCAATAGCCTATCCTATCTCAATAGATCTAGTGTAAACCAAGACCACTGTAACGTGTTTGCTTGTATTTTCAGGACATGTCTTAGGAGTCCATTGAAAAGGATGTCTAGAAAGCTCCGCCCAGCACTCGCATGGAATGTTATGGGGTTTGCAATCTAGGGCTTTCCACATCTGCCACGTAGCAGAAGTATTCCGGCCGTTCACACTTAGGATCGACCTGAATTAGGGTTTTCCTGATTGGTCATTTCCTAATAGCAACTAGCGTCGGACCCAAGCGAATTGCTTTACGCAAAAACGCCAGGTCCGAAGCGGATTCAAGCTGCACTTGGTTCAAGGAGAATGGAAAACGAGAGGGATCCAAAGCTCAACCTCTCTGCCATAAGGCATAGTCCCATTCCGTTCCCCTAAAACAGCATAAATTGGGTTTAATCATAACTCTAGGTCAACGCTTTTGTTGTTCGTGTTCTTTGACGATCTTCCTGCTGTCTATCACGATTTGAGAAAAGTTTTCGGCCAACCGGGACCACCCATCTGTAGGACGGACCTATGGCCCATCCTCCACACTTTCCTCGGGTTGTTTTAGTTATTTAATTACCTAACACATTAGTTGAACATGTAACAACCAGCTTCTTTAATTAACCTGTTAGGCACTGTTCCTTCACGTAATTTTATCACTTGACATAGAAAAACAATATCAGACAAGTTCCTTATTAACAGGTTATCATATTTATCTTCAAAATACAGAGAGTACAGCCCGTAGGCTTATCCACAATCCGCCTGAAGGCTATCTAGCAATCCACAGGGATCACTATTCCAAGTTTGCGCCCATAGACTAGTATACGGGCCTCGAGATCCAATCCCAAGTCACGTTAGCCTGTTGTAGAGGGCCCAGAAGGTGAGGGATTTACGGCCAGAGCCCCCCCAGCACCCAAGCGTCCTCCTGCTCCAAGTAGCGCTCAATGGAGAGACCTCTTGTGGCGGGTTCAGTCTACTTTCTCGGCATGGTCAATAACCCCCTTGGTTAGGGTTATGCAGGCAGTCGCGGATAACTAAAGCTGCGTTTCCCTTCATGCCTTCAACCTGAAGTATAGATATCCATTTATCTTTTAATTCATTGATCAAACAAAGCCAAACAGTGCTCTAAAATCTGTAGCAAGCACAAACATTTCCATTGATCATTTTTGTTGTTTGCAAACTGCTAAGGAATGAGTCCTTCCTTTTGAATGCATCCAGCACTCGATCCGGGATGACTTGCAACTTGGTAAGATCCCCTATATCCTGGGTTAGGGTGTACCCTATTGACCCAACTTGGTCAAACCTTAAGTTCATTGGGTACTTCAGTTTATCGGCTGGACTTTAGTTTCCAATCAATCTTCTTTACTCAAGAAAGACCACTAAATTAGGATGATTATTCATCCTCTTGCAAGATAACTTGCGTAAGGACATGCCAACTTCATTATGAGAACTTGGCCATCCCTTTGTGATCTAATCACAAGATCATATAACTTCGTACTTGTTGCCAAGTGTTGCATCAAACTATGAGACTATGGAGTCACAAAACAATCTGTTTCAGGTTCTTTAGGTTGACATCGTTAGACCTAGGGTTTCCAAGTTTCATCTTTGTAAGATTCTCAGGGACAAACCCTAGTTCACTTTATGATTACAATTCACTATCCCTACATTCAGTGAATGTGGGCAAGTATTTAAGGTATAGGCGTTTCCTGGAATTTAACTTATTCCGAACGAGTATTCCGCGACTTAGGTGTTTTAGGTTTTATGCCAATTTGGTTAACTCTAGAAAATAATTACGGGATCATTTCTACATGACTTGTTATCAATGCGTAAATTGATTTTTCAACCCTAAACTTTATCGATTTGAGCTTAGGTTAATTCCACATAATCTTCCTACACTTTGCGAACAAAACTTATGCTAAACAAGCAACTTTTTTCTTGATAATTTATGCAGTTGACAAACGATATTTTCCTAGAGTTTATGTATCATAAGAATCATTTCGTGGTTGCACTTTCCATGATGATTCATTGCAAAGAGGATATGGATTAATAGTATAAGATGCCGTTTATACTTCTAGGTTTAAACAAAGTATACTATTTTAATGGATAATAATCTAGCTTATAATTCATTTCAATGCATAAAGCTATTTGCTAGAAATGCATTTATGCTTTCTTTGTTTTGCATGTTCCATTAAATATATTAATGACTAAGTTCCTTCATCGTGAACAACTAGGAAAAAAATATATCCTATTGCTAACAATTAACCTTGCATGATTGATTTATAACAATATCAAATAAAAATTAGGAAGGAAAACCTGGGCTTGGGGTGAGATATCCACGTGGATGCCCGGAGATGACCCTCCCGCGGCTACACCTTGGACTTTCTTAGGAGGCATCGCAATTGTAGTCTTTCAGACGTGGAAGTAGCTTTACAATTCCTCTTTGGAATTCCACCGTCGCTCCCTTGAATCGTCCGTCGGAAGTAGTTTTAGAAGGCTCCCTCCTTAAAGTAGGGATTTCGAACGAAGGGGTGTTTCAAAATCCTTTGCCGATAAGACCTTCAACACTCTTCTTCTCTTTTACGAGTGGGGAAAAAGAACAAAGGCCCAAGGGTATTTTGCATAGGGCAAGGAACGGCCTAAGGGTTTTAACCATGGGGGAAATGGGGAGTAATCCCTAAGTCCAAAGGAAAGGGCTTAAGGAAATTTATAAAGCACGGGGTTTTTAAAGCCCACAGGAAGCATGGGAAGGCTAAGGGGAAAAAGGCCTTATGAGCTTTAAACACGAGGGGGGGGGGGGGGGTTCAATATGTCATAAGGGAAGGGAGATAAGGGATTTTACACACGGGGGGAGGGGGGGTTCAATATGTCACGGAAAGGGGGCTTAAGGGTTTATAAAACACAGGGAGGGTGGGTTCCAAGGCCCAAGAGAAAGGGGGCTTATAGGGGTTAAAACTGGGGGGGGGGGGGAGTAAGAAGACCTTTTAAGCCCTTAGATCTTTTGGGGGGAAATAGGGGCTTAAAAATTTTAAAACACGGGGGGGGGGGGGGGGGGGGGGGGGTGTGGATGGTTGTTTTGAGGCCAAGGGAATGGGGGCTAAGAAGGCCCCCCCTTTGGAAGCTTCTAAGCTTCCGGAAGCTTTAGGGAGGGGGGTATTTTGGGCCGTTTGAGGGTGGCGAATTCCGACGGCAGCGGCGTTCAGCGAAATTGGCGGCAGCGTGCTCCCTTTCACCTCCTCCAAGTGTCTCGGAAGCTTCTATGGCATTGGCCTCACACTCGTGATGGCAACCCCCTCCCTTCAGCAACACGACGGCGCTGAGCGTCTTTCGTTTCCTCCCACGACAGTAGCCCCCCCTTCTTGTTAAATAGGGGGGAGGGGAGGGATCCTCCCTCTCCTTCATGTTAGCATGCATGGCATTGAGGCTAAGCAAGCTCCAGCGAGGAGCTTGCTGGCCCTTCTATATCCCTCTCCCCCTCCAGCACGACCGTCGCCAACGGGAGAAGAAGAAAAAATTTCCCATTAACCTTAATAGGAGGTTCATATATGAATTTTCAGTATTTGATATATTATATTCTCTCCCCCTTAGAGGAATTGAGATGTCCTTATCTCGAGATAAACTGGGGATATTGATGGTTGAGTGTGCCTTCATCTATCCAAGTGGCATCTCTTTGGGATAATCTTTCCACTGGACGAGACATTCTCTCAAGGTTCTAGATCTTAATTGTCTCTCTCTAACGTCTAAGAGCCTGTCAGGCCTTAGTTCAATAACTCCTTGAGTAGGCATTACAACTTGTTGATCATCAAGTACATGGTTAGGGTTAGGTACATACTTTTTCAATAAGCTGATATGGAATACATTGTGAATCTTTAGGTTTTTCGGGAGTTGCAGTTTATAAGCATTAGATCCTAGGCATTTGAAGATCTTGTACAGCCCACAATACCTTGGACTTAGCTTCTTGCAATCACCTAAGGATAGGGAACTCTTCTTAGGGCGTACGTGAATGAAGACCATGTCTCCTTTTTCGAAGATTCTATCTTGACGCTTCAAATCTGCATATGCCTTCTGTATATCCTTGGCAGCTTGGATGTCCTGTCTTATTGACTTTATTTGGTCATCCATCTCTTCCAACATCTGCCTTGAAGCTTCAACCCTTAAGGTTGGATCTGAGAAGTTTAGGGGACTTCAACAATTATGACCATATAATGCTTGGAAAGGGGTCATGTGAATGCTTTGTTGGTAAGAAGCATTGTAGGCAAATTCAACCAAAGGCAAGTATTGAATCCACGAGAGCAGTATGCCCTAAGCATATCCTCGATGACTTGATTTACTCGCTCTGTTTGGCCATCCATTTGGGGATGGTAAGCGGTGCTAAAATAGAGTTGAGTCCCAATAGCTTCAAAGATAGCTCTCTAGAAGTGTGATGTGAAGAGAGAATCACGATCACTAATGATTCTTCTGGGTAAACAATGTAACTTGAATATCTCCTTGATAAACAATCTTGCAATGTCTGAGGCTTTATAGTTTGTCTTTACTGGAATAAGGTGTGCAACCTTAGTAAGCTTGTCAACCACAACCATGATGGAGTTGTATCCTCCCTGGACCTACAATAAAATCCATACTGATGAATTCCCATTTCATTTGGGGGATGTCAAGCGGTTACAGTTTCCCTGGCATCTTGACATGTTCGACTTTGATACGTTGACAAGACAAACACTCGATGAAATATTTGAGAACGTCACCTTTAAGCCTCTCCCAATGGTAGCTGTATTGAGAGTTTTGGCATAGCCAGGATGTCCTGAAAAAGGGGAAATCATGAGCTTCCCATAATATCTTCTGCTTAAGTGACTGATTTGCTAGTATACACAGCCTTGCTCTATAATAGACAAGTCCACTATTGATAGAAAATTCATGATACTTAGCCTGCAACTTTTGGTTCTGATCCTTGATAGCGGACTCCCTTAGCATTGTTTGGTAGGTCGGATCATGGCATGCATCCTCTCTAGCTAACTCAAGTATTGGATTGTTTAGCATAGATACTTTTGTAGCTAGAGATCTGATGTTGATAGATTATGCAAGATTAGGGAATTAAGGAATGCCTTGAGACTAAGTGCATCGGCCACTACATTCTCTTTTCCTGGTCGGTACTTGATTTCAAAGTCATATTTCTCCAACACTTCAATCCACTGACGTTGCCTCATGTTGAGCTCATTCTGGGTAAAGATCCATTTGAGACTCTTATGGTTAGTTACTAGAGTAAACTTGTTACCCAACCGGGTAGTGTCTCCAAAGCTTTAGAGCATGGATGATAGCTAGCAATTCCAGATCATGCGTAGCATAATTCTTTTCATGACTCTTCAATTTCCTTGAAGAGTATGCTACTGGATGACCTTCTTGCATGAGTACACACCCGAAGGCAAGTATTCTAGCATCAGTTACTACCTCGAACTCTTTAATGAGGTCTGGAAGTTTTAGAATAGGTGCTGATACCAAACTTTGCTTCAATCTGTCGAAGCTATTTTGTTCGGGAGTTGACCATGCAATGGAAGTTTGCTTCTTTAGTAAGTCTGTCAGAGGTGCTGCAATCAAAGCATAGTTTTTGATGAATACCCTATATCATCCTATCTAACCAAGAAAGCTGCGTATTTCCTTTACAGATGTTGGTATTGGCCATTCAAGCACATCTTTGACCTTGGCTGGGTCCACTGAGATTCCTTCTGTTGATACTATGAATCCCAGATATTCAAT
Source organism: Lygodium microphyllum (assembly GCF_053477565.2). NCBI lineage: Eukaryota > Viridiplantae > Streptophyta > Polypodiopsida > Schizaeales > Lygodiaceae > Lygodium > Lygodium microphyllum. The sequence continues at coordinate 36,206,131 of NC_141161.1, forward strand.
CTAGCGTTTGAAGAGTGCACATTTCTTCATCTTAGCATACAGCTTATGCGACCTCATTGTCTCAAGGACAATCCGAAGTTGGGGTTCATGATCTTCTTCATGTTTAGAATAGACTAAAGTGTCGTCAAAGAAGACAAGCACAAAATCATCAAGATATGGCCTAAAGATATCATGCATTAACCTGTTGAAGGTGGCAGGTGCATTCGTAAGTCCGAATGACATAACTAGGAACTCAAAGTGCCCATATCTTGTATTGAAGGCCATCTTGGGGATATCTTCTTCCTTGATCCTTATCTGATAGTAACTTGACCTGAGATCAATCTTGGAGAAGATCTTTGCACCTTAAAGACAATCAAGAAGCTCATCTATTCTAGGAATAAGGTACTTGTTCTTGACCATTGATTGATTCAATCCTCGGTAATCAATACATAGTCGAACTGTCCCATCTTTCTTTTTGTGGAATAGTACTAGAGCTCCCCACGATGAACTGCTAGGATGGATAGCCTTGTTCTAGAAATTGCTTGAGTTGTTTCTTTAGCTCAATTGCTTCTAGTATGGACATTCTATAAGGTCTTTTTGCAATTGGCGCAGCTCCTGGTACTAACCTAATCTCATGATCCACTTCTCTTTGAGGCGGAAGTTCAGTCAACTCTTCAGGAAATACGTCCACGTATTCCTTTAGCCAAGAAGGTCCTTCATTAGACTCTTGCTTCTAATCTAACTTGTTGAGTTTGATCAAGTAGACAGGTAATCCTTTTCTGACTCCTTTTATGATCCGAGATATTTTGGCCAATTGGATTCTCGGCACTCTAGCCTCACCTTGGGTTGTGACTAATTCCCTTTCAGAGTTTCGAAATGAAACTTGACCCTTTCCACAATGAATGTGGGTGTCATTAGGCTTAAGCCAATCCATTCCGAGTAGACACTCATGGATACCTAAATTCATGACTCTGAATTTGATCGAAGTCTTCTTTCCTCCCAAAAAGAATTCCACCTTAGTAGTTTGCCTGGTACAAGTAGTCTTAGGACCATTTGCCAATTCCACAAGCAAGGTAGGTGCTTCAATTATGGCTATTCCTAATCTTTTTGCACAAGCTGGTGAGATAAAGGAATGTGTACTACCACAATAAATCAAGGTCTTGAAACTTTTACCTTGATAGTCCGACGGTGTCTGAATCACCGAGAACTAGCAATTGGACCGTTTCTTGTGTAGAGCGGCATGGACTGTCGCCCTTTCAAACTCTGCTTCCATGGTCGGATCTTCTTCTTCTTCTTCTTTGCACAATTGCCTATTGGCAATGCAGGCAGTTCTTCCTCTACCTCGGGTAGCGGCTCCTTGACCACGGATCCAGTTCCTTGGAAAGATGCTTGGCGATGTCCTCCACCAAGATTGGGACATTGCCTCTTGAAATGGCTGGGCTCTTTGTAGTGGAAACAACGGAGGTTACGGCCATTACTTTGAGTAGGAACAAAGTTGTTGACATTGTTAGTCCTTGCTTTCTTTCTTTGTCCCTCATTATGACCTTGAACTCTCTTTATTTGAGGTCTGAATGCTCCTCTGTTTGGGTCATTATAAGACCAAGCTTTGTTACCCCTTGGTCTAGACTGCACCTCCTGAATTATAGGTGCTACTCGAATGAGTGCGTCCTGAAGATCTGATGGACGCATAGATTCGAGACGGGTATTGACTGGTGGATTTAAACCCGCAAAAAATTTGGACACCTGCTGTGTCATGTCCATCTGTGGTGCATACTTAAGAAATGAGACAAAATTGGAATAGTATGCGTCAAGAGTGAGTTCCAGCTGTTTTAGCTCGTAGAACTCATTCATTTTTTGTGTGCGATATGCAGGTGGCAAGTATCTTCCCTGCACAGCTTTCTTCAGCTTCTCCCAGGTAAGAAATCCCTCCGCGATCCCTTGATCCCTGCACCATTGCTTCCACCAAAGCCTGGCTTTGCCCGGTGAGCTTTAGCTTGGCGAGCATAGTCTAATTGGCGGGTGCGGTACCGGTTGCTTCAAAGTAATCCTCCATGGATTCAATCCAAATTTCAGCATCAGCTTGGACGAATCTACCTCTCCCGTCAAACTCGGGTGGCTTAATCTGCTTGAGAATGAACTTCTTCTCCTGGATTACAACAATACTTGATGTAGGAGGCGAACTAGGAACCTGTACCTGGGGTTGTGCCTAGATAAAGGTTTCTTAACGTTATTATACGATAATCATTGTTGATTTATATTACATCTTTAATTCAGCTATCACGTGAACAATGTAGCTACTTAACTTTTTATCAACTCTTATGCACAATCAGACATTGATAAAAAGAAGTTTTTATTTGTATTTATATGGCCATAGCCCTTTCGAATACAACATTTCTTGCGATGATAAGCCAACTGTTACATTTAGTTTTGTTGAGTGTTGAAATGACTTGTTTTTTTGGCTGATTTTTGTTGTTTTTGAGAGCTGAATGGTTGATTTTATGAGATGATTGATTGGTTTGGAAGTGGTTTGAGAGTGTTTTGGATTATATTGATTGTGTTTTGGAATTTCATGATGTTTATCAGTGAAGATATGAGGTTCTCTGATGTTCTGATAGGTTCTGATTGGTTCTGTATACCTTCTGTATAGCTTCTGTTTTGTTCTGATTATCTTCTGTAAGGAGGGATGGAGTATTGATTGATGAAGATTGAGATCTTGTGAAAGCTTATTGAATAGTTTTTGAGAGTTTGGAATGGTTTGAGTATGAGTTATGAGGTTTTGATGACCTCCTGTAACCTTCTATAGATCTTCTGTAGAGCTTCTGTCTCTGTTATGTTCTGTACTGTAGCTGTTCTGGTACTGTTTTGTAGACTGTTCTGTATGCTTCTGTATGTGTTCTGATGGATAAGAATGTAGCTTGGCAAAGCTTTCTAGCCTTGGAAAGAGGTGAATACAAGTGCAAAAGAGGTGAAAGAAGTGAATGAAGTAGATGCTAAAGACTCAAGTGAAGACTGGAGTGAAGTGACAGTAGTGAGCTATCAAAAGACACTGTAGTGGCTTTGGTGACTCTTCATATCAGACATACCTCTTGGGACGGGTATCCATGACCTAAAAGGATTATTGAGAGTGATTTTGAGAGATTGTAGTGAGGATATGATGTATTATTGATGGAGAGAGAGAGAGAGAGTCAGAGATAGCCAATTCTACTGAACAGAGTGATTGAGAGAGAAGACTATGAAGATATTGAAGATGAATGCTATGTGATGTATTTCCATTCAAAGATGGTGTATTCCTTTTCTTTATTTGTTATATTGATGGATGTTGTGAAGATATTGAAGAATATGGTTGATTCTATTAAATCCGTGGGAGATCTACATGATGCTGCATGAAGATTTGTTGTGCCTGGTGTTCTTTTCTTCATTGTGATCATATAAAACCTAATAAAAAAGCTTGTTGATGTTACAAGATAGATTTTCTTGCAAGAGAATTCCCTTTTCCTTGGTGTTCCTCTTGGGGCTCCATGTTTTTGGTGCGCAGCCGGGGAATCTTGCGATCAACAAGCACCAGAAGAGGCTGAAAATGAAGGAATTGGCATTGCCAAGAAGAGAAGAATTCAATGGATGTTTGCAAAGTTCCTTCTTCCACTAAAGAGTTGTAATTTCTCATAATCAGAGCCACTTTCCACAAGAAGTTCATCCCACAATGGTAGAAACACATCACCATCATGATGCATGCTCTATGTGGTGGATAGTTTCCTCTTCTTGTTGAAGCAGCAGAAACTTGCATCTTGGTAGCAAACTGTTTGGGAACAAACTGAAGAGCAGAAACAGAGAGAATGACTATCCATGGAAGATTTGGCATTCATTGAGAAGTTTCCAGACATCATCAAATGGGAGATTGTGAAGAAACTTCAGGAGTCTTGGTCTGTGGAGGTTCACAGAGACAAGAAGGAAAAGAGTTGGAATTTGTTCGTAGATGCTCAACAGCAAGATATGTGGGATGCTTGGTGCACTGATAACCTTCTGTTTGTTCAATTAGCAACCCACTGGAAGTTGGTAGATAGAGTGTTCTTTACAACATACACTGTTGAAACCATCAGAAGCTGGCATTACTATGATGATGGCACCACTACAATGCTCAGACGTATGCATTTTGATACCTTCAGAACCGAATACCTTCCTCTGTGCAGTGGCATGAAAGCAGAATTCAGAGACGTTGAAAAGGAAGAAGTAGAAGAAATGTTGGCAAGAGAATCCTCCAGAGACTGAAGCCTTTTGTTAACCCTCTGTGGAGCACTAACGACATAGTGGAGCCAACCCCCTGATGAATGACGCAATAAAGAGGCAAGCATTAGAACGAGTCCAGAGGTACGTGAGAAGAGAGAAAGCAAAAATCAAGGCCGAGAACGAGCTCGCAGCAGAAGCCGCCTTTGACGCCCTTGCGGAACTCTTTACAGAAGTCCCAATGGCACATCAAGCCCTTCCTCCTCCTGCTGGAGGTCCACTTCCAAGCTAGATCCGTCCTGGAAATATTGATGACAGGCCAACAAATGTAGTTCCATTGCCAGTTTTTAAGGGAGAGTACAATGAAGACCCCGATCTTCATGTAGCAGAGTTTATGGTAGCATGTGTGGCTAACAATGCCAGAACCCCTGAGCATTGGTTAGCAATATTCCCCGCCACTTTCAAGGGCGCGGTGTTTCAGTGGTATGAGAGACAAGCAGCAGGAACTTTTGGCACATGGGACGACCTGAAGTTGGCTTTTCTCACTAAATTCAGGTGTGAAGGTTTTGAAGAGCGGATGCGAGAGGAATTTATGAACCTAAGTCAGTCCTCTGGAGAAAGAGTAGAAGCTTATGTCTCACGAATGGAATCCATCCTGAAGAGATGGACTAACCATAATCTAGATGATGGCATTCAGAAGGGGGTGTTTCTCAGAGGATTACAACCAGAAGTCCGTAAGTTTGTGGAGCTTCAAAGACCAGCCACACTGCAAGCTGCAACAGAAGGTGCAAGACTGTTCGATGAAGTGGAAGCTAGATTAGCGATGAATCCAGGAAGAGGAGTCCTACCTCCTCTGATGCCAGGAATGATGTACTCACCAAATGCAATCCCAGGGACAGTCCCCTACCCCTACCAATAGATGCCCCCAGTATCACAGTACAGTGCACCAAATCCACAGTGGCCACAATCAATGCCTCAAATGATGGTTCAACCACAACAACAATGGTCCCAACCAATTTCCTCAATGCCAAATCAGCAGCAACAGTGGAACCCTACCAACTGGAGCCAACAGCCAATAGCTCAGACAGGAGCTCTGAATTAGAACCAGAACAGAGACCCCCTTGCACCAGCCCAACCTGTTTAGGCAGTGATTACAAAGACTCCTCAAAACCCTACTGCCAGTACCTCACGAGGAGAAAGATTGAAGGATTACTTATCCAATTCAGTTGCAAATATTAAAAAGGAGTTGATGGATGTGATTACAGAGCAGCTACAGACGCTGAAAGTGAATACCGCTAGCATATCCAATGTGGCAGGAGCAGGAAGAGATGTGATGCGGTCAAATACTTGGTGTGGTAAGTGTCATCAAGCAGGCCATTTAGCCACTGAATGCACATGAAAACCAACCATTCCTGGAGCCTTCTGTTCCTACTGTTTGCAGAAGAACCATACAGAGGACATTTTCTCTCTGAAGGAGATGCATGATAGGAGAAGAAAGGAAGAAGACGCAAGATTCAACTTGTTGGAATCCAAAATGACAACACAAGATATTGGACCCAAGCCTAGAGAGTTTGGTCCTAATTTCGGACCCAGAAGATTTCCATCCCAAAGTTACAGAGGAAGACAGTCTGGTGGTGGTCAGAGATCAGAAGTGGAGTGTTACAGATGCGGAGAAAAGGGACACATCTCACCAAATTGTCCAAATCCCAGAAGGTCAGTGGATTACAAGCCCTTATGCAGTCGATGCAAAGGAGAAGTCCACACTGCAAAAGATTGTCCAAGCCCAGCCCAAGTGAAAAACAGTGCTACTAATAGTCCGGCCAAGGCCCAAGAGCCTACCTCCAATTTAGTAGAATTGGAAGTTGCTACCATCACGCATGCAAAGAAGAAGGAACCACCTATCCAGAAAGAAAAAAATCCTCCTGCCAGAACAGTGAAGTTCAATCTTCCACCAGAAGAACAGAACAGAACAGAACAGAGCCTGACAGTGCCGTACGGAGCACTACAGTGCCACAGAGAGTTACAGAGATAGTTTCAGAGACAAGACCAGAGGTCCAGGAGATAGAAGAGGAGGAAGTGCCACAAGTGGCAGAAGAAGTTCCCATGATGCCTCTGTTGGAAGAAACAAGGAAAATGAAAATGGGTGTTGCCCCATTCCCTAACCGGTTAGAGAAGCCAGTGGATCCTATTAAGGAATACAATCTGGTCAGACATCTAGATACCTTTAAACCAAATCTCACATTCCGACAATTATTGATGTTGTCTCCCAGTTGCCGAAAAAGGTTCAAAAGTATACTGACAAGAAGACGTGGCTTAAGAATTGCTCCCTCAACAGCAACAAAATCCAATAAAGCTCCAGAGCCTGTAAAAGAAGTGGACGTAGCTAACGCCTTTCTAGATCCGGGTACCCCAGAGACTGGCGTGTGGATAGAAGGCTGCTTCATTGCAAATGCACTGATTGATGGAGGTTCATCAGTGAACATTATGATGGATGTAACAATGAAGGATCTACGCCTGCAAGGTGTGCAACCCACCCAATGGCTCATCAAACTGGCGGATCAGAGCAGAATCAAGCCTTTGGGTATTCTCCCATATGTGAAGACTACAGTGGCTGGAAAAGATTATTGGCTAACCTATCTGGTGGTGAAGCCAAACTCTTATGGTACATCCTTCCCTCTGTTACTGGGCAGACCATGGCTTTTTGAAGCCCGAGCAAGGACGGATTGGTTCAAAGGAACCTTGACCTTGGGTAGAGGATCCAACAAAATGGTGCTGAAGCTATATGGTTCTCAAAAAGGACATGGATCCACTTCCTTGGAGTTATCTTCTGACTCCCCTAATGAGGCTACAGATGGAACATCAGCAGACGAAGATGCTGTCAAACAAATCCTTCCCAAGAAAACAGTGGCACTTTCCTTAACAGTGGATACTGTAAGCCAACTCCCAAAAGATGCAAAGCCATTATCAATGGGTGAATACTTCCTGCCTGAACCAGGAACGATTTCCGAAATCACTTCTGACAGTGAGATAGAAGCATGGATGTACTGCTCTCCCTGTTACATGGCCATAGCAGAGCTAGAGACAAAGGCAGAAGAGGAAACAGAGAACCTGTTCTTCTCCTACAGAGCTCCTACAGAGACAGAAGCAGAGACAGAGATAGAAGCAGAGACAGAGACAGAAGAGGATGGAGATGATATGGAAGAAGAAGGTTATGAAAGTGAACCAGAAGAATCTATCCCACCTGAAGCGAATATATATGAAGAAGAAGTTCCAGAAGCATCAAAAGCAGACGAGCTCATGCTATGGGATAGAATGGCGATGGTACCACTTGGTCTGGTAAATGGATCTTCTCATATGCAAAATCTTTATACGAAATGGATTAAGAAGAATAAGCCGTCTTTCAGCAATGGCTCATGCCGTCCTCACCCATCCTTGCCAAAAAAAGATGATGATGATGCACCGTGCCAACAAGCAGCAGTCTCACAAACCCAACAGGCATCAGAGGGTCCATGTTATGTGACGTTCCTGGATGTGTCATCAGAAGATGAGTCTTCAAGCCAAGAGGTAACTGATTGTGAAACCAAACCCGAAATGGCCCTAATCCCAATTCAACATCTCAAGGAGCAACCTAAGTCTCCACCAAAAGAAGAAGTTGGCTCTAGTGGGACATCAGAAGAGGACACCACTCCCTTGAAGGAGTCGGATCTGTATCCAGAAGCAGTCCGTGGGACCTTCATCCATGAAGTAGAAGGTTAAAGGCAGTTAACCTTTGTGGATGCAGAAGGCATTGAACTCCACTTGAAGGTGGGTAGCAGCCTCCCAGAAGAGGAGTTGTCAACCTTGTACAACTTGTTGAAAGAAAATTTGGACGTGTTTGCTTGGTCCTACAAAGACCTAAAGGGGATTGATTCCACAATATGTCAGCATCATATTGACTTGGAGCCTGATGCCAAACCAGTACGGCAACGACAGAGGCGAATGAACCCGAATTATTCCACATTGGTAAAAGCAGAGCTGCTGAAGCTTCTGGAAGCCTAGTTCATCTATCCAGTGGCAAATAGTGAATGGGTTTCACCCATCGTGGTGGTACCCAAGAAGAATGGCAAGCTTCGTATATGTGTGGACTTCCGAAAGCTTAATTCCAAGATGAAGAAGAATCACTTCCCGATTCCTTTCACAGACCAACTGTTGGACACAGTGGCAGGACATGAGCTTTATTCCCTTCTGGATGGATTCAGTGGATACAACCAAGTCCAAATCGTAGAAGAAGACCAATCCAAAACAACCTTCACCACAGAATGGGGGACCTACGCTTACCGAGTGATGCCATTTGGGCTCTGCAATGCCCCTGCTACTTTCCAGCGATTCATGATGGCCGCATTCCAAAATCATCTGCATGACTTTATTGAGGTATATTTGGATGACTTCTGTGTCTATAGTTTGATCCGTGAACACTGGGGACACCTGGAACAATGCTTTGACCGATGCCGGGAGTATGGGATTTCCCTCAACCCCGATAAATGAATCTTTGGGGTCTCTTTTGGAGTTCTGTTGGGCCACATTGTCTCTGCACAAGGGATATCAACAGACCCTGCAAAGATCGAAAAGATCGCAGCTCTGACAGCACCCACCAACCTCAAATAGTTGAGGGGATTCCTAGGCCATGTGGGTTACTACAAAAGGTTAATAGCTCATTTTGCAACAAAGGCAACCTCCTTGCACAAGCTTTTGAGGAAAGATGCAGAGTTTACTTGGACAGAAGAATGTGACAAAGCCTTCACCACTCTGAAGCAGTGTCTGATTGAGGCACCCATTCTGCAACCTCCTGATTGGACGAAAGAGTTTCATGTACACACTGATGCATCTATTGAAGGCTTAGGTGCTGTCCTATGCCAAAAGGGCTCCTCGAAGTTGGATCAACCCATCTATTACACAAGCCGAAAAGTCAGTGATCGAGAACAGAACTACACAGTGACAGAGCTGGAGTGCTTGGCAATGGTGTTTGCACTGGAAAAGTTCCGCCACTACCTCCTATCCACCCACTTTAAGTTTTATGTGGATCATGAGGCCCTCTCCTTCCTGATGAACAAAGCAGATGTGAAAGGATGAATGATGAGATGGCTCCTTCTATTCTAGGAGTTCGACTTTGAGGTGATTACCAAGCCTGGTCGTTCCCATGTTCTGGTTGATCATCTGTCGCGTATCCCACAGACTGCAGATGACGAGCAGGATGATCCAGACCTCCCTGATGTTTCCCTATTCCTGGTAGAAACTGTAACTCCCTGGTATGCAGACATTGCCAATCTGCTGGCAACCCAACAGTATCCTCCTGAAATTTCTAGTCGTGAGAGGAAGAAGCTTATGTTAGAATCGCCCCCCTACACCATGCTAGGCGGTGCACTGTACAAGAAAGGGAAAGATGAAGTGCTCAGAAGATGTGTTGCAGGAGATGAGATTGGGATTGTTTTGAAGGCTTGCCATGATGAGCCATGTGGAGGCCACTTTGCAGGAGAAGCTACAGCCAGGAAGGCTATGCTAGCAGGATACTGGTGGCCTACCATTCATAAGGATGCCTATGATTACTGTAAAAGATGTGATGCTTGTCAGAGAATGGGGAAACCCACCAAGACAAGTGCTATACCACTTCAATCTATCCTTCCCCTGAAGCCTTTCGAGAAGTGGGGCATCGACTTCGTAGGTCCGATCGATCCTCCTACCAGAAGGAAACATAACCGATACATCCTCATATGTACGGATTATGTCACAAAGTGGTGTGAAGCTAAAGCCCTAAAGTAGGATGATGGTAACAGCATGGCCCTATTCATGTACGAGAATATCATTACCCGTTTTGGCAATCTCTTAGAGCTGGTAAGTGACAGAGGCACTCATTTCATTAATAAAGTCATGGAAGAGTTGACAGAGTTGTATAAGATCCGCCATTGCAAGTCCACTCCTTATTACCCCAAAGCCAACGGCCAACTCGAAGTCACCAATCGCATCCTTTGCTCGATTCTGACAAGAACGATTGCCACACATCGTCGTGATTGGGATGATCGACTTACAGAGGCCCTCTGGGCGTACAGAACCTCCCATAAAGCAGCAACATGGCAGACACCCTTCCAGCTGGTGTATGGTACAGAAGCTATTTTCCCTGTTGAACTGGGATTGCCCTCTTTGCGAGTGGCTATCAAAGAGCGTTTGGGGGATGATGATTCACTACAACGCCGTCTCCTGCACCTGGAATGTTTGGACGAAATTCGTAGGATGGCTCTACAGTGCATGGAAGCCACGCAAGCTCAACGCAAGGCTTACCATGACAGCTTCATCAAGCACAAGGAGTTCAAAGAAGGTGATTTGGTCCTAGCCTATGATTCACGATTTGGCAAGTTTCCTGGTAAGCTCCAACAGCGGTGGATGGGCCCATATAAGGTACTTGCCGTCAACCCTAATGGCTCTGTCCAAGTGCAGACCATTGATGCCTTTGATGATCCCTTTGTGATCAATGGATATCGCCTGAAGAAGTACTTCCCTCCTTGGGGATCTTGACAATCACAGTCACCTGATCCTTGCCCTCGTTGGGGCAGCACTGTACTTCTTATGATGCTACTTCTGATAGCCTTTCTTCAACCAGTTCTGATGAGGTGGATGCAACCCTCTGTCCCCTCAACCCCACCTTCCAGCCTTGATCTCTTATCCTCTATTTTCCACCAGCAACAGTGGCGAGGTTGGTTCTGATACATGGTATTTCTACCATTCCCTTGCTTAATTCGAAGAGAAAGAAAAGAAAAGAAACCAAAAAAAAAAACAATATACATATCGGTCATGGGAGAAAAGGACTTAGGTCCCTGTCATGCCGACCTATTCTTCGAGAAAAGGTGGAAACACCCTCGGGAGTAGGAGAAAAAAAAAACAAACAAAGAAAAAAAAATTCTGTTATGGGAGAAAAGGAAGCAATTCCCTGTCATAGCAGGCCTCGTTCCAAGAAAAGGTGGTAAACACCCTTGGGCGAGAAGCTGGCTGTGGAAAAGGTGGCAACACCCAGCAGTCCAGAAAGTGGATTCATCAGTTGACATCCTCAGGATCCAGTTCCGAAGCTACCTCCCTTGGTACGCTATGTCCTGGGTTTCTCTGCAGAGCGTCTCCTGTCCTCTTGCGCAGAGAACATGTCCTATCCAACACAACGTTCAATTTGATGGCTACCTCCTTGGGTATGCCTCTTCAACAACTGATGACGCGATCTTCATCGACAAACAATTGAGTGACGCAAGCTTTCATTTAATCGGATGGGGAAGTGAGTATGGTTGCCCTCTGCATCTATCAGCGAGAGTGAGACAGAGGGTGGGGCGAGTGACTAGTCTTTGCCTTCAAATCAAATGAGAGGTGAGAAGTGTGAATGAAGTGTTGCACGCACGGTATGGGCCTCTCAATGCACAAAGCACAATTTGTTTCTGTGCACTGCACTATAAGGCTCCCTGGCCTTCCTTCTCGCACCGTATGCCGGCACAGGGCGGGATGCACAATTGCACCATCAAATGCGCACAAGGCATATAACCTTTGCACAAGTGACTGTGAGGATTACATCAATGGGTTTCAGGACATGGTTGCCCTCCTGTAACTATCAGCAGAGCGTGAGACAGAGGGTGGACTAAGTGTGACTGGAGTTTCTTCAATCAATTATCGAGAGGTGAGATTGAGGGACGTTACGATACTTAGAGTCAGGTATGTTCCCGGTTCTCTATCCACCCACGGGATGGGTCTCTGCCATCATCACAGGATACGTCACCCTGTTTTGTACACTGCACTGTAAGGCTCCCTTGCCTTCCTCCTTGCACTTATGCCAGATGGACGCACCGATACACCATCAACTGTACACCCTGGCATACTCCCTCTGTGCCATCCCCTTGTTGATTCCTCAACCGGGTACAAGATATGGGTTTCAATCCTTATTCCTTGAGTGATATTAGTCGTGGGGCAAGTGACAGTTCTTTCATTCCATTTGAGTGACTCTGAGTTGAGTGCAATATCCTTCGACATCGAATTTCCTGCGATTCCTTCAACCAGCTACCTCCCTGGGTGCTGCTGCGTGGTCCCTGCCATGAAGGACGTGTGCTGAAGATGCCTTGGAGCCGACGACAACACTGGACGTGCCATCGACAATCAACCTTGATTCTCAACAACATGGGCCAAGTTTTTCTAACCCTACAACTTCTGTTTCTCAGTGACGTTCATGTTTTAAGTGTGGGAACGTTAGTGGATGGTCTGTGGTGTGGTCCTAGGTCCCTGTTGCTCGGTTAACCCTATCCGTTAAGGTCTTAAGTGTGGGGACGCGTCCCTGCGCATCTATATTGCATACCGTTCTGCATATGCCTCAACCTGCTCATGGATCTATGCCATGCCTTGTTTTTACCCTAATGGGGTCCCTTCCCACCCACTCGTTCATTTTCCACCCACCCTTGGGGTTGTTCCCTTGCAGTTTTCCTTCATTCCTTGATTTTGCGGTCCTATCATGTGAATGCACCCTAAGCTCACCGAAGCCCAAATTCAACCTTATAGCCATGTTTCTCCCTCTGAACTGACCATTTTTCCTTTTTACCTATCCCTGTTTCGATGCACGGTTTTTGAGTTATTAATTTTTGAAGCATTTTGCGTAAATTAGGCGGTTTTCCATGTGAACGTGTTTTTCTTGCTTCGGAACCGTGATCTCATGTCATAGCCCTGACAACCGATTTTCCCCTGACATTTTTCCTTTTTACTCCGTGTCATTTTGATGCACGCTTTGTCCAATATTAATTTTCTGGTTTTTTAAAGACTTTTTCGTGCGTCTTTTTGACATTTTTCCATGTGAACCTGCCCTCTTTGCATCGGAATTCCAATTTGATTTGACAGACGTGTCCTCTGTGCCTTCCTCTACCTTTTTCCTTTTTTCCCTACCCTCTTTCGACTTATTAATTTTTAAATGTGTTTTCGGGTGTATTTTTGGTATTTTTTGCATGTGAACTCCTCCTACTTCCACCGAAACTGCGTTTTAACATGCCAACCCTGTGCCATCCCTTCCTGCGGACATTTTTCCTTCTTCCTACATGTCATTCCGGTGAACGGTTCGTCCAATATTAATTTACGATCCCATTTTTGGGTTTTTTTGGGTTTTTCCCACGTGAACGCGTCTTCTCTCAGTCGGAACTATGTTTTGATGTGATAGGATTGTCGGGCACGTCTTTCTGCACATTTTTCCTTTTTCGTGCACCTAGTTCCGATGCACGAATCTTCCGATATTAAATTTTAATTGCGTTTTTTGATCCGTTTTTTGTGTTTTTTCCACGTGAACGCCTTGTCTTTCTCTCGGAACTCCCATTGCACATTTTTCTTGTCTTCCCCTTGTCGTCCTGCCCACTTTTTGTTTTTATGCCATTTCATTTTGACGTCCGGATTGGGAGATATTAATTTTTCTTTATTTTTATGTGTTTTTGCGCACCCCGTCCCGCGTGTGAAAGTGCCCGTTTTCGATTTTACACGTCTTAACGCACCCCGGTCGCATCCGCGTGCCTCATCCCCGCATCCGGGCGCCTTTTCAATCCCGTCACGACAAATTTTTTTACCCCCGCCCTGCGCACGCGCGCGGGACAGGGGGGATACGCCTTCTTTTTGGGCCACCCCCTATGACCTACCCTACCCCCAACCCCTACCCCTACCCCACCCCTTGGGCCACCCCCTATGACCTACCCTACCCCCAACCCCTACCCCTACCCCACCCCTTGGGCACCCCCCCTATGACCTAACCACTAACCCTACACCTAACTCTACCCCGCCCACTAACCCCTACCCCTCACCCTTTTCCCTATCCCCCCTCCCCTCTCACGACCCCTCCCTACCCCAACCGTCTCCTTCCTCTTCTTCTCCCTCCCTGTTGTGCCTCTCCCATCCCTCTCCTCCATCTCCATCCTTGCCCTCCTCCCCTTCTCTTCTTTGCCCCCTCCCCTCCTCTTCTTCTCTTCTTCCTCCCTTCTCCCTTCGTCAGCGCCACGCTGCCGCCGCCGCCCTGTGGTGCCACGACCCCCTGTGGCGCCGCCCCTCTACAGCGCCCTCGACGCCCCTCGTCGGTGCCACGTCGCAGTGCCCTTCAGCCCACCCCTTCGCCCGATGCCGCCTCCCTCTTCTGCAGTGCCACGTCGCAGCGCCCCCCCCCCCCCCCCCCCCCCCCCGCCTCTGAGCGCCCCACCCTCTGCCACGGTCGCCCGCGCCTGCTTGCAGCTGCCGGCCTTGTCCTCGCTTCCCGCGCTTGTCGTCATCCCGCCACGCCTCCTGCCGTTTACCCCCCATTCCCCCCAGTTCAAACACACACCCCCCTCACCCCCAACCTAGCCCCCGTTCCCCCCAGTTCAAACACACCTCCCCTCACCCCCAACCTAGCCCCCATTCACACCCCCAGCAATTACACACCTCCCCACCTAAACCCCTGTTCCCCCCATCACTTACCTTTCCCCCCAGCAAACACACTCCGCCCCACCCCACACAAGCCCCCATTCACACCCCCAGCAATCACACACCTCCCCACCTAAACCCCTGTTCCCCCCATCACTTACCTTCCCCCCCCCACTAACACACCCCCCACACAAGCCCCCTTTCCCACCATCACCACCCCATCCCCACCCAAGCCCCCGGTCCTCCTCACCAAACCCCCCTCCCCCTTGTAAGCCCCCTGTCCCACGCTGCAGCCCCGCTGCACGGCTGAACCACAGCAACCCCCTCCCTAAACCCCCGTCCCACCCGTCGACACCCTCGTGGCCTCGACACACGTGTAGGTGTGTATACGCGCATGGGTGCTTGATTGCTCGTGATCGTGCGCGGGTGCGGGACTTTGTTCGTCCGTTGCTGACACGCCGCTGCCACACAACCTATTTCTGGGTATTTTTCCAGATTTTTAATTCAAACACCCGAAACCTTTAAAACACAAAAAAAAAAAACAGTCAAAAAATACAAATAAAACACAAAACCACCTTTAAAATTCTGAAAAAATTCTAGGAAATCTAGAAAAAAACCTATTATTTCTGCAACCCATGGCCATATTTTTCTAAACTTGTAAATTTCAAAAAAAACATTTTTGACCATTTTAAAATTCCCAAATTTTTTAAAAGTACCCAAAAAAATGAAAACAATTCATTAAAAATGCTACAAAATTCCAACTTAATTTCCAAAAATTTCCTAGCACTTCCATTAACATTTTTCCTTATTTTTGGCATATTTTTCTAAGCTGTCACAATATTTCATTTCACACCTACATTCTTTAAAAATACAAAAAAAATAAAATAAATAATAACCATTCTCTTTCATCCAAACACCAACTAAACATCTAGAAAAAAAATCCAGATATTTTTGGATTGAGGAGAGCGCATTCTTTGCATTTACATACACCCACTACCAGGTATTTTTCCTTTTTATTTGTTATTTTTTCAGCTACCCCAAAACCCACGGTTAATATAAAAATAAAAAACAACCAAGAAAAAAAAACAAAACAAAACAAAAACAAACAACCAAACAAATCATTAAAAAAATGAACCCTACACACCACCATGGCACGCGCATTCACGCTAAACACACCATTTTTTTAAAAAATAAAAATAAACCCGCCGTTCACTTCGCACGCGCTAAGTGCACTAAAGAGGCACTTTAATATTTTTAATTAAAATGAACCAATCGTCACAAGAGCACGCGCTGGCAAAAAAGCGCTCCACATTACCTTAATTTGTAATCAATGAACTTGCATTTAGAGACCCAGTCTGGGTGTCGAAGTCCGGGATTCGAATTAAAGCACCGCTTTCACCTAATAATTGGTAATTAAATTTTTAAGAAGGAACTGCCGTTTTCTTGCTAAGGTTTATCACTTAATAAAACTTCACCCATTTCTTAATAATTTATTAAAATGAACATTTCATTAAATTAATTCCCCCTCACTACACTTAATTCCCATTTTTAACGAACCCGTTTCGTGGGATGGGTATGCGCAGACTTTGGAGTTATTTCCATGGTCAAACATCGGTTTCTCAAAGTTGTGGTCTTGATATGTGAGGGTAGTGGTGATGTTTTGGTTTAGTGTCTTTGTTACGGTTAAGGGTACGGTGTGTAGTTTTTTCTTTTATTGCCTGATATGGGGATTTGGGTGTTTGCATGATGCATAGCATGAAGCTTTCGGTCGCATATGTCTAGCGGTCATGTCGAAATTTTTTTCTAGGCTGTGGTTTGCTTGGGGTTAGTTGGTCGAGTCACATTTTATTATTTTGGTTGTTCTCTTATCCTTGGTTTTTTGTTTATTACTTTGCAGGCATTCTCCTTGATTGTCTGTGTTTGTGGTGTGTGTGTAACCATCTGAATGGCGCCTTCTCACGCTCCTCCCCATATCCAGTATGTTCCACTAGTTAGTCGGGATTACTCTTCCCTACTCACTTTTGAGCCTCTCACGAAGGCGGGACTCGCTGCTTTTGTGGCTACCTCCTTTCCATTGCTTCCAGAGGATCCATCGCTGTGTGATGAGTTTCTGGCCTCCTACAACAAGAAGTCGGGACTGGTCCAGGGTATTTCTATGACTTTGACACCTCGAGGCCTCGGGAAGGCTCTTTCTCTTCCCTTCAAAGGTGAACCTTTTGTTACCACTCGTCAGCTTTTCTCTAATGAAGAGATTCTGAAGCTATTACAAAAGCACACACGGGAAATGCTGGATGTTAAGAAGGTGATCAACTCTTCAGGAGTTTCCTTTTCCATGATCACTAATCCTGTATGGAAGATGGTCTATCAATTTCTCCAGGACAGGTTTATGCTTGCCAAAATACCATCCCAGTACTTGTTCAAAGAGCTTTTCACAGCTTCAAGGATGGTGTTGAAAGGAGTCGCTATTGATTGGAGCACTTACCTCCTCACTAAAATGGATCAACATTTCGTCAAAGTCACCAGGGGTAATGTTACCAATGTCACCTATGGATCGTACTTGTCTGCCTTCTTGACCTATTCAGGTTTACATAAGAGTGTGCCTCCACCTCCTCCTTCGGATCCAGTACCTCCTCCTCCACCTTCAGATGAGTCAGCACCCATTGATATAGAGGATGATGATTCTCCGCCTCCCCTGGTCATCCAGTGCAAACGCTTGAAGCGGGTAGCGGATAAAGCTCCTTCAGTTCTTCCTTCAGTGCCCATTCCTGCTACCTCTGGCAGTGATCTCCGTGGGTATCTCACTTGTAATAACCTTTTCAGAGCACATCGAGAAGGTTCGTTGGATATTTCAGTTCCCTCACTGAACAGTCTATTCTCGGGAGATGCAATTCCTTTCCTTTGTAAATATATTCAGAGTTTCATTGAATTGTCAGTGACAGCCTGTGTTCAACAGCTGTACGCTTCCTTTTATGAAGAGCTGATGCAGTCTAAGGACTAGTTGCATAAGGCAACATTTAAGTTAGCCTCTGCTAAGAATACCCTAGCAGATTTGTTTAAGGAGATGGAGCAACAAATCCAACTGGTTGCAACCCAACGAGCTGAGATATCTTCTTTGAAGATCCAGTTACTAGAGGCTCAATCAGAGGTTACTAGCCTTTCAGAGGAGAAGGAGAGGATGTCCAGAGAAGTGCAAGAGTTCCAAACTCTCTTAGATGCCAAAGTTTCCGCCTTACAGATTGCTAATGACACAGTGGAATCCCAAGCTTCCCAAATCAAGGAGTTGCAAGATACACTGGCAAAGTCACGGTTTGTTCCTCCAAGCCCTAATGTTCCCTTGATCCCTTCTCTTTCACAGCAGGACTTGGCTACTCTTCAGAGACAGGCTACCTTGTGTCCTCTCTTCCAAGATAAAGTGGAAAGATAGTAGTCCAGAATGGACTTGTTATGGTCTACATTTGAGCAGTTTCAGGAATATGTTCCTCCCGACCATTCTTTCTTTGTCCACTACCACTTATAGAAGTTGGCCTTCTACATGAAGCTTTCCACGATGGATTTACTTCTTCTAGAGGATGGATGGAGTGGGGCTTGGTCTGCTGAGTTGCTGACAGAGGTGGTCAGGATGGTGTTTGAAGATTCTATCATGACAGATACCATATTGATGTCCTACATGTATTTGCGAGGAGACTTGTTGATTCCAGATGAGGTGGATATGGCATGGTATGTGGGAGATGTGGTTCTACAAGCTGTTTTGTATGTCAACCATTTGGAGTTGCACATAGATGACATGTTTCAGAGTTACTCCTCCAAAGTGGCTGATTGTCCTGATAATTCCTGGCATACCTTGATTGATTCTGTGGTCCTGAATCAAAGACAGAACACAGCCCCTACCTATGCCCAGAGTACTAATCAACTGAGGGTGGATCTCGTAGCTTATCTTTCAAAACATAATCCATTTGATTCTACCTTTTTTTATGCCTATCATAGAAGATCTCTCTTAGGACCTTCTGTTCCTACCCTCTTATATTACCAACAAATGGTTCACCGATATCATATATATCTTTCCCTTTGTCAATCTAATTCCACAACCATTTTACCCCTTCTTTTCCAACCTTCCTCTTTCCCTCAAATTCTCATTTTTATATACTGCTCCTTTATTGAGGATAGAGTGTTTTCTCCTTCTCCACCATGTCCTTCTCCATCCATTCATGTACCTTCCACCTTTCCTATTTATCAGTTAACACCCTTCTTAACTGATTCCCTATAAATTTCAGCCACTCCTTCTTTAAATCGTTCTTCCTTTTATGATTTTTCCTATCCCTCACTTCATCCACTTTTCCTTATTCCACTTATCTCTCCTAAAACTTCTATATCTCAACCACCTCAGTTGGTTAGTGACTATGATGGGTTTGATCATCAGATTTCTAGAAGAAGGGGATGGAGATCGAATGATTCCCTTACAGGACCTCAGATAAATTGGCGAGTAATTCCAAGAGAATGGACAACTGCTAGTCAAGCTTATCAGAACTATATTCATTTTGCTCAGCAGTATTCACAGTCTGCAGATCCTTCAGTGAGATTAACTGCTCACTTTGCTTGGTACTTGGCGTATATGCATAGGCACTCTCATAATGATTCCAAGCCTATTCCAAAGTTGTGCATGAATGTCAATGTAAGCATTGATTCCCAGCAGCTGGATATATTGTATTTTCATGCCCTTTGTTTGCCTAGCAGATACCTTGTCATGTTGGAAAGGATGTGCTGCCTTCAGTTTTTTCAGAATCCTCCCAAAACATTTGTAGATGAATCCTTGTCTATGGATCGTTTCCGAAATCATCAATCTTTCAAGAGGGATCATCTTCATTGATACCCTTTCCAATGTATGGTGGATGATTTTTAATGAAAATCTCTTTTTTTTGGAGGAGTCATTCAGATGGTTGTGTTGTGTGTAGTGTTTGTGTTGTGGGTTAATTTATGTAAAAAGAATGTGGTGGTTTCCTATTGGATTGGATTTCGTGTGAGATGGGGTCGTGGTTGGAGAGTTGAAGATGCTGATGAGGAAGAAGAAGTAGAAAACTCTTATATCCTTTACAAGTTTGTTGTGATTTCTAGTTTGATAAGAAGTGTTAATGTATAAAGGGTTTTCCTTTCGTTGTATTTTTATATTAGATACAGGTTATAAGTTGGGGTTGTGGTTGGATGGATTGTTTTTGAAGAGATATTGAAGATCAAAGTTGAGCTTTTACCTGAACTTGTATTCCCTTTTTCCTGGGTCGCGAGGACGCTTCCTTATTAAGTGTGGGGATATGTTGAGTGTTGAAATGACTTGTTTTTTGGCTAATTTTTGTTGTTTTTGAGAGCTGAATGGTTGATTTTATGAGATGATTGATTGGTTTGGAAGTGGTTTGAGAGTGTTTTGGATTATATTGATTGTGTTTTGGAATTTCATGATGTTTATCAGTGAAGATATGAGGTTCTGTGATGTTCTGATAGGTTCTGTATAGCTTCTGTTTTGTTCTGTTTTGTTCTGATTGTCTTCTGTAAGGAGGGATGGAGTATTGATTGATGAAGATTGAGATCTTACGAAAGCTTATTGAATAGTTTTTGAGAGTTTGGAATGGTTTGAGTATGATTTATGAGGTTTTGATGACCTTCTGTAACCTTCTGTAGGTCTTCTGTAGAGCTTTTGTCTCTGTTCTGTTCTGTACTGTAGCTGTTCTGGTACTGTTCTGTAGACTGTTCTGTATGCTTCTGTATGTGTTCTGATGGATGAGAGTGTAGCTTGGGAAAGTTTTCTAGCCTTGGAAAGAGGTGAATACAAGTGCAAAAGAGCTTAAAGAAGTAGCTGCTGAAGACTCAAGTGAAGACTAGAGTAAAGTGACAGTAGTGAGCTATGAAAAGACACTGTAGTGGCTCTGGTGACTCTTCATATCAGACATACCTCTTGGGAGGGGTATCCATGACCTAAGAAGGATTATTGAGAGTGATTTTGAGAGACTGTAGTGAGGATATGATGTATTATTGATGGAGAGAGAGAGAGAGAGTCAGAGATAGCCAATTCTACTGAACAGAGTGATTGTATATGAGCGATTGAGAGAGAAGACTATGAAGATATTGAAGATGAATGCTATGTGATGTATTTCCATTCAAAGATGGTGTATTCCTTTGCTTTCTTTGTTATATTGATGGATGTTGTGAAGATATTGAAGAATATGGTTGATTCTATCAAATCCGTGGGAGATCCACATGATGCTGCATGAAGATTTGTTGTGCATGGTGTTCTTTTCTTCATTGTGATCATATGAAACCTAATAAAAAAGCTTGTTGATGTTACAAGATATATTTTCTTGCAAGAGAATTCCGTTTTCCTTGGTGTTCCTCTTGGGGCTCCAAGTTTGGGGAGAACAACGTTGTATTACATTTATCTACAGGAAATGTATAATAGTATGGTTTCGGGTCATGGATCTTCAGGAATTGGTAAGTCGAATCGGTAAGTCATTGGAAGTTCAGGATATCCTTTCTGTTGGAATCCATACTTCCATGAGGGCCCAACACTTTAATCTTGTCGGCGGGGATTACATGGGTTACTTCCTCATATACATATGAGTTCATCTCAACCCTCCGACCTCCAATATGTAAAGTTGAGTTTACGTGAGCTTTCACAAAAATGAACAGCTTCACGACTTTCAGATCTTCCAAGTACTTGATCCTTTTTAAATTAGTTTGTAGGTAAGCAAACCGGTGAGCAGCTATATAGTAGATTCCTGAGGCACCCGTCCATCTTTGTTCCATGTACAAGGGTGATGGATTATAGATTTTCTCTAGGATGTTCATCATCTCAACCCTTTGTCGATAATGCAGAGAATGCATTGCAGTCATAAACATGACTCGAAATACCAAGAACTTGTTTCACACTTCGTAATTCTACAAGACAGCATTGAAGGTAAGAAAATGTTTGGAACGCCAACATTTTCGTTACTTCTTCTTATTAAGATTTCATAAAAAAATTCCGTTGTTGGTTCGCTCTGATACCAATTGTAACGTGTCCGCTTGTATTTTCTAGACACGTCTTAGCAGTCCATCGGAAAGGATGTCTAGAAAGCTCCGCTCGGCACTTCCATGGAATGTTATGGGGTTTGCGATCTAGGGCTTTCCGTGTTTGCCACCTAGCGGAAGTATTCCGGCCATTCCCACTTAGGATCAACCTGAATTAGGGTTTTCCTGATTGGTCATTTCCTAACAACAACTAGTGTCAGACCCAAGCGAACTACTTTACGCAGAAACGCCAAGTCCGAAGCGGATTCACGTTGCACTTGGTTCAAGGAGAATGGGAAACGAGAGGGATGCAAAGCTCAACCTCTTTGCCATAAGGCATAGTCCCATTCCGTTCCCCTAAAACAGCGTAAATCGGGTTTAATCATAACTCTAGGTCAACGCTTTTGTTGTTCGTGTTCTTTGACGATCTTCCTGCTGTCCATTGCGATTTGAGAAAAGTTTCCGGCCAACCGAGACCACCCATTCGTAGGACGGACCCATGGCCCATCCTCCGCATCTCCTCTATCTTCAAAATGGGCTTAGGTACAATATCAATGGAAGTTTGCATTTTCATGTATTTTCCCCTTGCCTTTCTCATTGTGCCTATCATAGTGTATTTTATGGCACCAATATGACTCTATTTCCCATAATAATGACATGCCTTGGCTCTTTGGGTTATTTCTATTTTTGTACTCTATGTCTTGTTATGGTTTCGAAAGAAAACAATTCTTGGCTATCTGAAGGTCGGCTGGCTCCATCCCTAGTCCCCTGGCCCCCTAACATCACCCACAATAGTTTAGGGCACATCAAGGGCAGGACAACCCTAAAGAGCTTGTCTCGCCTGGGGTTAGACCTGTCACCCTGAACCATTCCCACAATTCCCTCTTACACTCTGCCTTAAAACCATGGCAACCAATCGGGGCATGTACCGCACGAATGGCCATAAACAGTACACCATCCTCATCCACATGCCTAATGTCTCCCACCTACGGCTAGTCCACTATCCCTGTGTCCTATCCTGCTACGTCGTGCAAATCACAATACAGGACGTCACACCCATCTTCACGTGTACTTCTTTCCACCATGGACCACCTTGCTTCATCCACACGACGTCATGCGCCACCATGCCGCGGTCTTCTACCTACATAATATCTAAGTATGCACGAGCACTCACATAATATCTGCACGAAATTCTATACAAAGTTTGGGTCCTTAAGTGCAGGACAATACTCTCGGTTTGCTTAGAGTTCATCGACCTGTCTCCCAACCTAATCAAAATATGTCTTGTGCAAGCTAAGAAGACTAGCGCTACCCCTTAGGGAGAGACCACCTGAGAGGTTTTCCAATTGCAAGTATTAACGACTCCAACGAAAGCACCATCAGCTCTACATCACCGCTCAACTCTAAAACTCTTGTCCTTTACTTCAACATGCCTTCACGAGCAAACTCCACCATGAGCATCCCACGAACACCAACCCCCGTGCAAGCTATGAGTGACCATTCCCAATGAAGAGTAGCCCTACCACCACCTACAACAATCATATCACTAGCCAATCGGAACAGCACAGTGCCACCAACGACCTTCATCTGCACCAACATCTGAACCCCCTCAAGGCAAACCACACTCCTTACCACCCACGTCTTCGGTGCATGCTAACACGTGCTACCTCCGACGGTGAGTGCCATGGGTCTCGCACTCATCTAGGAGGGGGATAATGTTAACCCCAACACAAAGAAAGTAAAAGAAAATAAAAAAGACCCAGGGAAAAGGTGGAAAAAAGGTAGCTCGACCGAAGAAAGAAGAGGAGAAAATGTCAAAAGCGCAAGGGCAACCTTAAATGTCCAAGGCAACTGCAAAAGGGGAAAGGTGCATTTTAAAATACAAAGGCTCACCCTAAAATCCTATAAAAGAGTGCCAGGCGGTGGAAAATGTGGAAAGCTAAAATAAAAGACAAAGACAAATGCCAAGGCAAGAGAAATGGAAGGCAAATGTGCACAAGGAAAAGCGCAAGACAAAACTTGTGTAAAAGAGCGCAAGCGCGTCGTGGTTTAATTCAAGGAGTGCCGGGCGGGCTCTCACCCGTGCAATTTGTAAATATGGATGGGCGGTGGAAAGGAAGCTAGGAAGATAGAAGGACAACGGGAAAAAGGGCCTAGGCTATGGCCGGCCATGTAAAAAAGGGAAAAGGGGATGACCGCCCAAAAGGGATCTAGGGTTTTGTATATAAAGTTGAAAAGTGAATGAGAAGCTCGACTTGGAACGCTTGAAACAATTAAGCGGTCCGTGGGTCTTGGCAGTTGAGCGAAAGCTCCCACAAGCGTATTGGCCCCAAGCCAAGAGAGCTCAAGGTCAAAACTGGGGACAGAGGAAGAAAGCGAGGACCATCAATGTTAATAACTTTGTCCCTACCCAAGATAATGGCCGCAATCTCTGTTGTTTCCATTGCAACGAGCCCGGTCATTTCAAAAGGCAATGTCCCAAGATTGGCGGAGGACAACGTCAAGCTCCTTTCCAAGGAACCACCCATGGCCAGGGAGCTACCACTTGAGGCAGAGGAAGAACCGCCTATGTTGCCAACAGGGAACTGTGCGAAGAAGAAGACCCGACCATGGAAGCAGACTTTGGAAGGGCAATAGTCCATGCCGCCCTTCACAAGAAAGGCCCGAATCACCAGTTTTTGGTGATTCACACACCATCAAACTATCAAGGTAAAGGCTTCCAAACCTTGATTGATTGTGGCAGTATGCATTCCTTTATCTCACTAGCTTGTGCAAGAAGATTAGGAATAGCCACAGTAGAAGCACCTACCTTGCTTGTGGAATTAGCAAATGGTCGTGAGGTCACTTGTACCTGGCAAACTGCTAAGGTGGATTTCCTTCTGGGAGGGAAGTTGACTTCGGTCAAATTCAGGGTCATGAACCTAGGTATCCATGAGTGTTTGCTCGGAATGGATTGGCTTAAACCTAATGACGCCCACATTCATTGTGGAAAAGGCCAAGTTTCGTTTCAAAACTCTGAAGGAGAATTGGTCACAACTCAAGGAGAAGCTGGAAAGTCAAAAATTCAATTGGCCAAAGCATCTTGGATCATAAAGGGAGTTAGAAAGGGACTACCTGTCTACTTGATTAAGCTTAATAAGCTAGATTAGAAGCAGGAGTCTAGTGAAGAACCTTCATGGCTAAAGGAGTATGTGGACGTATTTCCTAAAGAGCTGGCAGAACTGCCGCCTCAAAGAGAAGTGGATCATGAGATCAAGCTAGTGCCCGGAGCTACGCCAATCGCAAAGAGGCCTTATAGAATGTCCATCCCGGAAGCAAT
The DNA here is from genome assembly GCF_053477565.2 of Lygodium microphyllum. NCBI lineage: Eukaryota > Viridiplantae > Streptophyta > Polypodiopsida > Schizaeales > Lygodiaceae > Lygodium > Lygodium microphyllum. Next base: position 36,231,101 of record NC_141161.1, read on the forward strand.
TGAGCTGAAGGAGCAACTCAAGCAACTGATAGATCAGGGCAACATCTGTCCTAGCTGAGAGTGGATTTTTGAGCCCGAGATGTGCCTGAAATTTGCCAAAAAATCTGGAATGTAGGGGAAAAATATTTAACATCGAAGGCGGCGGTTGCAGCTAGGACGATATTAAGCACCAAGTGAAAGACGACTTTTAAAAGGCACCCGAGCAACACTTGTGGATTTTTGATAATTTTTTCGACTACCATGTGGGATATCAGGAGCTGCCACTCAGTGCGGGATGTCAAGGCAGACGCGGAGGATTTTTTAGAGGCTGAAACGGAGCCTAGACGAGGAAGAGACCACAAATTGGCCAAGATACGAAAGGGTGGACACAACTTGGACCAAAGGGGAGATGCCCTTTGTTACCTTTAACCAAACCCCCCCCCCTGCCCTTCAATTTTTGATGAAAAAAAAAACATGATGGCGTGGAGGAAGGCAGCAGCAACAGGCATCGAAAAATGCGCCATCATTCCCCCCAATCATGAATGTGGGCTGCAAGTACCCCATGCAACTGACATTGGACCTCAACTTCTCCCTCTTGGCTGATCATATCGCGGGTCTTCACACAAGGAATGGCTGTCTGGATGAAGAGATTAGAATCTAGTATTTCTCTCTCCTCCCTCTCTCTTCTCTATGGACTATTCATGTGTACCATCTTGAAGGAGGAATCAGGGAGAAAGAATGAAGGAAGGGTGATGGAGATTGATGGAGATGCTGAAGATTGATATACAACATTGGATTGAGAGCAATGGAGGCTCCTTCTGCTCGTTATACAGTCATTCAAGGCATCTCGGGTTACGTAAAAACACAGTATGACCATTTTTATGAAGAAAATGAAGGATTTTTTATAGTTTATGATGATAATTATGTTCTTATTGGATGAAAATTTGTTTGTGTGCTGGTTGCATTATGAGTAATTGCTGTGTATCAGAAAATCTTGATTTTGCAATGATTTACATGCTCTACTTAATTCCCATAAAACCGAAATGCGGTCTTTAAGCGGTAAAATGGTAGTTTTTCCGTTTCGGGTGGGTAAAAGATGTTCCCATGGGGGGGAAATGGAAGATAAATTGAAGGTTAGTATGCTGAAGTGATTGGAACAAGAAAAACTAGAAAATAGTATATTTCATTGCTAAATAAATTTAAAAAATGGGAAAAATAAGGGTAAAAATAGAAATACGTCTTACAAAAATAAGAAAAAATATAATGATTGTTTGTGGATGTATGGTAGTGGCAAAGCATGAGGTTTAGCTTCAGTTTTTCCTATCTCTTTGTCAAAGTTTGTGACTTATCACTTTTTATACATCAAAACATGACAAAATGAACCTCTACACCTATACAGAAAAAGCAATACCTAAACGTAGGGGGTTGGGAGGTTTGAATTGTGTGATTTGCATGCTGATTGTTGCTAATTTTCTGATGCATACCATGACATAGAGTCCGTGTTATTTTCACGAGTGTTGTCTCGGTGCTATCCTTACATCGCCGCAACGCGTTAGTGAATAAGCATTTGAAAAGCCTGATTGTGCACAACACGTTTCTGATTTAAAATTATGTTTGAGCCATTAATTCCGACCACGTAGCCTTATATTTTGACACTAATTCCGGTCACGTAGCCTTATATTGTCTGATTCTCAGGTTGCAAATAGTTGAAACTCATGGCAAACAATATCATAATGGACTTTCATCCCATATGCACAAGATTTGATAAAGCAAATAGCGTAAAAAGATCATTTTCCTTTGTAAAAATAGCATTACCGCTTATTTTCAGGTCTCCGTTTCTTGGTCTTGATTACAGAACTGATTTTCAGCATGCATTTAATGCTCAGCATCTTCAAGAACAACACTCTTCATGTCTTCATCCATCCGGAAGCAATCCGATCTCATCCGGACAAGCTTTCCTCCACCATTATTCATTGTCTTCTTCCATACAAGAACAACCCCTTAAGGGAGAGAGAGGGAGGAGAGAGAAAGACTAAAATCAAAGATCTTTATCCAGGCCATCATTGCGCGAGCGAGAGGCGGTGATATGATCAGCATACAGGAGGGAATCAAGCCCCATGATCACTTGAGAGGGTTGTGTGTAGGCTACATGATGCATCCTCCAAGATTGGGCGCATTTTTCGGGCGTCAACAGGCGCCATCTCCCCACGTTTTTTCCTCCTTTTTTGATGCCCACGATTTTGTGTTTCATAAAATGCTACAACCCCCCCCCCCAAAGGTCATGACCATTTGGCCAAAAAGAAGTCCACCTTTTCAAATCTTGCCCATTTGTTGGCCATTTTCCTGTTCGGTGTCCAAATCGAGTGCTATAAATTTCTGCACGTCCGGCTTGACATCCCGCGTTAGCCGGGAACTCCTGACAACCCACACAGAAGTCTAAAAAATTATCAAAAATCAACAAATGTCACTTGTGCGCCTTTTAAGAGTCGTATTTCACTTGGTGCTTAAAATCGTCCCAGCTGGAGTCGCCCCTTCGACGTTGAATATTTTTCCCTTGATATTCGTAATTTTTTGCTATTTTTAAGCACATATTGAGCTCAAAACTCCGCTCTCATTGGCGACCACAGGATAGGGCGACTCAACCCATCAAATCCCACAATAGATCTGCACAAAACAACCAAAGGAAGCATCAATCTGATACAAAATAGATACATATTAAGCACAATACAATGCTCACCCTACCCCCTAACAAAACCAAGGCATGACATCCACAAGGAGTAGGCCTAGCACAATCCGATAGAAGGTCCGAAGCTAGTCACTAACCGACTATTCCAACACGGCCAAACTAAAAAGAGCTATCAAAGAGGTTACCCTAAGTGGTGGTCCAAACTACGTATCTAACTAAGGAAAACACAACCAGGAGCTCCTACTAGGCGAGGACTCCTATAGCCTGATCAAGAAGTATTTTATTGTAACACATCTCTTCTTTTAGGGTTTTATGATTTCCATACGCGGGCATGTAAAAAGGAGGGAGTTGAGTGTAGTGACCCAAGGAGAATAGGGCATCGGCCTCGGGTCTTGTCTCAGTACCCAAGAACCTACCAAGCCCTCGCAAGGCGACACTTAATCCTTTTCTGACGCTCAATTTTATTTTCGCTTCAACCTTCCTTATTTTTTTCCCCCAGCAAGACGCCACCCCTAGGAAGACAAGGTATCGGCCATGGGTCTGACTCATCCCCAGGAACCTACCAGGCCTTCGCTAGGCGATGATCAACTGCTTATAAAATTTCCTTTCTTTTCTTTTTTATTTTGATAGGGGGTTAGAACCCCTTTTTACACACCTTTGTATATAGTTATTTTCTTTTGGGATATTCAAGGTTTCTTTTCCTTTATCATCATTATTTTTCTTCTTATGGTAGGCTTCTCTAACTGCCTCACAACGAATAAGAACTCCTAGAACGGCTGCCTAGCAGGCCAGCAGAACAGGGTCACTAGGACTCCCTTCTAAAACAAGTCTTTTGATGCTTGATAATATCTTTACAGGAGACTACTCAAACCTTCCCCAGACATACCCAACCTAAACCTTGGACTTTATGCCTTGGACTTCGGTCCCCAACAAGAAAAGAAAAATCCCTACAAGTACACAGACATAAATAACATAAACCATAGTACTCATAAAGGAGAGATATCATGTGGATAGGGCCACGAGAAGCTGCCACGCAACAAAAGGCTCCTTCCAAGCTCTTCTTTGAACCTGTCTAGCACAAGACTAAAACAAGAAACCATTAACCGCACTTGCACTAAACAGACAACTGGCCCTCTTTGCCAAATGAAATAAAACACTTCACTACAAAACTTGGTCGGCCCTCTTGGCCTAACGAAATAAAACAATAAAACCTCGCAAAACTGGCTCTCTTGGCCTAACGAGATCAAACAAAATAGCACCTACACATCCCTCCCTGAAAGAATACAGATATACAATAATAAGCTCCTTTCCAAGGAGGAAAACCACAGGGCTCCCAGCCCTAAACTAAATGCATAAGGTTATGACCCATCCCTCCTGCATATACAGCAAGAGGCATACGCATAACATGTTGTCTAATCAGCCTATGGATCCAAGATAATAACGGTAGATTGGTCTCGCCTACTCTTTGCATCACCCATATCAACCATCATCTACCATATATTGCATGTTCTGATAACATTGCCTATAAGCGACCGGGTCCTGTTTCATCATTGATAACAATATCCAAACTACGACCACAATTGAAGAAAAGGTCTTCTTCATAAGCAAGGTTTGCCAGTGAATCCGCAAACTGATTCCAATAACGTGGAATCAACTGAAAAGACACTCTCTCAAACTCCTCAAGTAGGGTCATCGCAGTCCGATGATACATACAAAGAATGGGATTCCGCACCGTGTATGTCGTGAAACTTTAAAAATGGGAATCCTTATCGCCCAAAGAGTGGTTAATTGCAAACCGTATGGTTGGCAACTCAATCTTGAGGGGTAACACACACTCTTCTCCATAAACTAATTTAAATGGAGTATGGCCAGTAGCTTGCTTGAGCGTTGTATTGTACGCCCATACTACCACATACAACTTCCTGTCCGAGTCTCGTTTCTTCTCAGAGACTATTTTAGACAAGATACCCACAAGCTGCTTATTAGTACTTTTGACTTGTCCATTTTCTTGTGGATTATAGGGGGTTGTTTTATTATGTTTGATTTTCCAAGCTTCAGTCAAGCTCTTGATCACTTTATTCAAAAAATGAGTGCCACGGTCGGACACTAATTCCCTCAGTGGACCAAAGCGGCAGATAATCTGCTCTAAAAGGAAACTTGCAGTCTCTTTTGCATTGTTCTACCTCGTCGCCCGCACTTCTGACCATTTTGTGAAATAGTCAGTTGCTACTATAATATACCTCTTCTGGGTAGTAGATGACGGGGTGATAGGATCCACAAAATCAATGCCCCACTTAAAAAACGGAAGGATAGCCATGATAGGTGTAAGTGGGTGTTTCATATTCTCTCTACTGTCATGTCTTTAACAGGTACCACATTTCTTTACATAATCAAAAGAATCTTGGAAGATGGACAGCCACCAATATCTAGCTCTTAAAGCTTTCTGCACCGTCAACCGTCCCGCAAAGTGCCCTCCACATACAGAGTCATGGCACTCTTCTAAAATAAAAGGAACCTCGTCAGGCATCACACATCAGCTGTAGATATCATCAACACCCTGCCGATATAGTGTTCCTATGATCAAGGAAAACTTCAAAGCCTATTGTTTGATTTTCCTCTTTTCAGACTTTAACCAGCTCCAGTCTCTCTTGTTGATAGATAATGCGTAATAGCAGTATATCAAGATGGAATAGAAGCTGTATCAATTTTAAACAGTTTCTCAATGTCGCTTCCTTCAGCCAAAGTATCTTTTGGCTCCCTGAAATCTACAAGGCATTCCACAATCCCCTGCAACCTCGGTGGCCTACTCTTAATCTCATAATCGAACTCCTGCAAAGTGATTAACCACTTTGTCAACCGATCAGGTGGTTGTAGCTTGTTCATAAGAAATCTAAGCCCTTCTGCCTTTGTATAGAACACCACCTTTTCATAGAGGATGTAGTGCCTGAATTTCTTAGTCCCAAAGACCATCGCAAGACACAACTTCTCCATGTAGATATAATTGATCTCTGAAATGCCCAATTTTTGACTAGCAAAAGCTATCAGATGATACCACTTTTCCTCCCAAATTTGGGCTAAACAGCTGCTGATACTATGCATGGTGGCCGTTGAAAATATATAGAACACCTCGCCTCTTTTAGGTGCTTTTAAAATGGGTGCTTTTACTAGCTCCTGTTTCACATACTCAAAAGCTACCTTACAAGGGTCACTCCATTCAAATAGATAGCTGGAGTGCATGGTGGACTCATAGCAACTATGACCTTGATCTTTTTAGGGTCATTTGTGATTCCTATTAAACTGACCACATGGCCTAGCAATAGCCCATAAGGCACTCCAAAGACACACTTTCGTGGGTTAAGAGCGATAGAAAATTGTCTGCACCGCTCAAAACACTTTCTTAAAATAACCAACATCCTTTCCCTTACAGTGGCTGCCCCCAGGTCATCAATAAACACTTTCAAGTCGTCTGGGGAAATGTCACCAAAGGTCTTCTCTGCTGTTCATTGCCATGATCCAGGTGCATTGCACAAACCAAAGGCCATCACATGGTATGCAAAAGTACCAAAGACAGTAATAAAAGTTGTTTTCAACTTGTCCTCTTCTGCAATTGCCATCTGGTTGTATCCTGCAAAGCAATCCATGAACGAATATATTTCCCTACCCGCTAATTGATCCAAAATCTGGTCAATAAATGGCAACGGGTAGTAATCCTTAACTTTCTGCTTATTCAACTCTCTAAAATCCACACATAGCCGGATCTGGTTGTTTTTCTTCTTCCTGATAACAACTGGTGAACACCACTCCGTGTGTTGTATATGAAAAATTAAACCAGCTTTTCTTAGCTTCTGTAACTCCTCAAATAGCCCGTCCCTCAGTTCAAAAGGCATACGCCTTACCTTCTGACGCACAGGACGACTGCCCTCTTTTACAGGGATAGTATGAACAGCTAGGCTAGGAGGAATGCCTCTCAGCTCATCATAACTCCAAGCAAAGATATCGTGGAACTCTTGAATCAAGGACACATAGTCCTCCCTTTCTACTGAACTGAGCATGGAACCTAATTTAATTGGCTGTAAATCATTCGGCGTGCCAAGGTCCAACTCAGTCACATCCGCGTCTCTTATCCTATCTTGCAGCTCTATCGACTCATTTAGAGTTATCTAATAAATATAATCTATAGTGGACCCCTCTTTAGATTCATCACTTGATAATGTCTCACTACCAAATGGATCATCTGGTGTCTCTAATTCAGTAGAAGATAAAGGAGTTCTCTCACTCTGAGGAGACTCAGGCTAAGCATCGATTATTACTCAATTAGCACCTCTATCTAGAACCATTCGATTGGCGGGTATATCGACTTGACAGTCTATTTGTAAGATCCAAGGCCTACCTAGCAAAACTCGATAGCTAGGATATCCTGCAAATCTTATCACCCTAAAGTCCAAGAAGCATTCTACACTTGCCACTGTAACATGGACCTTAGTAACGCAACCTTCTGGTTGTCTCAGGCTATCATCAGCCATTCTCAGGAGGGTGGAGCTGTCTTTTTGGATGCCTAGACCCAACCTCTCCATCAACTCTGAACTCATGATATTGACGGAGGATCCAGTATCTACAATGGCATGTTCCACTAATATTCCATCCACATAAGCTGGAACCCTAGGGCAATTCTTTTCAGCATGATCAAACCAATCTTCTCCTACTCGTGCTACGCCCAAAGGTTCTACAATATACCCAATACGCAGGATCTTCTTAAATTCCTTGCATACTTCTAGAGATAATTTAATCAATTGCAAGAGGTTCACATTTGGTTGAACTTCGAAAATAGAACTTGCTAAATCAAAGTCATGATAAGTAGCCAAAGATCTCTTTTCTCGCCAAACCATCCTCTCTTTTGGTCTTTGGACTAGTTTTGGTGCTTCTTTCTTAGCTCTTTCATTCTTTCTTGGCACTTCCTCATCCTTTTTAGGGTTGACTTTTCTGTCAATCGGCTTTAGCGGTCCCCCTTCTATGCTAGGATTCTAGACTTGCGTCCCCTTATCCCCTTGTTTAGGGTTTGCCTCAATCGGTTTTGCATTATCTTTGTCAACCTCTTTAGCCTTTTGGCCTCTTGTCACGGCTCTTAAGTTAGAGGTTTTAGCATCATTGACTCGTACAGCCTCAATAAGGCTGAATCCGTTGCCTTGTGGCAACTCTTCTACAGTGGCCTTTCCCCTCTGCAATATTTGTCTTGGTGTATCATTCTGCTGCAAGTTATTTCCTTGCGCTCTATGATTCACAGGGCCTGGCTGTTTACTCCCTTGTTGGAGGGAACTAATCTTACTCCAATAGGTAGCAGCTAAGTGGCCTGACTTCCCACAAATGTCACATTTCACATTTGGACAATTTCTGGGGAAGTGCTGTCCACCACACCACTTAAAACTGAATCTTGAGGGTCCACCCTCTTCAGGGCGTCGACTCCCTATCAGATTTTGTTGCTTCTTCAAGAAATTAACGTCAATAGCTATTTGTCGATATTTTTTGGAAATCATATCTATATAATGCTTCATCATATCCTTAACTTTGCCAAGGAAATTAGATGCACTCAACTCATGGCCTCGATCGTCGACCCGTCATTCCATTGGCCTAACAATCTGATTTGGCATTGGCTGTTGACCCACAGGAACGACATTAGAGTTCGAAACTTGGTCTCCAACATTTGGTGGAGCCAACTAACTTGCCATAGGCATAGTCACACTAGGAGAAGTTGGCAGCAACGGTATATTCTGAACCACGCTCCCTCTCCCATTAGGGTTTGTCATAGGCATCCCTTGACTTCCATTCATCAATGGTAGATTGCCTCCAAGTACTGAACCCCCATTAACATTCATTCGAGAGGAGTAGGCCATCTGTAATCGTCCTTCTACTCCCTTTGCCCGCGTAATAGTGGTGTCTATATCTTCCAAGGCCACACTACTCAATTATACTTGGATATTAAAATCCAACCCATGCAAAAAGTATTGCAATTGGGTAGCCGACGGAATGTGAATGTAAGTTTGTAACTTACGGAATACTTCCTTCAGCTTCTTGGCATAAGCTTTCACATTCTCATGAGGGTCTTGGCGTGTTACATTCAAGACCCGTAACCAATATTGGCTAGCTCTTTCAGGGGCATACTCTCCTTGGAAAGCTGCATAGAATTGATCAATTGTGGTTATGGTCCCAAACTCTATGCTATGATACCATACTGCAGCCCTTCTTTTTAACGTCATATTAAAGAACATCATGAGATGTCCCTCGTCTTGGATGCGATAATTGAACATCAATCTTTGAAACTCACAAATGTGAAATTCTGCATCCTCTTCCGCCAACCCATTAAAAATGGGCAAGGGAACTCCTAAAGCATGTAAATCCAGCATCCCTACAGGAATTGCAATAGGTTGTGCCATGGTGACAATCGGATTAGCAATGGGATTTTGAACTGTTGGAATCACACCCCCACTTGAAGTGGGTAGACTTGGTGGAAAAGAGGAAGAACTTACGCTTCCTCCTGCACCTAACAGACTATGTGGAGCAGTTGGGTGACTAAGACCACTGCTTCATATACGTACTAGGCTACTCCTTTGAGGAGAATAATGACTTACAACCTCTAATTGCCGTCTAGCCCTCTCAGCACGTTCTGCTTTTTGGATTTCGGCTTGACGGTCCTTGTCAGAGGACATAAACCAACTTACTTTTGGTCCCTAGAAACCCTAGATCCGAAAACCACTACTTATAGGCGGCTCCCGGCAGACGCACCATTGATGGCACCTAAAATGGGATGGCATTGGCTATGGCACTAGCCGGGCCTCATGCTCATGACACACAAACACCCTCACGGCCTCGCGGACCAGGAGCGTCAATCTAATGCTGAAGGACAAGCTGCCCTAAAGCTTAATTCATGCGTTTATGGTTCATAGTCCAACGTTTCCCTAAAAATCCTCAAAGGGAGATCCCAAAGTACATAGGCATAATGCCTCATCACACACACATAGGAGACACTCCACCGACTAATAGTTGGAGCCCCACTGCAACTCTCCTACATCGCAGGGATTGACCCTTTGATGTGCTGCTAAACATATAACACAAACGAGCACAAACTCCTCTCAAGGTACCAATATTTTACGTTCCAAGATGTACCATTCCTCACTACACTTTCCCCTTAGGACCCAACGACTAACCTACAGCTTAGGACATCCTCTCACGCTCATCGTTGGTCACAACCTAAGGAAGACAGGTGCCATGCATCCAGGAGGTTTTTCTGATACCTTTTAATTATTATGCTTAATGAAAATCATGTATGGCTATGTGCTCAGACAAAAGAAAGATCAGCATCGTGCATAGTGCATAAAGCATTATTTCCATGAATTTTACTAGCGCGTGCTGCATTGAAAGGAGGCACCGAGCCATATACTCATGCTACCATCCTCTTTATTTAAACAGTTTCCTATATGCCAAGTGCAATGCATAAATCAAATATTTTCTTTATCTTTCAGCATTTTAGCCCCTCATCATCCAACTCTTAGTATTTTGTATCATTAATCGGCTAGATAGGGTTTCTATGCATTTTTCCCTTTTAAAAGAACGCTAAATACGCACAAAACATAAAACCGGGGACAAATCGAGGCCAGCTTGTGATTTTGCATTGTTATACATTGCAAAAACATAGGTATAAATTTTCCTAATTTTTCTCAGTCCGTTTTTTATTTTTCCATAATTTTAAACCCATTTTTTTAATTTTTTGGGCATGTTTCCCTATTTTTCTTTAATAAAAAATGATTGAAAATAAAATTTGATTGTGGGCTATGGCCCTTAGGTTCTTTGACATTAAAAACTCAGATTTACTTGGTGCGACATATCATATTTCTCATTTATATCGCAAAAACCCAATTTTACCCTTAAAAAGCATGTTTTTCATGTATTTTGACACTAATTCCGGCCATGTAGCCTTATATTTTCTAATTCTCAAGTTGCAAATAGTTGAAACTCATGGAAAAAAATATCATAATGAACTTTCATCCAATATGAATAAGATTTCATAAAGCAAATAGCATAAAAAGATCATTTTCCTTTGTAAAAATAGCATTACCGCTTATTTTTAGGTCTCGGTTTCTTGGTCTTGATTACATGACTTATTTCCAGCATGCATTTAATGCTCATCATCTTCAAGAATAGCGTTCTTCATGTCTTCATCCATCCGGAAGCAATCCGGTCTTATCCGAACAAGCTTTCCTCCACCATTCTTCATTGTCTTCTTCCACACAAGAACAGCCCCTGAAAGGAGAGAAAGGGAGGAGAGAGAAAGACTAAAATGAGAGATCTTCATCTAGGCCATCATTGCGCCAGCGAGAGGCGGCGATATGATTAGCATACAGGAGGGAATCAAGCCCCATGATCACTTGAGGGGGTTGTGTGCAGGCTGCATGCTGCATCCTCCAAGATTGGGCGCATTTTTCGGGCGTCAACAGGCGCCATCTCCCCACATTTTTTCCTCCTTTTTTGATGCCCACGATTTTGTATTGCATAAAATGCTACAACCCCCCCAATGACCATTTGGCCAAAAGGAAGTCCACCTTTTCCTACCAACCCACACGACAGTCTAAAAACTTATCAAAAATTAACAAATGTCGCTCGGGCGCCTTTTAAGAGTCGTATGTCACTTGGTGGTTAAAATCGTCCTAGTTGGAGCCGCTGCCTTCGACGTTGAATATTTTTTCCTTGATATTCGTAAATTTTTGCTATTTTTAAGCACATCTCGAGCTCAAAACTCCGCTCTCATTTAGGATCATTCACTTTGCATGTGCATGTAAACCATGGTATCAAAATAAAAAAACTGGATACATAACACCTGTTTTCAATGATAATGACCCACGCTTGAGTGTGGAAAGGCATCCTAAGCCGTAGGATAGACATTCATTTCTTGGGGGATCATTTGGTAAGGACACATGGTATCTCGTGGGATACTTGTGAAATGAAAAAGTGGAGCTAGTTCATTTGTTTTATATGTTGAGCAGCACATCAAGGGGCTAATCCTTGCGATGTAGGAGAGCTGTAGTGGGGCCGCGGTGTTTCCACCGAGAGGTTGCCTCCCATGTATGTGATTATCGTGGCATCGCCAATGTGTATGGGTTCTCTCTCTATGGATTTTATAGTAAGGGAAACACTGGACTACAAAACTATAAAACTAAACGCATGGATTAAGATTTAGGGCATTTTTCCTTTAGTAGTAGATAGACACTCTTGGCCCGGGAGGCCGTGAGGTGTGTTTGTCTGTTATGAGCATGAGGTCCGACTAGTGCGATAGCCAGTGTCGGCCCATTTGAGGTCCCATCAGTGGTGCGTCTGCCGGGAGCTGCCAACAAGTGGTGGTTCTCGAATCTAGGCTTTTTAGGGACCAAAAAAGTTGGTTTATGTCCTCTGACAAGGACCGTCAAGCCGAAATACAAAAAGCAGAACGTGTTGAGAGGGCTAGACGGCGGTTGGAGATTGTAAGTTGCTATTCTCCTGAAAGGAGTAGCCCGATACACATAAAAGGCAATGTCTTAATAACCCAACTCTTGTACATAGTCCTTTAGGTGCAGGAGGAAGCGTAAGTTCTTCCTCTCTTCCACCAAGTCAACCCACTTCAAGTGGGGGTGTGATCCCATCAGTCCAAACTCCTATTGTCAATCCGATTGCCATCATGCCATAACCCATTGCAATTCCTATAGGGACGCTGGATTTGCCAGCTTTAGGAGTTTCTTTGCCCATTTTTAATGGGTTAGCCGAAGAAGATGCAGAGTTTAAAATTTGTGAATTCCAAATATTAATGTTTAATTACCGCATCCAAGATGAGGGACATCTTATGATGTTCTTTAACATGACGAAGGAAGGGCTGCGGTATGGTATCATAGCATAGAGACCTGAACCATAACCACAATTGACCAATTTTATGGAGCTTTCCGAGGAGAATATGCCCCTGAAAGAGGTGGCCAATATTGGTTGCGTGTTTTGAATGTAACACGCCAAGATTTCCATGAGAATGTAAAAGCCTATGCCAAGAAGCTTAAGAAAGTGTTTCGTAAGTCACAAACTTACATTCCTATTCCACCGGCTGCCCAATTGCAATAATTCTTGCATGGATTGGATTTCAATATTCAGGTACAATTGAGTAGTGTGGCTTTGGCTGATATAGACACCACCATCATGCGGGCAGGAGTAGAGTCATGATTACAAACGGCCTACTCCTCTCGAATAAATCTTAATGCGGGCCTAGTATCTAGAGGCAATTTACCATTGATAAATGGAAGTCAAGGGATGCATATGAATAACCCTAATGGGAGAGGAAGCATGGTTCAAAATGTACCTTTATTGCCAGCTCCTCCCAGTGTGCCTATGCCTATGGCTAGTCAATTGGCTCCACCAAATGTTGGAGGCCAAGCTTTGAACCCTAATGTTGTTCTTGTGAGTCAACAACCAATGCCCAATCAAATTTTTAGGCCAATGGAATGACGGATAGACGATCAAGGCTATGAGCCGACTACCTCTAATGTCCTTGGTGAAGTTAAGGATATGATGAAGCACTACACTGATATGATTTCTAAACAATATCGGCAAATAGCTGTTGACATCAATTTCCTGAAGAAGTAGCAGAATCTGATAGGGAGTCGACATCCTGAAGAGGGTGATCCCTCAAGATTCAGCTGTAAGTGGTGTGGCGGACAACATTTCCCTAGAAACTGTCCGAATGTTAAATGTGATATTTGTGGGAATTCGGGCCATTTAGCCGCTACTGGTTGGAGTAAGATTAGTTCCCTCCAACAAGGGAGTAAACAGCCAGGTCCAGTTAATCATAGAGAGCAAGGTAATAATCTCCAGCAAAATGATGGACCAAGACAAATATTGCAAAGGGGAAAGACCTCTATAGAGGAGTTGCCACAAGGCAATGGAGTTAGCCTTATCGAGGCTGTACGCGTCAATGGCGCTGAAACCTCTAACCTACGAGCCGTAACAAGAGGCCAAAAGGCTAAAGAGGTTGATAGAGACAATGCAAAACCGGTTGAGGGAAACCCTAAGCAAGGCGATAAGGGGATGCAAGTCCTGAATCTTGGCGTGGAAGGTGGACCTCTAAGGCTTGTTGTGACAGAAAAGTTGATCCTAAGAAGGATGAGGAAGTACCAAGAAAGAAGGCAAGAGCTAAGAAAGAAGCACCAAAACTAGTCCAAAGACCAAAAGAGAGGATGGTTTGGCGAGAAAAGAGAGCTTTGGCTACTTATCATGACTTTGATTTAGCAAGTTCTCTTTGCAAAGTTAAACCAGATGTGAACCTCTTGCAATTGATTAAATTATCTCTAGGAGTATGCAAGGAATTTAAGAAGATCTTGCGTATTGGGTATATTGTAGAACCTTTGGGCGTAGCACGAGTAGGAGAAGATTGGTTTGATCATGCTGAAAAGAACTGCCCTAGGGTTCCAGCTTATGTGGATGGAATATTAGTGGAACATGCCATTGTAGATACTAGATCCTCCGTCAATATCATGAGTTCACAGTTGATGGAGAGGTTGGGTCTAGGCATCCAGAAAGACAGCTCCACCCTCCTGAGAATGGCTAATGATAGTCTGAGACAACCAGAAGGTTGTGTTACTAAGGTCCATGTTACAGTGGCAAGTGTAGAATGCTTCTTGGACTTTAGGGTGATAAGATTTGCAGGACGTCCTAGCTATCGAGTTTTGCTAGATAGGCCTTGGATCTTATGAACAGATTGTCAAGTCAATATACCCACCGGTCGAGTGGTTCTAGGTAGAGGTGCTAATCGAGTAATAGTCGATGCCTACCTTGAGTCTCCTCAGAGTGAGAGAGCTCCTTTATCCTCTACTGAATTAGAGACAACGGATGATCCATCTGGTAGTGAGACATCATCTAGTGACGAATCTAAAGAGGGGTCCACTACAGAGGATATTTATCAGATAACTTTAAATGAGCCGATAGAGCCGTAAGATAGGATAAGAGACGCGGATGTGATTGAGTTGGACCTTGGTATGCCGAATGATTCACGGCCACTTAAATTAGGTTCCATGCTCAGTTTAGTAGAAAGGGAGGCTATGTGTCCTCTATTCAAGAATTTCACAATATCTTTGCTTGGAGTTATGACGAGCTGAGAGGCATTCCTCCTAGCCTGGCTATTCATACTATTCCTGTAAAAGAAGGCAGTCGTCCTCTGCGTCAGAAGGTAAGGCGTATGCCTTTTGAATTGAGGGACAGGCTTTTTGAGGAGTTACAGAAGTTACGGAAAGCTGGTTTAATTTTCCTTGTACAACACACAGAATGGTGTTCACCAGTTGTCATCAGAAAGAAGAAAAACAACCAGATCCGACTATGTGTAGATTTTAGAGAGCTGAATAAGCAGACTGTTAAGGATTACTACATGTTGCCATATTGATAAGATTTTGAATCAATTTAGCGGGTAGGGAAATATATTCATTCATGGATTGCTTTGCGGGTTATAACCAGATGGAAATTGTAGAAGAGGATAAGTTGAAAACAACTTTCATTACTGTCTTTGGTACTTTTGCATACCATGTGATGGCCTTTGGTTTGTGCAATGCACCTCGATCATGGCAACAAACAGTAGACAAGACCTTTGGTGACATCTCCCTAGATGAGTTGAAAGTGTTTATCGATGACCTGGGGGCAGCCACTGTAAGGGAAAGGATGTTGATTATCTTAAGAAAGTACTTTGAGCGCTGCAGACAATTTTGTATTGCCCTTAACCCACGGAAGTATGTCTTTGAAGTGCCTTATGGGCTACTGCTGGGCCATGTGGTCAATTTAGTAGGAATCACAACTGACCCTGAAAAGATCAAGGTTATAGTCATTATTGTCAAGATTGTGGGAGAGAAGGAAGGAGTCTCACTTGTAGCTTTCTTGCTTGCACAATGGGGGAATACACACAAGGGTGGAGGCTGAAAACAGTTTTCCTCTTCTTAGTTGTGGAAGCCAAAAAGAACTCTAGTACAAAGAAATAGAAGAACCCTAGATATGGGTCTCAAACCAAACTCAACTAACTAAGGTGGCATACTAACTGAGCCATGAACTAGAGTAGATAAGGATAGCTATCATGTAGCTATTATTCAGGGGCGGTGTACCAACCGCATCTGCAACTGACAAGTCGGTGACATAAATACACAACGGTCACCCTGGCGTATAACAAGTGGAGCTCGATATCTCAACACTCCCCCTCGAGCTCAATCCCAATTCCTGCACACCAAGCAGGTCTCTGAACTTGCGCAGCTTCTCTGCGCCCAATGCCTTCGTGAATATGTCAGCTACCTGATCCTCTGTGCTGACATAAACTAGATCAATAAGACCTAGTAAAACCCTCTCTCGCACATAGTGATAATGCACCTCAATGTGCTTTGTTCTAGCATGATAGACTGGGTTATTTGCCAAGTGTATGCTACTCATGTTGTCACAATAAATGACAACTGGCCCATCTGTAGACTGATGCATATCATAAAGTAGCTTATGCAACCAAGCTACCTCACATGCAGCCATTGCTGCACCCCTGTACTCAGCCTCTGTGCTCGACAAGGCAACTGTAGGCTGTTTCTTGCTGCTCCAAGTGACTGCAGCACTCCCAAAAGAGAATACATATCCACAGGTAGATCGTCTATCAGAAATACTACCAGCCCAATCAGCATCAGTGTATCCATGCAACTGTATCTGAACCCCAGTCTCATAAAATAGTCCATACTGCAATGTGGACTTCACATACCTGAGTATGCGTCTAGCCGCATCCAAATGTGGTTTCCTTGGAGCCTGCATAAACTGACTTACCAATCCAACAGCATAGCTCAAATCTGGCCTGGTAATAGTCATATAAATCAAACTTCCTACTATGCGTCTGTACATAGTAAGGTCTTCTAGAAGCTCACCTGCATCTGTGCTCAGCTTCACATTCTGCTCCAAAGGAACTGAAATAGGCTTACAGCCTGTCATCCCATATTTGGACAGCATGTCCAATCCATACTGCCTCTGCAAGAGCTGTATCCCACTTGGTGATCTAATCACCTCAATGCCCAAGAAATAACGCAACTCTCCCAAATCCTTCATCTCAAACTTCTGCTTCAATAGCATTTTCACATGAAGGATATCTTCATCACTGTCACCTGTCATAATCAAATCATCAACATAAATGACAAGTAGCATAATACCTTTCTCTGTTTTTCTCACATAAAGTGAGAAATCTGCCTTGGAAATCTGAAAGCCAATAGTGACAAGATACTGTCCTATCTTGTCAGACCATGCTCTAGGTGCTTGCTTCAAGCCATACAAGGCTTTCTTCAACCTGCAAACAGACTCAGGATGAACAGCATGCACATAACCTGGTGGCTGCTCCATATAGACCTCTTCTTGCAAATCACCATGCAAGAAGGCATTCTTTACATCCATCTGATGTAAAGACCATCCCTTTGATGCAGCCATAGCAATGACTGCTCTTACGGTTGCCATCCTTGCAACCGGACTGAATGTTTCTTCATAGTCAATACCATATGTTTGTGCATACCCCTTGACTACTAATCTTGCCTTGTATCTATTCACAGAACCATCAGCATTGTGCTTCACCTTATAAACCCACTTACAACCAATTGCATTTTTACCTTTAGGCAAAGGTACCAATTCCCATGTAGCGTTTGCTTCCAAGGCATCCATTTCTTCATCCATGGCTTTCTCCCATTTTTCTTTTCCCATGGCTTGCTCAAAAGAAGTGGGTTCTGGTTCCTGTATCACCTTGACCATACATGCATAGTGAATGGCTGTAAATCCATCATATCTCAGCCTATCCACAGGATACCTAACTCTGGTAGACCTGCGCAAAGTGGGTTCACTCCCAGGTGCTCTCAAAACATCCCTGGTCTTCCTTACTCCAGGTGTAACAATAGAAGGAATACCCAACTCATCATCAATGCTCTGTTCTGAGCCACTAGATTCACCATCCACATAAGAGTGACTTGCATTCACATCAAACATGGGCTGATCAACCTTCTCTTTTTCTTTTCGTGATACCTGCATACCACTATCTGCATTACTTTGAGAAGATTCTCCTGATCTCAATCTGCCTGTCCATGGCGAAGAATGTGAACCACTACTAGAGGACGCTCCAGGTCCACTAATATTTTGTGACTGCTGCTGTGAATTCTGTACAGCATTACCATTTTGTGCATCTACATCATCAATCACATTTACTGGTTTATACCAGCTACTCATCTCATCAAACACAACATCTCTGCTCACTGTAAACTTACGAGTAGAAGGGTTATAGCATCTATACCCTTTTTGCTGCAGAGAGTAACCAATAAAGATGCACTTCTCAGCTTTTGGATCCAACTTGGATCTCAACTCATCTGGCACATGTACATAGGCAATGCAACCAAAAATTTTCAAATGAGAAATATCTGGTTTCCTACCAGTATACCTCTCCTCTGGAGTCATTCCATGTATTGCTGCAGTGGGAGTCCTGTTCATTATGTAGACTGCTGTAGCAACTGCTTCAGCCCAATAAAAATCTGGCAGGTCTTTTTCATTTAGCATGGCACGAGACACCTCTCCAATATGCCTGTTTTTCCTTTCTGCAATTCCATTTTGTTGTGGGGTATAACTGCATGAATATTGCTGCTTTATGCCATGCTCCTGCAAGAACTTTGCAAACTCATTTGAGAGGTACTCTCCCCCTCCATCTGACCTTAGGCATTTTATCTGCAGGCCTGTTTCTTTTTCAACCATAGCTTTAAGAGTTTTGAAATGCCCAAAAACTTCACTTTTCTTTTTCATAAAATACACCCAAACTTTTCTGCTATAGTCATCAATAAAACTGACAAAATAATGACAGCCTCCAAGAGATGCACCTTTAGTTGTCCACACATCAGAGTGGATTAATTCCAATGGCTTCTTACTCTCTTGAACATGTCTAGGAAATGGTTTCTTTGCCTGTTTTCCAAACTGACAGGCTTCACATACCTTATGCATTTCTGCAACCTTGAATTTAGGCAATCCTGCAACAATATTTTGGGCCTGCATTGATTTAAGTCGCTGTACATTAACATGACCAATGCGTTTATGCCAGATATCAATATCTGCAACTACACTGGTCCCATGTGCAAACATTGCTGCACTCAATTCAGACATGTCTGCATCCAACGTAAACATTCTGCCCTTCTTCTTTCCTTTTGCTATCAAGCGACCTTTATTTTTCATATCCTCAACAAAGCATCCATGAGGATTAAATCTGACCTGCAAGCCCTGCTCAACCATTTGACCAACAGAAACCAGATTCTTGGTGATATTTGGGACATGAAATACATCGGACAGGTATTTCTTTTTCCCATCCTGCATAGACAAAGGAATTTTTCCAATCTGCACAATAGGATGTGCAGTATCATCACCAGTCTCCACAAATCCTGGTTTTTCCATTTTCCTTGCATCCTCCATCCATTCTGCATGACCTGTCATGTGGTTTGATGCACCTGAGTCAACATACCATACATCATTGCTTTCTTCTGCACTTGTCACAGAATTGTTCATGTGCTGCACCATAAACAAATGCTCATTTCTGTCATCACCCTGTCTGCTAGAAGATGCATAATTCCCTTGTTGCAGTTTTCCATTCATGATGTCATTTTGCTTTTTATAGCAGTCTTTAGCCATATGACCCATTTTACCACAGTAGTAGCATTCAACATTACTGTTTGCATTTTGACCTCTTTGCCATCCACCACGACCTCTTTGGCTCCCCCTGCCTCTAGAGTTACCACGTCCTCCTCCATAGGACTGGTTTTCTTGAGTTTGCTGCATATTCTGATTTCTACCACGGCCTCCAAATCGGCCTCCTCTGCCTCTGCCTCTACCTCTTCCAGCATTTGAGTAGAAGACAGCTTCTTTTGAAGTTCCTCCTGAAGAAGATGCACCACCATTTCTCTGTTCTTCAGAAATTAGAAGAGCAATCAACTCCTCAAAATCAGGAAATCTTTCACGAACTGAAATGGATGTCCGAAACTGTGCATAATCCTTTCCTAGACCATTCAAGGTCACAGAAACTAAATCATCATCTTCCACTGGTGACCCAATGGAAGCAAGTGCATCTGCAATCTTCTTCACCTTCATGTGGTAGTCGTTGATGCTCATATTTTCTCTTTGCACATTGTGCAACTCTTGCTTGAGCTGCATTTTCCTGGCTTGCGTATTTGTGCTATACGTTTTTGACAAAGTATCCCATGCCTCCTTTGGCGTACTTGCATCTTGAATATGCACAATCATAGAGTCTGAAATGCTGATAGACAGCCAATACATAACTTTCCTGGCTCTCTCATGCCATGCTTTAAATGCCTGCATTTGCTGTTGATTGGGAACATCAGGAAGAACAGGTTCTTCTTCATTTCCTGCAACAAATTCCCAATATCCTTTTCCCATAAGGAAATTTGTCATTCTAAACTTCCATGCTTGGAAGTTGTTCTTGTCAAGCTTTTCAGTGACAATCTATGAAAGAGAATCAGATGCCATTACAGAAGACTGCAAAAAATTCTGTCACTGCAAAAACCACAGCTTCACCCTCATAAGGGAAAATCTGCAAAACTGGCGAAAGTGGTATTTGACCACACAGTCACTTCCTAGTGACGATTTTGCATCAACAGGCAACAGGGATGATTCTGTAACTCCCAATGTCTCTGCGCACAAGCATACAATGCAATTTTTACAGTAACTATTCACCGACCTGTAGAACAGTGGCTGCACAGCATAAAACTGGGCCTTTTCCTGAGTGCGTGCAGAAAACTTCCGTCTGCAAAACAGGCCCCGAAATGGCCTCAAATAAAAAAAACAAGGTCGCCAAGGGCTAAAGCCCTTTCCCGCAGCATATACTGCCCTCTTGCTTCACCGCGAAGGGCGTCTCAACCTGAGACAATGCACTCCTGCACTTTCCGGCTGTGCTACCTGCAGAGATCTGCTCCCAAAACAGAAAATGAAAGCAACACTGCTCCTCTTACCAGACCACCGCGAGCTTGGCTTGCTTTCTTGAGCTCCTTACCACGAACAAGGCTCTGATACCATGTCAAGATTGTGGGAGAGAAGGAAGGAGTCTCACTTGTAGCTTTCTTGCTTGCACAATGGGGGAATACACACAAGGGTGGAGGCTGAAAACAGTTTTCCTCTTCTTAGTTGTGGAAGCCAAAAAGAACTCTAGTACAAAGAAATAGAAGAACCCTAGATATGGGTCTCAAACCAAACTCAACTAACTAAGGTGGCATACTAACTGAGCCACGAACTAGAGTAGATAAGGATAGCTATCATGTAGCTATTATTCAGGGGCGATGTACCAACCGCATCTGCAACTGACAAGTCGGTGACATAAATACACAACGGTCACCCTGGCGTATAACAAGTGGAGCTCGATATCTCAACAGTTATGAGTGCACCACACACTCCGAAAGAGGTACATAGCTTTCTGTCTCATCGATAGGGTACTATCAGAGGTTTATAAATGCCTTGGCAGAAAGGACGTTGCCACTAACGAACTTATTATCCTTTAGCTGTCTATTTGTATAGAGTGACCCTTGTAAGGTAGCTTTCGAGGATGTGAAACAGGAGCTAGTCAAAGCACCAGTTTAAAAAGCACCTAAAAGAGGCGAGGTATTTTACATATTTTTAGTAGCCACCATGCATAGTATCAGCTGCTATTTAGCCCAAATTTGGGAGGAAAAGTGGTATCATCCGATAACTTTTGCTAGTCGAAAATTGGGCATACCAGAAATTAACTACACCGACATGGAAAAGTTGTGTCTTGTGATGGTCTTTGCGACTAAAAAATTCAAACACTACATCCTCTATGAGAAGGTAGTTTTCTGTACGAAGGCGGAAGGGCTTAGATTGCTTCTGAACAAGCTACAACCGCCTGATCGTTTGGCAAAGTGGTTAATCACTTTGTAGGAGTTCGATTATGAGATTAAGAGTAAGCCATCGAGGTTGCAGGGGATTGTGGAGGCTGAGATATTGACCTATTTTCAGCCAATCATCCTCATACAACTCTTCCAAAAATTGTGTTCTCACTGAAGCATAATAGTGATGATGTTTTCTCTCTACTGCCCATTTCTTCTCCATGGCTGTAAGCTCCTTTTTTTACTGTTGAAATCCCTATTACAACAATTGTACTTGCAGAACAGTAGCTACATACTCATTCCCTATTGTCATAAACTCATTTTCAGCACCTATCATATCATCCTCTTCATCTTCCATCAACTCCTCTTCATCTTCAAACCTCGCTCGTGAAAGAATGTCAACCCCAGGGGGTTTTCTCTACCTACAATATGCTGAAAATCAGGGTTAAATGACTTTATATATGAACTCCATTATAACATGACAATATTAGGCATTGAGCAATTTGCTATCATGCCCAATAGAGGTAGACAAGTAATCTCTACCACTACATGAGCTCCCATAAAGTACTCACTATCACAATTAAGGGCAATCACAACACCCCAAAGCTCTCTTTTGACTTGAGAATACTGTCATTGGCGTTCATTGAGGACCTTTGCTCCAAACCAAATGGCATATCTATTCCCATCAACATCATCCTGACCCACTGCCCAACCAATGCCAATCGGGCTTGTATCCATAGTGAGAATAATAGGTTGCCCATTCTCATAATTTGCTCTCTTTAGTGTTGGGGCTGAAATCAATAAGCTCTTTAACTTCTGATTTGTCTTCGTACGTTGTTTTCCCCATCAAAACTTTTGCCCTTTTCTTAAGAAATGATATAGACTTTCAGCCACACGAGCAAAATGCAGAATCCATATCAAGTAAAAGACACATGCACCCAAAAATCTTCTTACCTCGGATACATTCAAACATGTCTCCCGCATCCTGCTTATGGCATCATTCTTTACTAGTGAGGGATTTCTTCCATATGGTCCATACATGTGCCCAAGAACCAATACTTCATCTACTCCAAAAACTGATTTTTCTCCTGACAGAGTCAAATGCACTTCTTCCTACTTCTTCAAGATGGCTCAAAATCCTATCACAATCTGCAATATGATCAACCACAAATCATCTACATCCTTGATCATTCAGCTCTTCATTCTTCTCATGGATATCAGCACATCATCAAGAAAGGGTAAGGTCAACTGAGGAATATACTCCCTCAAAACTTTATGCATAGCATTCATCATATGTGCCATTGAATTGGTTGCCCCCTGTGGAAGCATACACATCCTAACCAATCCAAGTGGTGTCTTCATGGTAGTGATGTGCGAGCTTTCTAATGCAAGCTAGAACTGATCATATCTTGAATATAAATCTCCCAAAGAGTGAATTACCTTGCTTGCAAATGCTTCTACAAATTCATCCACTATCGGGCCTAATCCAACATTCCTTATGGTGACTTTATTAACTGGTTGCAAATCCTGTATAAACCTCAAAGAGCCATTTTTCTTTGGAACGGTAAACCACCGATTCGAATATGGAGCTCAAAGGGGCTCCAAAATCCGCATCCTGAAGGAAAATATGCATGAGGTACTAAAATAGGCTTTAAATTCCATGGCACATGAGGTACTGTAAAGATCACCATAGGTGCACGGATCAGCACATTCAATTTCATCTAGTTGAAATGCAAAGGCTTTTCCATGCCTTACCAACATTTCCAAGAAACAAGCTCTTTCTGTAGGTAAAAGAAAGCTTGTATCACCAATTTTCAGCTTTTGTAAAGTTTTAGTTGTAAATTTATGTCCCACTGCATGTGGATCCCATAAACTAGGATGTTGAGTCACTTTTTCAGCCAACCCATCACTTTCAAGTGGTAAAGGCAAAGCCACAAGCTTAACCTTCTTTGCAACTATTTTGTACTTTGTATCCACCCTTGCTTCAGCTCTGTTTTGCAGCCCATATTACAGCCCATAAAATTCATGCTTAGAAAAATCTTGAATGACTTCATCCATTTCTAAAGTATCAACATAAATAACCTCTTTTTTTGGGATGATTTTAGCATTAATTGCTGCAGAAATTTCAGCCATTGTATCAACATAAATTAGCCCTTAAAACAACCCTGAAATACCTTCATTTGCAGCCATCAAATCATATATCTTCAGCTCTTTTTCAGCCTATCCTACATATTTCTTTTCAGCCTTGCACATGACTGAAACATTCTTAAAACTGCCAAGACAACATGCTATCCATTCCTACAATCCAGACACAAACACAGTTTCCCCCTTTCTTGGAGGTATAATTATCTTCCTAGAGGCACTACCGTAGCCTCCCCTTACAGTAGTGCTATCTAAAAACCCTTAAATTCTCGTGCATTAGGTGGCCTGGGATTATCCCGTAGCTTTGTTGAGATAACGAGCTCCACTCGTGATATGCCAGGGTGACCGTTGTGCATTTATGTCACCGACTTGTCAGTTTGTAGATGCGGTTGGTACACCACCCATGAATAATAGCTAGATGACAGCTATCCTTATCTACTCACTATGATGGATTTACAGCCATTCACTATGCCTATATGGTCAAAGTGATATAGGAACCAGAACCCACTTCTTTTGATCAAGTCATGGAAAAAAAAAATGGGAGAAAGCCATGGATGAAGAAATGGATTCCTTGGAAGCAAATGCTACATGGGAATTGGTACCTTTGCCTAAAGATAAGAATGCAATTGGTTGTAAGTGGGTTTATAAGGTGAAGCACAATGCAGATGGTTCTGTGAATAGATACAAGGAAAGATTAGTAGTCAAGGGGTATGCACAAAAATATGAAGAAACATTCAGTCCGGTTGCAAGGATGGCAACCGTAAGAGCAGTCATTGCTATGACTGCATCAAAGGAATGGTCTTTACATCAGATGGATGTAAAGAATGCCTTCTTGCATGGTGATTTGCAAGAAGAGGTATATATGGAGAAACCACCAAGTTATGTGCATGATGTTCATCCTGAGTTTGTTTGTAGGTTGAAGAAAGCCTTGTATGGCTTGAAGCAAGCACCTAGAGCATGGTCTGACAAGATAGGACAATATCTTGTCACTATTGGTTTTCAGATTTCCAAGGCAGATTTCTCACTTTATGTTAGAAAAATAGAGAAATGTATTATGCTACTTGTCATTTATGTTGATGATTTGATTATGACAGGTGACAATGATGAAGATATCCTTCATGTGAAAATGCTATTGAAGGAGAAGTTTGAGATGAAGGATTTGGGAGAGCTGCGTTATTTCTAGGGCATTGAGGTGATTAGATCACCAAGTGGGATACGGCTCTTGCAGAGGCAGTATGGATTGGACATGCTAGTCAAATATGGGATGACAGGCTATAAGCCTATTTCAGTTCCTTTGGAGCAGAATGTGAAGCTGAGTGCAGATGCAAGTGAGCTTCTGGAAGACCCTACTATGTACAGCCGCATAGTAGGAAGTTTGATTTATATGACTATTACCAGGCCAGATTTGAGCTATACTGTTGGATTGGTAAGCCAGTTTATGCAGGCTCCAAGGAAACCGCATTTGGATGCGGCTAGATGCATACTCAGGTATGTAAAGTCCACATTGCAGTATGGACTACTTTATGAGACAGGGGTTCAGATACAGTTGTATGGATACACTGATGCTGATTGGGCTGGTAGTATTTCTGATAGACGATCTACCACTGGATATGTGTTCTCTTTTGGGAGTACTGCAGTTACTTGGAGTAGCAAGAAACAGCCTACAGTTGCCTTGTTGAGCACAGAGGCTGAGTACAGGGGCGCAACAATGGCTGCATGTGAGGTAGCTTGGTTGCATAAGCTACTTTATGATATGCATCAGCCTACAGATGGGCCAGTTGTCATTTATTGTGACAACATGAGTAGTATACACTTGGCAAATAACCCAGTCTATCATGCTAGAACAAAGCACATTGAGGTGCATTATCACTATGTGCGGGAGAGGGTTTTACTAGGTCTTATTGATCTAGTTTATGTCAGCACAGAGGATCAGGTAGCTGACATATTCACGAAGGCATTGGGCGCACAGAAGCTGCGCAAGTTCAGAGACTTGCTTGGTGTGCAGGAATTGGGATTGAGCTTGAGGGGGAGTGTTGAGATATCGAGCTCCACTCGTGATATGCCAGGGTGACCGTTGTGCATTTATGTCACTGACTTGTCAGTTGCAGATGCGGTTGGTACAGCGCCCATGAATAATAGCTAGATGATAGCTATCCTTATCTACTCTAGTTTGTGGCTCAATTAGTATGCCACCTTAGTTAGTTGAGTTTGGTTTGAGACCCATATATAGGGTTCTTCTATTTCTATGTACTTGAGTTCTTTTTGGCTTACACAACTAAGAAGAGGAAAACTGTTTTTCAGCCTCCACCTTTGTGTGTATTCCCCCATTGTGCAAGCAAGAAAGCTACAAGTGAGACTCCTTCCTTCTCTTCCACAATCTTGATAAGCTTATCCTGATTGCGGGGATGATTCACACAAATAGTGAGAGATCGTACCGCCTTTGTATTATCTTTACTCCAAACCTGAGCATATGAAGAACTATCATCCAAGGCTTTTGTTTCGAGCCTTGATTATGTAATATAGGGCTTCCCCAAAATCACTGGATAACTACATGAATCTTGCACAAAAAAATGATATTCATCCCTAACATCTCCAATAGTCATGGGTACATTCAGACAAGCTGCATAAAGATCCCCTTATGAATTGTTTGCCGCCTGCATGCGCCACCCTGGATCTACATCAATTGGGCAACCTCCATTCTCATACAAACTGTGTGCCATAACATTGATTTCAGAACCATGATCCAAGAGAGCTATGCAAGGCGTCTCTCTTTCTCCCACTTTAACAATTGTCGCTATTGTAGTACGAGCCTAATGCGTTCATGAATAATGATTTCTTAGAATAAAATGATCATCATCTTCTTCATGTGCTTATTGATGGAAATCCCTATTATACATAGCCTTTTCTCTATGCTTAGTGCTGCCCATAATACCATTTTTGGCCTCAAGATTGCTGTCTATACTTCCATCTAACCCATTTTTAGCATCAGCCTGTTCCAAAATAGCATTACATACATCATCATATTCCCTCTGAAGATGTTTCTCTATGTCTTTGTCAACATGCATCAATGCTTGCAAAACTTCACCATCAAACTGTCTTTTCCATTTCAGCATATCAATGATTGCATCATGAAATTAGCTCTTTGCAATTCCAAGAACTTTGCCAAGTGTGAATTCCACTCTACTGCCAAGTATGTGATCTTCCAATACCTTTTTAAGATTTTTGGCAGTCTCAAGATCTGATTGTAACGTGTAACCGGGCTGCTTGCCCCTTTTCTTCCCTTCTTGTTTCTTCGCTTAAGATGCATCATCCATAACATGCTCAGATATGGCTTTTTGAGTCTCTTTTTGTTGCTCCATTTTACTTTCTGTTATGCGTTTAGATGGGCCTAAAGAGGAAGGACCAGCAGTGTCCTCATCTCTTCTCTTTTCTTCCAGAAGAGCTTCTTGATTATGAACCTCATGCAAATAAGCATAGGTTGAAAATGAGTCCACTGGAGCACTTCATTCTTTTCTCCCTCGTATACTCTGACTTGCATTAGCCAATTTAGACTTTTTTCTTTTGCTCTTTTCTCCTGCAATCTAATGCTTCCATCCAAACACAAGATTTTTCTTTAGCTATGCTTCCTTTATGAGCTTCATCAGTCCTTTCAATTCTCAACCCATATGTGACTGCATCTATGGCAGCAAATGATGTCCGTGTAGCCATATCTTCCAACTTCTTCTGCATGCCACCATTTTCAAAATTTGGCTCTATTGGAAGAACAGTTTTTGCTGCATGTATTTTTCCATCTTTCCAAAAGATTAACCTTTTTGCTTCCACTTCGCGGTAAGTTGTACAATCTCGCTTTTCATGTTGTAAACTGTCACACCAAATGCATCTCCTCTTGTATCTTTCTTTGTACGGTCTTTGGGTAATACTCACAGAATTGAAGCATGTGAGTTTATTTCTCCATTATGAGAAGCTAAATCTCTTACACACAAAAACGTACAAAAAATAATACCTTCCTTTATGCTGCTCAGACCGCCAATCAGATGCGTCTTGTAATGGAACATAGGAACCCTCCCCTAAAATTTTAAAAGAAAAAGAAAAAATTTTAAATCATTAAGTTCAAATTTTTTTACTCCCCCCTCTCTCCCCGTCGACAGAAGTCGAGGAAAGGGGGAGAGAGAGTGGGACTGGTGGATGATGGGGGGAGGCATGCAACCTCCACGTGGAGGGGTGGCCATGCCACCTAGGGGAGGGCTTCTCCCCTCCCCGCAAAAGAGACGGAGGATACACCCCCTTTCACGCATGTCACCGCCCCGCCATCCTGCTGAAACACGCCCTGGGCCCTCGTTCGTAGCCAACCCGCTGCTAGTTGCTGTACCACCTCGACCCTCTGAACGAATTCTTCCCCCTTGTGACTTGCTGCAACGTCCGGCTGCTGCTGATCCAACATGCTAGCTGCTCTACCACCTAGCACCACGCAGGGCCATCTAGGGCCTAGTCACCCCCCAATTACGAGGCGTCGTGAGACCCTCCCTGGGCCCCAAACAAGCCGCTCCCCCCTCGATTGCTTCTTGCCATAGGGAGAAAAGAAAGAATGAGAGCATAAGAAGGAGAGGGTGAGGGAAGAGAAAGAAGGAGGGAGAAAGAGAGAAGAGGAGGAAAAGGCAAAGAGAAGGAGGAGGTGCGAAGAAGAAGGATTGGGAGAGAGAAGGGAAGAGGGAGAGAGAAGGAGGAGGTGAAAAGAAGAAGGAGTGGGACAGAGAGAAGGGAAGAAGAGGGAGATATGGAGAAGGAGAGAAGAGAAAAAAAGGAGAGAAGAGAAAGAAGAAGGGAGAGAGAGAAGGGAAGAAGAGGGAGAGAAGGAGAAGGAGAGAAGAGAAAAAAGAAGGAGAGAAGGGAAGAAGTAGGAGAGAAGGAGTGAGGAGATAGAAGAAGAAGTGAGGAGAGAAAAGTGAAAAAAGTGAAAAAGCACAAGTCGAGACCTAAAAGAGGTGGGCCAAAAGGAAATTGGGCACAACGAAAGAAGCAGGAAGGGAAATGGCCAAAAGTGCAAGGGCGGTCTCAAAAGCTAAGGCAAAGGAAAAAGTGCACTTTTAAATGCGAGGCACCCCTAAAACTTTTTGTAAAAGAGCGCCAGGCTCCCTCCTATGCAAACTGTGAGAGAGAGGAAAGAAGTAGTAGAGGAGGAAGAAGAAGAAGACTAGAAGGAGAAAAGGAGCAGAAGAAGAAAAGAAGTGGGAGAAGGAGAACACACACACACACACACACACACACACACACACAGAGTAGGAGAGTAAGTGGAGAAGAAGAGAGGGAGATCAAGAGAACAGTAGAAGAAGAGAAGGAGGAGGAGAGGTAGAGGAAGAGGAAGTAGAGGGAGAGAGGTAGAAGAAGAAGGAGAAGAGGTAGAGGAGAGAGGGGAAAGAAGTAGTAGAGGAAGAAGAAGAGGAGGAGTAGAAGGAAAAAAGGAGAAGAAGGAGAAAAGAAGTGGGAGAAGGAGAAGAAGGAGAGAGAGAGAGAGAGAGAGAGAGAGAGCAAGAGCGAGAGAGAGAGAGAGAGAGAGAGAGAGAGAGGGAGAGAGTAGGAGAATAAGTGGAGAAGAAGAGAGGGCGATCAAGTGAAAAGAAGAAGAAGAGAGAGAGGGAGAAAGAATGAAATGAGAGTTGGTAACTGCAAGGAGCCATGCCCCAAACCACCCTCTCGGCGAAGGACCCCCATCCAACGGTCTTTTCTACTAAACCTGTCAACCTGAAACCCGTCAAGGTCCGGACTGCCTAATCTCTGCGAGGCGAATGGCTCCCAAGAAGAAAGTCGCGAGAAGCGTAGGCGTCCAAGCCACCGGCAATGCTGGAGGGGTGAGTGGAACGACCAACGTAGCACACACGAATCAAGCCCAAGTTCTAAGCGTTAAAAATTAATTTAGGAATTATCTCTCGTGGAAGAGATGAAAAGATTGATGTCATGCATAGGGTTTTGTTTACTCTAAGAACTAAGTAGCATGCGCGAAATGGTAGAGGTTGGAATTTGAATAAGATTTACTCACATAAAATGATAAGGTTATCACCTTACCTCACATAAAGTGATAGATTTTTAACCAGTTCAGTGCATGAATAGCAATTTAGAATTCACGTTTCGCAATCATGGTTAAAAGAAACACATGAAATGTTATTCTCTGTCCATGAGATATACTTGCATCATTAGATAAAACCCAAGAATTTCAAATCACATGTGATCTGTTGCATTAAAACTAAGTACTCGTTGCCAGGAATAAAGAAAGATAAAAGTCGTTTAGGAGGAACAACTATACTAAACGCACAATGTGCATGATGGATAAGGTTGATTGAGAAATCCTGCATAGAACCACACCAAGAGAATTGAAAGGATCGCATGAATCTAGGCTGCATCTTGGAAGTTTGAATGAAGAATCATGTGTTGTCGTGTGTGTTAACTGAGCTTGGTTGGAAGTAGAGATTAAAAGACCCTTGGTTGAGTTGCGAATAAGGCATATCCGTTGCCTTGACTGACTGGTAATGCATGAGTTAGGGATTAAGATACCCTAAGTTAAAACCCAAAGGAAAAAGGGCAAGTCAAATTTAAGTTATCTTACCAAGGACATTTGCTTACGAAATCTTGTTTTGGAATTATTGGGATCTCACGAAGATGTGGAAAAGACCCAAGATTGGATGCTGGGAGCATCCAGAAAAAAAAGGAGTCACACCTTAGCAATCGGTCGTACAAACGACCTCCGAAATGTTCGTGCTTGTACGTAGGTACATTACTTGATCTCTCTGCTCAAGGAACTAATTCAAGGAAAACACTTAATGCTTTAGGTTGAAAGAGAGGCAGGAACAATGACATTTGACTATCTGCCTGGCCCTATCCAAGGGGGTTATTAACCACGCCATGTATATGGACCTAACCCGCCGTGAGAGGTCTCTCCGTGGGTACTACTTGGAGTGGGAGGATGATTGGGTGCCAGGGGAGGCTCTGGCTGTAAATCCCTTGCCTCTGGATCCCGAGCAAGAGACCGACGTAACTCGAGATAGGATCTCGAGGCTTGTGTACTAGTCTATGGGCAAAACTTGGAGTAGCGATCCTATAGATTGCTGGGATGGCCTTTGGGCATAATATTGGATGTAATCCGGAATTATGATAAATAAAGAATAGATACTTGAGAAAAAGAAACTTGCTTAACATTGTTTTTGTGTCAGTGCGCCTAAGTTATGTGAAGGAACCCTTGATTAATTTGTTTAATTAAGGAAGCTAATTTTGCATGTCAAAATGTAATGTGTTAGGTAATTAGATAACTTAAGCAAATTGAGGAAAGTGTGGTGGACGTGACTTAGGTCCGTCCTATGGAAGGGTGGTCCCAATTAGCTGAGAACTTTTCTCAAATGATGAGATAATAGGACAATGAAGACCTAGTATCAGTAGATGTAGAATTTCTGGTTTATTCTATTTTAGGGGAAAGGAATGGGACTATGCCGTATTGCAAAGAGGTTGAGCTTTACATCCCTCTCATTTCCCATTCTCCATGAACCAAGTGCAGCTTGAAACCGCTTCATCTCTGTTGTCCCTACTAAAGGTGGTACAACTGGAGCTCGATGCTAGCTCCTTCCTAGAGACTTTTCTAATAGGAAAGGACCCTAACCTCAGGTCGATCCCAAGTGGGAACAACTGGACACTTCCACTCGGGGCAGACTCGGGGAGACCTAGATCGCAAACCCTTTATCATTCCCTGCGACCTAGATCGCAAACCCTGTATCATTCTCTACGACTGCCAGGCGGAGCCTTCTAGACCCTCCTCTCGATGGGCTGCTATAAGATGTGTTCCGCAAGCAGACAAGCAGGCACATTATAGTTGGTATCAGAGCAAACCAATGGGATCTAAGATTTACAAAGAAATTTAATGGAGGAAAGTAAAGGGAATAAGGGGACAGCTAGGGGAAGGTGAGTGGAATAGAGCAATATTTTTTGTTGAAAACATTTCCTTACTTACTTATGGATGGTAGCATAGCAGAGTCACGAAGCATGGAACAAATTCTTGGTGTTCCAAGTTATGTTTATGACTGCAATGCATGCTTTGGATTATCGATGGAGGCTAGGCATGATGAATATTCTGGACCGCATCTATAATCCTTCACCCGTGTATGCGGAACGAAGATGGACGGGAGAATTAGGAATATACTATATAGCAGCCCACCAACTTGCGCACCTTCAGACCAACTTGAAGAGAATCAAGTGGATGGAGGATTTAAAGATCGTGAAGCTATTCATCTTTGTCGAGGCTCACGCAAACACAACCCTGCATGTTGGCAGTCGGCAAGTCAAGCAGAACAAGTATGTGTATGAAGAAGTGACTCGGGTGATCCCTGCTGATAGAATAAAAGTGCTAGGGTGCTATGAGAAGAACAGGTATCAAAGGAAGGGATACCCCAAGCTTCCTATGACTTATCGTTTTCTGAAAATCCATGAACCCACTCCATATTATTACTCAGTCCCTATAGCTGATTGTAATACAATCCTATTTTCCCTAAACTGATGTATCAATTAGCTTGTTCTACCTTCCAAAAATAAATGTACTCAAAGGGCTATGCCCTCATGAATGAACAAGATTTTTACTATTGTCTATCATGACTGTAAATGTTGGCAAAGGAGTTAAGTGATTAGGTCACTTGGCTAAAAGTTGTGCTAGTCATGTTAACGTAATATGAGAAACGTTTGATAAGTTTCTAACATAAAGAAACTTATTTTCCAGGCACAACCCCAAGTGCAAGTTCCAAGTCCGACCCCTCCACTAAGTACAGCTGTGATTCAAGAGAAGAAGTTCCTTCTCAAACAAATCAAGCCACCTGAATTCGATGGCAAGGGAAGGACTGTTCAAACTGACATCAAGATCTAGATCAAGTCCATGGAGGACTATTTTGAGGCAGCAGGAATTGCACCTGCTAACCAAGCTATGCTCGCTAAACTTAAGCTTACAGGCGAAGCAAGACTTTGGTGAAAACAGTGGTGCAGAGACCAAGGGATCTCGGAAGGGATAGTTACTTGGGAGAAGCTTAAGGAAGTTGTGCGAGGAAGGTATCTGCCACCTGCCTACTGCACACAGAAGATGAATGAATTCTATGAATTGAAGCATCTTGGACTATCCCTTGATGCATATTATTCAAAGTTTGTCTCTCTCTTAAAGTATGCGCCACAAATGGATATGACACAACAGGTGTCAAAGTTTTGTGTTGTATTAAATCCACCCATAAACACCCCCTTGGAATCAATGCGCCCAACAGACCTACAAGACGCACTCATTCGAGCTGCACCAAAATACAGGAGGTGCAGACCAAGCCAAGGAACAACAAACTTGGCCTTACAGGGATCAGAACAAGGGAATGTATAGAGCTCAGACTAAGAGAGCACAGGGTCAGAATCAGGGACAAAGGAAGGAAGCTAGGACCAATGCTGTCAACAACTTTGTTCCTACATAAGGTAATGATCGCAATCTACGTTGCTTCCATTGCAACGAGCCCGGACACTTCAAGAGGCAATGTCCCAAGCTTAGCAGGGGGCATCGCCAACGGTAAATTCCAAGGAGCCACCCATGGCCAAGGAGCCATTGTCATAGCCAGAGGGAGAACCTCCAGTGTTGCCAATAAGGAGCTCGGAAATGAAGAAGATCCATCCATGGAAGCTCACATTGAGAGGGCAACGGTTCACGCCGCTCTTCACAAGAAGGGTCTGAATTGCCAATTCTCTATGATCCAAAATCCATCGGATTATGAAGGTAAAATCTTCAAAACCCTAATCGATTGTGGCATTACACATTCCTTCATCTCACCAATCTGTGCAAAAAGGTTAGGGATAGCCACAATAGATGCACCTACTTTACTTATGGAATTGGCAAATGGTCGTGAGGTCTCTTATACTAGGCAAATTGCTAAGGTGAATTTGCTAATGGGCGGGAAACCGACTTCGGTGAGATTTAGGGTAATGACCCTAGGTGTCCATCAATGTTTGCTCGGAATGGATTGGCTAATATCCAATGATGCCCACATCCACTGTGGAAAGGGCCAAGTCTCCTTCCGAAATTCTGAAGGGGAACTAGTTGCAACTCAAGGAGAGGCTGGCAAGCCAAAAATACAGCTAGCAAAAGAAACACGGATTATAAAAGGAGTTAGAAAGGGCCTACCTCTCTATCTGATTAAACTGAATAAGCTAGATCACAATCAACATTCTAGGGAAGGACCCTCATGGTTAAAGAAATACACATATGTATTTCCCGAAGAGCTGACAGAACTTCCTCCTCAAAGAGACCTGAAACTTCCTGATCTTAGTAAGGAGTTTGAAGTGGTAATTGATGCTAGTGCACTTGCCTTAGGATGTGTGCTTATGCAAGAAGGCCATCCCGTAGCATATTCTTCAAGGAAATTGAAAAGCCATGAAAAAAATTATGCTACCCACGATCTGGATTTACTAGCTGTCATCCATGCTCTTAAACTTTGGAGACATTACCTGCTAGGTAATAAATTTTCCTTAGTGACGGACCACAAGAGTCTTAAATGGATCTTCACCCAAAATGAGCTCAACATGAGGCAACGTCGATGGATCAAAGTGCTGGAAGAATATGATTTTGAAATCAAATATAGACCTGGAAAAGAGAATGTAGTTACTGATGCACTTAGTCGCAAGGCATTTCTGAATTCTCTTATTTTACAAGATCCATCAACAGCAAGATCTCTAGCCGCAAAGGTATCAATGCCAAACAACCCAATCCTTGAGCTAGCTAGAGAAGAGGCATGTCATGACCTAGTCTACAAGAAATTGCTAAGGGAGATCCCCATCAAGGATCAAGACCCAAAGCTTAAGACGAAGTATCAAGAACTCTCTGTCAGTAGTGGACTTGTCTACTTTAGGACAAGATTATGTATCTCTGCAAGCCAATCTCTCAAGTAGAAGATACTTTGGGAAGCCCATGACCCCCCTTTCTCAAGACATCCTGGCTATGCCAAGACCCTTAATGCGATCAGAAAGAGCTATTATTTGGATAGGCTCAAAGGTGACGTTCTCAAATATGTCATGGAATGTTTGTCTTGTCAACGCATTAAGGCAGAGTATATCAAAATTCCATGGAAATTCATTAGTATGGACTTTGTTGTTGGCCTATCCCAAGTTCAAGGAGGATACAACTCTACTATGGTTGTAGTAGATATGCTCACAAAGGTTGCACATCTCATCCCTGTCAAGACAAACTATGAAGCCTCAGACATTGCAAGATTATTCATCAAGGAAATATTCAAACTGCATGGGTTACCTAGAAGAATCATTAGTGATCGTGACTCTCTCTTCACATCTCACTTCTAGAGGGCTATCTTTGAGGCCATTGGGACTCAACTCTGTTTCAGTATAGCTTACCATCCCCAAAACTGATGGTCAAACAGAACAAGTCAACCAAGTCATTGAAGATATGCTTAGGGCATATTACTGTCGTGAACCCAAAAAGTGGATTCAATATTTGCCACTGGTTGAGTTTTCCTATAATGCTTCTTACAAACAAAGTATTCAAATGACCCCTTTTCAAGCATTGTATGGGCACAATTGTCGTACTCCTTTGAGCTTCTCGGATCCAATCTTGAGGGTAGAAGCTTCAAAGCAGATGCTGGAAGACATAGATGACCAAATCAAATCAATAAGACAAGACATCCAAGCCACGAAGGATAGACAGAAGGCTTACGTGGACTTGAAACGGCAAGACAGATCCTTCGTTGAATGTGATATGGTCTTCTTCTGCATATGCCCTAAAAAGAGTTCACTGTCCTTGGGAGAATACAAGAAGCTAAGTCCAAGGTATTATGGACATTATAAGATCACTAAGTGCCTAGGACCTAATGCTTACAGACTACAGCTGCCCGCAACCCTAAAGGTTCATAATGTATTCCAGTTAGCCTATTGAAAAAGTATCTACCTAATCCAAATCATGTACTTGATGATCATCAAGTTGTAATGCCTAGCCAAGGAGTCCTTGAGCAACGGCCTGATACAGTCCTAGATGTCAAGGAGAGGCATTTGAGGTCAAGGACCTTGAGAGAATACCTCATCCTATGGAAAGATTATCTTGAAGATGATGCCATCTGGATGGACGAAGATACTCTCAACAACAATACCCCTAGGTTCTCTCGAGATGAGGACATCTCGATTCCTCTAAGGGGGAGAGAATGTAATGGGCCATAGGAACCCTCCCCTAAAATTTTAAAAGAAAAATAAAAAATTTTAAATCATTAAGTTCAGAAATTTTTTACTCCCCCCTCTCTACCCGTCGACAGAAGTCGGGAAAGGGGGAGAGAGAGTGGGAGTGGTGGATGATGGGGGGGGAGGCATGCAACCTCTAGATGGAGGGGTGGCCATGCCACCTACCTCCTCCCCTCCCCTATATAAGCGGAGGGGTTCTTTCCTCCCCGAAAAAGAGACGGAGGCTACACCCCATTTCAAGCATGCCACTGCCTCGCCATCCTGCTGAAATAGGCCCTGGGCCCTTGTCCGTAGCCAACCTGCCGCCAATTGTTGTACCACCCCGGCTGTCGGAATGGAGTTCTTCCCCCGTGTGACCTGCTGAAATGTCCAGCTGTGCTGATCTAATGTGCTAGCTGCTCTGCCACCCACAGCATCGCGCAGGGCCATCTAGGGCCTTTGACACTAGTAACCTCCCAATTACTAGGCGCCGGGGGACCCTCCTTGGGCCCCAAACAAGCTGTTTCCCTCCCCCCCCTCTGGTTGCTTCGTGCCGTGGGGAGAAAAGAAAGAAGGACAGGATAAGAATGAGAGGGTGAGGAAAGAGAAAGAAGGAGGGAGAGAGAGAGAAGAGCAGGAAGAAGCAGAGAGGAGGTGAGAAGAAGAAGGATTGGGAGAGAGAAGGGAAGAGGGAGAGAGAAGGAGGAGGTGAAAAGAAGAAGGAGTGGGAAAGAGAGAAGGGAAGAAGAGGGAGAGAAGGAGAGAAGGAGAAGGAGAGAAGAGAAAAAAAGGAGAGAAGAGAAAGAAGGAGGGAGACAGAGAAGGGAAGAAGAGGGAGAGAAGGAGAAGGAGAGAAGAGAAAAAAAGGAGAGAAGAGAAAGAAGGAGGGAGAGAGAGAAGGGAAGAAGAGGGAGAGAAGGAGTGAGGAGGTAGAATAAGGAGTGAGGAGAGAAAAGAAGAGGGAGAGAAGGAGAAGGAGAAGGAGAGAACAGAAAGAAGGAGGGAGACAGAGAAGAGAAAGAAGAGGGAGAGAAGGAGAAGGAGAGAAGAAAAGAAGGAGGGGGAGAGGGAAGTAGAGGGAGAAAAGTAGAAGAAGAGAAGGAGGAGGAGAGAGGTAGAGGAAGAGTAAATAGAGGGAGAGAGGTAGAAGAAGAAGAAGAAAAGGTAGAGGGAGAGAGAGGGAAGAAGTAGTAGAGGAAGAAGAAGAAGAAGAAGAGTAGAAGGAGAAAAGGAGTATAAGGAGAAAAGAAGTGAGAGAGAGAGAGAGAGAGAGAGAGAGAGAGAGAGAGAGAGAGAGAGAGAGAGAGAGAGAGAGAGAGAGAGAGAGAGAGAGAGAGAGAGAGAGAGAGAGAGGGGGGGGGAGGGAGGGAGGGAGGGAGGGAGGGAGAGAGTAGGAGAATAAGTGGAGAAGAAGAGAGGGAGATCAAGAGAAAAGTAGAAGAAAAGGAGGAGAGAGGTAGAGGAAGAGGAAGTAGAGGGAGAGAGGTAGAAGAAGAAGAAGAAGAGGTAGAGGGAGAGAGAGGAAAGAAGTAGTAGAGGAAGAAGAAGAGGAGGAGTAGAAGGACAAAAGGAGAAGAAGAAGAAAAGAAGTGGGAGAAGGAGAAGAAGAGAGAGAGAGAGAGAGAGAGAGAGAGAGGGAGAGGGAGAGAGTAAGAGAATAAGTGGAGAAGAAGAGAGGGAGATCAAGTGAAAAGAAGAAGAACAGAGAGAGGGATAAAGAAAGAAGTGAGAGTTGGTAATTGCAAGGAGCCATGTCCCAAAACACCCCCTCGGCGAAGGACCCCCATCCAACGGTCTTTTCTACCAAACCTGTCAACTTGAAACCCGGTCGGACTGCCCGATCTCCGCGAGGCGAATGGTTCCCAAGAAGAAAGTCATGACAAGCATAGGCGTGGAAGCCACCAGCAATGCTGGAGGGGCAAGCGGAACGACCAATGCAGCACACACGAATCAAGCCCAGGTTCTAAGCGTTAAAAATTAATTTAGGAATTATCTCTCATGGAAGGGATGAAAAGATTGATGTCATGCATAGGGTTTTGTTTACTCTAAGAACTAAGTAGCATGAGTGAAACAGTAGATGTTGGAATTCGCATAAGATTTACTCACATAAAATGATAAGGTTATCGCCTTACCTCACATAAAATGATAGCTTTTTAACTAGTTTAGTGCATGAACAGCCATTTAGAATTCACGTTTCGCAATCATGGTTAAATGAAACACATGAAATGTTATTCTCTGTCCATGAGATATACTTGCATTGTTAGATAAAACCCTAGACTTTCAAATCACATGTGATCTGGTGCATTAAAACTAAGTACTCGTTGCCAGGAATAAAGAAAGATAAAAGTCATTTAGGAGGTACAACTATACTAAATGCACAATCTGCATGATGGATAAGGTTGATTGGGAAATCCTGCATAGAACTACACCAAGAGAATTGAAAGGATCGCATGAATCTAGGCTGCATCTTGGAAGTCTGAATGAAGAATCATGTGTTGCCGTGTGTGTTAACTAAGCTTGGTTGAAAAGACCCTTTGTTGGATTGCAAATAAGGCATGTCCGTTGCCTTGACTGACCAGCTAATGCGTAAGTTAAAGATTAAGATACCCTAAGGTAAAACCCAAAGAAAAAAGGGCAAGTCAAAATTAAGTTATCTTACCAAAGCCATTTTCTTAAAAAATCTTGTTTCAGAATTATTGGGATCTTGCCAAGACGTGGAAAAGATCCAAGATCGGATATTGGGAGCATCCAAAAAAAATGAGTCACACCTTAGCAGTCACTCGTACAAACAACCTCCAAAATGTTCATGCTTGTACTTAGGTACATTACTTGATCTCTGTACTCAAGGAACTAAGTCCAGGAAATCACTTAATGCTTCAGGTTGAAAGAGAGGCAAACAGTTACCTCCGACTATCTGCCTGGCCCTATGCAAGGGAGTTGTTAACCATGCCGAGTATATGGACCTAACCTGCCGCGAGAGGTCTCTCCATGGGTACTGCTTGGAGCGGGAGGACGCTTGGGTGCCAGGTAAGTACACTTCCATTCTTGTTGGTAATATCTATCATAGCTTGTTCAAGTTTGTATTCACTGGATAGATATGTTGGGACAAGTTTGATTACCTTAGGTTATCATGCATGTCCATTATTGAACCATGAAGAAGATGTTGACACTTTCTTGCCAGAGGTTCATGAACTCAGGGAAGGTTTTCTTAGACGACCTCTAGCACGTATGAATGCCCAAAGCTGGTATCAGTTGAAAATGGTCCACACAAAGTCACATCCAAACATGATGCGACGGTTCTCAGTTTTCTACAAGTTGCCATGTTGGACCCACTAAGAGATCAACCGCTTGTTGTATCCCATGCATATTTTCAAGAACGTGGGCAGCTTACTATGGGACCACATCACAGGAAAGAGAGACACTATATGGGCACGAATGGATTTGAAGGAGGTAGGAAAGATGGAGGCGCTTTGGCCACAATCGAGTGATAATGGTCGCTTACAGCTACCTCATGCTCCTTGGGTTTTATCCACTAAAGAAGAGCACATTGTGAAGCAAATAGTCAAGCCTATCTACACTCCTACGGGTATGATGCGTTCTCTTAGGTTTGCATTTTCTAAAGACGACCAATTATCAGGGCTAAAATCCCATGATTGGCATAAGATATGTCAGGTTTGTACTATAAATCGATTGTAAGTGTCCTGCACATTTTTCTATTTGGAGTGTAATCATTGTTGATCATGCTTCCTTGTTTATGGCAGTTTGTACTACCAATCACGATCACAGGATGCCTTACTCTAGAAATACATAGGGCGATTTATAGGTTGTCAACTTAAGTGCAATGGATCTCATAGAAGGAGATTAAGACATCCTCTATTGAATTCGCAAGGTGGGGAGCAGTGGAGATAGTCTATCTCTTTGAGAAATACCTGCCTACGAGCATGCTCACGATACAAATCCACCTTCTTGTGCATCTTGTAGATGAAGTGGAGATTGCTGGACCTATCCATACGAGATGGATGTTCTTCTTGGAGCACTTCATGAAAACCCTGAAAGACTTTATGTGACAATGAGCTCGGCCAGAAGGTAGTATGTCTGAAGGTTGGTTGGTGTCTAAGGCATTAGTGCATATTTCACAATGGGTGCTAACAGTGGATTCAGACAATAGTATGCTATGGTCACTAAAGGACGATGATAGAGTGACCGAAGATGTGGTGGTTGGAAATGGGATAGAAAAAAGAATGGATGCTGCAATGGAGGAGAAAGTGAATCGCTTTTGTATGTTGCACCACCATGCCTCAATGGAGACATGGCTCACTAGGTACCAGCAAGCTAGGAAAAGAAGAGTGATCTGAATTTTGGCATAGTACACCCCATCAATCAATTCGATATCATGAGAGCATGGAGGAGATGCCGCAGTTTATGTCAACGTGATGGTTGCATGGAGCTTTGACCGCAGCGTCTGGGGCGGAGGTCTCAACCGATGGTGGGACTTCTCGAGGGGATGTAGTCCCAAGGTGATGACATGTTTAGGGTTTGTCGTATCTATATTTTATATGGGATAACTAATTGAGTATTTCAATGTACAGTACAAAATATATAGTGCCGCGTGGTCACGCGGATGGCATTTTCACGTGGAGCGTATTGACAAAATGAACTCCACAAAAGATTGTGGTATCATCGCAAAATTCAAGAAAGAGAGCTGATGACGAGTAATAGATCCAAACACGGTTATAGATGAGATGGAGTATTTTGGAAACTTGCAAAGTATTATGACGGTGGATTACCATAGCTTCTCCATGATCCTATTCGATATGCAACGGTTCAAAGTTGTACTTGAAGGAGCTGGAGCAATAGTTCGATGAGGTCCATCTCGATTTCTCAAAATAGATTCCAAAAAAAATGGACGGATTTGTGCGACACATTTGTGTTGCCGGCCCATTGTGAACAAGTGCATGAACTCATGTTTTTTAAAATTTTATTACGACATGGTACATGTCATAAAAGTTAAATCTCTCTTGTACATGATTTTGAGCAGGTAATTTTCTATCCAAACCCGCGACAACTTCAATGGTGGTATGTTATACCTTCAGCTCCCCGAAGTGCGAGAGTATATGATCAAAGTGATGTTTGGAGCGTAGATGAGGATAGTATGCAAATAGAGGAGTCGATATTGCAAGGGGCGAAGGCCACCGAAAGCTTGGAGCATGTAGAGGATCTTAAATGTGGTAACAATGATGGAAATACAGGAGTCCAAGAGAATGAGGTGGACTCATCATTTTGTGGTGACATGTCTATCAACCTTCCACTGTATGCAGAGTTGTGTCCAGAGATTGACATGGGACCATAGGGTACTTCACACTTGGAGCATCCACCTACTCAATTCATTGATGAATCGCTTATAAGGGTACATAAGATATGTATTTTAAGTAAGATCTTTTTTTAAATATTTATATTACCCTGCTTTGTATGATTTATGTCGATTATGCTAACATCAATTTTTGTCTGTGCAAATGATCTTTATGGATATTTAGATCAGCACAATGAGTTAAGGGATGAGGGACGAGGAGCTACAGGAGATCTTCACACATATGTCTCCAGATCAGATGGCTCGATTCAAAGATATGGCAAACTAGGAGCTGTCTCGGACACCATCAAGTCGTTCTGTTAGATCTACTTCAGTGTGCTCTGATGCTTCAGTTTCTAGCAGACGAGGTCCACACTCCAGACTTGAGCCAAACGGAGGGAGTGGTTCTGGGGGATGCTGTGGAGACATGGATTCAGTGAGCCCGCGGTCGGCTCGAGATACAGGTGCTACTCTTTGCTCTAGCTTTTGCTCAGCCATCCGCAGGTGGCACCCCTATGGCTGCTACTCTTAGAGATACTACCCTAGTAGCTACACGAGATGTACATGGGGTCTCTTGGATATGCCCAAGAGCATGGTTGCAGGTGGGAGAGGACACATCTTCGGCATACTCCAGAGGGGTATGGATACCTTGTAGGTGATAGGACAGGAGCCATCATCATGAATGATGACGGGAGGAGGGTGATGGCTCGTATGAGAGAGTTGTACCAACAAGTTTTTCGGCACAACGTATTGGATCATTGGAATAATATACTAGAGGGGAGCAAGGACTACTTAGTAGCATCCTTGCATAAGGAGTTTCCGGTACCTGTTGCAGTAGATAGGTTTTCCACAAGCTGGATGATGGAGTGCATATGTGCGTACATGTCACGTAGACAATGGGACGCACACAAGGCACTTAAGAGGGGCCTAAAAGCCCAAGTGGCTAGATGCAGACGACCGGCACCGACTCTCTCCGGGAGGAGATTACAGATTCTCAAAGACGTTGGAGATAGTAGCACAAGGCAACGAGGGCACGATTGGAGGTAGGAGTTGTCCATCATCTTGGGAGTGGCGGCTAGAGGACATATCTGGAGGGCTCAAAGTTTTTCTTTTGTTCTGCTTGCTTGTTTTTTTGCAATATCCCTTATACTGACAATTGTGTTTCTAACATTTGTATTTTTTTTTCTTTGCAGCACTCCATTATAAACCGTGATCCCACCGTCCTAGAGACTCAATATGTAGAGAGACACGGTCTCACTGCATTGATTGACCGATTGTATGGACACGGCGGTCGTGTAAGTCACTCATCTTTCTTTTCAGCTAATTAAAATGCATTATTGTAAGGTGGACTGATGTGTAGTTGTTTCTTTTTTTTCAGAGTCCATTTGATGCTCCTTTGAGGCGAGATGAGGTTTTGGATGGTGAGGATCTATAGCTCGCCCTTGGATCCATGGAGCTCACATACTCTTTTTTTTTTGTCATGTGATTTGTGTAGGAATTTTTTATGTAGTGGTAGTATCTTGCCATGATTGTACCATCAATTTCATTACGCAATCATGTATTTATTTCATATATCAATGTTATGATTCAAGTACACTTTGCCTTTATTTACATTGAGCATTGTACACATTACTGAAACTCTTTTGTATGGCCCAAATAAAGCACATAGTGCTATTTGTGGCAGGGCAACTTCACAAAATTTTCTTTTTTCCTGTTATCATCACTATTAGCGTCGAAACTTTACTGCACGCGTAGCTATTAGCATCGCAACATGTGTCACAAAGTGTCATTATCAGTGTTGTTAGCTGCGTCGGTATTAGCATCGTAAATGTAACATTGATACCAACATAAATAATGATGTTGATATCGACTGTTCTATGGTATCACTAATATCGATGTTTTTTGCAATGACAGGGGTGAATTTCTTTATGAAACACCATATTG
The DNA here is from genome assembly GCF_053477565.2 of Lygodium microphyllum. Lineage (NCBI taxonomy): Eukaryota > Viridiplantae > Streptophyta > Polypodiopsida > Schizaeales > Lygodiaceae > Lygodium > Lygodium microphyllum. The sequence continues at coordinate 36,274,332 of NC_141161.1, forward strand.
GGGAATATGGGAATTTCCCATAAGTTTGGGACATGTGATCAAATCTTTGGATTTGTCTTAACTTGAACACTATAACTCCAAATCAAGCGCTCTATAGCTCAATAGATTCCATTTTTCGAGTGCTTTCCAATGATAGGTCACATCATATGGTTTTGAGAAACTTATGGGCATGTTATCCGGGTGCCACCTTTTTAGTATTCAAAAAATGGGAATTGGGAGATTCCCAAACTCACTAATATTGTGTTATGAACATTTTCATCACTTTAAATATCGGTATAAGGCTTGTATCTTGTAGTATACGTTAGGGACATTTTATGACCACACCAATGTTCATGCATTTAGTAAGACCTCTAGAAGCTCTATCAAAATACAAAGTATAGACCCAATCTTCAATGATAGGTCACACCATATTGATCAGCTTATCCGTATTTATGATAATCAAAATCAAGCCGAGAGAGAGAGGATGTATAATAGATACAATCCCTCCCTCACAAAGAACTTGATAGGAATGCTAGTCAAAATTCATTAACAATGGTGGCAATAGACATTAATCTCCCGCTTGAAAGATCCATCTTTCCACTCAATAATTTAATAACCTTTACTCCACCATATCACTCTACGTTGATGCTAACGTTGTTCTAGATACATAATCTCAAGATAGGGAATGATTTGTCCCATCCGATCATCTTGGTACCTACTAGATATTAAAGATCAATCCTGAAGGACCTGCATATGCACCAAAGCCAATGTCAGCCCTTACACATATTAAGGCTTCAACTTATTAAAGTTAACTTTATTCTTAAACTCTACCCCTTGCAAAGCTGCTAAAAGGAATGTAGAGTCATTCTTTCCTAAACATAAAATTTTGTATGGCCCTTTTCATTTGTGTTCCAACTTACTACAAAATAGCTCAGAACGAGCAGCATAATACAACACCAATTGACCCTTCACAAATATATATTTTTAAGCCTGAAGATCATGAAGGGCTTTCATTCTCTTCTTTCCAACTTCTTGATGTAGTAAATCTTGCAAAAGAATCTCATCAAGATGTGCAAGAGAACTATATCATTATTATAATCCTTCTACCTCTCCCAACAAATGATTAAGAGTGAATCGCACAATGGGCAACTCTATTTCCAATGGCAAAACACACTCTTTCCCATGGACTAGCTTGAACGGGGTGTGGTCGATGGCTCTCTTGAATGTCATGTTGTAATCCCATTGTAATCCCACACTAACATATGCAATTTCTTATCTCGATCGTGCTTACTTTTCGATACTATCTTGGATAAGATTCCCATCAGCTATTTATTTGTGCTCTCAACTTTACCATTAGCTTGAGGACTATACGAGGTAGTTTCATTATGATTAATATTCAAAGCTTGAGTTAAGGCTATGATAACTTTATTCAAGAAGTGTCCCCCAATCAGACACTATCTCCTTAGGTGGACCAAAATGTCAAACAATTTGCTTCATAATAAGATTAGCCATCTCCTTACCATTATCCTTCACCGTTACTCAAGCTTTAGACCACTTTGTAAAGTAGTCCATTGCTACAATAATACACCACTTACACATAGTCGATGAAGGGTATATTGGTCCCACAAAATTGATACCCCATTTCTCAAAAGGTAATGTAACTAGAATAGGGTTTAGAGGTTGCCTATAATTTTTCCTCAATCGTGTCTTTAACAGACATCACAATGCTTAACATAATTGAAAGCTTTTTGGGTGCTTTTGCTAGTTCCTTCTTCACATCCTCAAAGGATACTTGATAGGCTTCATTCCACTCAAATAGACAACTAAAAGATAGGAGGTTCATTAATGGCAATGCTCTTTTTGTCAATGCATTGATAAATCTCCGATAATATCCCATCAATGACAAAAAGCTATGTATCTCTTTTGGAATACATGGCAGGCTCATAGTGACTATAGCCTTTATCTTTTCTTAGTTAGTTTCAATACCAAGCCAAACAAACCACATGGCCCATTAACAATCCATAGAGCACCCCAAAGACGCACTTCTATGGATTAAGAGAAATGTAGATTTGTCTACAACACTTAAAACAATTCCTTAGGATGATCAGCTATCTTTTCCTTTTGGTGGCTATCCCCAAATCATCAATGAAGACTTTTGACTCCTCGGGGGAGATGTCACCAAAAGTCTTTTATCAATTGTTTGTTGCCACGAACCATGTGTATTGTATAACCCAAAGACCATCACATGGTACACAAAGGTACCAAAGATAGTGACAAATGGCATTTTCAATTTGTATTTCTCTGCAACAGCCATTTGGTTGTATCCAACAAAGCAATTCATAAACAAATAGATTTTGGTACCTACTAATTGATCCAAAATTTGATCAATAAAGTGCAATGGATATTAATCCTTAATTATCTACTTATTAAGCTCTCTAAAATCTATGCAAAGTCTAATTTAATTGTTCTTCTTCTTCCTGATAACAACTGGTGAATACCATTATGTGTGTTGAACTGAAAATATTAGGCCAGATTTTTGTAATTTTGACAATTGTTCAAATAGCGCGTCTCTTAATTTAAAAGGCATATGGCTTAATTTTTTATGCACATGGTGGCTACCTTCCTTTAGAGGAATCGTATGAACAGCCAAGTTGGGAGGAATACCTCTCAACTTGTCATACTCCAAGTAGAGATGTCGCGGAACTCCTAAATCAAGGACACACTGTCCTTCGTTTCTTCCAAATTTAGCATGGATCCTAATTTAATCGGTGGTGAATCATTGAATGTGCCAAGGTCTAGCTCAATTACATCTACATCCCTTATCCTCTCCTGAGCTTCTATTGGCTTATTTAAAGTCACTAGATATATATCCTCTATAGTGGACCCCTCATTGGATTTGTCACTTGATGACATCTCTGTTGAGATATCGAGCTCCACTCGTGATATGCCAGGGTGACCATTGTGCATTTATGTCACCGACTTGTCAGTTTTTTGCAGATGCGGTTGGTACACCGCCCATGAATAATAGCTAGATGATAGCTATCCTTATCTACTCTAGTTCGTGGCCCAGTTAGTATGCCACCTTAGTTAGTTGAGTTTGGTTTGAGATCCATATATAGGGTTCTTCTATTTCTATGTACTTGAGTTCTTTTTGGCTTACACAACTAAGAAGAGGAAAATTGTTTTCAGCCTCCACCTTTGTGTGTATTCCCCCATTGTGCAAGCAAGAAAGCTACAAGTGAGACTCCTTCCTTCTCTCCCACAATCTTGACATGGTATCAGAGCCTTGTTCGTGGTAAGGAGCTCAAGAAAGCAAGCCAAGTTCGCAGTGTTCTGGTAAGAGGACCAGTGTTGCTTTCATTTTTTTGTTTTGGGAGCAAGTCTCTACAGGTAGCACTGTCGGAAAGTGCAAGAGTGCATTGTCTCAGATTGAGATGCCCTTTGCGGTGTAGCAAGAGGGCAGTATATGCTGTGGGCAAGGGCTTTAGCCCTTGGTTGCTCTGTTTTTTTTATTTAAGGCCATTTTGGGGTCTATTTTGGAGGCGGAAGTTTTCTGCACGTACTCAGGAAAAGGTCATGTTTTATGCTGTGCGACCACTGTTCTACAAGTCGATGAAAAGTTACTGCAGAAATTGCATCGTATGCCTGTGCCTAGAGACATTGGGAGTTATAGAATCATCATTGTTGCCTGTTGATGCAAAATCGTCACTCGGAAGTGACTGTGTGGTCAAATACCACTTTCATTAGTTTTGCATATTTGCCCTTGTGAGGTTGAAGCTGTGTTCTTTGCAGTGACAGAATTTTTTGTAGTGTTCTGTAATGGCGTTTGATTCTCTTTCACATATTGTCACTGAAAAGCTTGACAAGAACAACTTCCAAGCATGGAGGTTTAGAATGACGAATTTCCTTATGGGAAAAGGATATTGGGAATTTGTTGTAGGAAATGAAGAAGAACCAGTTCTTCCTGATGTTCCAAATCAACAGCAAATGCAGGCATTTAAAGCATGGCATGAGAGAGCCAGGAAAGTTATGTACTGGCTGTCTATCAGCATTTCAGACTCTATGATTGTGCATATTCAAGATGCAAGTATGCCAAAGGAGGCATGGGATACTTTGTAAAAAACGTATAGCACAAATATGCAAGCCAAGAAAATGCAGCTCAAGCAAGAGTTGCACAATGTGCAAAGAGAAAGTATGAGCATCAATGACTACCACATGAAGGTGAAGAAGATTGCAGATGCACTTGCTTCCATTGGGTCGCCAATGGAAGATGATGATTTAGTTTCTGTGACCTTGAATGGTCTAGGAAAGGATTATGCACAGTTCTGAACATCCATTTCCGTCCTTGAAAGATTTCGTGATTTTGAGGAGTTGATTGCTCTTCTAATTTCTAAGGAGCAGAGAAATGGTGGTGCATCTTCTTCAGGAGGAACTTCAAAAGAAGCTGTCTTCTACTCAAATGCTAGAAGAGGTAGAGGCAAAGGTAGAGGAGGCCGATCTGGAGGCCGTGGTAGAAATCAGAATATGTAGCAAACTCAAGAAAACCAGTCCTATGGAGGAGGACATGGTAACTCTAGAGGCAGGGGGAGCCAAAGAGGTCGTGGTGGATGGAAAAGAGGCCAAAATGCAAACAGCAATGTTGAATGCTACTACTGTGGTAAAATGGGTCATATGGCTAAGGACTGCTATAAAAAGCAGAATGACATCATGAATGGAAAATTGCAACAAGGAAATTATGCATCTTCTAGTAGACAGGGTGACGACAGAAATGAGCATTTGTTTATGGTGCAGCACATGACCAATTCTGTGACAAGTGCAAAAGAAAGCAACAATGTGTGGTATGTTGACTCAGGTGCATCAAACCATATGACAGGTCATGCAAAATGGATGCAGGATGCAAGGAAAATGGAAAAACCAGGATTTGTGGAAACTGGTGATGATATTGCACATCCTATTATGCAGATTGGAAAAATTCATTTGTCTATGCAGGATGGGAAAAAGAAATACCTGTCCGATGTATTTCATGTCCCGAATATCACCAAGAACCTAGTTTCTGTTGGTCAAAAGGTTGAGCAGGGCTTGCAGGTCATATTTAATTCTCATGGATGCTTTGTTGAGGATATGAAAAATAAAGGTCGCTTGATAGCAAAAGGAAAGAAGAAGGGCAGAATGTTTACGTTGGATACAGACATGCCTGAATTGAGTGCAGCAATGTTTGCACATGGGACCATGTAGTTGCAGATATTGATATCTGGCATAAACGCATTGGTCATGTTAATGTACAGCGACTTAAATCAATACAAGCCCAAAATATTGTTGCAGGATTGCCTAAATTCAAGGTTGTAGAAATGCATAAGGTATGTGAAGCCTGTCAGTTTGGAAAACAAGCAAGGAAACCATTTCCTAGACATGTTCAAGAGAGTAAGAAGCCGTTGGAATTAATCCACTCTAATGTGTGGACTACTAAAGCTGCATCTCTTGGAGGCTGTCATTATTTTGTCACTTTTATTGATGACTATAGCAGAAAAGTTTGGGTGTATTTTATGAAAAAGAAAAGTGAAGTTTTTGGGCATTTCAAAACTCTTAAAGCCATGGTTGAAAAAGAAACAGGCCTGCATATAAAATGCCTAAGGTCAGATGGAGGGGGAGAGTACCTCTCAAATGAGTTTGCAAGGTTCCTGCAGGAGCATGGCATAAAGCAGCAATATTCATGCAATCATACCCCACAACAAAATGAAATTGCAGAAAGGAAAAACAGGCATATTGGAGAGGTATCTTGTGCCATGCTCAATGAAAAAGACATGCCAGATTTTTATTGGGCTGAGGCAGTTGCCACAGCAGTCTACATAATGAACAGGACTCCCACTGCAGCAATACATGGGATGACTCCAGAGGAGAGGTATACTGGTAGAAAACCAGATATTTCTCATTTGAAAATTTTTGGTTGCATTGCCTATGTTCATGTGCCAGATGAGTTGAGATCCAAGTTGGATCCAAAAGCTGAGAAGTGCATCTTTATTAGTTACTCTTTGCAAGCAGAAAGGGTATAGATGCTATAACCCTTCTACTTGTAAGTTAACAGTGAGCAGAGATGTTGTTTTTGATGAGATGAGTAGTTGGTATAAACCAGTAAATGTGATTGATAATGTAGATGCACAAAATGGTAATGTTGCACAGAATTCACAGCAGCAGTCACAAGATATTAGTGGACCTGGAGCGTCCTCTAGCAGTGGTTCACATTCTTCGCCATGGACATGCAGATTGAGATCATGAGAACCTTCTCAAAGCAATGCAGATAGTGGTATGCAGGTATGAAGAAAAGGAAAAGAGAAGGTAGATCAGCCCATGTTTGATGTGAATGCAGGTCACTCTTATGTGGATGGTGAATCCAGTGGCTCAGAACAGAGCATTGATGATGAGTTGGGTATTCCTTCTATTGTTACACCTGGAGTAAGGAAGACCAAGGATGTTTTGAGAGTACCTCGGAGTGAACCTACTTTGCGCAGGTCTACTAGAGCTAGGTATCTTGTGGAAAGGCTGAAATATGATGGATTTACAGCCATTCACTATGCATATATGGTCAAAGTGATACAGGAACCAGAACCCACTTCTTTTGAGCAAGCCATGGGAAAAGAAAAATGGAAGAAAGCCATGGATGAAGAAATGGATGCCTTGGAAGCAAATGCTACACGAGAATTGGTACCTTTTTCTAAAGATAAGCATGCAATTGGTTGTAATTGGGTTTATAAGGTGAAACACAATGCAGATAGTTCTGTGAATAGATACAAGGCAAGATTAGTAGTCAAGGGGTATGCACAAACATATGGCATTGATTATGAAGAAACATTCAGTCTGGTTGCAAGGATGGCAATCGTAAGAGCAGTCATTGCTATGGCTGCATCAAAGGGATGGTCTTTACATCAGATGGATGTAAAAAATGCCTTCTTGCATGGTGATTTGCAAGAAGACGTCTATATGGAGCAGCCACCAGGTTATGTGCATGGTGTTCATCCTGAGTTTGTTTGCAGGTTAAAGAAAGCCTTGTATGGCTTGAAGCAAGCACCTAGAGCATGGTCTGACAAGATAGGACAGTATCTTGTCACTATTGGCTTTCAGATTTCCAAGGCAGATTTCTCGCTTTATGTGACAAAAACAGAGAAAGGTATTATGCTACTTGTCATTTATGTTGATGATTTGATTATGATAGGGGACAGTGATGAAGATATCCTTCATGTGAAAATGCTATTGAAGCAGAAGTTTGAGATGAAGGATTTGGGAGAGCTGCATTATTTCTTGGGCATTGAGGTGATTAGATCACCAAGTGGGATACGGCTCTTGCAGAGGCAGTATGGATTGGACATGTTGTCCAAATATGGGATGACAGGCTGTAAGCCTATTTCAGTTCCTTTGGAGCAGAATGTGAAGTTGAGCGCAGATGCAGGTGAGCTTCTAGAAGACCCTACTATGTACAGACGCATAGTAGGAAGTTTGATTTATATGACTATTACCAGGCCAGATTTGAGCTATGCTATTGGATTGGTAAGTCAGTTTATGCAGGCTCCAAGGAAACCACATTTGGATGCGGCTAGATGCATACTCAGGTATGTAAAGTCCACATTGCAGTATGGACTACTTTATGAGACTGGGGTTCAGATACAGTTGTATGGATACACTGATGCTGATTGGGCTGGTAGTATTTCTGATAGACGATCTACCAATGGATATGTGTTCTCTTTTGGGAGTGCTGCAGTCACTTGGAGCGGCAAGAAACAGCCTACAGTTGCCTTGTCAAGCACAGAGGCTGAGTACAGGGGTGCAACAATGGCTGCATGTGAGGTAGCTTGGTTGCATAAGCTACTTTATGATATGCATCAGCCTACAGATGGGCCAGTTGTTATTTATTGTGAAAACATGAGTAGTATACACTTGGAAAATAACCCAATCTATCATGCTAGAACAAAGCACATTGAGGTGCATTATCACTATGTGCGGGAGAGGGTTTTACTAGGTCTTATTGATCTAGTTTATGTTAGCCAGAGGATCAGGTAGCTGACATATTCACGAAGGCATTGGGCGTAGAGAAGCTGCGCAAGTTTAGAGACCTACTTGGTGTGCAGGAATTGGGATTGAGCTCGAGGGGGAGTGTTGAGATATCGAGCTCCACTCGTGATATTCCAGGGTGACCGTTGTGCATTTATGTCACCGACTTGTCACTTGCAGATGCGGTTGGTACACCGCCCATGAATAATAGCTAGATGATAGCTATCCTTATCTACTCTAGTTCGTGGCTCAGTTAGTATGCCACCTTAGTTAGTTGAGTTTTGTTTGAGACCCATATATAGGGTTCTTCTATTTCTATGTACTTGAGTTCTTTTTGGCTTACACAACTAAGAAGAGGAAAACTGTTTTCAGCCTCCACCTTTGTGTGTATTCCCCCATTGTGCAAGCAAGAAAGCTACAAGTGAGACTCCTTCCTTCTCTCCCACAATCTTGACAATCTCACTAGTAGATGGAGCATCTGATGTATCCCACTCAGACAAAGATAAAAAAACTCTCTCACTTTGAGGAGGAGATGCAAAAGAGACATCTACTACTATACGTCTAGCACCTCTATCAAAGATCAACCAATGAGCAGGTATATTAACCTGGCAATCTACTTGTAAAATCCATGGCCAACCTAGCAATACTTGATAGTTAGGTCGCTTTGCGATCCTGATGACCCTAAAGTCTAGAACACATTTCACATTGGAAATAGTGACATGGACTTTAGTAATGCAACCTTTAGGCTGTCTTAAACTATCATCAGCCATTTGGAGAATTATGGAGGCTTTTTTTTATTTCTAATTTGAACCTCTCCACTACCCTTGGATAATGCTTTCAACATGTTCAAACCAATCATTGCCTACTTCTACTATTCCTAAGGGCTCAATGATATACTGCATGCGTAGAATCTTCTAAAACTCTTTACATACTCTTCAAAACATCTTAATCAATTGTAGGAGGTTTACATCTCACTTAACTTTGCAAAGAGAACTCGCTAAATTGAATTCATGATAGTTAGCAAGAGCTCACTTTTCTCACCAGACCATTCTCTCCTTTTGTCTTTGAACCATCTCTGGTTTCTTTCTTTGCTTTTACCTTCTTCTTTGGGAACTCTTATCCTTATTGGGGTCAGCTTTACCATCTACAACCTTTAGAGGTCTGCCTTCCATATTGTGGTTAAGGACTTGCATCCCCTTATCATCTTGCTTAGAGTTTCCCTCAACAGGTTTTACCTTGTCTTTTTCAGCTTCTTTAACCTTTTGATATCTGGTAACATCCCATAGGCTAGAAGCTTTAGTACCATTAACATAAACTGCATCTATGAGACTGACTCCACTACTAGTAGGTAGCTCCTCTACCATAGCTTTCCCTCTTTGTAGTATTTTCTTTGGTTCCTTATCTTGCTTGGGATTATTTCCATATGTTCGATGAGACTTGACTGCTTCCTTGCTAGAGAGAGCTAATCTTTCTCCAACATGTACTATCTAAGTGGTTGGACTTTCCACATATTTCACATTTAACATTTGGACAATTCCTAGAGAAATGTTGGACACCACACCATTTACAGCTAAATCTTGGGGAGGCATCCTCTTGAGGGTATCAACTCCTTCTCAAATTATGTTGTTTCTTAAGAAAATTGACATCAAAAGCTATTTCTCTATATTGTTTCATGATCATGTCAATATATTGCTTCATCATATTCTTAAATTCACCAAGGGCATTCAAGGCACTTGACTGACTCATAGCCACAATCATCTACCTGTCGTTCCATTAGCCTGACCACTTGATTGGAAATTGGCTATTGATTTCCTAAAACTATGATAGGATTTATTATTTGGCTTTCCAACATTTGGTGGAGCCATCTAACTAGCCATGGGCATAGTCACATTGGGAGGAGTTGGAAATATGGACACATTTAAAATCATATTGCCTCTCCTATTGGGAGTACTCATGGGTATCCCTTGGCCACCATTCGTTAGTGCTAAAGTAATTCCAACACCTAGACTCAAATTCCAGTTTTCCTAGAGGTATAAGCAACTTGTAATCCCAATTCTACCTCCTCTTCTCTTGTAATAGCCATATCAATGTTGGCAAGAGCAACACTACTCAAGTACTCTTAAATGTTAAAGTGTAGCCCATTCAAAAAATATTGCAACCGAGTAGAAATTTGAATAGGAGTATAGGTTTGCAACTTAAAAAATTCTTTGTCCAGTCTCTTGGCATACCTATGAATATTCTTGTGAGGATCTTGACATGTGACATTGAGAACACGTAGCGAGTATTGACCTCCCCTTTTGCAAGCAAGCTCTTTGAAAGGTCATAAAGAAGAAGTCAATCATAGTTATGGTTCCAACCTCTAGGCTATGATACCATACTATAGCATGTCCTTTCAGTTATATTAAAGAACATCATCGAATGTCCTTCATCTTGAATTCGACAATTAAACACTAGCTTTTGGAATTCATTGATATAAAGTTCCCTGTCTTCCTCTCCTAACCCATTAAAAATGGGTAGAGGAAAACCTAAGACTGGAAAGTTCGCATTCCTACTAGGATTGCAATGGATTGCACCATAGTAAAAACCAAATTTTCTAAAGGAGTTTGAACGATGAAAATTGTTACTCCACTTGAAGTGGACTGACTAATTAGAAGAGGGAAAGTACTATAACTTCCTCCTCTTAATGGACTATGCGTCGAGCTAGTTTTACTAAGGCCGCGCCCTTGTAGGGATATTGGACCACTCCTTTGTGGAGAATATTTTCTAATAATTTTGGCCCACCATCTAGCCCGTTCAGCTCTTTCTTAATTCTAATGTTTAGCTTGATGGTCTTTTGAATCTATCTTAGTGCCTTTTGACATACATTAACAAATTGGTCCCTCCAAGATTGGCCCTAAGATGCACTATGAACATATTAGAAAACATTAGAAACAAACTCCACTCTTTTGATAAATCAATCCTAGAGATAATGAGTATTCCTCACTGAAAAAACCCTAATGAATCGAATATCTAGCCCTACGTCTTAGGGTTCTTTACACTCTTAGCATAGGTCATCACTAATACAAGCAGGTGCTATGGATATGATACCACATGGTGCATCAATGCAATTGTGTATGATTACCATACTCACACAAATTTATTCATTAAATAAATAACGTGAAAGTGCACAAAGAGTTATTTTCATGCTTTTCTTCAAGTACGATAGTGCTTTGTTGCTCAAGGCTAGTACTGAGCTGTGTCATGCCTCAATTCTTGACTTGGCATCCAAGGACCTACCAAGATCTCGCAAGGAGACACATACCTTTCTATTTCACTCATTTTTATTTTAGCTCCAACCTTCCTTATTTCTTTATTTTTTCTAGCTACTACCCCTAGGAAGACAAGGCATTAGTTTTGGGTCTATCTCATCCCCAGGAAGAGCCTACTAGACCTCCTAGCAGGCTAGCAAAACAAGGTCACTAGGATTGCCTTCTGAAACAAGTCTTTTAATGCTTGATAATGTCTTTATATGGGGTAGATAACTACTTGAATCTCCCCTTGATATACCTAACGAAACCTTAGGACTTGTTGCCTTGATTGCGAATCCCCACTTGAAATGAAAATAAAATAATGCCCACATATATATATATAACACTATAAAATTAAGGAAAATACTCAAAAAGGTGACGACACCACTTGGAATGGCCACAAGAAGCTCCAGTGCGCAACAACGGCTCCCTCCATGCACAGTTTTTCAAACTTGTCTAATGCAATCACTAAAATAGAAAACCATTAAATGTTCCCACACTAAACAGACACATGGCTCTCACCAACATGTAAATATAATAGTTCACAACCAACAAACTAGCCCTCTTAGTGACATGAAATAAAATATAAGAACCCTATAGAAATGGTCCTCTTGGCCTTATAGAATAAAATGTTTTACTACCTTTCAGTAGTGTACTACTGAAACAAACCCTTGGTCCTAACATAACTCTACTAAAGCACAAAATCGACCAAGGATAAGGATTCCTCATGCCCTACACTAAGTGCATCAGGTTTCTAGCTAACCCGGCTACATAAACAGTAAGGGGTATCAGATAAATATGACAATTCACTATATTATGCATCCATGACAGAGTAGGAAGGTGCTCACTTCCTACTTGACTCATAACCCAAACTAGCCATCAGTAGAGCTGAAATATGGCGTGTCAGCAAGAAGACCCCAAAGTAGTCCAAGGCTAATGCTAGGAGGTAGCTGTAAGGGCTCCCATGGACCACAATTGAAAAAGACATCTTCAATGAAAGCATAGTTATCCAGGGAATCTACAAAGTGATTCCACTGTGGAAAAACTAATTGAAAAGTCACCATCTTAAAAAATATACAACATATCCAAGGTTGCATGATAGTACATCCGTAGGATGGGATCTTGCACACTGTAGGTCCTATTGAGCTCATTGATTACTAATCGCATGCTCCCTTCCACTAATAATTGGTAGATATCATCTCATCGGGCTACATTTAGCCCCATAATCAAGGCCTTGTATTTTGTCATATTATTAGTAAAAGGGGGTCCTAAATAGACTCCCATCTTCATAACAACCCTATGTCAAGGATCTTTCATGACAACACCAATGCTCACATGTTTAGCAGGCCCTCTATAAGCTACATCAAAATACAAAGTATAGACCCAGTCTTCAATGATAGGCTATGCAATACTAATCAGCTCACTTTTACTTATGATAATCAAAATCAAACTGAAAGAGAAAGAGGATATGTAAGAGGTATAATCCCTCCTTTCTCGCTAAACTCAATAGGAATACTAGTCAGAATTCGTTGACAATGGTGGAAGTAGACCTTAATCTCCCACAAAAAAGATCTATCTTGCCATTCATAATGTGATAACCCTTACTCCACCAGATCACTCAACCTTGATGGTAAGGTTTCTCTAGATACAGATGCTCAAGATAGGGAATCATTCATCCCATTCGATCATCTTGGTACCTATTGTATGTTAAAGTTGAATCAATAACGACCTGCAGAGGCACCAAGCCCAACATTAAACCTTACATATAGTAAGGCTTTAGCTTATTAAAGTTAGCTTTAGTTTTAAACTCCATCCCCCTACAAATTTGCTAAAAGGGATATAGAGCCATTCTTTCCTAAATGTAAACTTTATATCGTCCATCCATTTGGGTTCCAACTTATCTGGAAATAGCTCATAATGAGCATCATAATAGAGCACCAAATGACCCTTCATAGATTTATATTTCTTATCTCAAAGTTCATAACATTCTTTCATTCACTTCTTCCCTACTTCTTGATGTAGTAAGCCTTGCAAAACTAAATCTCATCAAGATGTGCAAGAGAAGTATATCTTTCTTGTAACACTTCTACCTCTCCCAATGAATGATTGAGAGTGAAACACACAGTGGGAAGCTCTATTTCCAATGGAAAAATGCACTCTTCCCCATACACTAACTTAAATTAGGTGTTGCCTATGGTTCTCCTGAATGCCGTGTTGTAAGCTAACACTGCCACATATAATTTCTT